>NC_056683.1:141166032-141769782 GCF_018350215.1 Panthera leo | reverse complement strand
GGGATAATCACACTAAAATGAGGTGTTGGCACGGCCCACACTCCGTCTCTGCCGAGACTGTATTCCCACTTACTAGCCGAGGGGCCGAGTGCTGTGGGAAGTAACTTCGTCTCTCTGCTTCAGAGTCTGACATTACCAGTCAGGGAGAGTAAGAGAATCTACCTCACGGATTTACTGAGAATCCAATGAGTTAGTATCTGTAACATACTTAAAACAGTGCCTGGAACACAGTAGGAGCTATACAATTCTATTCTTATTACTATTCTCATCACCTACTTCATGGTACTGTTGTTAGGACTAAATAGACTGAGTTTAAGGAAGTGCCTGGCACATTAATTCTCTCAATAAACGTCGGCTCTTATTGCTATCATCATGAATGATTCCCAGTCGGTGGCAATAATTGAGGTGAAGAACAGAATGGAGAGGGGGCTGCTGTGAAAAGGTCCAGAGGGCCTGTGGAAGAGGTTCCATTTGGTGTGTTAATTCTGCAGTGTCCATGAGGCATTCAAATGTCTAGGTCAAGTGTGTCGCTGGACATGAATCTGAACCTCAGAGGAAAAGTCTGGAGTTGAGATATTAACTTAAGAGCCATTCACATAAAAATGAGTTAACTACAGAAAATGGTGAGCTTGGTGACAAGGAAGATTAAGGTGGAGGAAAGAAGATGGTCTAGTGGTGAACCCAATGGAACCCCAACATCCCAGGTCAGGCCTGGGTGGAAGAGGCAGAAAAAGAGACTGACAAAGAACCGTGCAGAGGAGGAGGAAGGCCAACAGACATTGGGTCCTAACAGCTCTAACTTCTGAAAGGTCAAGTTGGATAAACACACTGGAAGGAGCCACATGGAGATTATCAATGATCTTGACGAGAGCATTTTTAGCACCTTACATATTCATTTCAACTCTACCTTTCATTTACAACACCATAAAAGAACATGAGTCTCAAGGGTGATGTACAGTGAGGAAAACTCTGACCTCAGAGTCAAGAGACCAAAGTCTAAGCTTCAAGTCTAAGGGTCTTGGGTAAGTCCCTCAACAAAAAGGGTGTCCATTCCTCCACAGGTAAAATGACAAAATTGGACCAGATTCCCAAACAGAGGTCACAGGCTCTCTATGTGTCTAAAACCTGCTAACCAAAGTACATAGTATTCTCAGTATTTAAAAGGTACTGATCGCTCCTTAGCCATTTGGCTAAGATCAAGTGTAAAATGTGCTAAGAACCATGCATCCGGTGCTCACTTCAGCTGCACGCACACTAAAACGTGTACAATACAAAGAGTGGCACGGACCTTGCACGAGGATGACATACAAATTCATGAAGTAGCCCATGTTTTAAAAAAAAAAAAAAAAAGAACTACGCATCTACCTCGGGTACAGTTCCACAAACAAAACTGTCACATTTGTTTCTGGCTGAAATTATAACTGAGCGTGGCAACATCTGTGAAGCTGGGAAGCAGCCATGGTTAAGAAGGGAGACTCTGGAATCTGAATGCCTGACTTCAAATCCCAGCTCCATCACTTACTGCCTGACAAGAGCTGTGCTGTTAAGCTGCTCAAGGCCTAGTTTCCCACTCTGTGAAGTGGGGATTATAACACTGCCTACCTCACAGCGTAGTGGAAGGTTTTAAACGCATCAGTCCTTGAAAGACCTCAGCAGAACTCTCCATTGACCTTCCTCCTCCCTCTTGACTGCTCTTTGTCAACCTCCTCTGCTGGCTCCCTACCATGGCCTGACCTGGGATTCTCAGACCCTCTTCTTCTCCATCTCTGTCCTCTCCCTCGCTAGGCTCATCATGAAGCATACAATTACATACTGAATAAACAGGAGCTATGAATGCCATTATCTTACAATAAAGATCCTAACTTATTAAGATCACATTTCTGGGGGCAATGAGGGAAAATAATAAAAAGAAAAATATGATGGTGAAAATGCTGGTGATCCCTGGTAACTCCCAACTCAAAAATTCTTCAGAAACACACCTGCCATCCTATTGCATGAAACGCAGTACCTTCATTAAAATCTACTTCATTAATATAAGGCTTTGTTCCCTACTAGACACTATAATCTCCCTGATGGAAGCATACCCATCTGACTTAGTGACAGCACCCAAACAGTAACTAGTGAACAAATTTCTCTTGGTACTTACTCCCCTTAACTCCTAAATTCCACTCCTGAATTTCTAATTTAAAAATTAAAGAGTCTAAAATTTTTTCTGCAAATACTTTTAAAGGCTCCACTGCACAGGTGCCCCATAAATGCTTCCAAGGCCCTATACCCTGCCCCCACCCCCACCACATACCCTTTGTTTCATCACAAGCAAATTCTACAAATTTTCACACGTGGCCTTCCGAAAAGTTTCTCCAGGACAGATTTAATCTCAGTGCTTTCTAACTTTTTGAACTTATTTATTTTGAGAGAGAGTGTGTGTGTGTGTGAGCATGAGTGGCCGGGGGAAGGAGAGAGAGGGAGAGAGAGAGAATCCCGATAAAGGGCTCGAACCCACAAACCGCGAGATCATGACCCCAAGTCAAAATCAGGAGGTGGATACTGAACCAACTGAGCCACCCAGGTGCCCCAGCACTTTCTAACTTTAAAACCCAACTTTTCAGAACATTTTGCTTTGGGAGGATAGTTATACTTGAATCAAAGCTACCCTTTCAAAATTTCTAAAGGGCAAACAAACCCCACAAACTCTGAGCTACCAGAGACAAAGCATATGTGAGACATTTCCCTGCCCATCCTCCTCTTAATTGACTCATGACACGACACTGAGGAAGCTGGACCAAAATAGCTACCCACCTGACCAAGATTCAAATGTTTTCTTGATTACCACACAATAAGCAACAATTGATTAAAGAAAAAAAAACAGCAAAAACTACTGAAAAACTGCTTATATTAAATAAACCAATTACAGTTTATGTTTAAAAGAAGCTGGTATATAAACTGCGAGGCAAAGTAAAGGCAGCCTCAAAAGCTATCACATGAAAGCACAATGAAGGCTGGGGTAAATTAGCTCTAATTCATGAGACACGTCATCAGTGAAGGATTCAGAATTTCAGGAAGAAATTTTTGAAAGCTTAGGAAGACTTTAAAAAAGGGCAAGCATCGGGGTGCCTGGGTGGCTCAGTTGGTTAAGCGTCCAGCTTCGGCTCAATTCATGATCTCACAGTTTGTGGGTTCGAGCCCTGAGTCAGGATCTGTGCCGACAGCTCGGAGCCTGGAGCCTGCTTCAGATTCTGTGTCTCCCTCTCTCTCTGCCCCTCCCCGGCTAACACTCTGTCTCTCTCTCTCTCAAAAATAAATAAACACTAAAAAAAAAGTTGTTTTTTTTTTTTTAAAAAACGGCAAGCATCAAATCAATGGATGCTGTATGTTAATTTTAGCTACAAGAGTCCAAAGTGAAGTGTGAAATGAGGAAAGCAGCCAAAGGACACTCATGCAAGAAATGTCCACGCAGTGCCCACCACAGCCCCAGGCACAGGGCTGGGGTTAGCACTTCGAAGTACAGGGAAGTCCCATCCCTGCCCTGAGGAGCTCCCTGCATAGTGGGAAAAGATGGAGGATAAACTTCAAGACTACTAGATAAATTCTCTAACCAACGGCCAACAAAGGGCTCTCAGGCAGAGCTAACAGAATCTTGAATTGCATGACCGGTCCGTGACAACATAAAGCCAGTGAAGGATCTTTAACACTGTACGACAGCAAAGCAAAACAAGAAGATTTGGGGGCACCTGGGTGGCTCAGTCAGTGGGCATCCAGCTTTCAAATTTGGCTCAGTTCATGATCTCACAGTTCATGAGATCGAGTCCCCCATCAGGCTCTCACTGACAGCAAAGAGGCTGGGGACTCACTCTCTCCTTCTCTGCCCCTTCCTTGCTCGCTCTCTCCCTCTCTCGCAAAATAAATAAACTTAAAAAAAAAAAAAACAACAAGAATTTATTGATAAAAATTATATTGACAACAATACCCATATAATGACATGGACGCAACTGTCTATCAACAGATGAACAGATAAGCAAAATGTGTACATGTACCAACAGACAGATAGACAGACACATACACAGAGGAATATTATTCAGCCTTAAAAAGGAATAAAATTCTGTAATGCTACAACAGAGATATACCTTGGAGAGCATTGTGTTAGTGAAATAAGCCAGTCACAAAAAGATAAATACTGTATGATTCCACTTAACTGAGCTACTTAGTGTAGTCAAAATCACAGGGACAGAAAGAATGATGGCTGACAGAGGCTTGAGGGATGGTGGTAATTGTTTAATGGATACACAGTTTCAGGTTTACAAAATGAAAACCGTTATGAAGATGGATGGTGGTGATGGTTGCACAACCTTATGAATGTATTTAATACCACTGAATTGTACACTTAAAAATGATTAAGATGGTAAATTCCATGTTATGTACATTTTATACTAAAAAAGTTTTTTTAATATCCCAATAATGGAGAGTTTATTATAATCTAAGGCAAAATTAAACCAGGGTTCTACAGATATAGTGGAAGGCTCAGATCTGGGTGGCAATTTCAAGGGAGACTAAATGAAATTATACTGCCTCGTGCCTAGGTAAGGAAAAGGTCTTAATGCTACAGATTAAAGTAGTCAATAGATATGAATGCTCTATGTTTGACACTTGTTATGTAACTTCACAATTATTAGCCTTTTCAGAAACCCAGATTTTTTTTTTCTACCTGTATCTCTCTACATAGAAACAAGAGAATGGGCTTTAGGAACACAGAACAAAGAATAAAGAAGCAAACCCTTCAAGACCATGATGGCCGTGTGGTGGCAGCAGTCAGGCACCGGGGTGTGCTGGCTGGGTCACACTCCTGAGCTGGGTGACATTTTGTGCCTCAAGTTTCCTATGAAGTAAAATCGTTGGGAGGAGTCAATAAACATACGAAAAGTACCTTGAATACCGCCTGCCACGTAGTTGTAATTGCTCAATAAACGTCAGACATTGCTGTTGTAATTTTATTTATATTCCACCCATTAAACATTTTTTTAAATTTGGAATAAAGTAAATTATTAAAAGAACGTGTAAAAACAATTATCACCCAATTCAACTTAAAAATTAAAATGGAACAGAGAATTATGGGGGGGGGGGGGAGAGTAAACTTATCTCTAATCAAAATTAAATCTACCAAAATCTTTGACAATTCCTGCAGAATGGCCTTGGTGTGATGAACCTGGAGAGACAGAAGGCATAGAGCAAGAACTGATGACTTCTGTACTACAAAGGACCCACTTTACATCTTTCTCCACATCTACAGCCTCCCTGTAAGACAGAAAAATCCCCATTGTACACATGATTAAACCAAGGCTCAAAGAGTTTAAGTTTATCAAAATTCACCAGGCTGTTAGTGACAGAGCTAAGATTTGATATCTGACTCCAAGCCCACACTTTTTCAACCAAACTGTGTTGTGACGATTAACAACAGTAACTATCATTCTACACCCATGTTGCTTTGCAATAGGGAGGGAAAGTTGTATATAATTATTTGATGAGAACAAAACAATGCATGAAGCAAGGCCAACTCTGTTATGGACTCTAGAATTTCTAGAGGAAATGACAAATATCCAAACCCAAATTTCATGTTAAAATGACAGAACCACAGATTAGGAAAAGCCTTCCCAATACTCTGGTCACTCAACACTGGTGAGGATGTGGATAATGCACACACTCCAATTCTAGCCCTTCCAGAAAGCAATTTGGCAACAGGCAGAAAATAAGTAAACCCAAGAGTGCTAAAGGCAGTCTGGCTAAGGGGATGATTAAGCCAAAGATGTCCACCAATAGTGTTACTCAACATCATTCTAGATTTTCCAGGAAGTGCATTTTGACAGGCAGAAGAAAGAAGTCATGTAAAAACGGGAAGGGCCAAAATCATCCTTAGTTGTAAATATTTTTCCATCTGAAAAACTCAACAGAATTGAATAAAATTAGTACTATTAAGAGAGTTCAGTAAAATGGGAAAAAATAATACATAAGAATAAATTACACACAAAACAACCTGCAGAAAACAGACTGGTACCACTGAGGGGCCACTGAGAAGTTTCTAAAAGACAAGGAACAGATGGGACTAGACTGACACAAAAGTACCAGAGTCTTAATTCAGCCAGGCAAAGGCAAGCACACCACTCTCCATGAAAAGGCTTCAGACAACGGCTGTCCACGGTGGGCCAGTGAGGGGAGTGGGAATCTGGCCTGGCAGGACTGCCTGCACCACATGCACCAGCCAGGGAACACCACTCGGGTTAGCACTGGACCGCCACGGTGACGCACCGACCAGCAAAGGAGCGAGATTCCCCAAAGATCCGAAGACGTACCAGTGCATGGCCACTAACTGTGCACAGAGGCCTAACATAAGGGCAGCAGGAGCAGGAGTGGGGAGGGCAGGAGCTCCAATTCAAGAACCCTCTTCTGACCTCTCAGGGCCTACCCTCCCCTGTCTGACAAGGGTCTAAAAAGCAGGGAAGCCTGCCCTTTCCTCTGTATGAAGCCAGGCTGGCTTCTCTTATCACTTAGTTGCTTTGGTTTTCTAACTGTATGACATGTTGGCATGCCAACCTTCATGCAAGATTTTTGAGGGCAAGACTCCCATCTCTCACTGTACCTCTGTGGTCAGACATGCCAGTGATTCATAACAATGCAAACAGGAAGAGATACCAGTTTTTCCCCAGCATGACCACTAGGTCATGTAACTATTATAGTTTCAGAATTGTACATGTACCATTCCTGAAGATTGGTATGATCTTTTAATCAGCCCACAGACTCTTCATGAATACTGCCTTAAAATCAGCTCAACTACTGAAACATCAGTCATTTCTGACATCTGTAAACCACTGCATTATGCTCTCACTGAGGCAACACTGCTGAGTGAGGTAAGAATTCTTTAGATGGTCCTTCCTCACTAAACTAAGGCATATCTATGTAAAATGCAGAGTAATGCATTTTATGTAGCATACACGTAACTTCTTTTCATTTAAAAAATTAGCCTAAACTCAAACTGAGTAAAGAGCAAACAAAACTGAGCACAAGTGTCTGCATAATCCATTCAAAAGAAACAACTCACAAAGATCAAAAAGTAGGATGATATTTATCACCTATTTATTTTATTTTAAAGTAGCGCCAAATTAGAAGCAATCCAAATACCTTATAAAAGTCAAGCACTGAAGTATAATTTATACACTTGATGGAATATTACATTCTTCAAAAAAGTGTAATTACCAAAGTGTTCATTAACAGATGGACAAATAAACAAAGAGTGGTATATACACACAATGGAATATTATTCAGCCTTAAAAAGGAAAATAATTCTGATACATGCTATGTGGATGAACCTTGAAGACATACCAAATGAAATAAGCCACTCACAAAAAAAGACATATAATGTGTTAATTTCATTTATATGAGGTATCTAGAGTAGTCAAACTTACAGAGGCAGCAAGTGAAAGGGTGGCTGCCAGAAGCCAGATTAGGAGGGATGGGGAATTTTTTTTCATGTTTATTTATTTTTAAGAGAGAAAGAGAAAGAGAGAGAATGTGTGTGAGTGGGAGAGGGGCAGAGAGAGAGGGAGACACAGAATCCAAAGCAGGCTCCATGCTCCGTGCTGTCAGCACAAAACCCGATGTGGGCCTCGAACTCACGAACAGTGAGATCATGACCTGAGCCGAAGTCGGATGCTTAACCGACTGAGCCACTCAGGTGCCCCAGGATTGGGAATTCTTGTTTAGTGGGTAGAGCTTCAGCTCTGGAAGACAAAAAAGTTCTGGGAGATGGTGATGATGGTGATGGTGGTGGTGGTGGTGATGGCGGTTGCAAAACAATGTGAATGTCCTTAATGCCACTGAAGTGTACACTTTAAAAATAGTTAAAATGGGGCGCCTGGGTGGCGCAGTCGGTTGAGCGTCCGACTTCGGCTCAGGTCATGATCTCGCGGTCCGTGAGTTCGAGCCCCGCGTCAGGCTCTGGGCTGATGGCTCGGAGCCTGGAGCCTGCTTCCGATTCTGTGTCTCCCTCTCTCTCTGCCCTTCCCCCGTTCATGCTCTGTCTCTCTCTGTCCCAAAAATAAATTAAAAAAAACTTTGAAAAAAAAAAATTAAAAAAAAAAAATGAAAAAAAAATAGTTAAAATGGTGGGGCGTCTAGGTGGCTCAGCTGGTTAAAAGACCAACTCTTGATTTTGGCTCAGGTCATGATCTCATGGCTTGTGAGTTCAAGCCCTGCATTGGGCTCCAGGTGGAGCCTGCTCGGGATTCTCGCTCTTTCTCTCTTGGCCCCTCCTCCACTCAATCTCTCTCTCTCTCTCAAAATAAACATTTAAAAAATAAAAAATAAAAAAAATAGTTAAAATGGTAAATTTCATGTTATATACATTTTCCCACAATAAAAAAGCATAATTATGAAAAGCATATAGAAACATTAAAAACATTTATGCTATGTTAAATTTTAAAAAGCATACAAAAGTATTCATGGGTTTGATTAAAACTATGAAAAAATGTATATGACAAAAGGTTTCAAAAGAAAGCTCTGGTAAAGAGTCGTAATAATGGTGGAGACTGGGCGATTTTCCTCCATTTTACAAATATACTATGGTATTTAGCTGTTATTTATGTAAACTTATAAAAACATGAAAAACTCGCACACTAGATATAATACCAAGAGAGCAAATCCATGGTGTCTGCAACCACAAAGCTCCCTTGTCTGCTACTTCTTTTTCAATTCATCCAATCCTAAATTTGGGGGGGAAAAAAAGGTTTTATAAAATACTTAATATTTGGGGGCTGAGTAATGACCTAAGAACTGGTAGGTAGCTCTGGGTGCACAGAGAGAATTTAATTTTCATTAAATAAACAGTTTCCCTCTTACTCTCATTTTAAAGTTTAAGAAGAAAGCCAGGAGAGGGGCACCTGGGTGGCTCAGTCAGCTGGGCATCTGACTTCGGCTCAGGTCATGATCTCACGGTTCGTGAGTTCCAGCCCCACATCGGGCTCTGTGCTGACAGCTCAGAGCCTGGAGCCTGCTTCAGATTCTGTGTCTCCCTCTTTCTATGCCCCTCCCCGTTCACACTCTCTCAAAAATAAACATTAAAAAAAAATTAAATAAAGCCAGTATTTGCCTTACTTGAGCCAAAATTTCCTTCTTAGCCATTACTTTTAACCCACCTCAACTCTTTTTTTTCCTTAAAGTTTCTTTATGATATTGAGAGAGAGAGAGTATACAAACAAGCAGGGGAGAGGCTCAGAGAGAGGGAGAAAGAGAATCCCAAGGAGGCTCTGCATTGTCAGCGCAGAGCCCGACATGGGGCTCAAACTCACAAACCATGAGTCATGACCTGAGCCAAAACCAAGACTCAGATGCTTAACCAACTGAGCCACCCAGACGCCCCAAGCTACCTCAACTCTTTTGTGGAAGAAGTCCAGGGTCTAAGTAAGTAAATTAAGTTCTCATCAAATAAAATTTCTCGTAAGCTGGACAGGCAAGGAAGTGAAACAGGAATGAATGGGACCAGGAATCAGAAGACAGAATCTGGCTGGCTCTGCCGGTTAGTGGCAGGGAGGCCTCGAGCAGCACGCAGCTTCCCCAACGTCGGCTGCCCATCCGTATGTAAATGTGCAGACTATTTGCTCCACGCTTTACCAACAAATAAAAATCAAAAGTGATGTTCATAAAAATGCTCTGGAGAACGTAACATGCTTTATAAACTAAAAGGTGATACCTTGTCAAACTCACAATATTAACTTGATCTTTTTTCCTGTTGCCATATGGTATCACATGAAATTAGACCTTTCATATATGCTTTTCTGCTTTTACATTATTACTTCTTACTTGTCATTTTGAAGGCACTGAGTCTCCCCAGCCCTCAGAGCTCTGCATTTTTGATGAGAGAGGTACAGCTCAAGGCTTTCTATTTAAGATCTGACATTTCGGGGGCATCCCCCATGGTTTGTGAAAAGAAGCCCACAGAAGAAGAAAAGGTCAGATGGGATACAGAGCTTCGCACGACCTACATGCAACACTCCCAATTTTCATTCAACAGCAGGGCTCTTCCAGCACTATTTTAGAATACCACCTGGCTTTTAAATCATGTAAAGCAGTAACAAATGTTTCCTACCCTGTTGAAGGCAGGAAATTTCGCAGAGTAAGGAGCATGCTAGAGCAGCCGTCCAGAGGGTGTCTTCCATTGCAGCCATGTTTACTCAGGTGCTAATCATGCCCTTCCCCTTGTCCAAACCCCAGTAATACAGTATACTTCATACAACCTACATGTTCTGAAAAGGAAAACTGAGTTTTAATTTTAAATATACTCTAAGTCAAATGGGCAAAAAAAAAAAAAACAAAAAAAAACAAACTCTTTTACAACTGATGTACAAATAAAGCAGATCACATACATTTGGGAAGATAACAAACTAACACCTTTATAAATTCCTAAATTCTCAAATGGCACTAATTCCCAGAATTATGAGACCACTCTTTTCTTCACCTTGCAATCACTAAGTGACACTGTCAAATCTCCTTGGATTACTGCATATAGGTTCACAACCCACACAAAATATTCAATCCCAATAAATTCATAGAGGGCTCTCAAATTCATACAGGGGATCTGTGTGTGTAACCAAACAACTAAAAATGGAAACAGCTATTTTTCATAACCTCGGAAATCAGTGGAATACGTGATCTGCCAATGACCTGGCGGCCCCCATGGGATAATTAACAGCAAGGATGGACAATCCACTGATACATCCTTTTTTAAATTTATTTTATTCCAGTGTCATTAACATATAGTGTTATATTAGTTTCAGGTGAACAATGTAGTGATTCAACAGTTCAACACATCATTCTGATACACCCTCATTTAAGTGAATGTGATGAAAAGTTAAAAGCGGATTTTAGAAAAAAAATTACACAAGGATTTTTTCTGATAGCAAGCTCTTCCTGTGCCTTTAAATTTTAATTTAAAATATTTTCTTTATTTTCAAGTTTTCAGGAATACCTTCCACATCAAGCTACCCTGCTTAAACTTTGACCACAATTTCTCAGAGTTCAAACAATCCTGATATGAAAACAGGTTATAATGCGTTTTACTAAAAAAGACATTTAATTTTAGAAAAAGCAATTTCAGAATCTGTTTAACAGGTTCATCTCCTCAACTTACAGGATTTTTTTTGTTGGTAACGGTAGCATCTTTTTGATGGTAGTGTCTTGTTTTGTTTTAGTTGACTTTACTGTTTAGTTTTCCTTTAAATTTTAATCCAAAGTTTATGCGGTTTCACAGTTTGGGTCCTTTCATAATTGCTAACAATTACAGGGTATCCCTGACACTTTTTGCAAATTATAGCAAGGAAATCCTTTCCGCTGAACCTCAATGACCTCTTCAACTACTCCATATCCTCCCACAGTTTACCATGAGTGTCACCATTTTCTATGATCACTCAGTTCTTCCCAGAAAATTCTGGAACACACGGAAAACACTCTCTCTAGACACTTGGTTTAATATGGAAAACACGAGTGTTGGTGGCCATGTCTGCCACAGGGACTGAGGAATAGAGGATGCTGGTCTGTGACAGAAGAGAAGAACTAGAAGCATTGAGGGAAGCTAAGAGAGGGGGCCAGAGAGAAGGAAAGAGCTAACAGGACATTCAGGGAGTGTCCCAGTCTCTGGGTCGCATCCGAGACCCAGCTGTATCCCTGCCAATATTGAAGTACACAGCTCAGAAAACTTCCACTAACTTCCCTTCTTCATGCAAGTTCAGTTAGGGCTTTTTTACTTATAACCCAAAAACCTCTAATAATAGAGGGCTCCACAGTCCCTTCTATTGACTGTTTTGAAAAAGGCAAGACAGAAACCTACAGGTGGGGGTGACTGGGTGACTCAGTTGGTTAAGCATCCGACTTCAGTTCAGGTCGCAATCTCACAGTTCATGAGTTCAAGCCCCGTGGACAGCACAAAGCCGGCTTCAGTTTCTGTCCCCCTCTCTGCTCGTGCTCACGCTCTTTTTCTCTCAAAAATAAATGAACATAAGAAAGAAAGAAAGAAAGAAAGAAAGAAAGAAAGAAAGAAAGAAACAAACAAACAAACAAACAAACAAACAAACCTACAGGTGGTAGACTGAACCCAGCAGGGTCCGTAGCCAGAAGGCAACAGGTGCCACCCCAGACCTTGCTTCTCTGGCAGGAGTTACACAGGATAACTCCAAACACACACATCCTCACCAGGGCCACCACAGTTCAGCTCCTCTAGTTAACACAGCAAGTAATGCTACGTTACAGAAGTGAGCTGTTCTCTATTCTACACCCCTGCTTTAAGTATAAATCAGGAGACACGGAGCAGCTCTCAGAATACCACCGAAAACCACTCTGCCTGGAAGTAGAGCCTCCCAGGGCAAGAGCAGCAAACCAAACCCAGAGAAATGGGGGCAGAGCACCTCGATTCTACTTCGCCAGCTCCCATACGGAAAGGAAGTATATTCCAGTTTAAAATCCAGAGGGATAGCACATTAGAAATAGCAAGCATGCTGATAATTTTTTATATGTATTTGATACAGGGAAAAGCAGCATTCACTATTTTTTAAGTACTTAGTGAAAACATCATGGTGGTCACACAATAGTATGAATATACTTAATGCCACTGAACTATATACTTATAAATGATTAAAACGATAAATTTTGTTACCACAATTTAAAACAAAAACAAAAAAACATGACACATTTAAAGAGTTACAGAGACAGACTGAACCCCTCAGTGGCAAACACCATGTACAGTGTTACATGGGATAGTCATGTATGAATGTAATGTGTTTCCTTGCCATGGGCAAGTCAGCACAGAACTGAGACAGACTTGATGGTCAATCTGGGCAGGGAGGCAAAAAGAGCTGTGGTTTTTCAGGGCATGGGGGTGGGGGCTGTTGAACCCAAGCAGCCATCTCCTGAAATTAGTAATAATGAAAAATCACTCCACACAGTCTTATGTTCCCCCACCTCCTAATACCTGATCAGCGTGGTCTTAACATTACTAATTCCTAAGTATTTCAACATAAACTCCTCAGAAGTCACTGCTGGTTTCCTATCAGCCACAAACAGATGGCAACCCAGAAGAGTCCTGTTCCCATTATGCCAACTTGGCGGGAGGCTCACCTGCCACTACCTGAAACATGGATCCCTCCCACTTGTACACAGAAGGCTCCCAAACACAACTAAAATCCTGCCCGGATGCCCACTGATCAGCATCCTTAAAAGCATGGGGGGGAAGTCTCATTACAACTCCACTAATTAATAAGCATAGGGAGGGACTACATCACATCCTAATATAATTACAGGAACACCGCAGCCTCCATCGCACTTCCACTCTACGGTTCAGGCAGCTTCCCCGCCTGCCTGCACTGGGACGTAATCCAGTTTTGCGAACATATCCATATGTATGAGAATCAGAACAGATCTTATTATATCAAACCTGGAGAAAAACCTTTGGAGATGCTAAAAGTTCAATTTCAGATATATTAATGTATCCTTAAAATTTTATTTACAATGGAAGTATCTATCCTGTTTTTGTAACCCCAACACAGATTTCTCAGCTGCAATTTTTTACCTTAAATGATTCAAACCCTAAGAGAATGACAGACATTCATTCACAAATTATGCCTAAATTAAAAAACACGAAGCAGCGTGTGTGCATGTGCGCGTGTGTGTGTATACTGGCAAGGAGGAAGAGTCTGGATTATTTACTTCATCAGATTCCAACCAGAGATGCTGTGTTTCCTGGATGTACTTGCTAATTGCCAGGGCCTTTACCACTGACTACTCCTTGCCTGCTCAAACCAAAAACTGACTCTTTGATATGTTAAGCCACGATTTTCTTTAGCAGGGGCAGCTTAACTATAGCTCACTGCCCTCCTGCCATATTTAAATCCTTCAATCGCTCTTCTTTTGCAATAGAAACCAAAATCTTTAAACATGGGATACAAAGCCCAACAGGAAAAGGAATCTCTCAGCAATGCCTCTGCATTTCCTCAAGGAAGCCATCTCTGATGTGCTGATTAGATCAAATTCTACCTTTATACCTTGTACTTCTCCTTCATGGTATGAATGAATGAATGAATGAATCAATCAATCAATCCCCTGATCTGGTAGCTACTACATAGATTAGCATGTCTTTAGGTGTAAGTAACCAATAACCTCAACTCAAATTGCCTTAATCAACAAGGAAACTTATTTTGCATAACTCCAAAGGCAGGATGAGTGCTAGTCTCTGAGTAGTTTTCTCTGCTGTTTTTCTTGGCTCTGTCGTCTCCCGTGCACTGGCTTCATGTTCAGACTGTAGCAAAGTGACTAGAACAATTGTAGGCACCACATCCTGACACAACAATTTTCAGAAGAAAAGGACTATCTAGTGTGGTCATTTTAAGGTTGAGAAGTTTTCCAGAACCTCCTGGCAGACCACCGTCACATCTCACGGGCCAGGACCAGGTTTCTTGCTTACCCCTACAGCAATCACCTACAGAGAACGGACCCAACAGGAGTGGCTGTAACACATCAGGATTTACCCCCGTGCTAAGGATGGATCACTTTCTCTGCAGTCAAATGAGGACAAAGAAGAGGTCTAAACAAAACCCAATCTCATTACAAAGGAAGAAGGGAAGAAAAGATGTTAGACCATGAACTCAACAGGTCTGCTAATTATCAATCTGGAATATGTGCTCTGGTCACCAACATTAGACAAGACTGCCAACCTAAAACCTCCACCAGCCTCACCTGCAGTGCATCTATAAAACTGGCAGAACCACTCATCGGATGCCTGGGTGGCCCAGTCGGTTAAGCGTCCAACTCTAGATTTCGGCTCAGGTCATCATCTCACCATTCATGGGTTTGAGCCCCATGTCGAACTGTCAGCGCAGAGCCTGCTTAGGATTCTCTCACTCCATCTCTGCCCCCTCCCCTGTGCACGCACTCTCTCTCTCTCAAAGTAAATAAATAAACCAAAAAAAAAAAAAAAAAAACTGGCAGGACCAGCTTGGAGGGGAGGCCACAGGGTGAGCAAAGGGATAAAAGAAAGACTGGTGGGCTGGTGCAGATTCAAGTCCCAAGACTTCTGATTAGCAGTTATGTGACAACAGTCAAATCCTTTGGCCTTGATTTTCTCATAAAATAAGAAAATATGTGCTTGCCATAATGTATAAGGTTGCTGCAAAGACCAAATAAAATGTAGGCATATGTGGAAAAATGCTTTGTAAATTAAGTATTATGCTTATGTAAGCAATTATTATTACTTCAATGGAAAAAAATCACAAGTCACTGAGAAAAATTGCAGGAAAAAAAAAAAAAGGCTGACTCCTATCTAGCCAAATGGAAGCAGTACAATCCACTAAAGGACATATGCTTTAAAAATTATATTCCAATTGGGGCACCTGGGTAGCTCAGTTGGTTAAGCATCTGACTTCATCTCGGGACGCGATCTCACAGTTTGTGAGTTTGAGCCCTGTATCAGGCTCTGTCCTGACAGCTCAGAGTCTGAAGCCTGCTTTAGATTCTAGGTCTCCCTCTTTCTCTACCCCTCCCCCACTCTCACTGTGTCTCTCTCAAAAATAAATACAACATTAAAAAAATTTTTTTTTAATTATACTCCAATTAATTTACTTCTGGCTACGCTGGAGGCTTTCCAGTATGACTGACTGATTCTAACAGTTGGGATGGAATATAGCAATACTACAGAAAACCAAAGCCAGTGTCCTCCTTCTGCTCCTTCACTGATCTCTCCTCCTCAGGCCTGCACAGCCATCATGTTCTGACTGCTTTCTAGACAGAAAGGGTGTGTTTTCCAAGTCAGAAAAGGTTAAGAAAATTTTAGCATTTTTACTTAGAAAGAAGGCTGATTCCAATGCACAAGAAGCAGCTACTTGTTACCTGTGAGAAAGCTCAGCCCAATTCACATTAACGTATTTAAGTTGAGAAGTTTGTAGACAGTTAAGTACAAAGGCATCTAAGGCCTTCCTGCCAATGCTATTTCTACCAGGCAATGTAGGCATGAAGCCACCCAACATGGCTTCTGTTTTACCTAATTCCCTGCCTGCCCTCTCCAACTCTTACTTCTGTTCATCTGTCTCCATTTTGGGCTAGGGTAGAGAGGGGCAAGCAAGCCATAGATATTGAAGAGTAAGACAGGCACTGGTCTGTGCCATCCACATTTTTCTCCTTGGGTACCACACCTCATTTGGCAATAAAGTCAGAAGACTGGTCATGCCTAGCACCAAGATTCTGAAGGGTGAAAGTAGTGATATGCTGGGTTTACCTTGATGTATAGAGCATAAAAACTTGCTCACAGTGAGGGTGCCTTTCTCTCCTAGAGTTAAAAATCAACAACATATCATGATTTCCCACTCTGGTCCAGGCAGAAGCAAAATGAGTAACAGCATGAGAACGAAGATACCTTAGGAATGGAAAATGGAAGCAGCACAGGCAGTGTGGACAATTTGAGAGGCATCTCTAGGTCCAAGTTCCTTGGGTGTCTGTCACACAAGCACAACAGTGCCACTGCCAGGATCTATGCTCCCTGGGGGCACATGTGTCTGATTAAGACCAGACCAGTAACCAAGAACATGATCCATCTAGGGTCGCCTGGGTGGCTCAGTTGGTTAAGCGTCCAACTTCAGCTCAGGTCATCTCGCGATCTGTGAGTTTGAGCCCCACATCAGGCTCTGTGCTGACAGCTCAGAGCCTGAAGCCTGCTTCAGATTCTGTGTCTCCCTCTCTCTCTACCCTTCCCCCACTCATGCTCTGTCTCTCTCTCTCAAAAAATAAACATTAAAAAGAAGAAGAAGAAGAAGAAGAAGAAGAAGAAGAAGAAGAAGAAGCAGCAGCAGCAGAAGCAGCAGCAGCAGCAGCAGATGCTCCCTCTAAATCCCCTGCATGTGAGAACGGGCTATAAACATTCTCCACAAACGTGCTGTAAGCACAGCTATTCTACAGAGCATGTTGCCGTTTATAGCCTCTTTAACACCCACCCCATTTAATGCAACCTAGCGCCCTGGGAGGACATTAGTGAAAACTCTGGTGAGATCTAAATGAAGTCAAGAGCTTAGTTAATAATCACGCACCAGTGTCTCAGCGCCTGGGTGGCTCAGTTGGTTAAGTGTCCCAACTCTTGGTTTTGACTCAGGTCATGATTTCACAGTTGTAAGATCAAGCCCCGCATCAGGGTCAGCGCAGAGCCTGCTTGGGGTTCTCTTCTCTCTCTCTCTTCACCCCTCCTCCCAAAATAAATAAACTTAAAAAAAATAAATAATGATGTACCAGTGTCTTAGTTTTGCCCATGTTCTGTAGTTACATAGGCTATTAACAGTAGAGGAAGCTGGGTGAAGGGCATACAGGAACTCCTTATACTATCTTTGCACCTTTTCTGTAAATCCAAAATTATTCCAAAATAAAAAACTTATTTTAAAAAGTTAATAATACTTGTCTGCTTAAAAGCAAGAGAGAAAGATAAAAAATACTCCAAGGAAAACTTTCTAAGAAAAACATCAAAGTCAAAACACGGAAAAAGGACTGGTAGACTTGAATACATAGAAAACATATACTTTTACACATCAAAAGTGTCATGAACAGACTTACAGTTGAAAGGCAACCAACAAACTGGGAAAATATTTATACAGCAAAAAGGGGGGTTAGTATCCATAATATAGTAAACTTTTTAAAGAAAAAAAAAAGACTACATGCCTAGATGCTCTATCTGCTACAACTGCTTTCACACATTTCAGATCTATAGCATACCCAAACTCAAACTCAGAGGCTCTATAAACCACATGTTTCTTCCCGTTCTAAGCATTAGCTCCAATTCCCCCTAGCCTG
Source organism: Panthera leo (assembly GCF_018350215.1). Classification (NCBI taxonomy): domain Eukaryota; kingdom Metazoa; phylum Chordata; class Mammalia; order Carnivora; family Felidae; genus Panthera; species Panthera leo. The sequence continues at coordinate 141,751,929 of NC_056683.1, read as the reverse complement.
GGAGTTCTGCTAGAGAAAGCAAAGCTTCAATTCAGCGTTCCAAGAGGCAGCTAGCTTCTGTTTAATTCGTTTGACCACTCTTAACCAAAGTCTCCTTCTAGAATCCAAAACTCTTTTCCTCTTTATGTTCTGAGTATGTCAAGCTTAGCTACTTGGTGCCCATAATAGTGAAAATAGGTCAAACCACAACCAGAAGTGAGAGCCCTGAGCAAAAACAAAGGCCCTGACTGGCAAACCAGACTCAAAACTTCTGTACCAGCCAATCAGGCGGTAGCCAAAAGAAAGCAGGAAGCCTGTGCCACAGGTAAACAGGCATCTCCCACTCAGAGCCCCACTTACTTGCATTTCTAGAGATAGAGTCAAAGAAAAAGCATCTTTTTTTTTTTAATTTTTTTAACGTTTATTTATTTTTGAGACAGAGAGACAGAGCATGAACAGGGGAGGGGCAGAGAGAGAGAGAGATACAGAATCTGAAACAGGCTCCAGGCTCTGAGCCGTCAGCACAGAGCCCGACGCAGGGCTCGAACTCACAGACCGTGAGATCATGACCTGAGCCGAAGTCGGACGCTTAACCGACCAAGCCACCCAGGCGCCCCAAGAAAAAGCATCTTTTTAAACAACATACAGTGACATCTAACTCAGAAGTTTATATTCAAACCAATCTATCTTAGTAATTTACCGACTGTTGTTTTTTCTGTTTTTAAATTTAGAAGTAGGGGCACCTGGGTGGCTCAGTCAGCTGAGCGTCAGACTCTTGATTTCAGCTCAGGTCATGATCCCAGGGTTATGAGATGGAGTCCCATGTCAGGCTCAGCACTGAACGTGGAGCCTGCTTAAGATTCTCTCTTTCTCTTTCTCTTTCTCTTTCTCTTTCTCTTTCTCTTTCTCTTTCTCTGTCTCTCTCTCTCTCTCTCTCTCCCTCCCTCCCTCCCTCCCTCCGCCTCTCTCCCCTCTCCCTCAAATTTTAAAATTTTTAAAAAAATTTAGGAGACTGAGAAAATATATAGAGAATATATATATTCAAAGAGAGAATATATAGAGTAGTCCTCCCTCTTATCCTCAAGGGATACATTCCAGCACCCCCCCCCCCCCGCCATGCCTGAAACTGCAAACAGTACTGAACTCTACTTATGTTATGTTTTTCCCTATATACTTACCTATGATAAAACTTAATTTATAAATTAGGCACAATAAAAGATACATAATAACTAATAATAAAACAGAACAATTACAACAATATACGTAACAAAAGTTATGTGAATGTGGCCTCTCCCTTTCTCTGAAAATACCTTGTACTATACTCACCCTACTTCTTGTGATGATGTGAGATGATAAAATGCCTATGTGATAAGATGAATGACGCAAGCACTGTGAAGGAGCTCTAGGCTACCAGAGACCTTCTGATGCTACATCAGGAGGATCACCTGTTTCCAGACTGCAGTTGACAGCGGGTAACTGAAACCTAAAACCGCAGAAAGCAAAACTTCGGTAAGGGAGGACTACTGTACTTCTTTCGAGACGTCCCCATACATATATCACTTGTACTCAGTTAGAATATTAAGAATATTAGCCATACTATCATATTAAAAATTAAGTAGCAGAAAGTTATAAATCTCATGCTATATTGAAGTTCCACATATAAAACAATATAGAGGCCCAGAAACAAAATATTTTTCACATAGAAAAGAGTGTGACCATGATTAAAACCACTGGACTAAAAATTCAGTGGCTGATATACAATGGAGTATTACTTGGCAATCAAAAAGAATGAAATGTTGCCATTTGCAGCTACGTGGATAGAACTGGAGGGTATTATGCTAAGTGAAATTAGTCAGAGAAAGACAAAAATCATATGACTTCATTCATATCAGGACTTTAAGAGACAAAACAGATGAACATGAGGGAAGGGAAACAAAAATAATATAAAAACGGGAGGGGACAAAACAGAAGAGACTCATAAATATGGAGAACAAACTGAGGGTTGCTGGAGGGCTTGTGGGAGGGTGGATGGGCTAAATGGGTAAGGGGCATTAAAGAATCTAGTCCTGAAATCATTGTTTCACTATATGCTAACTAATTTGGATATAAATTTTAAAAAATAAAAAAATAAACATTTAAAAAATAAACATTTAAAAAATTAAAAAAAAATTCAGTGGCTGAAAGTTTGCATCCCAATTGATTTACTCTCTTCTCCCCAATATTGGGGATCACTATTGCCTTACTTATATGGAGCTTCCTATGCTCTGAGATGGCCCACTTCTCAAAATCAGTATGTGGTAATAGCACTTAAGGCCAGGTGGACACAGAATGAAAACAAAGGATTTAAACCAAATCCTCACTTCTAGAAGCTCATTTGTGATCTAATTTGTGAATAAGGCCAGACTCCCCAGCACGCCTCCTTCTCCAGACGTATCACTTGGGTCCACTTTACCACTCGTTAGCATCAAAGGAGGTTCAACTCAAACCAATTTCGCTAGAAATTAACAATCCAGTAGAAGGTTTGATAATAACAGACTAAAATTAAAAGGTTGAAAGTAATTGGTTTAAATTGACCTCCACAGATTATTGGTATCTGCCACATGACAGTGCTTACCCCGATTCCACAAAAAGTTTTGGCTGTCTTCCATTCGCCAGAGAAACAGAATGATTCCCCAAAACCAAACACTTGCCATCTCTCCATGTCAGGTGAAAGAGAAAGAACTTCACCATATGAACACAGGCAAAGGAGAGCCAAAGAGGTTGCATTTCTATGATCATTAGTTTAGCCAAGGAGACCACAGTTACATGCAACACACAGAATGTGACATCCCTAAGCTCTCAGAATTAAAAACGATGCACCATCTCTGAACCACACGATCAACTTTGAGACGTTTCTACTTATTTACAATAAACGTAATACATTAAATTCATAGAGAGCTGATTTCAAATCACCTTGTAAACATTATTGCTTCTTTATATACCTCTGCAAAGGAAAGCATTTTTAGCCTAGGAAGGACCTCCAATGGTACTTAATGTTTCTGTATCACATTTCTTGCACATAAATACACATAAGATACAAATACTATTCACTATATTGTATCACAATTTTTTTCAAAACATTAATTTTAATTAATGAAAAACCTAAATAAACCTATTTCATAGAACAATGAAATTGTGAGGCTTGTTAATAGCAGTGATTAAAAATTAAAGGTGATGTAATCAGATAAAACTGAATTATGGTGACAATCTGTGGGCTGCACATATCAGTACTTTGCTCTCCACTGACAATACACAGTCCTGGATGTCACAGCCATTACAATGGTGAGGAGGAGGGAGATGCAAAATCAAATACAAATAGGATGCCATAAATCCAAAAAGGCTGGGAACTGAAGCTCCAGTAAGCTATCACAGATACATTGTGGGCAGCACCCCAACCCTACACTGAATTTATTCCCAAGTACCTTAGAATCAAAGCTGGGTAAGGGGACAAAACAAGATGCATGCCACTTTCCTTCTCACTTCTGTTCCAGTATTTAAATTACTAAAGGAATAAGACAAGCAAACTGTGAGCTATCTTCTGCTAAGAGTTGTGTCTTTACCCAAGCATTTCAAATATTACAGAATTTATTATTCAGATATCAGAAAATTAGTCCAGAAAAGTTAACCTCCTAATGTAGGAAACCCAAGATTGGGTTTCTCATTTCATGGGAAAAGATGACATGAACAAAAATGAAAAAGGTTCAAACTATTTGTAAGGGCTGGAAAACCTCAGTGACCTGAGTCCTAACAACATTCATTCTCCTTGGCTATGCCCATGATTCAACCTCCTTAAACTTACTTCTCTAAATTAAAAACAGGTTATCATTTTTTTTAAGACCTTCCTCTCAAATTTGACAAATGTCAATACACAGTTAAAATTTTCTGATTATTTAATAATTCACAAAATTATGAATGCCTAAAATGCCAGCTTTGGTTGACCAGGGTTTTCATACACAGCATAAGCCTAACTTCCTATGCTGCATGTTTTGATATCATTGTTGGTGAACTATCCATCTGGTTTTGTGGCTAAGCAGGTATGTGCTGGTTGTCTGAAGCTTAAGAAGCTGATTATGTGTCAAGATAATCCTGTATATTCTCAGTATATGGTAACATCACCGCTTGTCAACTTGTCAGGAATAAGAAAACTGTCCCGGTATTAACAGCTCAGCCTGTTGCTCACAGAGGACCTCTGATACTACTATTTTATCACAATGATCGATAACAACGCCATGTGTTTTCCCCAGGGAGGTAACATATACTCGCAACAGCCCAATATGAAGAAAAAGAACATAGGGGACAGCAAACACGGCACTGAACGGGTCTTCTACACAAGACTTGATTTCCCTTGCCAGAGACTGAAAATTATACACACACAAATGAGGAATAACTGCCTCAAGTTTAAACTTCTCTTCATTTTGTCATTTGTAAAAAAACTGGTGAAGGAAACCTTCAGCAGGATGAAAGAACTCAGTGACATCTGTCTATAACACTGAAGTGGAATTTGAAAACATTGAAAAAGTTTTTGAAAGTAGATACAAAAGAGACTTTAGAACCCAGTGTTCCAACCAGTAACTAGCTGGATCAACATCTGAGACTTAAAAGTAAAGGTGGAGACTTCTCTCACAAAGATTATTCATTAAAAAGGCCAACTTCAGGGCACCTTGCTGGCTGAGTCGGTAGAGCATGTGACTCTTGATCTCAGAGTTGTTAAGTTCGAGCCCCGTGTTTGGTGTAGAGATTACTTAACATAAAATCTTTAAAAAATTATTTAAAAAGCCAATTTCTTAGTGTTAACTAAACATGAGAAAGCTGATGTAACAAAAACTTTAACCCAGGATCTCTACCATGCCTATTCCAAGCTGGGAGGAGATATCTACGTATCAAGACTCGAAAAAGAGGGACGCCTGTCGATTAAGCATCCAATTCTTGGTTTCAGCTCAAGTCATGATCTCAGTTTGTGAGATGAAGCCGCAAGTCAGGCTCTGTGCTGCCAGCACAGAGCCTGCTTGGGATTCTCCGTCTCTGTCTTTCTCTGTCCCTCCCTTCCCTGCCCCCCCCCCCCGCCAAAATAGATAAATATTAAATATATATATATATTTAAAAGACTACCAACGAGAGCAGAAATAACTGTAACAACATAACACCTTATGTTATGCGTTTCCAAAGCCTTTCACATCCATTAAGGTCTAAATTGAGTCTTTAATTTAAGTGAGAAATTAGTATCTTAAATTGTAGTGTGTGTTATCTTTCTCAGAGCTCTTTCACATCCATATTGACTCTAATTGTGCTTTTGATTAAAAATAATTAACAGTGAAAAAGTCATTCAAATAAGTCTATATTATCTGCACAGCACCTCTCCATACCTAGAGAATAATTCTCTACACTCTACAACCTACTATACCATTACTATTGGAGGATGTCCATAAACACTACTTTTCAATTCTAATCTTAAAATTCTTTCAAGGGCAGGTATTGTTGACACCACATACAAGTACAAAGACTTCTATTCCTACTCATTGACATCAGAGAAATATATCTGATTCTGAATTAGTCACATTTAAAGAAGGGGCACCTGGGTGGCTCAGACGGTTAAGCATCCGACTTCAGCGCAGGTCATGATCTCACCACTACTAGTAAGTTTGAACCCTGCGTCGGGCGCTGTGCTGACAGCTCAGAGCCTGCTTCAGATTCTGTGTCTCCATCTCTCTCTGCCCCTCCCCCACTCGCACTGTCTCTCTCTCTCTCTCTCTCTCTCTCTCTCAAAAATAAACATTAAAAAAAAATTTTAAGGGAAAAATAGCTTAACTTTTAAAATCCACAAATAACCCCAAATTTTAATTACAACCCATTGTTTTCTACGAAAGCAAGAAACCAAATAGACTTGACCTGCTGGTATAGGTCTTACTATGTGAAAATAAGATGGTAAAGGGAAAAGACCAAGCTTATCAGAGTTTGCAGCAATTTATGGAAATGTAATTAATTCAATATTTCTAAGCAAAGAGCTTAATTTTAACTAAATACGAATTGGCACTTATCTCCCATCTTCCTTGAATGTCTTCTCCTTTCTTTAGCTAAAAGTACCCCAACTCTCACTGTGACTCCTCCTGTATTCCATAATGTCTTTGTGAAACAACTGAGAGCAATCACACACACACACTAAAAACACCCCACACATGGCAAATTACCCTAACTAGGCCAATCATATTCCCTCTCTCCAAGAAGACTGCATCTTAAGACCCAAGAATGAAACCAGTTGGTGCAGTCTTTGAGACTTGGTGACCAGAAGAGACCATCCATTTGGTGGTTCCCAAAGCCTAGATGCTCAGAGGCGTGGTTCTTGGCATCCAAAGCCTTGCTGTTCCGCATTTTCTATGCCTATATTTGACATAAGTGCTATGCCTTACAGTTCTGTAACCTGCCTTTGAATCAATAATATATCACAGGCATCTTTCCAGACTGGAAATAATATAGATCCATATCTTTATTTTCAATGGCTGCCTGGAATGAAAGTACAACCTATTTTTTAATCAATTCCTTACTTATTTACTATATAATTATATACGGTAAATAGTTCCTTATTACTAACATATATCTTTGCTAACTTTTCCTACTATATATTTCTTTAGGATAAATTCCTAAATATAGATTTTCTGGATTAAAGGCTATGCAAGTTTTATATTTTGATACATAACAGCATTTAGAATGAATGCATCAATTTATATCTCTACTAAAACAGAAAGTACACATTTCCCTTCATCTTCACCAACACTGGAAATTACTATCCACCTTATTCCCATTTCAAACTGAGAGATGCCCAAATATTAAGACTGCCAGTAGAAGTTATAGAAGTAATCATAATAACATAATACTTTACATACAGTAAGTCTATAGTTTCACATCCAGTAATGTGTAAATTGAGTCTGAATAATACTGCCAATACAACAAACTTAAAATGGTGTCAGGGGCACCCGGGTGGCTTAGTTGGTTAAGCATCTGACTCTTGATTCCCAGTCAGGTCATGATCCCTCAGTTGTGAGATCAAGCCCTGCACCGGGCTCAACATGGAGCCTGCGTGGGATTCTCTCTCTCAAAATAAATAAATAAACATTTAAAAATTGGTGATGGGGCACCTAAATGGCTCAGTCAGTTAAGCATCCAACTCTTGATCTCAGCTCAAGTCTTGATTCAGGGTCATGAGTTCAAGCCCTGTGCTGGGTATGAAGCCTACTTTAAAAAAAAAAAAAAAAAAAAAAAGCACAGTAGTAAAAAAAAATTTTTTTAAATTAAAAAATGGCATCTTAGCTGGCTTAGGCTGTCCGAACAAAATTCTACAGACTGGTTGTCTTAAACAACAGAAGTTTTTCCCACACAGTTCTGGAAGCTGGGAAGTCCAAGATTAAAATGCCAGCAAGGTAGGTTTCATTCTGAAGCCTCTCCTTTGGTTTGTAGGCGGTTGCCATCTGGCCATGTGCTCACACAACCTCTTCTTGGGCATGACTGGAACAGGGGTCACCAAGCTCTCTGGTGTCTCTTCTTATAAGGACACTAATCCTATGAGAGCTCCACCCTCATGACCTCACCTAACCCTAATTACTTCTCAAAGGCCCCATTTCCAAATACCACTATACTGTAGGTTAGAGACTCAACATACAAATTCAGGGGAGACACATTCAGCCCACAACAAATGGCATTTTATCACACTTTTAATTTCATTTCTTTAATTACTAATGAAGTTAAGTATTTTAATACACTTATTGGTCATTTATTTTTCCTTTTATTCCCTCCCTTTAAAAAATGGTCTGTTCTGATTCCAAATCTGGAATAGGAAGGGTACAGGATGAGCCTGGAACATCTCATCATACCAGAAAGCAAAGAAGCTACTAGACATTATTAGAGGCATGTCATAAGGACTTGGAGCCAACCTGACTAAGCTTTAGTCAAAAAGACAGGGCAGTGTGAGCATCAAAAGGAAACTAACTGAAATACACCATAAATGCTAAATAGAGATGTTCATAAAGATACTCAAAAAAAAAAAAAAAAAAAAAAAGAGAGAGAGAGAGAAAGAGAGAGAGAGACACCTGAGTTGTGGCTCAGTCAGTTGAGCATCTGACTTTGGCTCAGGTCATGATCCTGTGGTTCATGAGTTTGAGCCCCATATCAGGCTCTGTGCTGTCAGTGTAGAGCCCGCTTCGGATCCTCTGTTGCCTCTCTCTCTGCTCCTCCCACACACGTGCGCACACACTCTCTCTCAAAAATAAACAAACATTTAAAAAAATAAAATGATTATAAAAAAAAGAGATAAAGAAGGAAGCCCTCATCTGTCACCGTTGGGAGTATGCTAGGGAAATCATTCATGATTTTAGAAAGAGGTAAATAAAGGGAAATACACATTTTCCCCATCCTGCCTATACAATCCATACCTCAGGGTGAGCCCTATATATTCTTCCATACAGCAAAATATACTGCCATTATAACATTAACTAGGAAATAAGAACATCATCTGCATCACCTGCAAATTTCAGAAAGATGCACCCTATGTCACAATCCACATGCAAAGCAAATGACAGGACCCAGCAAGGATGTAACATACATATTAGTTTTATCCCCTATGGATCCTATTTTTTTAAAGGTACCGTGCATTAAATAAGTAATTTTCTTGTTGTAACACAAGTATCTATAATCTCCAGGGATAGCTCCCCATCATCATGAGGTTACTAGGACTGTTAACATTCAGTATAAAATTTGTTTATAAACAAAATGTGATATACACATATGTACATGGTACACACATACACTACTGGAACATGTATTATTAAGCCTTAAAAAGGAAGGAAGTTCTAACACATGCTACAACATGGACGAACCCTAAAGACATGCTAAGTGAAATAAGCCAGTCACAAAAGGACAAATACGGTATGAATGGACTTATAGAAGAGACCTCATGTAGTCAAACTCAGAGAGAAAGTGGAAGCGTGACTGCCAGCAGTTGAGGGGGAAGGGATGGGAAGCTGTTGTTTAGTGAGCACAATGTTTCAGTGTAGGAAGATGGAAAGTTCTGACCACGGATAGTGGTCCCGGCTGCACAACTGCATGCATGTACTAATGCCAGTGAACTATTAGGATAAGTTTCTTATGTGTATTTTGCCACACAAGAAATAGTATGTTTAGTATGTTAAAATTCAGTAACTGAGTTAACATTATCCCAGCTAAATTAAAAGAAATTTTATACTTTAATTACATATTCCCTGCAGTCTCAGCAGCCTCACTAACGGCAAATGAACCGTCTCAGTACGGGACTACTGAAAATACTTTCACAGAGTCCTGACAAGGAGTCAATACGATACCTAAATCAGAGCATTTCATAACAAAAGTTTTACTCAGTTTTTTAATGAAGTTTTATGACTCACATGCATTAGCTGGGCCACTCTATCTTCAATCTTTCTCCACACACAGAAAAGAACAGGAGGGAGACTGTAATTGATACTGTAAATGCAGTGGAACAGATGAAGAACAATATCCTAGCTTAGCCACACACATGGTAGGCACTCAATAAATAAACATTCCTGATTTCGGATGCTCCGTGAATCTGCTGTAAAACCAAAAAGAAAACCTGGGCTTCACATTCTGTCTGGCACACCAGCCACGTGAGAGGGCTGACATTCCACCCCAAGGAAGGCTGCTGTCTCTTTACCCTTCTTCCATTAGCTGGGATCTCAGCATCGATGCTGAAACACCTTTCACGCACCATGTATCCTGCACCATGTATCCTTTTACGGGTTAAAGAATTTTTTTTCAATTCAGAGTTTGGGTGGGGAAACAATGTGAATAACCAAACGGCCACTCTTATGGCTCCATATGAAAAACAGAAAGTTCGTAAGATACACGCACCTCTTCTAAATGAAGTCAGTTTTAAAGTGTACAGTAGAAAACACATTATTATTACTTCTCAGGCACAAGAAGCAATCCTGGCTTTCTGCTCTTACACCCCTGTCTGAAAGCTCCACTGTGTTAAAAATTTTCCCCATATGACTTCCTCTAACTCAGGTCTACATACTTGTGACTCTAGAGGTCAACCACTTCCCCCATCACATGAAGAAGATCCTGCTATTTTCACAGCCCTTACTAAAAGAGAGTACTTGAAATTCTTAAAGAAAATGCACATCCTCAAATAACTCCTTCATACAAATTAAGTACTATTCTTCAAATTGAGGGACTAAACGCTAGATTTAGCTACTCACAATTTATTCATTTCTGGGACGGTAAACTATCAAGAAATAAGGGGGACGCCAGTCTGCATGTGGCTATCATTGCAAAACGTTGAGATCAGCTTCCAAAACGCCCCAGCAGCCAGCCAGGAGTCTGGGCGGCTGCTCTCTGGATTGCAGGGTGGCTTATGTGCAAGGTGCCCTGTCACTTCATATCCATCACCACCTCAACCCCCAGCTCTCCGGTGCTATGGGGCCTGGGGACGAGCCCTCTCCAGAACCACAGTGCGATTCCCAGGGGCCCTGCGGGCAAGAACTAAAAAAAAACTCCAGCTAGGAAGAAATGGAAACCCGAGACACAGAGAGGCAGGATGAAAGGGACCCCCACAAAGATAGATTTTTACATTCTTGAAAACCTTAGAAATAAATGATTTTTCTCTGGGCTTTTTCAAAAAGCTGCCTACTGGGCACCCTTAAGGCGCTGCTGGACTGAAAATACAAAGAAGAGAGCCCCCAAATACAGAAATCCAGGAAACCGATCCCTGCGAGGGAAGCTGATGGTCCCCAAGAAGACAAGTGTCAGAAGACTTTCCGATCACCACAGCAATTTAGCAGGTAAGTCGCATCCATCCCCGGTAGGACTGTGTCACCCTCATTTCTTCCACAAAGCTAGGTGGCCCTCACCTTTCCAACCTTGAAGTGGTGTGACAGGAAAAAGTAGACACCTCTCTCTGTGCTAATTGCCCTAGCGGGTCAAACTTCAGAACCAGCATCATGCACTTTGTTTTCAAGCGCAGGGAGAAGAGGAAGGGTTGGTATTCTGAGCGGAATCTCCGTGATTTGCCAGAGGAAACAGCACAGACCAGACAGCAGAAGCGCCAGCATTTCCATGCAGCTGCCACGACAGGTGACCGGGCCGCTTTGCAGACACCCCGCTCGCTCGGGGGGTTTCACCGAGGTGGGGCGGGAAGGAAGGGGGAAGCAGGGAGGGAGACAGACTGGAGGACGAGAAGGTGGGCAGAGGCAGGGAGGGAAATCCACTCCATCCAGACGCTGGGGAGGAAGAGGAGGAGCACAGCCCCGTCTCCCTGGGGAAACCGTTTTAAGGGATTTTCTGTCTCCACAATTAAGAAAAAAAAAAAAAAAAATGGCTCCAAGCCAAACGCCTCCTGATTTACACACACACACACGCACACCAAGCTCTATTTCGCCCCATTTTCGTGTACGCTGAAACAAAAGGCTAAATCAGCAGCCAGCGCCGCCCGGAGTCCGGTGTCCGCCACCCTCTCCCACCGCGCCCTCGGGAGAGCCCACCCAAGGCGGCCCGCCCGCCGCCCCCCGCCCGAGCACCGGCCCTCCCGCCGAGCCGGGGCGCTGCCGCCCTCCCCGCCCGGCGCCGCCCGACGCGCCCCCCGCCCGCGCGCGCACAGGGGCCTGGCCGGAGCCTGGGGGCCGGGCGCCCACCTCGAGGGACGGGCGCCCGGCCGGGCTCGGGAGGGCGCTCCCGGCGGCGCTGGGGCCCGTCGCCTCCTCGCCAGGGAGGGCGGCAGCGCCCGGCCCCGGGCGCCCGTGACAGCGGCCCCGCTCCCGCCTCACCTCCGAGCGCCCGTGGCGGCGGCCCCGCGCTCCTCCGCGCCTCTCCGCCTCCGCCTCCAGCAGCCCCGCGCCGCCGCCGCCGCCACCGCCGCCGCCGCCGCCGCCTCCCCCCCGCGTCTCGGCCGAGTCTCCGCCTCCCTCAGCCGCCGCCGCCGCCGCCGCCGCCGCCGTTGGGCCCGGCTCCGCGCCACGTGACCGCGCCACGTGACCCGGCGCGGCTGGCGGGCGCCTCCCCGGCCGGCCTCGCGCCCTCGCGCGCGGGGAACCCGCGTCCCGGCGGTTGACGCCCGCCCCCGGTTGTGCTGGGCGCCCCCCGTTCCGCCACCCTCACCTGGCCTTCTGCCCCCGCCCGGCCGGCCACCTGCTCCCACTCACGAAACCCCGAACTCCACAGCGCCTGCACGCTCACACGAACACACTCACGCGTGCACACACGCACACGAGCACACACCGGCGCTCACAAGCGCACGCACTCACACGAGCACACACCAGCCCTCACGCGCGTGCACACGCACATCTCGCAGCCCTCGCCTTTCAGGGCTACTTCGCAGCCTGTGACAACAATGAAAATAATTCAAGCAGTCCGGTCTGGACCCACCTAACTTGAGAAATCCTTCCTACCCAGCAATGGGATGGTTGTGTGCGCTGCCCTAACTTAACGTGAGCCGGGAGTGGACATCACATTTCGTCTTAAGTTGAAAGCCACTAGCAAGCACAGATTTGCTTGTGCTATGAACCAATGTAGATAGTCATTCAGGTGTCTGTGATGGTGATCTCAGACCTCAGTATTTTTTTTCAGTTGGTCTTACAGAGAAAAGACTAGAGAGCCTCGTTTTCACTCAGAGAAAAAGAATTCACAGGTTTTCTCCCCTATTAAGTGGATGTCCTGCAAGGAAGGCAAACTTTATGCATCTGTCCATTTTCCATCATGCACAAAGAAATAACATTACTGATTGTGTGACTATTCACATATGTATAGTTTGGGGGGTTTTTAAAATAATGGACAAGATCAGCATCCTTGCTTCCCGGAGCCCTATGTAGTTAAGTATAGCAGCCTCTCTTTGAAAGGGTTCAGCCCTTTTTTCTAGTTTGCCTATTTGCCAAGTTTTTAAATCACCTTCAGATTTAAGAATTCCTGCTTCTGTGAAAATTTTTTTAGTAGGCTCCACAGCCAGCGTGGAGCCCATCGTGGGGTCTGAACTCAGACCCCTGAGATCAAGACCTGAGCTGAGATCAAGAGTTGATGCTTAACTGACTGAGCCACCAGGCACCTTGAATTTCTGATAGTCAGAAAAAAAATAATAAAAGAGTTGGCTAAGGAGTCCTTTAATTCTGAAACTCCATGTCTATGGTTTCACAAATGTTGGAAAGTGCTGCCTAGACTTCTTTTAATTTCATGAAAGGTAATTTTTTTAATGACAATATTTGCCTCCTGCATGTATGCATGTAAGAGAAGTATTTATATCAGAATTATTTGATAATATTTTATAAGCATCCCTAAAATTCACTTTGAAACATTTAAGGATAAAGCTATATTTAGGTCTTAGAGTACTTTAAACCAAAAAATAATCCTCACTCAATTCAAAGTAATGAGTATTATGCTTCAACTAAGGGGTCAATATTACACCTAACATTGTTGGGAAACAAAAAGAATTATCTAGTATGGTTCTTACCCACAAAATGTAAAACCTCTAGATAGAATTACTTTAAAATATATACATAGGGGTGCCTGGGTGGCCCAGTCGGTTGAGTGTCCAACTTCGGCTCAGGTCATGATTTCACACAGTTCAGGAGTTTGAGCCCTGTTTCTGGCTCTGTGCTAACAGTTTGGAGCCTGCAACCTGCTTTGGATTCTGTGTCTCCCTCTCTCTCTCTGCCCTTCCCCAACTCACGCTCTGTCTCTCTCAAAAATAAAATAAACATTAAAATAAAATATATACATAACGTATTTTTAAGTCTCTCTTTTTCACACACACACTCTAACTGCAATCTATATACCAGTATAAAAATGATTTAACAAATAACATCAGTCTACAACAATTCTTTCTTCTGCAAAATGAAAAAGCATTAATCTTGAAACCACTCTCCCAGTACCATAGTTTTCCCTAAGGCCCACATGTATAAACTCTCTTTTATCCAAGCACTGTTGGGGACACATACAGCCAACTCTCTGAAAAACTGTTAAGGCCCTCAGGTTTATTTTCTGCCTCTGTGGTTTCCCACAGTGTCTGTGGTTACATGAACGGTCTTTGGAGCAAGCGTCTTCATTGAAGTCCTGCTTCTACCACTTACGAACAAGTGACAACAAGAACAATATGCCTAACACTGTTTCTTTAACCATAGCCTCAAACAACAATATCTACCTCACTGGGCTGTTGAAAGAATTAAAGGAAATAATTTATGTAAAGTACTTAGCATAGTGCTTGATGCATAATAGGTACTCAATCAAAAATAGCTCAGGTTTATTAAATGCTTACCACAGGACTAACACTGTGCCTTGTTGGTCTTATTTTTACTGTTACTCCTCATGGGTGCCTTCCATCCCCCACTTGACCCCACCACCACCACCGCAGCTTAAGGGGCTAGTCTCTCTCTCTGCCTTGTCAGGATGGAAATAGTTTCCTTATGAGATTTTAATGTGAAGGTGCATTTACAGCAACCTGTTTAATCTGTTGTGAGTCTGCATTTCGAACTTTTTAAAAAGGTTTCTAATTTTGAAATGAAAATAATTGCGTCTCGTCCAGAAATCTGAGGCAACTGGGAGTCATTCGGAAGATGTGGCGATGAGAGCCCTTCCACTGGCCTTTGTGATCCTGCTAGGTCACCAGCTCCCATTTTGTTGTGTTTGTTGTGTCTCCTTTGGTGTGTTTTGTTGTGTTGTGTTTGTTGTGTTTAAATATTAGAAGATTTCCGGGGCCCCTGGATGGCTCAGTTGGTTAAACATCTGACTTCGGCTCAAGTCATGATCTCGCAATTTGTGGGTTCGAGCCCTGCGTTGGACTCAGTGCTGGCAGAGCCTGGGGCCTGCTTTGGATTCTGTGTCTCCCTTTCTTTCTGCCCCTCACCCCCCCCCAAAATAAATAAACATTGAAAAAAATGTTTTTAATATTAGAAGATTTGGGGTACCTGGACGGCTCAGTCCATTAAGCATCTGACTCTTGATTTTGGCTCAGGTCAATGATCCCAGGGTGATGGGATCGAGCCCTGTGACAGGCTCTGCACTGAATGTGGAGTGTGCTTAAGATTCTCTCTCTCTCGGGACGTCTGGGTGGCTCAGTCGGTTAAGCGTCCAGCTTCCGCTCAGGTTATAACCTCGTGGATCATGGGCCTGAGCCCCAGGTCAGGCTCTGTGCTGACCGCTCAGAGCCTGGTGCCTGCTTCAGATTCTGTGTCTCCCTCTCTCTGCCCCTCCCCCGCTTATGCTCTGTCTCTCAAAAATAAATGAACATTAAAAAAAAATTTTTTTTAAAGATTCTCTCTCTCAAAAAAAAAATAAATAAATATTAGAAGATTTGGCAACACATTTGAAGAAATAAACCAATCCACAATAATTGTTAAATGCTAAGTATTAAAAGAAAGTGTCTATCCTATGGCATTCATGATTTGACTCTATTAACTGGCTGTCCTGCAGCTCTAAGGTTCAAGTTTGAGAGAAGCCTTTTACTATCCTGCCCAAGCTCCCAAAAGCTCTGAGAAATATGTGACCTTTCTTCAAAAGTTATGCAATCCTTACATCTGCCTTGGGTCACACTATAAGCTCCCAGCTCAAACTGGATCTGATAGGCATCCTGGTAACCGTATGACAACTTGGTTGTGACATAAATATTTTCCACTCAACATTTGGTTGTGCGCCTGTGAAGGAGTGTGGGGCTAGGGCAGCCTCTTAGCACCATAGTACTACTCTAAGGCTGGACCCAAAGACACAAGGGATTGCAAGCCACTACCGTGTGCCAGGATTGGTCTCTGCCCTTCTCTCCCCCACTTCTCTGCAGGCCCCTGCTAATCACATTACTGTAAGACATTTAGATACTGGCAATCCAAAATGTTTCTCTCAAGGCCTCTTTCCTGGTTCCCTCTCACCCAGCATCCCTGGCCACATCGTCTCTCCTTCCTGGTTACAACTTAATTCTGAGCCCAAAGTTTCTACTGCTCAAGCCCTTTAACCACCGAGACATTCAGCATTGGGATCAGGAAACTGCATCCTGGATATAGAGAGCCAGAAAGTGTCCATGGCAAAGGAGCTAGAGTTTTTGGAGAATAAGATCAAGACTTTTGTCTTTTAATGTGTCCTGAGAATTAAAACTGCCCGTGCCAGCTTAGGCTTTGTTGTGGAAATAAGGCATTTAGAACAAGGGAGGAAATGCCCATGGTCCGCTGTACTCTACATAACTAGCCACATCCAGACCATTTCCCTCAGTTCTGGATACTGTCATATTTTAAGAAGGACATTGATAAGTTACAGCAAACCTGTGAAGGGTGACAAGGACTCTAGAAGCTATACTGTAACGTTACACAATTTTATAAACAGCTGTTGAAGAAAATTGGAATGTTTAACCTGGAAGAAACAGAAGAACTGGTGAACTTTGTACGCTTTTAAATTCCTTTCTAATTTATTAAGCTCCTACTTTGGGCCAGGCACATTCCAAATCAAGAGCCAGTTGTGTATGGGCTTACAGAAGGGGATTTGGTTCAGATAAGGAAGAGCCTTGCAGTAGGCTCGTCCATCAGGGAAGTGGTAACCTTGTAAAGTGGCCTTGAGTGCACCCATGCCTCTCTGTTCATTCTGGCAAGCTGGGCTGGGCTGGGCTGGGCACATGGTCATGACTGTGCCAGCAGTCTTCAAGCTGAGAGCCTCTCCTTGGCTAACTGCATTCTCTTTCCCATCGTGCTGAGTGCCTCCCGGGCAAAAGTAACATCTGGGACAATGTCTAGGGCCAAAAGTACCACTTGACTCACCCTGGAAAAGATGGAAAACAGAAGAAAATGACTTTTTAAAAAAGAAAGAGAGCTTTTGGGACACCTGGGTGGCTCAGATGGTTGAGCATCTGACTCTTGATTATGGCTCAGAGTCATGATTTCAGAGTCATGGGATCAAGCCCCTAGAAGGGCTCCATGCTGAGCATGGAGCCTCCTTAAGATTCTCTCTCTCTTTCTCTCTCTCCTCTGCCCCTCCCCCCTACTCATGTTCTCTCTATCTAAAATTAAAAATTAAAAAGAGAGAGAGAGAAAGAGAGAGAGCTTTCATAATCACCTCCTTCCCTACCCTAGGAGCCTGAGGAGGTAAGGAGGCTGTCATGCTTTGTCTACAACCAAAGACTCATTCTCCTTCCTTCCATTCATGTCATCACTGAGATGGTCTTTTAGGCAGCTCTGAGTTCTGACCAGACCCTGTCTAAGTACGTGAATGTAGTTGGGTACAAATTTTTCTTTAAGCAGAGTAGTCTTTCAAAGGGCAAGGAAGTGGCCTTACCTAAGCAACTGTTAAGGCAGGTAGGCACCATTGACTTGGGCGAACGTTTTTGTTTTGTTTTGTTTCGTTTTTCTGGCAACGTCCTACAGGTGCCTCAACTCTGGATATGCAGAATTGGTCTCTGGGAAGGAGGAGTGATCTGTGACCTTCCTCCATAAGGCTCTGCAGTAAGTCCTAACTGGCTGGTCTGGGCTGGGGCAACAGAGCAGATGGTGTCTGCAGCCTGAACCCAGGCTAGTTGGGGGGATGGGGGGGAAGCTGGCATGGGCGTCCCCGGGCTAGGCCAGAACCAATTTTGACCCAAAACTCAGGAGGCTGTCTGCCCTCTGGGAAGCTGCTGGGAATAAGAGCCATTGAGCTGGTAGCAGAGAGCTATAATGTTTGAGGCTAAAAACAGGAGGGCTCCTGGATGGTTCAGTCCATTAAGCCTCTGACTCTTGATTTCAGCTCAGGTCATGATCTCATGGTTTTGAGGGTTTGAGCCCTGCGTTGGGCTCTGTGTTGATAGTGCAGAGCCTGCTTGGGACTCTCTCTCTCTCTCTCTCTCTCTCTCTCTGTCCTTTCCCCCCTAGTGCTGTCTCTGTCTCTTTCAAAATAAATTTCAAAAAAAAATGTAAGTAGAAAAATGAGTTTTCAAAGGAGGTAGGCATGCTCTGTTACATTTACTTTCTCCACATCAGATTCATCCAACGTACACTTCTTAATCTAGGAAGGCTGTAGAGGAAGAGAGAGAGGGCATTTCAAAATTAAATTTTTATCTCTACCCAATCCTTTCCTTTTCACCCCTTCTCCCTCGCCATCATTTTTCTTCCTTTGACCATGAATCGAAGATACACTTGGTGACCAGTAAAGTCACTAAGAGAACCAATGTTCAGATATTTCTCTATTTTGGAAGAATCTACCATGAATTTTCCGAGAATATAAGTACAGCAAACATCGTTGGTTGTACCAACAGTCATTCTCCCCTCTTGCATTACTGAACCCCAATGTTCCATGCGCTCCACATCCCAGTGTGTTCCAAGAAGCCTGGTCACCCCCCACTCCCTGACTGGTCAAAGTCAGTGGTCCTTAGTGGATCCCTGGATTGTGAGAAGTAGCACCACCCCCAATACCTGGGAATTGTTAGAAATATACATTCTCAGGCTCCACCCCAAACTTCTTGAATCAGAACCCTTGGTGTGGGGGCCTTAGCTATCTGTTTTAACACCCTCTACAGGTGACTCCCCTGAACATGAAAGAATAATTGGTACAAGTCAATCCTGCCAATTCTATTCTCTTTCTTTAGAAATAGGCAAGTGATCCCATTTGGTCCATTAAGCACAAGGGGTAATCTGTTAGGGAAACCTTTTGGAAACAGCTACTTAGCTCTTAAAAAGAAACATAAGGGCCCCGTTTTCAAGGGATCTGTGGGGTCTGTTTTCATAATAATATGAAATTACACTCATATTGTCTCATTAACGTACACTGGTCTTTTCCAGACGTTACATGGTAGGTGATATCACAGCAGACTGAGTGCAGAGGCAGATATGAGAAACCCCCTGTTCTCTATTAAGCCAGACATTATAGAGGCTTGTAAAAAATGTAAAACAATGCCACTCTTCTCACTACATTTGTTTTGGAAATGGTCGTTTTTTTCCCCCATAAAAATGTGTGATTTATGTTAACACATAAAGGTGTATTAGTATTACAAATAAATTAACAAATAAAGATTTCTATATTTTCTCAGTTTTAATTTATAAAATAGTAAATATTGGGGTGCCTGGGTGGCTCAGTCAGTTAAACATCCGACTCTTAGTTTCAACTCAGGTCGTGATCCCTTGGTTTCATGAATTCAAACCCTGCATCCGGTTCCGTGCTGGCAGCACGGAACCTGCTTGGGATTCTGTCTCCCTCTCTCTCTGTCCCTCCCCGACTCATGGTGTCTCTGTCTCTCTCAAAATAAATAAATAAACTCAAAAAATTTTTAGAAACCAGTAAATGTCAATAGACATAATACATATTAAAAAAACGAAAAACGGGGGGGGGAAAAAACCCTCTTTTAGGTCCTTAATTTTTAAGAGTGTAAAGGGAAGAAGCCCTTAGGAAATCTGATAACAGCTTTTCCAGGCAAGGATGTGGTGGCTGGGGCTGTTGCTGCCATCTTGTGACCAGAGAGGAACCAACTCATGCAGCGAGTAGGGTGGGGTAGAGAACTGGTTTGTGAAGTAGATTTGACCCTCTGAAGACCCAACCCTGGTGTGTATTCTACACACCTTCACTATCTTGAAGCTTCTTGTTCTCTGAGATGATAAAGCCCCTTCTTGTTTAAGCAATTTTAGGTCAAGTTCCCTATTACAAGCTGAAAAACCTTCCTGACCATTATCATTTACATTTAGCACTGAGGGCCTCAGTGACTTAAACAGCCATTCCACTTATGTTTCCATAAACAAGATTCGTGACACAAGTAAATGAAGTCAACAGAAATCATCAGCTCTCTAAAAACACAGATCTCAAAAAACAGACAAAACATAATGAAAATATATTAGAACCCACCCACTCTTAGGAAAGTAAACCTTCTGATTAAGACTATGTGCTTAAAACTTTGTAATTTCTATTTTGTATGCATGTTAATTTTTATGATGATGCTAGCCATTTTCAGTTTAACTCAGTAAAAAGCTTAGATTTTGTAACTGCAAATTCTGAGACTAGGCCCAATGGCTACGAATATCTAGTCATACCTATATGATTAAGCACTTCTCCATAGAGAATCGCTTATTAGAAACTCAGTAACTTGTTATATATATATATATATATATATTTTTTTTTTTTAAAGGTAGAGGAAGAGAATCTCTGAAAGACTTCAGTATTTAAATACTCTTTAAGAATCAGACTACAGAAGAGATCAGTCCCAGCAACGATTTACTTACGGTAGTAACCTTACAGCTGCAAAATAATGCAAGAGTTTGAAATATTATAGCAGAAACGGCTCATTGTCTGCCAAAAGCCCTTTCAAAAGGACACTTTTAACTAAGTGTCTGCCCAGGTAAGGACATTTCCTAAGCCCCTTCCCCTTCTTGCTCCATCCAGGTGGGGCCATAGATGACTGATGCTTGCCTGCCAGCGGAATGTGAGAAGTCATTAAGTCATTAGTGTTCCTTTCGGCCAAGGCAGTTAAATGAGTATACTTCTCCAAGCTCTTTCTTCCCCGTCTACCAGCTAGATGCAAAGAGCTTGAGACCCCAGAAAACAAAGCCACCTGATGTAAAGGCTCTGGATTTCTGAATTGGTCTTAATGGAGAGCTAACTGCCAACAAGACACGCCTACAATGAGACTACTAATGGAGTGCAAAACAAGTTTCATTTTGTTAAGCCTCTGAAAACTATAGCTGATGCTAACATAGTGTCTACGCTATTTTAAAGCATTGAACCTCTAAGTAGCCACAGAAAAGTTTTTGACCTTCAGAGAAAAAAGAGCAATCTCACGTTTACTATTACTACTGTATTTCCCTCCATCTCTAGTTCCTAGAATAGTGGCAGATAGTGATTAATATGTGATGACTAATTGAATGAATGAATAAATAAATCAATAGATGGATGGATGAATAGCGGATAAATAAATTAAGTGTTCATGTGAAAGATATAATAGTTTAGAATAAAATAATGCTAAATTTTTGCGGGAAATACTTCTCTCAAATATTTGTAAGAAAGGTTAGCATGTTAACTAGTATTATTTCTGGCGATTACTTGGTGAGAGTATGACATGATAGAGAAGGTTTAGCTTGGAAAGGTAATTGGACTAATTTTATCTTGATATTCTCTGATCTATTAAATAAAGTGATTAGATATACTAACAGGATTCTATATTTAGCTATTTTAATAATAAGTGCATTTTTAGATTTTTAAATTATTATTTTAAGAAATAAAAATAGATGACGTAAGAAATCCATATCTCTAAATGGTTTTCCAATTACATGCTAAACTAATCATTCTAAATCAAATACACATAACTATAGGCAAGGTGCTCTACAGGAAATTATCAGCTTCTTGAATTCTGACCTTGTAACCCCAAACACATACAGATAATAATGAATACCAGTTGGTATGACAGTAAGAAAAATATTTGTTTTTGATATTATTAAAAAAACCCTTAGATCCTTTATGAAAAATTTCAAGGGATGAAAGAGAAAATATATGTTGACATTCATTCCTCTAAAGTAGAATTCTAAGTATTAATTTTATTTGTCTTAATAGGACTGAAAGATGGAATAGGAAGTTGGCTTGGAAAAAATAAGACGACACAAAGTCCACAGGTTAAATAGTTTTCCTACAAATGATTCTATTCAAAATATACAAATACAAGGGGCCCCTGGGTGGCTCAGTCAGATGAGCGTCTGACTTCACCTCAGGTCACGGTTTTGCAGTTCGTGAGTTTGAGCTCCACATCCGCTCTCTGCTGTCAGCGCAGAGCCAGCTTCAGATCCTCTGGTCCCCCTCTCTCTCTGCCCCTCCCCCACTTGTGCTTGTGTTCTCTCTCTCTCTCAAAAAATAAACATTGAAAAATACATATACAAATACAATACACATATGTGTATGTATTGGTCTTAAATGGTACATGTTTTCTACTAACCTTTCCCAGTCTCCTGAGCAATAGAAGAAATGCTATGGAGAAGTAGACTAGTAGCTTAGCAACCTGAAATTAGTGAGAAATGTCCCCTTTCATTGACTTGATTTTAAATCAAGCTCTCCCAAGGGCAACTATGAGATAAATGACGAAAATATGAAACTCATAATGCTAACACCATGCAATGAGCTTTAGGGACAAAGCTGTATATGTAGTCCACATATTAGGATATTGAGGTTGGTTTGGAAGATATTAATTTTAGTTTGGAATATTCTATCTTCTCCCTGTGATAATTAAACTTGCTTAAGTTGGCTCCTACTGGGATACTTGGCTGGCTCAGTCAGAAGAGCATGGGACTCTTGATATCAGGGACATAAGTTCAAGTTTCATACTGGGTGTAGAGATTACTAAAAAAAAAATAAATAAACTTTAAAAAATAAACAAATAAATAAAATGGCTCCTACTAAAGTGGTAACTATTTGAAGAGATGGATATGTTAATTAGCTTGAATGTGGTGATGACTGACTATATATATAGTTATATATATATATATACATATATATATATATATATAAAACTATATATACTATATATATATACTATATATAGTTATCAAATTGTATACCTTAAATATCTTTAATTTTTAAAAAATATATTTATTTATTTTTGAGAGACAAAGAGAATCCCAAGCAGACTCTGCACTATCAGCACAGAGCTCAATGCAGGGCTTGATCCCATGAACAGCGAGATCATGACCTGGGCCAGAATCAAGAGTCAGACACTTAACCGACTGAGTCACCCAGGCACCCCAATATATATAATTCTTAATTGTCAAATATACCTCAATAAAAACAAAAACCCTGCACTTCTAAAGACTATGCAGGTAAAGAACAAGTCAAAAGAAAATAGAGAAAGTGTTTTGAATTTAATAAAGTTAAAACACAGCAACAAAGAATGGCTCTTGCTGGTGAAGACATGGCTCTTCAGAGTCTCCTTGTGTGGGCTTTTTTGTTGTTGTTGTTGTTAACAGTAAAGGGAGTATGGAAACAAAAAGGTAAAATTGAGGTCTCAGGCCAAGAAAGCCTTTGTAAAACCTTCCATACAGTGGTCTCCAAAGAGGGAAAAAATATGCAAAGATACCATTTGTAACCCCCAAATGTGAAGATTATAAAGTAGGAAACCACTTTTTTGCCAATACAAGGTAAATGCCTTGTTTCTCTGGTAGGAATTAAGTCTGAAATCCAAATCAGGTTTATTTATTCCAATATACTGCTTCTAAGGAGAACAAATATATTTTGTAGCAGCATTTTATTCCACTAACATGAGACAAGGAGCAAAGGGAAGACGAATTCTAGGGCATAGAAGGTCCGGATCCCCAAGGCATAGACAAAAGCTTTTGTCCGTGTTTTTCAAATGCTTGGTCAGAGCTCCTCCTACTGGAACGACTTACTCAGTACCATGCTATCAGACGTCTGGTCAAGATTCACATTTTTCACAGATGAAACACAGTGCTGCGTATTCAATAAATCACATATTCCCTCTTTGTAGCGGGGGACAGATTTCTCATTGTGATTTTTAAGAACCCACATCACAGTTTCCATGTACCTTACAACTGATAGGTATATTGAGATTTGGTTACCATCTATGTAGAACTTAAGACCTGCCTGGCAGAATTCTAAGTGTTTAAGTATCGCTTTTCATTTAACCCTCATAACCACTATATGAAAGAGGGATTGCTTGATTTCATGGGTGAGGAAACAGAGATACATGTATAGATCTACTTTCTAGGTATTTGACATTTTTAATGGCAATTGTAAATGGCATTTCTAAAATTTCATTTTTCAATTTTTATTGCTTCTATGTAATATATATTGCTAATTTATATATATATAATATATATATATATATTATATATATATAAACACAATTGATTTTTGTTTATTGATCTAGTATCCTAAATCCAATTACCAGTTGCCTTTTTTTAAGATTTCATAAGGTTTTCAACAGACACAATCATGTTGTCTGTGAACACAACAGTGAATAGAACAGTTTACTTCTTCCTTTACAATCTGCATAGCTGTCATTTCTTCTTCTTGACTTACTGCACTGGCTTGGACTTCCAGTATAATGTTGAATAGAAATAGTAAAATCAGATATTCTTGCTTTAGAAAGCAAGAATTAGGAAACCTTAGAAAGTATTTTGCCATTATATGCTATTTGTAGTTATTCCAATAGATGCAATTATCAGATTGAAGGCAGTCCCATATTTTCCTAATTTGTGGAGAGTTTTTATATCATGAATGAGTGTTACATTTTTTCAAACACTTTTTCAGCATATATTTGATGACCATCTGGTTTTTCTCCTCTATTCTCTTAATGTAGTGAGTTACGAGTTAACATTGATTGATTTTTGAATATTAAACTAACCTTGGTCAATTGGTCATGATGCATTATTCTTATTATATGGTCCAGATTTTATATCTATGTATCTATAGCTGTATCTTTATCTATATATCTCTCATTCTTATATATTGCTAGATTCCACTGAATAATGTTTTGCAAGTATATTTGTATCTATTCTCATGAGAGGTTTTAGTTGATAATTTTTCTTCTAGTATTAGTTCAGATTTGGTGTCAGGGTTATGTTGGCCTTATAAAATGAATTGGCCTTATAAAATGAATTCTCTCCTCCACTATTTTCTCAGAGTTTAGGAAAGTTATTATTTCTTCTTTAAATGTTTGATGGAATTTCAGTTGGGCCTGGAGTTTTATCTGTGGGCAGATCTTTAATTAAACATTCAATATCTTTAATAGTATAAGCGTTCTCAGCTTTCCTGTCTTATCTTGGGATGGTTTTGATAAATTGTATTTTTTCAAGGAATTTTTGCATGACATCTAAGTTTTCTTTTTCTTTTTCCTGAATAGACCTATGTTTATTAAAGAAATTCAAACAATGATTAACCCTTCCAAAACAAAAAGCACCAAGTTAACTGGTGAACTCTACAAAACATTAAAAAATAAATTATACCAATTCTCGACAATCTTTTTCAGAGGATATAGGCAGAGGGAGTACTTCTCTACTCAGTGTATGAGATGAATATTACCCTAGTATCAAAACCAAAGACATCACAAGAAAATAAACTACAAACTAATATTGCTCTTGCACATAGATGCAAAAATTCTTTTTTTCTTGCTTTCTTTTTTTTGATATGAAATTTATTGTCAAATTGGTTTCCATACAACACACAGTGCTCATCCCAACAGGTGCCCTCCTCAATGCCCATCACCCACCCTCCCTCCCTCCCACCCCCCATCAACCCTCAGTTTATTCTCAGTTTTTAAGAGTCTCTTATGGTTTGCCTCCTTCCCTCTCTGTAACTTTTTTTTCCCCCTTCCCCTCCCCCCTAGTCTTCTGTTAAGTTTCTCAGGATCCACATAAGAGTGAAAATATGTGGTATCTGTCTTTCTCTGTATGACTTATTTCACTTAGCATAACACTCTCCAGTTCCATCCACATTGCTACAAAAGGCCATATTTCATTCTTTCTCATTGTCAGGTAGTACTCCATTGTATATATAAACCAC
This sequence comes from Panthera leo, assembly GCF_018350215.1. Lineage (NCBI taxonomy): Eukaryota > Metazoa > Chordata > Mammalia > Carnivora > Felidae > Panthera > Panthera leo. The sequence continues at coordinate 141,726,456 of NC_056683.1, read as the reverse complement.
ATCTTCTTTATCCATTCATGAGTTGATGGACATTTGGGCTCTTTCCATACTTTGGCTATTGTTGAAAGTGCTGCTATGCATCAGCACTCCTGTATCCCTTGGGTAAATTCCTAGCAGTGCTATCGCTGGGTCATAGGGTAGATCTATTTTTAATTTTTTGAGGAACCTCCACACTGTTTTCCAGAGTGGCTGCACCAGTTTGCATTCAAACCAAGAGTGCAAGAAGGTTCCCCTTTCTCCATACCCTCTCCAGCATCTATAGTCTCCTGATTTGTTCATTTTAGCCACTCTGACTGGAATGAGGTGATATCTCAGTGTGGTTTTGATTTGTATTTCCCTGATGAGGAGTGATGTTGAGCATCTTTTCATGTGCCTGTTGGCCATCTGGATGTCTTCTTTAGACAAATGTCTATTCATGTCTTCTGCTCATTTCTTCACTGGGTTATTTGTTTTTTAGGTGTGGAGTTTGGTGAGTTCTTTATAGATTTTGGATACTAGCCCTTTGTCCGATATGTCATTTGCGAATCCCTTTTCCCATTCCGTCAGTTGCCTTTTAGTTTTGTTGATTGTTTCCTTTGCAGTGCAGACGCTTTTTATCTTCATGAGGCCCCAATAGTTTATTTTTGCTTTTAATTCCCTTGCCTTTGGAGATGTGTCAAGTAAGAAATTGCTGTTGCTGAGGTCAGAGAGATTTTTTTTCCTGCTTTCTCCTCTAGGGTTTTGATGGTTTCCTGTCTTACATTCAGGTCTTTCATCCATTTTGAGTTTATTTTTGTGAATGGTGTAAGAAAGTGGTCTAGTTTCATTCTTCTGCATGTTGCTGTCCAGTTCTCCCAGCACCATTTGTTAAAGAGACTATCTTTTTTTCCATTGAATATTCCTTCCTGCTTTGTCAAAGATTAGTATGGCCGACATCTAAGTTTTCAAATTGATTGGCAAAAAGGTCTGTGTAATTTTCTTTATGAATCTTTTAATGTCGGTAGGATCTATAGTTCAAATGATAGAAAATTTGATAATATAAAATACGATTTGTTCTTTCATATATAAAAAATATTTGCTTTCATTTCTGATATTTCTAATTTATGTTCTCTTTTTTTCCTATCCTTTGAAATTCATCGAGACTTGTTTTACAAGACTGTGTATGCTCTGTCTTGGCGAATGTTGTGTACGCACTTGAAAAGAATGTACGCACATACTTCATTTTACTGCACTTTGCTCTATTTATTTAGTGTGCTTTGCAGACCTTGCATTTTTTACAGACTGAAGGCTTATGGCAACCCTGCATCTGTGACTGTTTTCCCAGCAGCATTTGCTCACTTGGTATCTCTGTGCCACATTTTGGTAATCCTTGCAATATCTCAAACTTTTCCATTATTATTATATTTGTAATGGTGATCTGTGAGCAGTGATCTTTGATGTTACTGTTGTAATTGTTTTGGGGTGCTACAAATCAGGCCCATATAAGATGGCAAACTTAATCGAAAAGTGTGGTGTGTGTCTGACCACTTCACTGACAGGCCATTACTCCATTTCTCTCCTTCTCCTCAGGCCTCCCTATTTTCTGAGACACAACAGTATTGAAATTAGATCAATCATTGACCCGACAATAGCCTCTAAGTGTTCAAGTGGCAGGAAGAGTTGCACTCACTTTAAACCAAAAGCTAGTGATGCAGGCATGTTGAAAGTGGAGATAGGCCAAAAGCCAGTCCTCTCGTGACACTTAGCCAAGTTGTGAATGCAAAGGAGAAGTCCTTGAAGCAAGTTAAAAGCACTACTCCAGTGAACACATAGGTAAAAAGAAAGAGAAACAAACTTTTTGCTGATATGGAGAAAGTTTTAGTGGCCTGGATAGAAGATCAAACCAGCCACGACATTCCGTGGAGCTGAAGCCTAATCCAGAGCAAGGCCCTAACCCCTCTTCAGTTCTATGAAGGCTGAGAGAGGTGAGGAAGCTGCAGGAGAAAAGTCTGAAGCTAGCAGAGGTTGGTTCAAGAGGTTTAAGGAAGGAGGGCTTCTCTATAACATACAAGTGCAAGGTGAAGCAGCAAGTGCTGAGGTAGAAGCTGCAGCTAGTTATGCGAAGATTTAGCTAAGACAATGAATGAAGGTGGGTACACTAAACAATTGATTTTCAACGTAGACAAAACCGCCTTCTATTGGAAGATGCCATCCAGGACGTTCAGAGCTAGAGAAGAGAAGTCAGTGCCGGCCTTCAAAGCCTCAAAGAACAGGCTGACTCTCTGTTAGGGGCTGATGCAGCCGCTGACTTTAAGCTGAAGCCAGTGCCCACCAACTCTTCCAAAAATTCTAGCGCCCTTAAGAATTATGCTAAATCTACTCTGCCTGTGCTCTATAAATGGAACAACAAAACCCGGATGACATCACATCTGCTCACAACATGGTTTACTGAATATTTTAAGCCCACATTGGGGCCTTCTCAGAAAAAAAGATTCCTGTCAAAATACAGTTGCTCATTGACAATGCACCTGGTCACCCAAGAGCTCCGATGGAGATGTACAATGAGATTACTGTTGTGTTCGTGCCTGCTAACACAACATTCACGCTGTAGCCCGTGGATCAAGGAGTCACTTTGACTTTCAAGTCTTCTTATGTAAGAAATGAATTTATAAAGTTATAGCTGTGATAGATAGTAATTCCTCTGATGGATCTGGACATGAAAACTTTCTAGAAAATATCCATCATTCTACATGCTACTCAGCATTGGTGATTCATGGAAAAAGTTTCAAAATACCAGCATTAACAGGAGTTTGGAAGAAATTGATTCTGACCCTCATGGATAACTTTGAAGAGTTCAAGACTTCACTACAGATGTGACGGAAATAGCAAGAGAACAGAAGTGGAGCCTGAAGATGGGACTGAATTGCTGCGATCTCATGATACAACTTGAACCAACGGGGAATTGCTTCTTATGGATGAGCGAAGAAAATGGTTTCTTGAGATGGAATCCACTCCTGGTGGAGATGCTGTCAAGATTGTTGAAAGGACAACAAAGGATTTAGAATATGATATAAACCTAGTTAATTAAAGAATGGCAGGGTTTAAGAGGATTGACTGATTTTAAAAGAAGTTCTACTGTGGGTAAAATGCTATCAAACAGCATCACATGCTAGAGAGAAATCATTTGTGAAAGGAAGAGTCAATTGGTGGAGCAAACTTCATTGTCGCCTTATTTTAAGAAATTGCCACAGCCACGCCACCCTTCGGCAACCACCACCCTGACCAGTCGGCTGCCACCAACATGGAGGCAAGGCTCCCCCGCCCCCAACAAAAAAATTATGATGCACTAAAAGTTCAGATGATGGCTAACATGTTTTAGCAATAAAGTATTCTTGAATTAACTACATTTTTAATAGACTACACTTTTAGTAGACAGTGTAGAATAAATGTAACTTCTGTATGCACTGAGAAACCAGAAAACTCACTTGACTCAAGTTACTGCAATATTTGCTTGATTGTGGTGGCTGGAACAAAACCTGCAATAATTCTGAGGTATACCTGTATTCTGCATTTGCTGGGTAAAGTATTCTGTAAATATCAAATATCATATATATATATATATATATATATATATATATATATATATATATGTTTGGAACTAGAATATAAATGGAATTGGAAATGATCTAAATATTTATATATTTTTTGTATATATATATATATATATATATATATATATATATATATATATATTTAGATCATTTCCAATTCCATTTCAACATTCTAGCCTCCTCCTTTCTGTTCTTTCTAGCCTCCTCCTTTCTGTGTTTGTAAATCTCATATAGCGGGAAACCTGGCTTCTAATATCCTCAATATATCTGCTTCTTTGCCCATCCAATTAACTCATTTGCTCAATGTAGCCAGTCTCCCTACCACTCTCACTGATGCCTCCTCCTACCTACCTCTGCACCCTCCCTCCCCTGCTCTGTTTACTCTTCTACCAAAGCCTCAGCATGACATCATTCCCTTATTCCCCCAGGTCCTCAGCCACCAGGGCATCACACCATTGTATGGCACCCTCTCCCTCTCCCATGCCACTTCCTCTAGAACTCTGGGGCATTCTGCATTGTAGGTTCTGCGTAGTACCCCCCTTTTCCTCATTGCCTCACTTCCTCCATTGCCAAAGTTTCTGTGCTAGGAGGGAAGGGAAGAAAAGGATGGGAAGGGAAAAATTAAAGAAAAAAATTTTAAGGTCTTATATTTGGCCATATATTACTCTCTGGTGTTCTTCATTCTTTCTAGCAGATCTGGGCTTTCTTCTGGTATCATTTCCCCTCAGCTGGAAGAAGATATCTTAGGATTTCCTGAAATACAGGTCTGCTTATGACAATTCTCCCAGCTTTTGTCTGTATGAAAATGGCTTTATTGACTTCAGTTTTAAAAAATATTTTTAGAATTCCAATTTGACTGTTCTTTCACTTTCCACATTTTAATGTTTTTTTTTTTCTTTTCTTTCTTTCTTTTTTTTTTTTTTTTAATTTTTGAGACAGAGAGAGACAGAACATGGGCAGGGGAGGGGCAGAGAGAGAGGGAGACACAGAATCCGAAGCAGGCTCCAGGCTCTGAGCTGTCAGCACAGAGCCCAATGTGGGGCTTGAATTCACAGACTGTGAGATCATGACCTGAGCTGAAGTTGGATGCTTAACTGACTGAGCCACCCAGGCACCCCCCACTTTCCACATTTTAAAGATATATTTCTGTTGTCTTCTGGACTCCATTGTTTCTGATGATGTATGTAATGAGTATGTTGTTCCTCTGACTGCTTTTAACATTTTTTCTGTCTTTGGTTTCAGCATTTTGACTATAGTGTGCTTATGCATGGCTTTTCTTTGCATCTTTTCCACTTGGAGTTCCAAGAACTTCTTAGATCTGTGGGTTGACAACCTTCATCGATTTTTGAAAAACTCAGCCATTCTCTCTCCAAATATTTCTTCTTCCCAATCTACTACCTCTTCTCCTTTACACATATGTTAAACCATATGAGGGGCACCTGGGTGGCTCAGTCGGTTAAGCGTTGGACTTCAGCTCAGGTCATGAACTGACAGCTCGTGAGTTCAAGCCCCACAACGGGCTCTGTGCTAACAGCTTGGAGCCTGGAGCCTGCTTCAGATTCTGTCTCCCTCTGTCTTTGCCCCTCCCCCACTTGTGGTCTGTCCCTCTCTCTCTCTCAAAAAATAAATAAATGTTAGAAAATTTTAAACCATATGATTTTGTTTCATAGATTTGGGGGGTTCTTGCCTTTTATCCTTTAAAAAAATTTCTCTTAATATTTCAGCCTAGATACATTCTTTAAAAAAAATTTTTTTTAAGGTTATTTATTTATCTTGAGAGAGACAGAGATAGCATGAATGGGAGAGGGGCAGAGAGCAAGGGAGAGAGAGAATCCTAAGCAGGCTCTGTGCTGCTAGCATAGAGCCTGATGCGGGGCTTGAACTCACGAAACTGCGAGATCATGACCTGAGCCAAAACCAAGAGTCAGTCACTTAACCGACTCAGCCTAGATACATTCCATTAACTTATTTTCAAGTTCATTGATCCTTTCTTCTGTTGTATACAGTTTTCTGGTAAGACCATTGAATTTTAATTTCTGATGTATTTTTAAAAATTATTTTTAGCTTTTCCATTTTGTTATTTTTATAGTTTCTATCGTTTGATTGAATATCCTTGTTTGTTCATGCATATCGCCCACCTTTTGTACTTGATCTTTTACCACATTTATCATAGTATGTTAGAGTTCTGTACCTGATAAGTCTAAGTCAGGCATCTCTATGTCAATTTCTATTAATCATTTCTTCTCTTGACCATGAGTCACATTTTGCTTTTTGCATGTATCATGATTTTTATTGTGTGATTCGTAGTATGAACAAAAGAACAGTAGACACTGAAAAGACATTTAGTCCCAGAAAAGAGCATGTCACTTCTGACATGCCACTCACTGATGGAAGAAGGGGAGACTGATCGAAAATAACCTATAGATGAGCTAGGTCTGGGCTTTTTTGCAGCTTTAGATTTCCCACGATCTTGATGTTTTGAGATTGGAATCAGGACTTTCCTTTTGATAGGGTTTGGAATCTGAGCACCAGTGAGATTCCAGAAATCTCTTTGTTTTGCAACCCAGCCACCACGTCCATGAAATACAGATCTGTGTGCTTTATAGTTAAATGATAGCCTGGTTGGGGGCTACTAGACAGTTCTCTTTTTTTCTCAAGTCCTATTCCTAGCTTTCTGTTCTTGGAAGGTCTCTTTCCACTCTGCTGCCCTAGCCTCAGTTTTCCAAAGGCTACTATAGTGTACTTGGTAAGGCCAGAAATATACTAGAGGGTTTTCTTTCTGCTCTATTGTTTTGTCCCCAGCCTTTGGACAGACACACCACAAGGTAAAAGTCCAGACAGTTTTAATGGATTTTTTTTTGTTTATTTATTATTTATTTATTTATTTAGAGAGCATGAGCACGGGGAGGGGGAGGGGCAGGGATAGAGGGAGACAAAGAATCAACCCCAAGCAGGCTCTACACTGACAGTGCAGAGCCCAATGCAGGACTTGATCCCATGAACCGTGAGATCGTGACCTAAGCTGAAATCAAGAGTTGGACACTTAACTGGCTGACCCACCTAGGAGCTCCTGTTGAGACAACTTCTTAACCCCATTCTCTGCCTCCAGTCCACATCACTCCAGTTCATTTTCCAGACTCCTAACAATGGCCCCTTTGACTCTTTAACGGATACCAGAAACAAATCTATATCAGCACAAATAAAGGCAAATCATGAAATTATCTCACTTAAATATTTCTGTGGCTTCCATTGCCTCCTGGATGAAATTCAGACATTCTATCATAAAAACACAAGGTCCTACGGTATTTCCTCTCCCAAGCACACCCTGCATGTCCCCTAGTCTTACTAAATAGCTTACCACTCTTTGAGCATGACGCACATTTGCACACCTAATTCTTTCCCCATGTTGTTCTTTATGCTTGAAATCCCTCTCCTGTCCTGTTGCCTGACAAGCTACTCATTTTTTAAGCTTCTGAGTGTCACTCCTTGGTGAAGTTTCAGGCAGAATTAGATGTCCCCGTCTCTCTCATACAGCATGTTGTACATTTTTGGTATTTATTGTGTTGTCATTGTCCCTCTCCTGCACTGGAGTCCAAGCTCTGTGGCAGCAAGGACTTTATTTCTATCTCCTAAAGCCCTAATCAGTACCTAAAACAGTGCCTGTTTGTTGAACGATGAAATGAAGACACTCCGACCAGTGTGTTGTGAAACTAGTAGGGCTTAGACACTGCTGGTGTCACGTTCAGGCAGAACCATCACTGGGGAAAGCATTTTTTTCTTTTAATAAATGGAAAGCAATTTTAGAAACGTATCGAGACATATCATAAACTATAAATATTTAAACCCAGTGACTCTACATCTAAGAATCTTCCTTAAGGAAATGGTCTTAAATTTTTGTACAATCTATTCATCGTTGTATTATTTGGACACTCAAAATCCTGGAGCCCACTTGCATTCCAGCAGGGAATGGCTAGAAATCGCTAAGTAAATAATGAGATATGAAGATACACTGCAGTCATTAAAATCTATGATTTTTTAAATTTATTTATTTATTTATTTAGAGAGAAAGCGCACCTGCAGTGTGAGGTGGGGAGGGGCAGAGAGAGAGGGAGAGACAGAACCCCAAGCAGGCTCGAGCTGTCAGCACAGAGTCCAATGCGGGGCTCGATCCCACTAATCGTGAGATCATGACCTGAGCCGAAATTAAAAGTCAGATGCTTTACCGACTGAGTCCCGCCCCCAGTTCTCCCAAATCCACGATTTTTAAAGGAAATAGTGGGCATGAAGATTAGTTTATAACACCACTGGAGACACATTTGCATGCATACTCCAGTTCCAATGGTCCTCCAAGGGTTGCCCTGGGCCCTAGCTAAGACCAGGTCCGCTGCTGGAATTGTCTGGGACAGGCAGAGCCAGCAACTTAACTAGAGTGTAAACCAATATCCTTTAAGGGGACCTGGTGGTCAGAAGCCAGCAGGTACAGTTGCTTAGTTTAAAAAGTCGCAGTGCTGGGGCGCCTGGGTGGCTCAGTCGGTTAAGCGGCCGACTTTGGCTCAGGTCATGATCTCGTGGTCCGTGAGTTCGAGCCCTGCGTCGGGCTCTGTGCTGACAGCTCAGAGCCTGGAGCCTGTTTCAGATTCTGTGTCTCCCTCTCTCTGACCCTCCCCCATTCATGCTCTGTCTGTCTCTGTCTCAAAAATAAATAAACATTAAAAAAAAAAATTAAAAAGTCACAGTGCAACCTTACAAAGGGAGATCAGTGGGGCGCCTGGCTGTCTCAGTTGGTAGAGCATGTGACTCTTGATCTCAGGGTTGTAAGCTTGAGTCTTACGTTGGGTATAGAGATTACTTAAAAATAAAATCTTTAAAAATAAAGCGGGGGTGGAGGGAGGGTGGAGTCAGTGGCTGCAAAGAAGGCAGAATGGGTGAAAACAGAAAGGAGAGTTCAGGCACTTGCTGTGAACATGGTCTTCTGAGGCCTTGAAGTTGAGATGACTTAAAGCACAGGGTGAAGGCAGACAGCAGTCAAATGACGTGATACGTGCATAATGGACAAAGGACCCAAATGCCACCCTCCAGTTAAAGGCAGAGAGGAAACTGTTCTGGACTATACCATCTGGTGAGATGGGTTTGAGACTAAGCCGCGAAGGAACTCTCTTCAGGTCAGCGGCCTGATGATGGACTTGGGGGAGGAAGCAGTTTGGCAACCAGGAAGTGGGGTGAGGGGCAGGGGTGTTACAAGTTGGGACAGGAGCCTAAGTCATTGAGTTAAATATCAATTAAAAGAGCACGGGCAATGAGAAGACACGACGCAGAGAAAGCGTGGGAAATAGTTGGGCGGATTCCACGTCAAGGTGCAGGGTGTTTGAAGGCCAGTTTGGACACTAGTTTCTAGAATGTGGTCCATCTTCCCTAAATGTGTGGCCTGGGATATTTCACTGGGCCAAGGGATGTCCCCAGAGCTGTAGACCACACCTGAGAAGATTTGCAGGAAGTACATCAAAATGCTAACTTTGGCTGGATTAGGGTGGTGAGGTTGTGGAAAATATTTTTATTTTCTTATTCTTGTTTATGATATATTGCTTTTAAAAGGGGAAAATTAACATGTGCAAGTAAGAAATGGACATCTAATGACTCTAGATGCAGTGTCAGGGTACGTTCTGTCATAGAATTTGTATACAATTAGCAAAGGAAGCTGTTTGCTCGTCTGGCACGGCTGGAGAGGACTTGAATGATCTTGTCGGCACAAGTCAGTCACCTCGCTGTCCTGTTACGTGTCATCATTACTCTTCTGCACTGCGGGTTTCCAGGTCACTGCTTACAGTTGTGAAGTCTTAGGGAAGAAGGGGCACCTGTTTTTTCATCCAAAGGCACTGACCAGTAGCAAAGCCAGGTACCTGCCACCTTCTGCCAGGCCACACAAACGCACTGGACAGGGCAGTTCCCTGCTTCCCATCTGTAAAGTGAGGCACCTCAGAACTTCTTTTGCTAACATAACTTTGACCCTCTTTCTTGTGAAGTAACGAGCCTGGCATTATTTTGCTAAGGTGTCTTTGCTGCTCTGTGGACCGGATGACATTATAAAGTTTCTTCACAGTAACACCATACCCATATCACTCGTCTTTAATCCCTACGTTCCTTCCCAGTTTGGGGTGGCGGCAGAAGGGAGTTTCAAGTCACATGCATGAGAGCCAGTAGGTTGATTCACAGCCACATGACGCGTGCTGGGAAGACCGTCATTGGCCCCCTAATCTACTGTTCGTGTGGCCCCCCCAAGTCAATTTTCAAATCCTCTCCCTTGACCCAGACTGGCTCCCTGGCAGTTCTTCTCCAACATGAATGTGCAAAAGAATCATCTGGGAAACTCGCCAAGATGAGCTTTTGATTAAGTTTGGAGTGGGCTCCAAGGTGAGGTCAACACTGCTGGTCTGTGTGCCACCCTCGTTTGATGAGGGCTCTAGGGCCTTCCAGCGCCCCAAGGCGGAGGCTGACACAAACTGGGGGATCTCAGCGTACTTCCTCCAGTGGGGGTCTCTGCTTCTCCGTGTGCATTGTTGACCCTTGTCAGGACATCCGAAAACACTAGCTTAGCAGCTACCCAAATCTGGCTTTCTGGGGGAAGAAGGGGCCACTGCTGTGGTTAATCTGAGGCTCTAGCTTCATAAGGAGAGAAGGTGTAAGGGGAAGGAGAGGAAGCATTTTGTTAATCAGGTTGAGGTCACGGAGTCCGGGGGCTCCGGGAGTGTGGGGATTCCGAAGGGTGGCTTGCCTGGAGACTGCAAGACGGGAAAAGACCGAGCATTTCCTGTCCCTGGGGTGTCATTATTTTAAAATAAGCTCAACTCGCTGACTTCTTGTGCATTTGGAATTTGGAAGCCCTTCTATAAGGTTTTGCCACCTGACCATGTGTGGATCTCAAGATCAGCTGTTAGAACTAGTATTAAAAAGCTTGAAGAGCTAATGTGTCAAAAATTGCCTTTTTTCTTCCCAAGTATAAATGTCACGTGAGTGAATAATGGGATGGCGGGATGGAGTCACCAAACAGAATAAACTTCTATTTTTTTTTAATGTTTATTTTTGAGAGAGAGATAGAGCATGAGCGGGGGAGGAGCAGAGAGAGAGAGAGGGAGACACAAAATCCGAAGCAGGTTCCGAGCTGTCAGCACAGAGCCTGACGTGGGGCTCGAACTCATGAACTGTGAGATCAGGACCTGAGCTGAAGTCGGATGCTCAACCAAGCCACCCAGGTGCCCTGCTTCTCTAATGAGCTTTACTAAGTACCTTGTTGGACCTCATTCAGGCTTTAAGAAAACAAAAGTCATTAAGATCTACATATTTCCCCACATTATTCCTTCCTCGTACTACCCCTCTGCATTAATCCTAAGGATGCAATTTAGAAAATGTGACCTATTAATTTTATCAGAATTAGAATCCCAAGTCTGTTTATCTTGCTGTGTTAATATTTTTGGCTGGCCTTGCTTAATTATCATTGAATTTTGTTCCTTTCTGTCTTCTGCCAGGCTTTTATTTTCATTTTAGAATTTCCAACACGAACATATAAATCAAAATATCAATTTAGCAGAGAGGAAGAGTACTGCTCATACAATTTTACCTCTCATAAAATGTTAGATTAAATATGAAGTTCTAAATTGTGTTGTATGAATATTTGTTCTTTCTTTTTTTACTATTTGTTCTTTCTTAAGAACACTTAACTTTGCCAAGTACTTGGGATTACACTTGGATATTACAATATTTGTGACTTTAAGATTTAATGCTTATGAGACTCTTGCCAGGAACAAGCATGCAAGAGAATTCCATATATATATATTTTCTTAACTGTACAGCAAACAAATAAGCAACTGATAGGTCAATTGGCATATTTGTGCACAGACTGTAATACAAAACTAGTTTGGATTTAGCTTTGGTGGGGGAGGGGTGTATATATGTCATAAACCAGTTTCAGAAACATGAGAATCAAATAACTCATAAGGATGAAGAGGAAATTAATAATAAATTCTTTGAAAGGGAAACTGCAATTTTGTTGCATTTAAACATTGGAAGACAAATTATGATATTCGTAACCGATCCCCATGGTCGTAGTCTTTGCCTCATTAAAAACTTTTCTTTCATTTTTATTTCCCTACTAGTCACATATGTTAATTGTAGGAAAAACAGATAGACAATCATCTGTACTCTCATCCAGGTGGAGTTTTGGTTTTGTTGTTTATAATTCCACAGTTTTCTTTGCATAGATACATACATTCATTCAAATTCAAGTATTCTTTCAATGAAATGTTAAGCACTCTGGTAATCAAAAATTGGGAACTTGTACTTTTCTTTAGATTTAACCCATCCGACACCGGAGGGAAATGAGACTTTTGAAGGAGGAAAGTGAAGATTTCATTATTTTTTATATTAATGGATTACATACCACTTAACATTTGACATTTTTTTAAGCTTATTTTTTATTTGAGAGAAAGAGAGCAAGCAGGGGACGGGCAGAGAGGGAGACAGAATCCCAAGCAGGCTCCACACTGCCAGCACAGAGCCCGATGTGGGGCTCAATCCCATCAACTGCAAGATCGTGACCCAAGTTGAAGTCAAGAGTCAGACGCTTAACCGACTGAGCCACACAGGCTCCCCAACATTTGACATTTTAACGAAATTGAAGCACTTTCTCTACTGGGACACTACCACAGATGCTGGTGCCAGCAAATGCTCCTTGCCAGAGTAATCCATGGGCTTCTCAGTCACAAAAGGAAGGGTGAATAATGTCAGCTATGATCGTGGAATAAGACAAGGTATGATAACGGAATGATAGTTTTTAAAAAATGTTTGTTTATTTTTGAGAGAGAGAGAGAGCACAAGCTGAGGAGTGGCAGAGAGCGAGAGGGAGACACAGAATCAGAAGCAGGCTCCAGGCTCCCAGCTGTCAGTGCAGAGCCTGACGTGGGGCTCGAGCTCCCAAACTGTGAGATCATGACCTGAGCCGAAGTCAGACGCTTAACTGACTGAGCCACCCGGGTGCCCCTGGAATGATACTTCTTACTTTGGCATAATTTTTCATTCAAAAAGGATTTGAGTCTGTACCTCCTACTGACTCCAGAAATTAATTACAAATTTATTTACAGACACAAATCTTCAAAACTTAAGATTATGCTTTTACATTATGTACCCACAGTGACTAAGCACGTCTTCTCTGGTCTTAGAATAGAGCCAAACAAGAGGACAACCACTAACAACCACGACAATGACAATGACCACTGTCTTTTGGTGACCGAATCTCTGATTCAGAGGGTTGCCTGATCAGGATAGGATGAGAACAAAGTAAGTGAATGTTCCCAAGGAACACCTGCAGGGAAGGAGAGCAACAGGATGGCCTTCATTTTATTTTTATCTACATAACGTGACTCCATGCCTCTGAAATTAGGGTATGTGCCCTCCTGGGAAGTACCCTGTCAGGTGCTAGAGAATACTTGATGTCACGGGATAAACATAGCACATCCATCTCAGAACATCAATTTTTCTCAAAAGCTTGAGTTTTGAGGGGCACCTAGGTGGCTCAGTTGGTTAAGCAACCGACTTCAGCTCAGGTCATGATCTCACAGTTTGTGAGTTCGAGCCCAGCGTTGGGCTCTGTGCTGACAGCTCAGAGCCTGGAGCCTGCCTCAGATTCTATGTCTCCCCCTCTCTCTACCCCTCCCCTGCTCACGCTTTGTGCCTCTCTGTCTCTCAATAATAAATAAACATTAAAAAATTAAAAAAAAAACCCAAAACTTGAATTTTGAGTGTTTGCATTTTTGTCCCAGGCACAGGCGATAACTGAAAGCTGCCCTCCATGTTGCTAAATGAGGACTAAATCTGTCTTAGTCTACATAACCTGAGCTTCTTATACAGTATCTGGCAGTTAGTAGGTGTGCAATAAATAACTGAATGAATGAAAAAGGCGTGGATATTAATTGGATTTATTGTACTTAATGTTTTTATATAGACAATTTGGTGAAGATAATACTTTTCAAAGCCCATGATTGTCAATCAGCTGGTTGTGGTGACCACCTCCTCTCTGGGCTGTCCACATCCATCTAGGTGGCTACCTGTTATGTTCCTTTTTTTTTTTTTTTTTTAATGTTTTATTTATTTTTGAGAGAGAGACAGAGACAGAGTGTGAGCTGGGCAGGGGCAGAGAGAGAGGGAGACAGAATCCACAAAGCAGACTCCAGGCTCTGAGCTGTCAGCACAGAGCCCAACGCGGGGCTCGAACCCATGAACCACAGGCTCATGACCTGAGCTGAAGTTGGGACTCCCAACCGACTGAGCCACCCAGGCACCCCTGTTATGTTTCTACAATGCAACAGTTTTCCTGGCCACAGCTGGTTGGGCCAATGGGCCCTTCCTGGAAAATCGGGCAAGGGACCAAGAGATCTTAGCATCAATCTGGCAGGAATCTTGAACGGACAGATATGGGCCACCATGTTCTCTTTTGAATTTAAGAGTGAGAAGTAGAGAAAGGTGATCCTCGGCTGGAAGGAAGGAGGGTGTGTTGGAGAGAGGCCAGGTCTTTGGTCTTAGCTTGTACATGAAGCTCAGCAGCTCCTTGTCCTTGGGTTTTTGTTTTTGTTTTTTTAAAATCACACACTTAATAATAAATTCTTCCTTTTTTTTGCTTAATCTAACTGATGTGTGTTTCAGTTAATTAGAACTGAAAGAGATGGGGTGCCTGGGTGGCTCGGTCGGTTAAGTGTCTGACCCTTGATTTCAGCTCAGGTCATGATCTCATGGTGTGTGAGATTGGGTCCTGGGTCCGGCTCTGCGCTAATAGCAGGTAGCCTGCTTGGGATTCTCTCCTTCCCTCCTCTCTCTGCCCCTCCCCTGCTCCCCCCCCTTCAAAATAAATAAATAAACATTAAGAAAAAAAAAGAACTGAAAGAGGTAAGTTTGTATGCTGGTGAGGAAACTTTCAAGTTGTTCAGTACTTATTATTATTATATATCTATTATATATTAAATACATTATTAGGAATTTACCCCCAAATTTATTTGAGAACCAGTGGAGGAAGGGCAAAAACAGGGGGACAGAGAATCCAAAGTGGGCTCCGAGCTGACAGCAAAGAGCCTGATGCAGGGCTCGAATTCATATACCATGAGTGAGACATGACCTGAGCCAAAGCCGGACACTTAACCGACTTAGCCATCCAGGTGCCCTGGTTTAATGTGTTTTATAAGATTGACAAAAGACTCCATTCCATGTCCTATGTGAAGTTCATCCAAATCTCTTGTGAATTCTCCATAACACTAAATGAATTTTGTTTACGTTTCTCTCATGGTCCTGCCTTTGCTGTTTTTCTAAGAAACTAAATTTCTCTTGACTTAACAAAATCACAATGTCCAAAGACCTTGTGTAGGTACAGATGTTTCTGAGAGTTTTAGGGAGATAGAGCAGTGACTATTACCATTACGTAAACAAGTTAGCACTGAATTTTAGACATCCCCTCAGAAAGACCCTGCCTGAGAACTGATCTATTGACATAGCTTAATAATTTGCTTCATTAAAAAAAATTCTGGGGCGCCTGGGTGGCTCAGTCGGTTGAGTGTCCGACTTCTGCTCGGGTCACGATCTTGCGGTTTGTGAGTTTGGGCCCCGTGTGGGGATCTGTGCTGACAGCTCAGAGCCTGGAGCCTGCCTCGGATTCTGGGTTTCCTTCTCTCTCTTCCCCTTCCCCGCTCGGTCTGTCTCAAAAATAAATAAACATTAAACAAATTCTGCCACATGGTAAATACCAAATAAACAAAAGACTAAAACATCCTACGGTGAACTTATTAAGAGTGCTGCCATTACTTTCCTCCATCCAACTGAAGGATCTAAACGTAGCTAACTTCTGTCAGTAGTAAGATTCTGCAACTATTTGGGGAATCGGTTATCTAGTTAGTGGATTTTAATGAAAGCTGCTTCCTTGCTGGATAGGCTCAGCCATCTCCTTGGCAGTGTAAGGGAACAGGTATGCTGACAGATTAGCTTCCTGAAAATCAAGTAAGACCCCCAAACAAAACCTACTCAAAGTCTCTACTGCACATACAAGGCCAGGGGTTCTCAGCGCTGGCTGTGCATTAGAAACATCAGGAAAGCCTTTAACAAATGTTGATTTTTGGTTCCCATCATAGAACAATTATATCTGAATACTGGGGGCTGAGGACAGGCATCAGTTTTCATCATGCTCCCATGTAATTCTACACTTGATCTTAGCCAAAAGGCTGAGAAGCGATTGGTCCCATGTAATTCTAATGTGTTCAAGAACTCAGAAGAAAAACTTTCCTCTGAAATAGAAATGCTACTTCATATTTTTAATAAACAAAATATCATGAAAGCAAAAAAGCAAGTGTCAAAGCAGTGTGATCTCACTGGGACAGGGGAGTGGGGACTGTTCCTATATTTTTAGAAAAGGTCTGAAGAGCATCATCAAATTTTAATTAGGGCTACTCCTGAGTGGTGGGATTATGGATGGATTATATTTTCTTTTTTTGCCTCCCTTTCCAATCTACCTGAGATGACTGTGTATTGCTGGTAAAAAAAAAAAAAAAAAAAAAAAAGATAACTTCAATTAAAAATAAAGAAGATACCAGTGGACCTTGTCTTCATTAAACAAAAACAGGCTGTGACAAGATTAAAGAGAGCAAAGTAACCAAAAACACAGCAACCAAGATAAAGTCCAAGTTGGAAGAAGTAAGAAACAGCTTTTCATTAAAATCACGTTTAGTGACAAATTTGAAAAGCATTCCTGGAACACAGAAAAAAAAAAAGCAACGAAATGATGACAAAACATAGAAGTGTTAATCACAAAGAATTAGCTAATGAATAGGCCAACAGAGGCATGAAAGTTGTCACAGAAAATTCGTTAAGAACCCTCCTCAAAGCTAAATACACAAAGCACCTGAATTTTGAGAGATGAGGAAGATTCATACATGCCAGGCAAAATATACAAGGGACACACTCTGGTCAAGTTTTAAAATTTCAAGGAAATAAACAATATAGAGGAACAGAGAAAAGGGACAGAGTGATTACAAACGAGAGACAGCTAGAAAAAGAACAGTAAGGTAAAGAAAGTAGGAGAAAGGAGTTGAGAGAAACCCACAAGTTTCAGGTAGAAAAGCCATTCAAAAGAGTAAAATCCAAACTGGACTCGGTAAATATCTGAAGCCGATGAGAAAAATGGTCCATTTGATGGAAATGGATTATGACCCAGGAATTCTATACAAGACTAAACATCAAACACAAAGGCAAAGAGGAATGGCCTGGAAAGAGGACTTCAACCATTTCCACTGTGACCTCAGTCTGTACTTGCTCAATTGATGAAGTTCTTATCTCCAGCTTATTTCTTAGCTCCAACGAAAGACCTGGTGGGCAAAGTATCCTGGGATGGGAACTGAAACGACCCCCTCCCCCAAGCAATAGGGAGGGGAGGGCCCTGATGCTACCAAGACCACACGTGCCTGACTCCAAGACAGTGATGGACCTGACCTTTACTGCCCACTGACCTTTGTCCCACATTTTCTTTACATGAACCCAGAAGTATTTTCAGCACTTTAGAGTCAGACCTTGACATGTTAGTCGGCGTCTTCCCGGTGTTAGCGCCAGTGAAATAAGGCCACCATTTGTCTCTCTGCCTGTGGATTTTTGCCAGCAGCCGAATCTGGTTTGGGACCCTCGGAGCCAGGTGCTCTCCCACCCTTAGGCCCCAGGTCCAGCCTCAGGGAAACGAACTGTTCGGGTATTTCCCAACAAAGTTCAAGCTGTTCAAGAGACAGCTTCAAGATCGGTAAAGGTAGTGGGCCCCCACTAGGCCATCTACCCCGAGCTCCTTTTCTAACAATTTCCCTCCTCCCCCATCTGTTGCTTATGCAACACTTAAAAAAAAAAAATGTCGGTAGAGGGGGTGGGCGCTGAAATGTCTCCCTGCCCCCTCATTGTGCTCTTCTAGATTCTAAGTAACCAAACCTCAGAATCCTCTGCTTTACTTATGTTAACTTACAACCATCCAAACCAGTTTTTGAGGACAGGTGTTCCTGTTTTCAGAGAGAAACTCAATGACCTGTCCGAGATCCCAGAGCTAGCAAGCAGGGAGCAGACATCTGGATGCAGGTAGTCTCTTAATCACTTTCCTAGAGTGAGAATAATGTATTCAGAAAGCTTATTCAGGGGCGCCGAGGTGGCTCAGTCAGGTGAGTGTCAGACTCGCTTTCGATTCGGGTCACGATCTCCTGGTTCTTGAAATGGAGCCCCTGCTCTGTCAAGCTCTGCGCTGATGGCATGAAGCCTGCCTGGGATTCTCCCTCCCTCTCTCTGTGCCCCTCTCCTGCTTGTAGTCTCTCTTCCTCTCGCTCTTTCTCTCAAAATAAATAAAGTTAAAAAGAAAGGAAAAAGCTTATTCAGTAATCTCACCAACAGACCTTTCAGTGTTCTTTGCTGCAAAGGAGAGCTACGTACACTTGAGAATGTTTATTGACTACATTTGCAAATGCTTGTTTTTCATCTCTGTATCTTCCTCCTATCTCTTAAGGCAGGAAAAAGTTAAGAGAATGAGTTAAATCAGAAGGAATCATGTCAGAGTTTTTAGTTTCTTTAGAAGTGAGGTTTATTACTCTACAAAATACACTATTTTCCATCTTTTCAGAAAATAGTAAAATTATGTCAGATCACCTGTTAACGGCTCATATTAAGAGCAGCATAATCATTAATAATTTTGATTACCACCTATAGTGTCTATCAGCAATAAAGGGGAATAGTTTTTATTATCAGTACTGTTCAGTAACTGTTCACTTAAAACTGATTCCTCGATATACATTTTTTTACGTTAATTGGGATGCATACTTAGGATGCCTGAAATTTTAAATAATCACACTAAATTTTACAAGGAAATAAGCATTCAAGGAATTAAGAATTTTTGAGACGCCTGGGTGGCTCAGTCGGTAAGTATCTGACTCGACTGACTCAGGTCACCATCTCACAGTTTTGTCAGGAGCTGTCCTGGGTTTGGAGCCTGTTTAGGATTGTCCCTCCCCCGCTCACGTGCATGCACATGCACATTCTCTCTAAAAAAATTTTTTTTTTGACCTGATACAGTGTTTAAGAGAAAAACCCTTTATCAAGAAGGGTACGCCTGCGTGATAGGGGCGCCTGCGTGGCTCAGAGGGTTAAGTGTTGGATTCTTGATTTCGGCTCAGGTCATGATCCTGGGTCATGGGATCAAGCCTTATGGGATCAAGCCCTGCTTAAAGATTCTCTCTCTCTAAAAAAAAAACAAAAAGAAAGAAAGAAAAAAAAGTATAACTCTAAATATTACAATTTTAGTGCATGGATATTTATGACTGGTCACCTAACTTCGATCCATTAAAATGATTCCTTTTTGCAGTTAAGAAAATTTAAGTGAATACTACCTTTTCACAATATATAGGACTTTATTTTTAAAAGACAGTAGTCAATTTCTCCACCACCAAGCAACCTGCATCTTGTTCTGGACATCTAAGGCATGCCAAATCAGGGGTGCCTGGGTGGCTCAGTTAAACATCCAACTTCAGCTCAGGTCATAATCTCACACCTTGTGAGTTCAAGCCCCGCATGGGGCTCTGTGCTGACAGCTGACAGACGGCCCATTCTATATTGTGTCTCCTTTGCTCTCTGCCCCACCCCTGCTCATTCTCTTTCTCGCTCTCAAAAATAAACATTAGAAAAAAAAAGTATTAAAGTGTGCCAAATCAAATAAGGTTTACCAGATGCCAAGGAGAGTTTATGAAAAATGTCACTTGGTTCTTTCCTATTCTCTCGTAGTTGGACAAGTCAACTAAACAGCTGCATGTAGGGTTCCTAGTTCACAATGTCCCCTTTTTCTTACTGCAATGTCCAGGGACAGATATTTAGCACTTGCCCCAATACTTTTGAATGAAATAAAAACTCTCCTTCCCGTAACACTCTTTGCAATCACTATCCAATGTAATTTGTTCCACACCTTTTAAACTGGGATTCTAAGAAAAGTTTTCTCAAGGTTTCATGTTCCTATTAAGAGGTACTAGATGACAAATGCCCGAGATATATGACTTAAATATGCCTGAAATAAAAGATTCAACATTACAGTACAGCTGGAAACTCTAAAGAAATGTATTTTCTACTCAACAAGTTTTAGAACCAAATGTACCAATAACGCCACAAAATTGTTTGCATTGTTATATGAGAATCAATGTTCTGTGGATTGATTTATATTGGTGGGAGTCGTGATGGACGTAGAGTAGTCCCTCCTCATCTAGGGAATTACATCCCAAGACCCCCAGGGGATGCCCAGCCGAGCCCGATGTATACTGTGTTTTTTCCTATATGTACATACCTATGATAATGTTTAATTTATAAGTTAGGCACAGTAAGAGATTAATAACAATTAATAATAAAATACAATAACAATAAACTGCAATAAAGGTTATGTGAATATGGTCTCTCCCCAAAATATCTTACTGTACTGTCTGTACTTACCCTCTTTCCTCTTGTGGGGTCCTCGAGTGAGATGATAAAATGCCCACATGATGAGATGAAGCGAGGTGAATGACGTAGGCTTCGTGACATAGCGTTAGGCTACTACTGACCTTCTTTCTGAGGATAGTGAGAAGAAGAATCATCTGCTTTTGGGCCTTGGTTGAAGGTGGAAAAGCAAAACTGCAGATAAGGGAGGACCTACTGTACTAAATAGTGGAAACGTCCAGCTTGTGTAGTGAGTGAAAATGGTACACAGGTACTTTGAGTAAACACACTATAGGAGAGAAGAGAACCACGTTCGATAGGGTTCTACACAGTGTCACAAAAGTCCTTTTCTCTCTTGGAGAATTCTCATCACAGGAACCCATCCTAGTTAACACTATCTTCAGGAAGGGAAGCAAAGCCCCTATCAGTGTGATCATTTCTGCCTCCAATCAATCACAAAACTATATATGATATATCTTAACCCAATCATGCCGCTTCCCACAAGACTATCTGTTCCTACTTCTGTTCCTTCTTTAAAATTGAAGTAGAGTTGACCTATGATATTCTGTTGAATTTTAGGTGTGCATAACATATTGAATTGACAGTTACATATATTACAAAATGCTCACCATAGTAAGTCTAGTTATCATCTGTCACCATACAATGTTATTACAATTTTATTGACTATATTCCTTATGCTGTACTCTCCTATAGTCCTTCTTTTTAAAATCAGTTTAAACAGGGATTCTCATAGGAAATAAGGCACAAATAAAACTGATGTCTTTAAACAAAACACTTGCCATGATGGGAAAGGAAAATGTGACCAAAAAAGCTTGAACAAGGAAAAACTAAAGCCTGCAGAGCAACAGGTCCCTTTCTCATTTGGTTATCTCTCACCCTTTGCACTTTTAAAATGCTGTATTTTTAGGGAAATGCAAAGCGTAGTTCACATTAACATTACATGGTTCTCTTCCCCATCTTCTTCACCAAGACAGCTGGCCGGTATGCAGGCATTACTTGCAAGACATAAATATTACCCAAGGTCCCACCGTGGCATATTTATCTAAATAATCTGTGAAGTTTCTAATTAGAACAGGACAAACCACACCCACACTACAAAACCCCACAATTATTAACAGGAACAAGTGAAACAGTTAGGTTAGACGAATAATTTAAAAGCATATTCCATCATATTCTTAATGTATTAAAAAGGTAGGAAAACCATTTACATTAATATTTTAATGTAGGATAATAAAAGGCAAATCACAGACAAGCATTAAAACTTTTCTTTCTTTTTTTACATTCTAGGGTACACGTACTAAAAAAAAACAGAAGAGGAAAATCTGTTCAGGGGCTTTTTTTCTGAACGAATGACATCATAGGTTTTCCTGTAACATGCATCTAAGCAACTAAGTTTAATCTGTCACATAGGACACTGAATGGTGACAGTCTCACATTTGTTTCTTTTGATTCCTAAGTGGTCAATATTGAGTATTTTCACTTCTGAGTAAGAGAAAAGGCATTTTGGTCCATTAATTCACCCACTCGCTCCTGGAGGACATTAACCAACTCTGCTATAACGAAGACATGAGTGTCATCAATGTCTTGAATGATGAACTTCTTTCCTAGGGCATTTGATTCATCCAAGTACAGCAGGAACTGCTTCATGGCTGGGTCACTGCAGAGAAAACACATAAAGATGAGACGTCCTGTTGTCAAATTTCACGGGAACAACTAGAATTGGGCTTGTAGAATTTTTAGGATAATTTATAAGTTCTAAACTGTTAACTCAATCCCTCACTCCCTCTCAAGCACTAATGATCTGTAGACATAGCTTCATTTTAGAACTGCTGGTTCAAGTTTTAGACAAAGAGACCGATGATAAGATTTTAAAAGAGTAGTTTGTCACTGACAAGTGAAAAATAATGTTCAAAGCTTGGTAGTTAACAGGGCCAAAGAGTAACAGCTCCCTTCACAGATTGAAAAAATGAATTTCCTTACTTGCCCATGACCATGACTTTTTTTTTTTTTTTTTTTTTTTTTAATGTTTATTTATTCTTGAGACAGAGAGAGATAGAGCATGAGTGGGGGAGAGGCAGAGAGAGAAGGAGACACAGAATCAGAAGCAGGCTCCAGGCTCCGAGCTGTCAGCACAGAGCCTGACGCGGGGCTCGAACTCACAAGCTGTGAGATCATGACCTGAGCCGAAGTATGACGCTTAACTGACTGAGCCACCCAGGCGCCCCCATGACCATGACTTTTAAGAAGCCAAAGGATTTTCACTACCTTGCCAGTGAAAAACTTATTTACAAAACCAGTCAAACAGTCACTTTGCAAAAGTCAGAGCTGCATTCAGTCTCAGCTTTATCACTTACTTGTATTTAATCTCCCAATATGTATTTGTATTACATGTATTTAATCTCCCAAAGCCTCAAAATGAGGCTACAGGGCAGTTATGAAAATTACAGAATAATGCCAAGAATAGGCTCTGGCTTGCAGCAGGTGCCCAAATTATTTTTCTTCCTTAAAATTTTAAACTTTGTAAGTCTGAACTATCATTCAGAATCTTTAAGGGAAATCCTACCAAAATCTCCTAGAGAATACTGAGCTCAAAGAGATCCAAATTTAATTCTATTTATTTGTGGTTTTCACTCTGTAACGAATAGAGTAAGTCACAAAGGAAAAAGGGATATAATTTCTTGGATTTACAGAAACATATCTGTCATAAAAGCTCTGAATCACACAAAAGGGACACCCTTTAGACCTAATGTACAATGTATTTAGCAAAAATTGAACATAAAAATGTCAAGCTGCATACAATTTTCAAATCTTAGAGAAAATGTAACTTTACAAACTCTTTTGGTTTATTGAGGAATGACAACATCAATTGCAAAGATGCTTTAATTCAAAAAGGGTCAGTGTAATTTCCTGAAAACAAAACCAAATTTTAGTTCCTTCAAGTACAAACCAGGTGTGAGCGAAGCTAACAAAAGTAAAGGATTTATTTCAGTCACTAAATGGGTATGGTTCATGGTGTATTACCTATTAATAAAGCCAAGTCTTCCTGAAAAGATGATTTTCTTAATTATTTCTAGTAACTTACCATTACAATGATTTTATGAACATTTTACAATGTAAAATGATGTGAATAAATAAATAGGTCTGCCCTTATCAGATCTGACACAGATTTTAGTTTTTAAAGTGTATTTATTTATTTATTTATTTATTTATTTATTTGAGAGAGAGAGAGAGAGAGAGAGAGAGAGAGAGACACCGAGACCCAAGCAGTCTCCACACTACCAGTGCAGAGTCTGATGTGGGGCTCGAACTCACGAACCATAAGGTCATGACCTGAGCAGAAGTCGGATGCTTAACCAACTGAGCCACCCAGGTGCTCCAAAACTGACACAGATTTTGAAAAAACAATCCAGCACTCTCCTGTTGGGGTGCCTGTCTGGCTAAGTCGGTAGTGTACGTGACTCTTGATCTCAGCGTCATGAGTTCAAGCCCCATGATGGGCATGAAGCCTACTTAAAATAAAAATTAAAAAAAGGAAAAAAAAAAAAGAACCCTCCCTGTTACTAGAGCTTACATTTACCAGTAGTGCTACGATACACACACACACACGCACGCGCGCACATGCACAGAATAGGGAAGCAGGATGAGAACTGGCAGTCATGAAACTGCGACACTCCCAAGTTCAAACAGGGGAGGCAGGGAAGGCCTGACTGAGCAGGTGACATCTGAACAAACACCAGGAGGTAGTGAGTGAGCCACGTGACTCAGGCAGAGAGAAACAGCAAGGCCACAGAGGCTGGAGTGCGGTGACTAAAGGGAACAGAAGTGGGAGATGAGGTCACCAAGTTCGCTGTAGCTGGGCCAGATCACAAAGGGCCTCAGAGGTGATTTTAGCAACTCTGGCTTTTACTGGGAGACATGATTTAACTTGCAAACTGACTTAAATTTTATTATTATTTTTTGGAACGAGAGAGCGAGTCCATGCATGAGTGGGTGGGGAAGGACTGGAGGAGAGGGAGAGAGAGGATCCTAAGCAGGCCCCACATCCAGCACAGAGCCCAACACAGGGCTCCATCTCACGACCATGAGATCATGACCTGAGCTGAAATCAAGAGTCAGACACTTGACTGACTGGGCTACCCAGGTGCCCCCAAACAGACTTAAATTTTACTTTTTAAAATATTTTTAATGTTTATTTTTGAGAGACAGAACTTGAGTGGGGGAGGAGTAGAGACAGTGAGAAACACAGAATCCGAAGCACAAAGCTTCAGATCTGAGCTGTCAGCACAGAGCCCGACGTGGGGCTCAAACCCACAAACCGCAACATCATGACCTGAGCCGAAGTCAGAAGGTCAACTGACCGAGCCACCCAGGTGCCCCAAACTGACTTAAATTTGAAAAGGAAGGATCATACAGCCTGTGGGGTTGAGAAAAGACTGGGGTGGTGGTAGTGGTGGAGGCAAGGGTGCAAACAGGGAGACTGATCAGAAGGTGAATGCGGTAACCCAGGCAAGAGATGATAATGGTTTGGAAGTAAGTGGTAACGGGGAGATGAGAAGCGGTTGCATTCTAGACATACATTGAACGTAAAGCCAACATAATTTGCCGAGACTAGACTCCGACTTTGGAAGAGAAGAATTAAGGGGACTCCCAACATTTTTGGTCAGAGCAAATGAAAAAAATGGAGTTGCCTTTTAGTGAGATGAGGAAGTAGGAAGAACAGGTGTGCTGGGAAGATCAAGAGTGGGTTTGAGGCACATTGCACTTGAGATAGGTTGGCACCCAAGCGGAAAACTGCGTAGGAAAGTGGGCATACGATTCTGGATTCCAGTAGCAAAGTCTGGACTGAAGAGCAAAAGTCAGTCATCAAGACCCAACAAGGAAGTGAACATCGCAACAGAGAAAAGAGTATGGACCAAGCCCCAGACTCCCCAACGTCAAGAGGTTAGCAGGAAAAGGACAAATCAGCAAAGCAGACTGGAAAGGAGTGACTGCAGAGGCAGGAAGAAAGCCCTGAGTTCTGGAAGGTAAGTGAACAAAGGACATTTGGGGAGAAGAGGTGATCCACCGTGATAGGTGCTGGTAACAGACAGGTACAGGAAATAAGGATTGAAACTTGACTACCAGACCTTGGCAAGAACAGGTTCAGTGGAGTCACAGGACAGAAATCAGAGAAAGTGAATTTAGACAAGTCTTCCAAGAAAGTCTTTTTCACAGAGCGGGAAATAGAGCCGCAGCTGGAAAAGGATATGGGAATCAATAGGTTTTGCTCACCTCCTTCCGGGGGTGGGGGTGGGGGTGGGTGGGTATCACAACATGTTTAGAATGCTGATGGGAATGATTCAGTAGAGAAGGAAAAATTGCTAGAGCAGGAGGAGGAGGAAGGCTGCTGGAAAGCTGTCCTGAAATAGGCAAGAAGGGATGGGGTCCAGTTCCCAAGTGGAGAAGCTGGCTTAAGACAGAAGAATGGATACTTCATCATAGCCAGTGGGGGGGAAGGGAAGAGTATATGCGCACAGATCAATGGGACAGACTTGCCGACTTTCTCTCCCGATTGCTTTTCCTGTATTTTTGCAGTGAAACAGGAAAGTTTTTGGAGGTAAAGAAGTTGAAGGTATGAAATACCACATTCGTCTAGTCTAAGAAGTACATTTCCCCCCACATTTTAACATCTACAAAATCAAGATGACTCTTGCAATCAATGGCATGATACAGTATACCTGGTAGTGATTTTTCTTGGAGGCACAAAAAATACCAGTAAGTTTTAAAACTACTGAAATCTTGGGGCACCTGGGTGGGTCAGTTGGTTGAGTGTCTGACTTTGAATCAGGTCATGATCTCACGGTTCGTGGGTTCTAGCCCCGCATCGGGCTCTGTGCTGACAGCTCAGAGCCTGGAGCCTGCTTCGGATTCTGTGTCTCTATCTGTCTCTGCCCCTCCCCTGCTCACACTCTCTCTCAGAAATAAAATAAAAACATAAAAAAAAATAAAAAAAAATACAACTACCAAAATCTTGAATTTGAAGTAGAACAGCTGTATTAAGAGGGGGACAGTAAAAAGACTAAGAAACAGGGATTTGCTGGCTAGCATTAAGGGTCCACATGAGTTTAGGAGTCGTGAATTTAAAGCCGTGGAGGTAAAGGTTCAGAGCAGGTGCAGAGTGGGACAGAATCACATCTGGTTAGTGTGAGAGAGAGGCAAGGGAGCTGACGGTCTTTAATTGAACGAACCGATGCGGCCTGGAACCGTGGAGCCTCAGCCCTCAGTGGGCTGAGGAGGACGTGGGGTGCTGCTGGGAAGGTCAGGGGAAGGCGGGAGATCAACAGACCGCAGGCCTGGCAGAGCTGAAGAAATTAGAGCGAGGGCATTAGAGGGAGTGAATGGGCAAGAAGGGGTGGAGGTCAGGGAGACGCCCGAAGTGGAGAGAGTGAAGGGAGGGCAATACTGGCAGGGACAGACGAGGGCCGCCCACGGCAGCGGGAAAGGCTGGGACAGGGTGGAGGACAGGCTTGGGAAGAGGAGGTCAGGAGACTGAGAAGTCAGGGTATTGAGGGGACGATCCACGTGGATGCTGAAATTACCAAAATGCGCAGAGGAGAGCTACTCAAGAGTGACAGCCTTCACGGAAAAGCCTTGAAGGGAAAGGGGAGGGTTAGTGAGCAGGGTCCTCTGATGGTGAGAGCTGTGGGTTTCTACGAAGACAAGTCACCATGTCTGAAGTGGCAAGGAGGAGTAAGGCAGATACCTATCCAGTTTCCTGGCCCCAATGGTACATGAGGTACCACAGAGGAGGCAATGCTTGGGAGGGTTGTGGGAGAAGTGGTGTGCTCAGGAGAAAGCTCGTGCTCCCAGAGAGACAGAAAAAGGGGGCTGGGAGAAGGAAGAGTTCCGAGGGGTGGAAGATACAGGGGGTCCTGCCGGGCTAGGGCTCAGAGGGGTGGAGGTGGGAAAAAGCAGATGACTTTTTCTGCTGCAGGTATCGAGTGTCAAAGTGTCCGAGGGGTGGCCTGGAAATCTGTGGCTTTCTGGGTGACTGAAAACAGGAAAAGTAAGGCTAAAGAGTATGAGAATGAGGGTCTCAGGGCAGGTAGAGACATGAGACTGAAGGCCAACAACAGGCAGATGTGGATGCGTCAGAGTGGGGTCTTCTAGAAAGGTAATGTTATAGTCACGGATTTAAGCAGATACAGATAAACTGCACATTTCCAGGAATTCCCTAATTTTGGCAGTTACACAGAATAAGAAATTTTTGTAAACCAGTTAATATGTTGTACATTGAAAAATCTCACTGAGGTAGACAAATTACCAATGATTGACAAAAAGGCTGTGAAGCAAAGTTAAAAAGGGCTTAAAGAGCAACTCTAGGGCGCTGGTGGCTCAGTCGGTTGAGTATCTGTCTGACTTCGGCTCAGGTCAAGATCTTATGGTTCATGGGTTTGAGCCCCACGTCCGGCTCTGTGCTGACAACGCAGAGCCTGGAGCCCACTTCGGATTCTGTGTCTCCCTCTCTCTGCCCCTCCCCTGCTCATGCTCATGCTCTGTCTCTCTCTCAAAAAAAATAAAAATAAACACAAAAAAAGCAATTCTAGAAAGAAGGGGAGGAGGGGCGGCAGGGAGTAACAAGCAGGTTTAACAGGGTTCTTTCAGTTGCAATTACAGAAATGGAATCGAGGAGGAGGTCTACAGAACAGGGAAATCAAAGCTTCAGTGTCTCTAACGCCATTGTTTTTAAAAACTGTGTTGTTTCCCTAAACGTTTCCTTGCCCATACAAATAAAAGGGGAGTGGGGAATAAAAGAGGACTCACTTAATAGACGGGGGTGAGGGACAGACAGAAATAATCGGCTTTAGTGTTCTGCAGCTGGGCCATTTCCCGTCTCTCCCTTCTCCCTCTGCCATCAGGGGACAGGAAGACTCACTCTCATCTCTCACATGGAGGCCCTAGTGCCCATTTTACCCTCAGGTCCCACAAGAATCTCAGTATTTTCTTTCTTTTTGAGAGAGGCAGAGGAGGGAGAGACAGACCCCTAAGCAGGCTTGACATCCAGCATGGAGCCTGACACGGGGCTCGAACTCATGACCAAGAGATCAGGAGCCTACGCTGAGTCAGACACTCAACCGACTGAGCCACCCAGTTGCCACAGATCTCAGTACTTTCAATTAAAATCATTCAGAGGCTTCTTTGAAGGATATTCTTCACACAGCAGAACAATTTAAAATAGATTTCGGGTCCAAATGTGATAGATTACCTTGTTACTGTCTGAGCTCAGCACATTCACAGAGGACGCCAATTTATTCTAGTAATTGGCTGCTCTGAGAGGTTTTAGAGATAGCAAAGGTTAAGTGGTTATAAAGACTATTAGATTCCCAGAAATTTTCTAGATGAAATAAATTTACATTATATCAACGAAGTGAACCCCAAACAACTGAAACTAAGAAGTGTCAGGGGAGCTCACGTCTGTGCTCTGATTCAGCACGCTGGTGTTTTCAAAATTTTTGCCATTTGCATACCATCCCTGCTATTTTAGCCAGCTCTTGTAACACCTGCATTACATATTATTTTTCCTCTAAATTGCTTTTAAAGCAACTTAAAAAAAATTTTTTTTAAACATTTATTTATTTTTGAGGAATAGAGACAGAGCACAAGCGGGGGGAGGGGCAGAGAGAGAAGGAGACACAGAATCTGAAGCAGGTTCCAGGCTCAGGGCTGTCAGCACAAGCCTGACGTGGGGCTTGAACTCATGGACAGTGAGATCATGACCTGGACCGAAGTCAGACGCTTAACTGACTGAGCCACCCAGGCGCCCCTAAATCAACTTTTAAGCCTAACTTGATCTGGTATGAATCATCAGTCATCCTGATGTGGTTTTTTTCCCCTCAAGTAAATTAAACTGGTCATATACAAACTATTTTTGTGTTCTCCCCCCTCCCTTTTGTGTTCCACTACAAATCATCTTGAACACCAGTGGCACTCCCCATACCTGGGGAAACACTCCTAACTGACAAATGAGATAGTCACTGGTCAGTGAGACACTGAAATGACTATTTCTGTTATTAATTGCCTCAATTAAACTTTTTGAAAGGAAACAGAAAGCTGTCAACTTCAGACTGAATTCTCAAACATGTACCTAAAAAATATAATTTGTAATGATTCAAAAGGACACTCAAAGTTTAGGGGATCTTTGTTACGAAACACTGAGGGACTGGAATATCTTGCCTGAAAACAGGGTTATTTATTCCACTTTCTCATGAAGAGAATCTATGGGAGAGTCTGCTGGTAAGAACAAAGCAAAAAAAACCCCAAGTGCCCATAGACATACTCAGTTAAAAAACTGGGATCAGGGGGGCCTGGGTAGCACAGTCGGTTAGTGTCCGACTTCGGCCCAGGTCAGGATTTCGCAGTTTGTGGGTTCAAGCCCCGCATCGGACTCTGTGCTGACAGCTCAGAGCCTGGAACCTGCTTCGGATTCTGTGTCTCCCTCTTTCTCTTCCCCTCCTTCGCTCATGCTGTCTCTCTCTCTCAAAAATAAATAAACATTAAAAAAAAAAAAAAAGTTAAAAAAAATAAAAAACTGGGATCAGGGCTAGTGAGCAAGAAAAAAATGTATCTCCGCCCTGGAGATGTGATGGGCAGATGTCAATCAACCCCTTCCTACATAACCTGAGTATAAAACGTGATTCTAAAAAGTATTGTGAAGTCTCTCCTATGATGTAGTTAGCTATACGACAGATCACAGAATCATGGGTCACCTGCACAAAATTGTCAGCACTGCCCATACCATCAGAATACTAAGATTGGCTCAGTCAATGGTAAACAATCCTTCCTGATAATAATTAGCTACAAGGTAGAATTCCTTAAAAATCTTATACTTGCAATGAGTAGGGTCTTAAGAGAAAGAAAGGGCCACCTCAGGAGTCATTACATCAACCAGAACGACTGTCCCAAGTCTCCAATAGGACACACAAGAGGTTTATTGTTAAAAAGACGCAAGACACTAAAGAAAACAACTGGGCTCAGCCAAAGCCCAATCCCCACCTCAAACAAAATATGTATGATCTATAAAATCACTAACCCTCTCCATGCCTTACGGTCCTAGGTAGTAAGATGGAGACAGTGCCACTTATGTTGCAGGGCTGCTGGATTAGAGACTATACCTAAAACACTTTGCTCATGGTAGATACTCAAATGAAGAGCAATTACAATGCCAAGAGTTTCTGGGTGTGTGAAAGGATACAGGTAGAAAGGTTCAAATGACCCCCTTCTATCCCCATTAAAGGATTTGCTTGTACAAAAATGTTGTTCTATTATTATCCCGTGAATACATATATTATTCTAAGACTGCACATGCACAAGTCCTTTTACAGAACTTAACACGACACAATGCTTAGTTCTGTGTTAGAAAGACAGATTACATAAGGCTTATTTGCGTGTGTTCTGAAGCCAGAATACTGTGGTTTAAAATCCAATCTTAGCAGCTGTGTAACCCTGAGCAATTTATTTCTCTGTGCTCAATTTCTGCATCTATAAAATGGGGATAATAACACCTATATCTCATAGGGTTGTTGTGAGAACGAATAGAATATTACCAAGTGCTTAGTACGGTACCAGTAAATGTTCAGTGTTACATCATGAAGGCATTCAGCCCTTTTTATTTAACACTGTATCACACAATATCATCCCAGATCACTTGAAATGTTTGCAAGTATTTTAATAGCTACATTATCTGATTAGGAAAAAAGTCACAATGTTTTAAGTTTTCAATGCCAGTTAATGCAGTATACTATTAGTTTCAGGTGTACAATATAGCGATTCAACACTTCTACTCGACACCTGGTGCCCATCACAAGAGCATTCCTTAACGCCCATCACCATCCATTCTTTATAATTAAGAGTCTATTTCTTGATTGTGTCTTTTTCCTTTTGCTCATTTGTTTCCTTAAATTTCACATGGGAGTGAAATCACATGGCTTTTGTCTTTCTCGGACTTATGTCACTTAACATTACACTCGCTAGCTCCATCCTCAAGGCGTCATGTTGTATGAGCACATTCAGTCACCTACGTTTTTATCTGCAGTTCTGGTCACTTCCTTAGGATAAACTTCTGGAAGGGGAATTACTGTGGTAAAGCATATCAATGTTCCAAAACCTATCAAAAATTGCTTTCCGTATTAGGTCTTTTTAAAGACTGTGCTTCTATCACCCATATCGTTAGCTCGGTGAGAGCTGCTTTTTAAAAACTAAGACTGGAAGCCAACATTCACTTCATTTAAAAGCTATTTGATGTAACTTGCCAAAAAAAGAGGTCTGGTGCACAAAGCTTTTTTGTACTGAAACTTGAATCCAAGTTATCAGAACCTATTCTTATCTCCACTATTATCACTGTGCTAATAGAGAAGCTCTAAAGGAACATTAATACTCTGGGATTTAGGCTGAGATTACATTCCTTGGCTCAGTTATGTTAACAAAATTCATTCAGTACACAAATATTTACTAAGCGTCGCCCATGTATAGTTTAGGCACTCTTCTGGGTAGCCAAGAAACTTCTGTGAATATGGCCCTTCTAAGAAGCAAAGGGTCACAAGAAATATATAAATGCTGCGAAAGAACAGAACAATGGTAAGACTAGTTTTGTCTTAGTTCTTTTTTAAAGTTTATTTATTTTGAGACGGAGACAATGTGAGTGGGGAGGGGCGCAGAGAGAGAGAGAGAGAGAGAGAGAGAGAGAGAGAGAGAGAGGGAGAGAATGAGAATCCCAAGCAGACTCTGCACTGTCAGCACAGAGCCCGGCACAGGGCTCAAATTCACAAAACCGTGAGAACATGACCTGAGCCAAAACTGAGAACTGAACGCTTAACTGACTGAGCCACCCAGGCGCCCCTTGCTTTTGTTCTTAATTGCTTCTCCTAACAGTATAGGTTTAGAAGCCGAACCCGTAAATCTAATAAATACTATTTCTTCAGATTCTTTGCTATTGTGCTGTAAGCTAGTTGGGAATTGCACCTTTATAACAAATCATCTTGCCGAAGCACTTGCCGCACCAAGTAACCAAGATAACGGTGGCCCCAGAGGTCTGCTCTGGCACCCGCAACTGGACAAGGCCATTTGTTGGACACAGGCTGCTTGCTTCAGTACTGCTGTGGTTGGCTAGATTTGGGAAATGCTTAGTGTGAGGCTGGCGGTTGACAGTGGTGGACCCCAACAAAGAGGAAGTTTTCACCAACCTCATTGATACATAAAAACACAAATTTATCAACAACAAATTTCAATTTAGCTTTAGATTTTGGCAGTTGATAAACTTTGTGAGGAAAGAATCTTCTTATATCCTAGTACCTTGATTTTTCAATTCATAGAGTTGGGCCTAATGGCCACCACCATAATCTGACTTATTTGCTTCATTTATTAAAGACTCCTAATCAGTTGAAAGGAACTGACAGAGGTGAAATTTAAATGGGGCACGAAGTTCAGCCATTCTAAGACAGGTGTCAAATTAAGACTCCCTTCTTGAATGAGGCCCTACGTGGCCGAGAAGTATTTTGCCGGCTGCCTGAACAGAATGTGTGGAACAGCGCTATCCATGCCATTATAGATGACCACGTATGGTGATGTGGCTGGAATTTGGAAAGAATCACTGCAACAATGAAAGTGGTTTTAAGAAATTCTTGAGTGGTTTGCCTATGAACTCTAGACCTATGAGATTCTGTACTCCACACACCTATAGGCCCCACACAATCCATGGGTATTATGAAGTAAACAGACTTATGCTAATACTATATTACTAAGAATCTTCTTTTTGGCATCAAATACAGACATGAGGGAGACTGAAGGACTTTTCCAGTTACTGTCCCAGCATGGACACCTGATTGTGGAGTTCCCATCAGCCCCGACCATGCCCTTTATAAACCTATTATTTCTTAAGCCTGGAGTCTTTTTGGAAGATTTCTATCTTTGGGAAGACAGTAACCCTCTTGGAAAATTGTGCAGGCTACACTTTGGAATTCACCTTAAAGGAAAAAATTCAAGTTTTGCAAGGACAGTGTCCATCGGCAAAATAAAACTTTACTAGTTTTGGTGCAAAACGATTCTCCACAGGAAAACTCATTATCAGACTTAGGCCAGTTAAGTGCTTCTCTTCCCAAACTTTAAATGCCTTTTAACAAGTATCTTTGCATGCACAATTCTGATTTAGGAGACTTGGAGCGAGGTCTGAGACTTCGCATTTCTAACAAGTTCCAGATGATGCTGTTGCTGTTAGTCTGGGGATTACACAGAAGAGCAGAGTGATAGAGGGGCCATTAGAGCCTACGTAGAATTGAGGCTTGGTTCCGTGACAGCAAACTGGGCAGAGAGCTCAGCCAATAGGAAAGAAAACTAACACCTCAGGTCCTCTTACAGATTTATACTAGGTCCTCAAGGCTACAGTGAAAGCCTACCACTGAGATTTTAATGAGCCTCCCAGGATTCTGCTCTTTAAAATGCAGTCCAGCCATATTTTTTCAAATTAAAATATAGATCTAACACAATCTTAACCATCAGGCCAAACGGATTATTTTGGAAACAGACTAAATTATTCTGAGGTATTCTTTCTTAATTTTTTAATACTTATTTTTGAGAGAGGGAGAGAGAGAAGAGCTTGCTGAGTGGGGGAGGGGCAGAGAGAAAGGGAGAATGAGGATCTGAAGCGGGTTCCGTGATGACAGAAGGGAGCCCCACGCGGGGCTCTAACTCACGAACCACCAGGAGATCATGACCCAAGCCGAAGTCAGATGCTTAACTTGACTAAGGCACCCAGGCGCCTCCTGAGATTATTCTTGAATAGGCAGCAATGACAAAGAAAAGAAGGGATGTGGGACAGGATTAAGGAAAAGTAGCAGGGAGAGTGAAACAATGTGATAAAAGACGTATCATTAGAGAAGGGAATGAATGGTGTGAAACACATGTTCAGCTAAAAAAAAAAAAAAAAAAAAAGGCAAATTCAAATCTTTGCCTAACATGCCCTTCCTCCCAATAAATTCTAGATAAATGAAACTTTACACATCAACAAAAACTAAAATACAAAAATCTGACAAGAGAGAAGTTAAGATTTATCAAATCCAGGGGTGAAGATCAAACTTAAAATTGGAAGAAACAAAAGGGGAAAAGCGGACAGCTGACACTGTATGTATGTGTATGCCGTATGACTCTGCAGACGGTGCTTTTAGGCAAATAGGCCTGAGAGATGGAATGTGGAAAGGGCTCACAGAGACCATCTGAATACAAACAGGCCCATCAGGAGATCCACCTCAAAATATCCAGAGGCCCTAACTGACCAATGGGCTACTTACAACCAGGCATAGTTACCAAAAAGGGGAGAGAGAATTCCTTCCGTTCCCATCCCCACACCTCCTCATCTTCCTCCTTTAAAAACAGCCTTCACTGTCTCTGCTTGCTGCTCCTGTGCAGTGTATTCCATAAACTTGTATCTCCTTTGCTCTGTCTTGGGTGAATTTCCATCCCCTGTGCCATTGGCTTCCACTCGGTCATCGCCCCACATGTGGGGGCTCCCATCTGACTGGACAGACACCACATTTAGACACCGTATCCTCTGTGTTAAAAATACAGTAGCATTGAAAGACCAACCAGGAGAATGTTTCTATAATTACGAAGAAAATTTTTAAACATTTATTTATTTTGAGAGAGAGAGTGATGGGAGCGCACAGTGGGGGAGGGGCAGAGGGAGAAAGAGTGAGAGAATCCTAAGCAGGCTCAAACAGCACGGAGCTTGCCGTGGGGCTCAAACCCATGAACGTGAGACCATGACCTGAGCCGCAGTCAGACGCTTAACCAACTGAGCCAGCCAGGTGCCCCAGTTATGACAAAGTGTTAAGAAAAATACAATACAAAAAAACTGGCTTAAAAGTATTTTCCAAAAGAAAACAGCACTTTGTGTTTAGAACTTATGACACCTAGATCCTGTCCCCTTGCTTTCCCCAGTGAACACCTCTCCTCTGTGAGTAGTTTGTTCTCATCAACATAAATTCTATTCTCTCCATTAAAACCAAAATAACAAGAACCAGATTCCCTTACCATATCCCTCTTCAGCTTTCAATCCAGTTCTCCATTCCTTTGCTTATTATTACAGCAAAACTTCTCTGAAGATTCTCCACTTCCTCATCTTCCTTTCCCTTTTCAAAGTACTCCAATCTGGCATCTATCTCACATTTCCACTAAAACAGCTCTCATCTTAAAACAAAACAAACAAACAAAAAAACGTTGCCTGGGTGGCTCAGTCAATTAAGGGTCTGACTCTTGATTTAGGTTCATGTTATGATCTCACAGTCCTGAGACAGAACCCCAAGTAGGGCTCCCCGCTCAGTGTAGAGCCTGCTTAAGAGTCTTTATCACTCTCTCCCTCAGCCTCTCCCCCACTGGTGTGCGCATGCTCTCAAATAGATTAAATTAAAAAAAGAAGATACGAGAAAAATCACTGACTTCCAGTGTCTTCACCTTATTCTATCTCTCAGGCCCACTCACCTTCATTAAACATCCCCTCTTAGCTTCCCTCCCACGTCACTGGCTCTTTTCTTCTACCCTTGTTTTGTCTCCTTTATTCCAAACATTAAATCAACCGGCACTGCTCACCACTGAGCACTTGAAACGTGGCCAGCCTGTGATTTGGGCTGCAGAAAGTAAACTACACACTGCCGTATGAAAAAAGACCTAACACGATTTTGAAATCTTTATCAACTTTGACAATTTAGGACACGTTAAAATAGTTTGGATACACTGGGTTAAATGAAATGTATTAATTTCACCTGTTTCAATTTACTCTTACCGTGGCTAACAGAAAATTTAAGACAACGTGTGTGGCTCACGTTGTATTTCTATAGGACAAAGCTGCTTTGATGCCGAAAGTATCCTAGGGTTTGGCTTTGCTCCTCCCCCAGCCTTAACATCACAAACAAGTGGAGACAAAGCAAGAACTGGTCCCATAGTAGAGGTCTTCAGGCTGTGGTACTTGGCCCTAGATAGCCTGCTTTGAAATTCAATGCCGCTCATTAAGGTTTCTAGTTTCTTCTTTGGAACGCGTGCCTCGTTTAAGAAACCTTCAATTGACTCTTGACTTTCTTACTCTTTCAAGACCACAGTTCATGATGGTGAAGACTCAGGCAGACCCTAAATTCTAGTCAATCCCTGAGGGTGGGATGACAATGCAAGTACTGTTCCTCCAAAGAGTGTTGATCTAAAAAATACACCTTCCCTGGAGGCACCTGGCTGGCTCAGTTAAGCGGCTGACTTTGGCTCAGGCCATGATTGCACAGTTCTTGGGTTGGAGCTCCACATAGGGCTCTATGCTGACAGCTCAGAGCCTGGAGCCTGCTTAGGATTCTGTGTCTCCCTCTTTCTGCCCCTTCCCCACTCGCGCTCTGTGTCTGTCTGTCTCAAAAATAAACATTAAAAAAAATACACTTCCCCTGACCAAAACGTGTTGGAAATAATGCCACTTACGCCACTGGCCAGAGACACTGAAATCTGGCACAGGAAAGAAATATACCAACAAAATCTGTTCCACTTGTTATATAAGAAAAATGAAGTTAAGAAAGTTGAAAGACTTGATTCGTTTGGATCTTAAAACAAAAACATGGATTTTAGAGGAGGTATACATACATCAAGATTCAACACGGAGATTTAAATTTCATTAAGTATCAAAACTACTAACCATTCTATCAGCACTCCTTTCAAGACGTTGACCATCTTTTCCAAGTCAGAAGGTGATGACCTTTAAAATGCTAATAAAAGAGATAAGGTGACAATAAATTCGAAAGCACCGACTTCAATATACTTTGGAGATTTGCCTCTGAAATGAGACAAAATGTTTAATGTCAGATTAAAGAGTTAAGTCTATGAAAAACATAGGGCTAACGTTAACAAGACATACAGTTATTCTGATTTTTAACAAAATTAAAATGAGCCTATTGGAACATTAATGCTTCTTGCAAACGCTACCCGAGTCGACCCAAAAGAAAGCAAGCCACCTAAGTACGCCCGCGTACCCAAACCAGGTTTAGAACATGAGTCACAAGATTTCTATTCCCACCTGGGCTAATGATAAAAGATACAATCCTGGGAAGCAGGAATCACAGAATGGTAGCTCTGAAAGGGATGGTGAGGCCGAACATCTCTTTTCACAGAAGAGCTAGAGCAAAGGGACAAAGCTAAAGCTCCCGGGTTAAAAAAAAAAAAAAAAAAAAAAAAAAAAAAGGAAGAAGAAAAAGAAAGAAAGAAAGAAAAAGGGGGGAGAAGGAGAAGAAAAAGAAAAAGGGGGAGAAGAAGAAGAAAAAAAAAGAAAGAAAGAAAAAGGGGGGAGAAGAAGAAGAAAAAGAAAAAGGGGGGAGAAGAAGAAGAAAAAAAAAGAAAGAAAGAAAAAGGGGGGAGAAGAAGAAGAAAAAGAAAAAGAAAAAGAAAAAGGGAGAAGCCAGGTCACCAGATCATGTGTTCCTTTACCAACTAACTCAGTTTCCCAAGGATCTGCCCTAGGAGGAAAGAAAAAAAATCCCACGCGGCAGATGCGAACTTAATCCTTAAACTTCTCACACGGGATGCGAGCCATTACCTCCCCTATTGAATTCCACGGCTCAATGACAGCGGGACAGCCTCCAGGCCTCTTCAGGAAGCGCCCCGAGGGGGTGCGAAACAGGGCCCGGTATCCCAGCACTTGCAGGACCGGCTTCTGAGTCTCCTCTCCCCCTCCCTTCCTTGGAAACCCACGATTTTCTACGCACCCCACTTTGCCTTCTCGCTGGAAGAACTGACACCACGCACCTCTACCCACAGATCCAGCAGTAACTCCGCCTTGCAGCGTCTGTGCCGGCTACGTCATCGGTCAGCGACGCTCTTGTGGGCGGGGCGCGAGCTGGGCCGAGGGGGCGGGGCGCGACGGGGGCGGGGGCGGTATCACGTGCCGCCGGTAGGCGGCTGGAGGGCTCCAGCTGCGAACCGCCGAGAAGGGTTCGCTGCCTGCCGACGGGGTCGGGGGTGAGCGGCTGAGGGCGGGCCGAGTCCGCGTGCCGGCAGGTAGGAAGGGGAGCCCGGGCTCGTGGGGGCGGGCGAGGGTGTCCGTGAAGCCGGCACGGCGGGGAGTGGGGAGGGCGGCGCCGGGGCACGGCTCCCGACCGACCTGCTGACCCGCCGACCCGCCGCCGGGCTTGAGGGCCTCTCTCTGAGCCTGGGCCGCCCGACCCTTCGTTCCCACTCGCTGCCCAGCTCCGGCACCTCTCTGAGGCCCAAAAAGCACCTGCCGGTACCATCAGCCCCGCCTCGGTAGTCACGGAAAGATGATGGGAAGGAGTAGGAAACAGTCCCTTCATTCAAATCGGCACCTGCCAAACCACAGCTTCTAGCTCTGACCGGAGAGGTTGAATACATTGAATGCTTTTAGATTTTTAAACCCGGTAACGGTCATCTTAAAGTGGAAGACCCCAGAGGGTTCTAAAATTAATTCTTTCCCCAAAATTTGATGTATAGTCTACTAGAGCTCTCACTTTATTTTTTACCAGTGGAGGGATGAGCTTCTTGCTTAGGTTCCTTAGGTTAAATTGTACTTCCCCAAATAAGTTAATGCTGCATTGTATTGCTTGGTGTGTTTGTGTGATTTATGAACCCAGCTCTTATATTCCGTTTTCCTCTTTTTAGCCCTCAAATTTTTGCCTCTTTTTGGTTTCGGTATTGCTGCTTCCGCGTGCGTGCTCTCTAGGTATGGTTCTTCCAAAGTGTCCTTTTTTATTAATTTTTTTAAATGTTTGTTTTTGAGAGAGAAAACGAACACAAGTGGGGGAGGGGCAGAGAGAGATGGGGACAGAGGCTCTGAAGCGGGCCTTGCACTGACAGCAGAGAGCCCAATGCGGGGCTCAAACCCACAGATCGTGAGATCATGACCTGAGCAGAAGTCAAATGCTCAACCGACTGAGCCACCCAGGTGCCCCCCCCCCCAATTTTTTTAATTTTTAAGATTTTTTAATCCAAGTATAGTTAACATACAATGCCATTATAGTTTTAGGTGTGAACAGTATAAAAATTCAACACTTTGGTCATCACTGTAAGTGCACACTTAATGTCCTTCACCTATTTCGCCCATCCCCCTATCCACCTCCCCTCTGGCTACCACCAGTTCTCTATATTTAAAAGTCGGTTTGTCTTTCTTCTTTGTTTTGTTTCTTAAATTCCACGTAGGAATGAAATCTTACGGTATTTGTCTTTGACAGATTTATTTCACTTAACATTATACTCTCTAGTTTCATCTCTGTTGTTGCAAATGGCAAGATTCCATTCTTTATTATGCCTAATAGTCCATGAATAGATCTTGTTTGCTTTATCCATTCACCTATGGATGGACACCTGTGTTGCTTCTGTGTCTTGGCTATCGTAAATAAGCCTGTAATAAACAT
Source organism: Panthera leo (assembly GCF_018350215.1). Classification (NCBI taxonomy): domain Eukaryota; kingdom Metazoa; phylum Chordata; class Mammalia; order Carnivora; family Felidae; genus Panthera; species Panthera leo. The sequence continues at coordinate 141,686,951 of NC_056683.1, read as the reverse complement.
AGGGGTGCCCATATCTTTTCGCATTAATGTTTTTATTTGGGTGAATACCCAGTAGTGGAATTACTAGATGATACGGTAATCCTGTATTTTTTTTGAGGAACTTCTATACTGTTTTCCACAGTGGCTGCACTAGCTTGCTTTCCCGCACTAGCTTGCTTTCCCACCAACAGTGTATGAGGGTTCCTTTTTTTTTTTTTTTAAAGTTTATTTATTTATTTTGAGAGAGAGCCTATGTGCGCATGAGCAGGGGGAGGGGCAGAGAGAGAGAGAGAGAGAGAGAGAGAGAATCCCAAGCAGGCTCTGCACTGTCAGTAGGGAGCCCAATGTAGGGTTCAACATGGGATTTGAACTCACAAACTGTGAGATCTTGACCTGAGCGGAAACCAAGAGTCAAATGCTTAACTCACTGAGCCACCCAGTCTCCCTGAGTGTTCCTTTTATTCCACATCCTTGTCAACACTTGATATTTGCAAGTATGTTTTCTTTCTTTCCTTTTTTTTTTTTTTTTCCTTGCATGCATTCTACTTGGCCGTTTGGCCCGAAGCCTACACATTAATCACCTGTGTGTAATTCGAAGCACCTCCTCAAAGTGAACTAGTTCTCATCCTTCGCAGTTACTTCAAAACCTGCTTTTCTTCAGGTGTTTCCCTGAATTGTCCAGATTTAAAATCTCCATCCACTTATTCAGCAAACATTTTTGTGCATTTGATATGTGCCAGACACTGTTCTAGACACTGGGAATACAATGATGAACAAGCAACTAATTACAGTGGGAGGAGAAAGACTAAAATCAGCTAACAAGAAGGTAGATGGTGATGTAACAGTGACTGGAAAGACTGCTTCGGTTAGAGGGTGTCAGAATGGCCTCTGAACCCCCAAATCATATAACTTAGGTAGGTTCTGGTGAGGAATCTGCAAAATGATTGTAATATTTACCTGGCAGAGTAAACTAACAAAGAGCTAAGAAAAGTTTGAGACAGAGGAGTAATGTTATAAAAATATAAAACTACAGTATTTAAAACAGTGACAGTAGTATGAGACAAAGCAATGGAATCGAATAAACATCCCAGGAACAAAAGAAAAATATGTGTATATGTGTAGGTACATATGTAGGCATACATATGCATGAATTTATGAGGTAAGAGAAAAGATCACAAATCAATGGAAAAAGGAAGTTTTATCCAATAGTGAAAAAAATGGGCTTCAGGAAGATTTCTGAATTAAAAAGTGACTGTTATATACCAGCAATAACTAACTAGGAATTTTAATTTAAAAAGTTACTATTCATAACAGTATTCAAAACTAAAGGTATCTAGAAATAGATCTGTATAGAGCTGTATAGTCCTCTAGGGAGAAAATTACAATGCTCTATTGAAACACAGAAGACCCAAGTAAATGAAGAGATATACCATATTCATGGGTGGGAGGACTCAATAGCATAAAGGTGTCAGTTTCCCCCAATTCTACAAATTCAGTATAGTTACAATGAAAATTGCATGTGATTTTTCACAGAACTTGACATGCTGAACCTAAAATACATATGGAAAGCCAATGGACTAAGAATAGCTAAGTCAATTTTGAAAAAAATGAAGTCCCTTCCTCCCAGATATCAGAACTTAATATGAAGCTATGATAATTAAGACTATTTATTCTTAATTACTAGTATTGATTCAGGGATAGAAAAGTAGTCTGATGGAATAGAATAGAAAGCCTAGAAATGCACCCACATATATATGGGAGCTTAGCATACTACGAAATGGTCTTATAAAACCAGGGAAAGCATATGCTATTCACTAAATAATGCTGAAATACATGGTATCCATGTAGAATAAAGACTAAATTAGGTTCTTATTACTGTCTGTTCACAATAGTGATTTCTAGATGGATTAAAGACTGCCGTATGAAAGACATCTATATAATATTTAGAAAAAAATATATAGGAGTCTGTATTGTTTCCAGGAAAGTTTTTATTTTTCACATAAGATTTACCATTTTAGCTCCTTTAGGTATATAGTTCAGTGTTATTGTGTAGCTATCACTACTGTCTGTCTCTGGAATTTTTTCATCTCACTGGGAAGGATTTCTTAAGTTACAAAAAGCACCATTGAGGTTGCTATTACATTATTCCAAATGAAAGATAATGTTGATTTGAACTAGAGGGGTAACAGTGAAGATGAAGAAAGGAGGATGGATTTGGGATGTATTTTTTTTTGTTTGTTTTTTTTAAACGTTTATTTATTTTTGAGACAGAGAGAGACAGAGCATGAACGGGGGAGGGTCAGAGAGAGGGAGACACAGAATCTGAAACAGGCTCCACGCTCTGAGCCATCAGCACAGAGCCCGACGCGGGGCTCGAACTCACGGACCACGAGATTATGACCTGAGCCGAAGTCGGCCGCTTAACCGACTGAGCCACCCAGGCGCCCCATTTTTGGGATGTGTTTTGATGGCAGAGAGCAGGAATTGTGCATGGTTTGGATAGGGGGTGAGGGGAAAACAAGGAATCAGGGGCAACATCTAGGTATTTTGCTTGAACTACAAGGTAGATCATTTATCATTTGTCACCAAAACCATTTGCTGTTTGGTGACAATGAAGAGGATGAGTGGAGGAAGACTATAGGAAGAAAAAATAGAGAATTCTGTTTTGGATTGTTAAGTTTGAAAGACCTGTTTGACCTGCAAGTGGAAATGTTCCAATAGTGGTTGGATAGATGAGTCCAGAAAGACTGTGGCTGAAGGTGCACCTTTGGAATGACTGGCATATAGATATATTTAAAACTGATCTAGTAGAATTGGATTTGGCTGCATTACACAGAAAATAGATGATAATAATAGCTTAACTCTGCACATGATTCCATAGGTGGGCAGGCCTTGGCTGGTGTGGCAGCTCCATGGTCATCAGGGACTTGGGCTCTTCTGTCTTGCTGTTCTGCCATCTTCAGCGTGCTACCTCATGGTTTAGATGGCTGCTTTAATTTCATATGCCACCTGCTCATAGCAAGAAGGAAAAGGAAAGATGAAAAGCATATATTCTTTTTTTAGAGAGCAAGGTGGGGAGATGGGCAGAGGGAGAGAGAGAATCCCAAGCAGGTTCACACTGAGCCTGATCAACATGGGCTCACCTGCTCCATCCCATGAGCCTGGGATCATAACTTGAGCTGAAATCAAGAGTCAGATACTCCACCAAATGAGCGACCCACGTGCCCCAAGGCACATGCTCTTTGAAGGACACTTTTCAGAAGTTGCACAGGACATATCCACTTACAGCCCATTAGCCTGTTTTTAATTAGTGGTCACCTTAACTAGAGGGAAAGACAGGTAGTCTTTATTCAGTTACCTGTATGCCCAGCTACAATTCTGGTGTTTTATTAATAAGAATGAAGAGGAAATTGGATATTTAGTTTCAGTTTGGTTTCTTCTTCAACCAGGGCAGTGAAAATGGTGAAAGCCCTGGTGACCCCCCTGTTGTTAAATTTAATGGAGCTTTTGAATATTTGTTTCATTTGGTACTCATAATCCCTCCCTTTTTACTTTCTGTGTCTTTCAGAATTTCTCCTCTGTTATTAAAATTAGCATTTCATATTTAATGCAATCACAATCATAATCCAAAGATTTTTTAAAAATCAAAAATTGACAAGCTGACTTTAAAACTGTGTGAAAGTGCCAAAGACCTAGAATAGTCAGTCTTGAAAAGGAAGAACAGAAACAGAGAACTTGTACTGCCTAGCTTCGAGATTTGTAATATAACTCTAATAATCGACATGGTATGGTATTTATATAAGGATGGACAAATAGATCAATGAAACGCAGTGGAGTCCAGAGATATGCCCACACTTAAATAGTCAATTGGTTTTTCAACCAAGGCACAAGTTAATTCAGTGAGGAAAGTAAAAGGTTTTCAACAAATAATGCTGGAACTGTTGGATATCCACATGGTGGTGGGGGTGGGTGGGTAGTGAAACTATTGCATCCAGTATACAAGAACTAATTTGAGATGGATCAAAAACCTATAAGTAAAAGGTAAAACAAACTCAGGAGGATTTCTGTGGCTTTGAGGTAGGCAGCAATATCTAACATAGGACACAGAATGCAATAAAAAAAGATTTGATAAAAGAGACTTGAAAATTAAAACTTCTGTTCATCAAAGGGTATCTTTAAGAAAATGAATAGATAAGTCACATACTAGGAGAAGATGTTTGCAGTATATATGTACATATATCTGATAAAGGATTTGGTTCCAGAATGAGTAGAGAGCTAATAACTCATTTAAAAAAACGCAAACAGTCCAAGTGAAAAATAAGTAAAAGCCTTGGCAGACACTTCATGTACAAAAAAATGAATGTAAATGGCTAACACAAATATGAAAAAGTGCTCGACATTGTTAGTTTTCAGGGAATTGCAAGTTAAAAACACAAGGAGATACTGAGGCGCCTGGGTGGCTCAGTCGGTTAAGTGCCAACTTCGGCTCAGGTCATGATCTCGTGGTTCGTGAGTTCGAGTCCCGTGTCGGGCTCTGTGTTGACAGCTCAGAGCCTGCGGCCTGCTTCGGATTCTATGCCTCCCTCTCTCTCCTCCCCTCCCCTGCTTGCTCTCTGTCTCAATCTCTCTCTCTTTCTCCCTCTCTTTTTCAAAAATAAACTAAAAAAAACCACAAGGAGATACTACCACGTGCCCACTAAAATTGCTAAAATCCGAAAGGCTGACAGCATCAAATGGTGGTGAGGATGTGGAACCACTTGAACTCTCATGCTCCTTCATTATTGGTTACAGCGTAAAATGGTACAATCATGTTGGAAAAATATCTGGCAGTGTCTTATAAAGTTACACATATATCTGCCTGATGACCCAGCAATTCCAGTCCTAGGTATTCACCCAAATGTATGAAAATGAAAATGTATGTCTAGAAAAAGTCTTGTATCAGAATGCTCATAGTAGCTCATGGTAGGCAGAACACTGGTCCCTCAAAGGTGTCCATGCCCCAATCTCTGGAACTTGTGAATATGTTATGTATGTGGCAAAAATATTTAGCAGATGGAATTAAAGTTATAGGACTTAAACTAAATTTAGATTATCGGAGAGAGCCTAATATAATCACATGGATCCTTAAAAGTGGAATAGGAAAGCAGAAGAGTCCGAGATAAGGCAATGTGGAAAGCATAAGCTGTTGCCGGTTCTGAGATGTAGAAGGCTACCTGCCCAAACCAGAGGGTGGCCCCTGAGAGCTAAGGGTGGCACCTAGACAACAACTAGCAAGGAAACAGGGAGCTCAGTCTGACAGCTGCATGGAACTGAATTCCCCCGACAACCTGAGTGAGCCTGGAAGTGGATTCTCCCCCAGAGCTTTCAGTAAGGACTGCAGCCCTGTTAACACCTGGGTTTCGACCTTGTGAGACTGAAAACAGAAAGGCAATCTAAAATAGTGCCTAAGAGTCTGCATATTAATGATCTGCTGATAATCTTAAAATGACATTTTGAGAAGCACTTTTTTATACACTGTTTTTCAATAAATGCACCCCAACATATGATTTCAATTCATAGTATGTACTAATGACTCATTCGTTTGTATGGCTTAGACGTGTTTGCTAAGCCCACATAATTTAATAGACCTTTTACATGAATATTTTATAAGAACCTTATATTGAAATTGGGAATTCATCCTTCTTCTCAAATCAATTACTCTTCCTGTATTTCCCTATTTTGGTAAATGTTTTCCCTACATACTCAGTATTCCAAACCAGAAACAACCATAACCATCTCCTCCCTGTTATCCGTGACTCTCCACCTCTTATTCAAGTGGTTATCCAATTCTCTTAATAGTTCCTAAATCTGTTTCTTCATCATTCTCAGAGCAATTGCTTTAATTCAAGTACATGTTTCTATTTGAATTATCATTATAAGTCTCCCTATTGGTTTTCCCCATTGCTGCTTTGGCTTTTCTCCAACTCATTTCCGACCTTGTCAAGTTAAAAAAAAATTACTTTTATCATGTTACTCCATTTTCTTAAGGTTAATCTCCCAACAGCTTCCCAAAACTCAGGGTAAACTTTAGACTCCTTAACTTAGCTAAAAAGGACTTTCATGATCTGACTAGCCCCTGCCTTCAGTACTTCCATGTTAGTAATCAACAGAATGAGTTGACATAAAATCAGTAAGGAAGAGAAGACCTAAAAAACACTATCAACCATTTTTCCCTTATAGAGATGTGTAGAATCCTCTTCTAAACAACAGTAGAATATACATTCTTTGCAAGTGCATGTAGAACATTCACTAAGGTAGACTGTATTCTGTGCCATAAAACAAATCAAGTTTTAAAAGAATTCAAAATATACAAAGCCTGTTCTCCAGCCACAGTGGAATTAAGCTAAAAATCAGGGATATCTGGAAATTACCAAATACTTGGTAATTAAATAACACACTTCTAAATATGCCATGAGTCAAAGAAGAAGTCACACTATAATTAGAAAATATTTTTAGGGGTGCCTGGGTGACTCAGTCTGTTAAGTGTCTAACTCTTGATTTTGGCTCAGGTCATGATCTCACAGTTTTGTGAATTTGAGCCCCATGTCAGGCTCTGCACTGACCACAAGGAGCCTACTTGGATTCTCTCTCTCTCTCTCTCTCTCTCTGCCCCTCCCCCTTGCTTATGCTTTTTTGGTGTCTCTCAAAATAAATAAACTTTAAAAAAACTTGTAAAAAATTTAAAAGAATATTTTTAATTGAATGAAAGAACACTAGTATATCAAAATTTGAAGGATACGGGCAAAGCAGAACTTAAAGGGAAACTCTTAGTGTTATAAACTAACAGAAAAGAAACCTTAGAACAGTGGTTTAAGCTTCAATTTTAAGAAGTTTGAGAAGGAAGAACTATTTGAAATCAAAACAAGCAGAAGGCAGAGACTAATAAAGATAAGAGCACAAATCAATGAGATTGATAATAGAAAAACAAGGTAATTCAGTGAAACTAAAAGCTGCTTCTTTGAAAATATCAACAAAGTTGATAAACCTCTAGCCAGAGAAGCTAAGAAAAAAAAGAGGGAAGACACAAATTGCCAAAATCAGGAATGAAAGAGAAGACTGCACTTTAGACCCTAAGACCTGAAAAAGATAATATAGGAATACTACTTAAAGAATACCAGTTCTACACAAACTCTTCCAGAATATAGAAGAACATGGAACACTTACCAGCTCATTTTGTAAGACCAGCATTACCTTGATGTGAAAGCTAAAGACATCACATGAAACTAGAGACTAATATCTCATGAACATAGACATAAAAATCCTTAAAGTACTAGCAAATTGAATCCAACAATATATAAAAAGGATAATGGTGTATCATGACTTCAATTTATCCTGGGAATATTAATCAAGTAATATATTAACAGACTGCAGAAAAATCCAATGTTCACCTTAATAGATGAACAAAATGTTTTTGTCAAAATTCAGTAATTTGGGAATAGAAGGGAATGCCCTCAAACCAATAAAGGACATCTACAAAAAAGTCTGCAGCTAACATCATTAATGATGAAAGACTGAGTGCTTTCCTCCTAAGATCAGGAGCAATAGAAGGATAGATCTGCCTCACTACTTCTATTCAGTATTGTTCTGGAGGTCCTATCCTGTGAAGTAAAGCAAAATTAAAAAATAGAAGGCATATAGATTGGAAAGAAAGAAATTGAACTGTTTTCACCGGCAACATAATTGTCAAAATCCCCAACGGTCTCCTACCCCTGCCAAAGAAGTCCCAGAACTAATGAGTTTAGCAAGGTCACAGGTTATAAGGAAATACACAGAATCAGCAATTTTCGTATGCTAGCAAAGGACAATTGGAAATTGAAATTTAAAAGATCCTGGAAGTACTATTTACATTTGTACCAAAACCCAGGAAATACGTGGGTATAAGTTTTAAAAAATACATGGTAATATTTGTATGCTGGAAATAACCAAACATGGGTGGAAAAATAAAAGATGACAGAACAAATGGAGAGATCATTTATGTTCATGGCTTGGGAAACTCAGTATTAATCTCGGAAGAATTTTTTGTAGAAGTAAGCTGATTCTAAAATTTACATGGAAAGGCAAACAACTAGAGTATCAAAAACCATTTGAAAAAAGAACAAGTTTAGATTTTAAGATTATATAAATCTACAATAATCAGCACTGTGTGGCAATGGAAAAAGATTATAGCAGTAGACAACATATACACATGGTCAATTATTTTGGTCAATTATTTTTTGGCAAAGATGTAAATAAAGGCAATTAAATGAGGAAATGGTGTCTTTTCAACAACTGATTCTGAAACAATTACACATTCATATGCAAAAAAATTTCACCCTAAACAGAAGTTCCCTTAGAATGTATCATGAGTCTAAATGTAAAAACCTGAAACTATAAGGCTTGCAGAGAAAGTTATAGGGGAATATCTTAGTGACCTGGGGTTAGGCAAAGACTTCTTTTATGCAATACCAAAAGTATGATCCATAAAGTAAAGATTGATTAATTTGACTTCATCAAAATTGAGAACTTCCACTCTTCCAAAAATACAAGAGAATGAAGACAAGCCATAGACTGGAAGAAAATATTTGCAAATCATGTAACAAAGATCTTTTATCCAGAATATGTAAAGTATTCCCAAAACTCAATAATAAGAAAACAAACAACCTTATTAAAAATAGGCAAAAGAGAGGCACCTTGGTGGCTCAGTCAGTTAAGCATCTGACTTCGGCTCAGGTCATGATTTCACAGTTCATGAGTTCAAGCCCCGCATCATGCTCTGTGCTGATAGCTCAGAGCCTGGAGCCTGCTTTGGATTCTGTGTCTCTCTGCCCCTACTCTGCTCACACTCTGTCTCAAAAATAAAAATAATAAAAACATTGAAAAAAAACTTTAAAAAATGGGCAAAATATTTTAACAGACTTTTCACCAAGGAATACAGACACGGCAGATAAGCACGTGAAAAGATGCTTAATATTATTGGTTACTGAGGAGATGCAAGTTAAATCAATGATGAGCTATTACTACACATCTGTTAGAAAGGGTAAAATAAAAGCAACTGGCTGTGAATAAAGTTTGGCACTTTCTTATAAAGTTAGAATATATTTACCTTTTGACTCACATCTAGGTTATTACCCAAGTGAAATCAAAGCTAATGTTTATACCAAAAAAATCTGTATGCAAGTGTTTATAGCTGCTTTATTCATAATTACCAAAAACTGGGAACAATCCAACTGTCTCTCAGCTGGGGAATATATAAACAAACAAGTAATATCCATATAATGGAATAATAGTTACTGATATTACTGATATAATAACACAAGATATAATATTACTGATATAATAACACAAGATGATTCTCAGTTGCCTTTTGCTAAGGAAAAGAAACCAGACTCCTAGGCTATGTGCTATATGATTCCATTTATAGGACATTCTTAATAAAGGTAAAACTAGGGTGAGGAAAACAAATCAGTGGTTTCCAGAACTGTGTATGAAAGAGATTTGACAAAAGGGCACAAAATTATTTGAGTTGGTAAGAGTGTTTCATATTTTGATTTGATTGCATTTGTCAAAACTTTGGAACTGTACATTTAAAAGGTGAGGGGTGCCTGGGTGGCTCAGTTGGTTGAGTATCCAACTTCAGCTTAGGTCATGAACTTGTGGTTCATGGGTCTGGACTTGTCTGTGCTTCCCGTCTGTGCTGACAGCTCAGAGCCTGCTTTGGATTCTGTGTCTCCCTCTGCCTCTGTTCCTCCTCCATTCACACTCTCTGTCTCTCAGAAATAAATAAAGATTAAAAAAATTTTTAAGGGGAATATTTAAAGGTGTATCTAAGTTACCATTAAAAAAAGGTGAATGAACAAATTTTTTTTTTTATCACTTTTCCTCTGAAACTGAGATAACCTGCAGTACTTTAGATAGATAACTTAGTACCACTAATTTCCTAGAGACCAAAATTTTAAGAAATACAGATTTCGACAGTGGGGAATTACTGAAAGATTTGAAGCAAGGGAATAATATGATTAAATTTAAAAAGTTACTTTTAGGGACTCCTGGATGTCTCAGTTGGTTAAGTGTCCAACTATGATTTCTGCTCAGGTCGTGATCTCCCAGTTCATGAGTTCAAGACCCACATTGGGCTCTGGGCTGATAGCGTAGAGCCTGCTTGAGATTCTCAATCTCTCCCTCTCTCTGCCTCTTCTGTACATGCATGTGCTCCCAAATAAACTTAATAAAAATAAAAAGTTACTTCTAGGCAGCACCCTTGCTTCATGCACATGAAAACTTTAGTTAAAATGTAATGGAAGAACTTGGAATTGTGAGAAGGAAGAGAAGAAGAAACTCAGAAGAAAGTAATAGCACTGAGGGAAGGTTGAAGCATTTGCAGGATTATTACAAACTGATAGAGAACTTAATTACTTGGACCTAAGTTCATGTAGAGTTAAAGATGATGTCTAAAGGCATACACTTTGGGGCACCTGGGTGGTTCGGTCAGCTGAGTGTCTGTTTCTTGATTTTGGCTCAGGTCATGATCCCAGGGTCATGGGATCAAGTCCTGCGTCAAGCCACTCATCGGACTCTGTGCTGAGTGTGGAGCCTGCTTAAGATTCTCTGTCTCCCTCTGCCCCTCTCCCTTGCTCATTTGCTATCTCTAAAATTAAAAAAAAAAAAAAAAAAGGCATACACCTTCAAGGAGATAGGAATTAGAAAATTTCTTCCCATTAGACTATAGAAATAGTATTGGAAACTTCCTTTTTTTTTTTTTTTTTTTTTTAAGAGAGAGCACTCAGGGGAGGGGCAGAGGGAGACAGAGAGAGAGAATCTTAAGCAGACTCCATGCCCAGTGCAGGACCTGATGCTGGGCTGGATCTCACAACTGTGAGATCATGACCTGAGCCAAAATCAGGAGTCAGACAACCAACTGAGACACCCAGGTGCCCCAGAAATACCCTTTTTACTAGGAACATGAAAGAGTGGAAATTTGTACTCTAAATCTGTACCACATATGTCTGTGGGGTTTGTATTAACATTGTCCTGATAATGCTGGGAACCCAATTTGAGAAATCTATAAATTGGTAATACCTGTCCTGTTTTGGCTGAGAAAATTTGAATTGCTATAGCTCACGGTGATAATAGGATTCCCACCAGAGATACTCCCACTGAAAATGAGCTCTCAATCAAAGATTACAAAGAATTTAAGCAAACCACCAAGAAGCCAGCCCTAATTATTAGAAATAGTGGTTCTAACAAACTTTAAGATAAGCTTAAAGTGTAAAGGAATGTTCAGAAACCATATGTATCAGTTAGCTAATTGCTGCAGTTTAAATTCCCCCAAAGCCTAATAGCGAAAAGAACCATTTTATTATTGCTTACAAGTCTAAAGTTTAGATAGGGGGTTCGTAGGGACAGCAAGGAGTGAATTAGTCTGGGATGCTCTCACATGCCTGGCAGTTGGTACTGGTAGCTGGGCTAATGGGGATATTGGACCACGTTTCTCTTATCATCCAGCAGACTAACTGGGCATCTTCACATGGTGATCACAAGGATCCCAACAGCAGCAAAGACAGAAGCCTCAGTGCTTCTCACGTGTCTGCCTGCATCATTTTTCTGTGGTCTTATGGCCAATGTAAGGTATAAAGCCACCTCCCGAATCAGTAGAGGGGGGTACTGCCAAAACCAAAAACTACCAAAAAATAAAAAAAGGAATAACTTGTGACCATTTAAGAAAAAGGACACCTGTTGGGATGAGCACTGGGGGTTGTATAGAAATCAATTTGACAATAAATTTCATATAAAAAAAATTTAAAAAAATTCTACCATACATTAAGACAAAACAAAATAGTGTGTCCAAAGGGAAGAAAAAGCAGGCAAGATGAGCCAGCTAGAAAGTTTAAAAATAAAAAAAGTTACTGAAATAGTGGATAGATGAATGGAAGCTTAAATACATTTTTAAAACGAATTGGTGAATTGGAAGATAGATCTGAAGTTCTATCTTGACCCATAATGTATATCAGAGAGATAGAAAGAGGAAGAAATTATGGAAGAAGTCGAGATTTAGAGAACAGCAAAAGAAAGTCAAACGAGAAAAAACTGAAATTTCTCAGCTGGAGGGTATAGCATGAGGTAAAAAAGAGAGCCATAAATGGAAGTCACTGGAACACTGATCTTTAAGGGTCAGGTGGAGATAGCCCCACCCCACTTGTAAGCCCAGTAATGGCAGGGGCCATACTTCCTTATTCACATCTTAAGTTTCCATCCCTGACGGTTGATAGGTGCTCAGTACATGTTGAATGAGTAACGGGATGGAGCAGCCAGAAATGTGAGAATCAAACCAGAAGGCCGGGAGTCATAGTAGCTAGAGAAGGAGAGAAGTCAGACGCTTCAGAAAAAAACAAGAGGAGGACTGAAAAGTGGATTTAGAAACAAAGATGTCACTCACTGCTGACTTTCGGGAGTGCTATGTCAGTGCTAGAGAAGGACAGTGGAGAGAGAATCCTAGGGAAGGTGAGAGGAGAGGCACTTGGAGGGAGGGAGGTCCCTCCCCCCCAGTCATTTGTGTTCGTGTGTTGATGGGAGAACATTGGAAATCCGGTATTTGAGGGAGGAGGCGTAGGAAGAGCTGAAAGAAAGGGAGTGAGGATTAAGACAAGAAAAGCGTTTCTAGTGAATGAGTCAAGGTCCCTGTGGAAGTGAAAGAGATGAGACCCAGGACAAGATTTCCCCTTGGAAAGGGGACGAGATGTTTTCCTCAGAAACTGGGAAGAACAGTGCAGAAGATCCATTTGGAATCTGGAAAAGGCAGCACAGATGTGTATCATTTGTAGGCCAAGGTGGATTGACCAGAGAGTCAAGAACCTGATGCTTTCGGGCACCTTACTGGCGTGGGCCCTTTGAGTGCTAGGAGTTACCAGGATTTGTAATGTCCTGAGGGGAGAGGGGATGCCAGATTGTGGTCCAGAAACATTTTCCACAAGCATTTCTGACAGATTGCCTCATGAAATCTCAGAAGAAAGGTATCAAAATTTCTAAGACTTCAGTCATTTGTTATCATATCTTTTCTCATTCTAAATAGCTTTTATTTTAGAACCTAATTTGGCATTTGTGATTTTGTGTTCTTTTTTTTTTTTTAAAGAACTTCCCCACCTCCTTCCTCCCCATGTGAATAAATGTTAGGCCCTTCATTACCTGGATCTATCCTTGCTTATAGGTAAGGATAAGGATAAGGGCAGAAGTTGAGGGAGTTTGTAGTTTTAACTTTCTCAGTGAAATAAGAGACCATTTGAGAAGGACAGAGGTAGGGAGGAGGCTTCGCAGGGAATGTGGGTCATTTAGAGCAGTCGTTGTGGGGACAGAGAGAACGGATTAGGGACAGCAGAAACGATTCTGAGAGCCCGCTCCCAATTTGTCTTATTCTCCCCAAACCACTCTCCCCCACTCCACCCCATTTTGGCTGTCCACTTGTAGAAAGAACACGTTTTCAGATTAGGGTTGCAGGCTACTAGAAAGAGGAGGAGTCTAGCACTGTTGAGGGAGGAGGCAGAGAGTGATGTACCACGGGGTCAAGGCGGGGTGGGGAGAGAAGCACAGCCACAGGACAGGCTGCTCACTCCCAGATGAGGGAGGGATGGGAGGTTAGTTGGGGCCGGAGAGCAGAGAAATCAAGACTCAGTTGAGAGAGAGTTAGAAATGAAGCGGTTTATACTGGAGAGAGCTGCCAGGGCCAGTGAAGTCACCTGAGGAAACGCAGAAGGAAATAAGAGGACGACATACATTTCCAGTAGACTCTAATTTATTCCCAGGATTTAGTAGAAGGGAAGCCTGCTGGGGGAAGCGGGGAGGTATGTGTAAGTTAACAATATAAAGCTTTTTAGGCCAGAGAAGTAATAGCAAAGAGCGTTTGTGTAATGTTTTATAGTTGACTGCTTTCCTAGCGTCAAGATTGAAAGAAGCAATAGGTATTATTGCTCTGTATTTTTGTTTTACTCAAGTTCTCATGTAGTAATTAAAATACAAATCTATACGCAAACTCAAAGTAGTTTACATTGCCTTCTGCCCTGGCTTCACGAGCATCTACTTCATTGCAGCCTTTATATCATCTTTACCATTATCCTTGTGTCTCATGGAGAAGTAGTAGCGACCCGTTAAAAAGGTGAGAAAATACGAAACAATGACCTTTAAAGCAGTGACCTTCACGAGTTTACCTTTTGCCTAAATCAGTTGGCTTAGTCATCAGTTGATGTACTGGAATTATGAGAAAAAATATAAAAGTTTTATTTTGTGTTATCTCTAACGGATATTTCTTACATATACACGCCACGTAATTTCCCCCTTATCACTATAAAGCTGCTAGAACTTCTATGTTCAACCAAAGGACCTTTTCTCACATGAGTCCCTGAAGGCACTTTCCTTTCTTTTCCTTTATAGCAATCACAAAAGAAGAGCAGTCTTGTCCAAAAGCAATCTGATAATGATTCCAGAATACTGAGTTGTTCTAGAAACTATTGCATCATATTTCGATCATCTTTACTCAGTTGATGAAGTAGTTGAGTGACAGTTCTCCTTCTCTGATAGGATGCCAACAGCTAACAAAGGATTTTAAACCGTGTTGGGTACATCCTGAAGTAGCTAGAGAAAAGCAGAATGCTTTCAAGGGTTCTAAGTATGTCTTCCATTCAGAGCACTTTTCATTTCTCTAGGGCCTTTGGTCATCATAGGTAAATATAAATATCTTTATCCATATGCATATATATATGTATTTTAACAGACATTGAAAAAATTTTGAATTCATATATCGACATTCTGATTAATAATCTGTATTTTGCTTCCTACGAATCATTGTTCACAGTTGGACTCAGTTTGAAGAATAGTCAAAGTACTACCAAAGTATTATTCTAGTATGTCTTTTTTAAGGATGAAATTTCTTTTTTAATTGAAAAGTTTTTTTCCTGGTCTTGAAAAACCGAAGTCTGTAGGCAGTCCCAACTGTGATTGTGGCGTGTTCTTATAGTCGAATGTTTTAAATTAGCTGTCAAGTTAAATATGTTATCATTGTTCTAAACACACAGAATGTCCCTGGCTGCTTATTGTATCATCTGTTGCAGAAGAATAGGAGCCTCAACTCCTCCTCCCCAAAGCACCACGTACTGGAGAGACATCAGTGAGTACAGTTTCAACAACAGTATTTCATATGGAAACAGTGATAGAATTATGGCTGAATTCCCCAGGGGGTTCACGAAAAGTTATTTAATCCATGGTAAATCTCACATTTGTTTCTGTATTTTCTATACCAATGGTGCACCCCGAATTTGTGGGCCCAGAGCCATGCCATGCATATTCCTTTCTCTTGAGAATCTTTTTCCTCCCCTATGTTTCCTGTCAAATTCATGCTCATCTTTTCAAACTCGAGTATCACTACATTCTCACTCAGCAGTAAGTTTCTGCAAAAACAAGTGCCAGACACATGTACTGCGTTCTGGGAATTCAGCGGTGAGCCAAGAAGATCGTGTACTTGCCCTATGGGCGGTTAGGGTCTAGTGCTGATTTAGTATCTTTATTTGTAAATCTTTATTTACCTATTTATTACTAACCTTTATTTGTAAAAGAGAAGATAGGCCTAGATCATCTTTCATTCATTTGGCAAATTATTTATTTACCATTTACTCTATGCCAAGTACTATTCTAGGCCCTTACGATACAATATGGATTGAGACAAAGTCCTGTTTTCAGGGAGCTTCTGTTTGCTCTGTAAGATAGATCTTTTTTTTTGGGGGGGGGGGATGGGGATAGGTCCTTTTCATCTAGAAAATTACCGTGATTCTGTTTTTTTTTTTTTAAGTTTATTTTCAGAGACAGTGAGTGGAGGAGGGGCAGAGAGAGAGAGAGAGGGAAAGAATCCCAAGCAGGCTCTACACTGTCAGCCCTGAGCCCGACGCAGGGCTCAAACTCACGAACCACAAGATCATGACCTGGGCTGAAATCAAAAGTCGGACACCTAACCGCCTGAGCCACCCAGGTGCCCTGTGATTGTGTATTTTAAACATAAAAAGAGGGTGGGGAGAGAAAAGGGAGCTTTTTCTCTCATCATTTCTAAAGGACAAACTCAAGAGTAGTGAGAAAAGGCTGTGAGACTGTATTCTGTTCCCAGGGCCTAGTGAAAAAGAAACATAGCAAGTGGTAGCGGTAGAGAAAGCAGAGAGTGGCTCCCAGGGCCTCCAGGGTGAGCGTGGAGGGAAGGCAGTCCAGGAAGCCATCTTGGAAAGAAAAACATCCTAGAGGATCTGCACAGTCAGGAAGCTTTGTCTCAGCTTTGGATCTCATCCCTGCAGACCTCCTGGAACTGTCTCCTTCCTGGTTCTGGAACCACTACTCAGGTCTTAGAGTTTGGGAGGAATGTCCATCTTCCATGCCTGATGCCTAGAGAAGTCAGTTGAGGAGAGTTCCTTATCCCTCAGTAGGGAGGGGAAATATGTTGTCAGCAGCCTAAGTGGAGAGTCTGACAAAGGGCCACCTCTACACATCCAATAAATTAAAGGTTACGAAGGTTTTGCGGACTGGTGGCAGACCCTAACCATCTTGGGTAATGCATCAGTTAAGGTTGTGTTCAGTGCATGCAACAGAAGCTTGACTACAGTGGCTTCAATTAGTAAAGTTTTCATTTTTCTTACCAATTAGTCAAAACAGAGACTGTTTAGAGCAGGAATTGCAGTTTAGCAATCCTCCTATCTTCCTGCTCCGTTATCTTTATTGTCCTCATGGTCACAAGATGGTTGCTGAATCTCTAGACATCCAGAAAGCAGAAAGGCCAAAAGTCATCTTATGAAACCTTGTCTCTGTATTTGGAGAGGGATCTCTACTTAACGGACTTGCATTTATATCTGATTGGCTGTAACTGTGTTGCATAGCCAGCCCTAGCTGCCAGAGTCAGGAATTCAAATATTTTTAGATAGTAATCAGGTTGTGCAGTACAGATTAAGGGGCTTGTGTGCATCAGATAGACAACTATCTGTGTTTTCCACTAGGAGTTCTTTTTTACATTAAAAAAATATTTTTATAAGTAAACTTGAAGAATGTAACCATTATTTTTAATTGGGTTATGTACATACGGCACTTACCCAGCAACTATACCATAATTACTTTGGGAAAAGTCACTTTGTGTCCTTATGTCACAAGCATAATCCCTTCAATATAGCCCTAGTAGTGATAGAACTCTCCCCATCCTTCTATTTTACTGGTTGTGAACTAAAAGGAGTCAGAAGGCAAGTTAGCTTCATGGCTGTCGCATTCAGTGGAAGCACTGTAGGCCTGGCATTATCAGTAGTGCAGCAGGTCTAGGGTCTCTGATTTGCTGGGAATGACAGAATAAGAGATACAAGAAGGGGAGAATAGTGTGAAATGAGAAGGAGTATGAAATGCAGATTATATTTTTTTACCCAGTGTTTTTTGGTTCGTCTGCATCTGGGGTTAGGAAGCCTTGTGTTGGTAGTAACTGATCATGTTCATGGAAGAATAGCAATGACTTCTTATCCAATTGTATAATATAAGGAGAGACACTTGCCTATTTCCTGTCACATTTTAAAAATGAAACTCATCCCATTGACTTTTTTCCTTTCTTTTTGAAGGAAATATAATAAAGTTTACTGGATCACTTATTTTAGGGTAAGTATCAACTGTGAAATGTTAATTGGCTTCTTTATACTACTATTTGAAATCTCAGTGGAAGTGATTTCCAGGTAGCATAGGGTGGCAAATAGGGTGCAGATTTTGGAATTAGGTGGATTAATCACTGGTTCGACCCCTTCAGTGTTGTCTCGATTCAGTTACTTTACTTTCTGAGGAGTGCCTTATCTTGGATCCAAGGGTATGGGAGGCATTCTACCCATCAGGCATTGTTGCTCTGGGGAGAGCACTTGACACGCATACAGAGCAGGTGCTGGTTAATTAGCTCTCGTGCACCTAAAATCACATCTCGTGTTGATTTCTAAAGTGGGTAAAAAAGGTGAAAATTGGCTGTAGCCAGAATAATTTTTGAAAACCCTTTAAGTCACCATAGAGCTCTCGTGAAAGGAAATTGAGGCTGAACTGAGAAAACCAACAGATTGACATCTTCCATCTCATGCTCTTCAGAGGCACATGCTTAATGAATAGAGCGACTTTCCTTCCTTTTTTGGGGGGAAAGGGGGGTGTATATGTTAATATATGTCTAATACAATTCTCTATTTGTTAATACTACTTTTTTTTTAATGTTTTTATTTATTTTTGAAGGAGAGACAGACAGAGCATGAGTGGGGGAGGAGCAGAGAGAGAGAGGGAGACACAGAACTTGAAGCAGGCTCCAAGCTCTACGCTGTCAGCACAGAGCCCGACACAGGGCTCGACCTCACGAACTGTGAGATCATGACCTGAGCCGAAGTCGGATGCTTAACCGACTGAGCCACCCAGGCGCCCCGCTATGCTACTCCTTTTTCACTGTTATATATGAGATCATATAGATATATATACACACACATATACAACTCTTAGGTGCTAAAACTATAAAGGAGGCATATTTGGCCTTTTATTCAAACACATACATTTCTCCATGACACCAATGTAAGGCAAAAGACAGATGATTTTTCTCTTTGAATCATTCCAGGCAAAAGATAAATGTAATACACTTTGTCTATTTTGCAATCATTTCGCAGGAATATAGTGAAAATTAATCGCATAGTTTCTAGTAAAGAATTTTGTCTTTCATGGAAAGCATGATAAAAATACTGAATGCATTTGCTCTTTTTGGGTGCTCAGATAGTTCCCCAAGAGAGGAGAGGATTCTTCAGGACCGTCTATTTCTCTGGTGCTGGCCAGGGTCTGGCCTTTCTGTCTTGCCTGCTTTAACTTTAGGGTGGAAACCAAAGATCAGAAGGATGCTTACTATAACTGATGTCATGAAGCCCTGAGTCCAGACAGTGCAGCCTTTGTGTCTGGATTTCGGGAGCGTGTAGGTCAGTCTGATCAGGGAAAAACCCCTTTACTTCCTTCATTTTGGGTACATAACAAAGAACGTTGTATTTCACATTTAAAAATTGACTTTAGGAGACTTTAAGTTGACTTGAGGCTCTTAGGAAAGGAGAAACTTTCATATGCTGGTGGTGGGAGTACAGATCGGTTTATCTTTTTGGAAAAACAGTTTGACAGTATCTAATAAAGGTGAATAGTATATAGTCAGAAAGTCTGTAATTCTACTTCTAGATGAGTGTCTTAAAGGAACAAATCCACATGTGTTACAGTGTAGATGTGTAAGATGTGTAACAGGATTGTTTGTAATAGACTCAAGCTAGAAATTCCCTGGATGCCCATCTGTGATAGAATGGGTAAGTTGTATACCCATACAATGTCTGCATCACAGACCGTAGGAAAATACAAACGCACAAACTACTGATACATGCAACACCAGGAATGAATCTCACAAACAAGAAGCTGAGCAAAAGAATACGTAACAGTGTGATTCCATTCCTGTGAAGTCTACAGACAGACAAAACTAAGCTCTGTTGTTTAAGGATGCGTGTATAGATGGCAAGCTATAAAGAGAAACAAGGACATTATTATAATAAAAGTCAAAATGATAATTAGCTATAGAGATGAGAGAGTGGGTCAGAATCAGGAAGGGACGCACTGTGGGCTTCTGAGGTACTGTTAATGTTCTGCTTTTTGCCTGGATATTGTAATTATTATTATTCATTAAAATGAATAATAATTCATTTATTATAATGCATTATAATAATCATGAATGACAAATATATACATTTATATATGTGTACATAAATATAGTGTATATTATATGCACATTACTGTATATATATTCTATTTCCCAATAAAAAATGAAAAAGTCCGCTGCAAAAAGCTTAATAATATACTGGCTCACACAACAGTGTATATATTGAGGGAACTTCTGTTTATTATGGGGTGCAAATTGATGGTGTGTATAAAACTTTTTGTTCAAAACACGTTTTATCTCACTCAGTGTTTACTAAGTACTATTTTCCCATCCTATTTTGGGAAATTCTGCCCTTTTACCTTTTTTCACCACTTACAGGAAATAGTCTTCTCAATCTACTGGTTCAGGAGCTGGGCTGTTGTACAGGTTGGGCCATTCAATTTATGTGATACTCAATAATCTGATGAGCTCCATAACCAATATAATTCTGTTATTCTGTCATGTAAAAAAAAAGTGACTCATGTTACATTTACATCATGTATTTATGATGAATTTCTTGTTTCTTTTTAAGCGGTTCTTTATTTCTTACATATGAAGTTCTGGCTCTGAAGAAGTCTTTGGCATTAGATACTCAAGTAGTAGAAAGAGAAAAAATGAAGTCATACATATATTTGCACACAGTTTCTTTAGATAAAAGAGAAAATTATGGTAAGTTTATGGTAAAGTAATCCCATTTTTGTGAAAAATGGAAGCTAGTTATTAAATTTTAAGATGAGTGTTTAAAACACAATATTAACAAGATAGGTTCAGCTGATTCTAAGAATCACCAAATCCTGTAAGAACCACATTCCTAAAGATTAATGGAAGGCCAGATTTTTGACTTCCATGTTTAATTTGGTTTGCAATTCTTCTGTAACTAAATGACACGAAGATGAGCTGGCTATTTTAGTCTAACTTTGGAATTCCACACAGTAGTGAAGGTCATCATTTCAGAGGTTGGCCCTCAGTTTGGCAAGTATAAAAATATGATTTTTGTTACTTAGATATGTTTCTGCTTTAAGGAATTTATTCATGCAAACTAAAATCATCTCATGGATTCATAAATATGAATACCAACTTATTAACAGAGGGCAAAAAATCTGTCACAGAGGCTGGAAACCTGTCTTTATTAGAACATTCCTGTTCTCCATATTTAGGTCACATGGAAACCTAATTAGTAACCAGACAGTTGTTTGGTGAACATGAAATTTTAGAGCAGAGGCATACATATCTTTTCATCAAGATATGGGTAGCCTGATGAGTCACTGCACTTGACTTACAGCTGCCTGTTCCTACATTGTTGGCCAGAATAATCATGCCTGGTAGTACATTATGTTCCCTGAGTGGGACAGGTTCTGGTTTTCCCTGTCTGTAGTTGTCTGTGTCACCACTCTGTCCTGTTTGTATTTATTATTATCTCACCTGGTGTATTACAATTTCAATTACACAGATAATTTTTATAGTTTACAATTTATCTGTATCACAAAGATAAATCTCATTAAGGTATCCCCAGATTTCAGTTTGAGAAGGGCTATTGTTAAGGGACATTTTCCTGAATGTAGTTAAACCTATGTTGGATGTGAGGATTTTTGTTAGCTTTAGTGAGTGTTTTTGTTTTTGTTTAGTTTTTTACTTTTTTCCTGACTTGGAGAGAAGTCTTATTTTGGGATCTAGTGTTCTGTGTTTGCATAATGGTTTTAGTTGTTTTGATAGTTATAATGGAAGAGAAAAATGCTATTTTATGTTTTTCAAAAAATTTGTAGCTTATATATTTCTCTTTGAAGTATTAGAGCATAGGATTAAGCATATATACTTGGTTTTATCTAAATTTGTAATCATTTTAGGAATCACTTACCAGGCAAGAAAAGAGCTTCACAAAGCAGTAAGAAAAGTTTTGGCAACATCAGCCAAGATACTGCGGGGCCCATTTGCCGGTAGGTACCAAATATTTAACTTGGAATCTTTATCAGTATCTGAAAGTCATTTGGTGATCAACTTGAGACCTTTTTTCTCCATCTCTTATACTGACATTTATTATAGACATGGAAGGTTGAGTGACATTATTCTCTTGGGCTCTATTTAATTTTAAGGGCTTGATGGACAGTTTTCTTCCACTTTGTGGATGTTTTGTTGTTAGATAGCAGTAGGGGAATATTGAGACTAAATATATCCTTTTATCTTGATGAGTGTTTCAAAATTTTAAATTTGTTAGAAAATCACTCCCATGCTTTCTGATCATGAGAAATTGCATCAATAATGTAGATTTTATAATCAAGCAAATCTACACTGTGGAGTTAGCTATGAAAGAGCTTACTCAATCTCTTTACAAAGTTGGCATCATGAAAAAGGTGAGAACATTTTTAAGAATTAAAAGATACTAGAGGTGCCTGGGTACCTCAGTGAGTCAAGCATCTGACTCTTGGTTTCGGCTCAGGTTATGAGCTGACGGTTTGTAGGTTCGAGCCCCGTGTTGGGCTCTGCGCTGGCAGCATGGAGCCTGCTTGAGATTCTGCCTCCCTTTTTCTCTGCCCCTCCCTTGCTCGCTCACTCGCAAAATAAATAAATATTTTTTAAAAAATAATTAAAAGATACTAAAGAGACTTAATCAAATCCCGGTTTTTAAAAAACAGCTCTGAAGATATTTTGGGGACACTTGGAGAAATTCGAATATGGAGTTAGGCTGGATTTTAGATGGTTTTGGAAGATTTTTGTTTTAGTGTTCTTGGGTGTTATAATGGCATCGTGAGTATATAGGAGAATGCAGGCTTATTAGGAGATAGGGTTGACTGAGAAAGGGTGAAATGTTACGTCTGCAGCTTCCTTTCACATGGTTTAGAAAAAAATACACGTGCATATAAAGTAAATATGGCAAAATAATAAAATTGATTAAATATAGTTGTGGTAAACATATGGATGTGAGTGTATTTGATTCTATATGTTTGATATGTTTCATAATAGAAAAGTTTTTAAGGAAAAAGAACAAGAGACCACTTTGTGAAAGCGACATAGTATATAAAACAAAAGGACCTAATAACATACATAATAATTATAACAAAATACTATGGCAGAACTGAGAACAACCCTGTCAGTCATTATCAATACCTGGAAATGGATTTTACTCCGTTATTGTGGATTTCAAATCCTTGCAAACTACCATCTTAAATAAGCGAGAGGACACAATGTTGTTTTAACTGTTCACACTGTTTACGTGGTCTTGTTCTTTTTTCTTTCCGCAAAGACACTTTTAGTACCATCGATGTGGAGGATCATGAATGTGCTGTGTGGCTGCTCCTGAGGAAGAGCCAGTCGGGGGACAGGACAGCGCGATTGCAGGCCGTACAGGAGATGTCGGAGACCCACCACTGGCATGGTAATGAGCCCCTCTGTGCACCTGCCCCGCCACCAGCTCGTGCCTGGCCTCTGATATAAAGGGAAAGAAAGGAGATGCTAGGAAAGGAAAATAATTCAGCATACATTAATATATATAAAAATTATTTTCAAAAGTTTTTGAAAGAAAGTCCGGTGATAGAGAAAGTAGGAAGCCTGCTGGCCTGGTAGCCGGATAAGGTTGGTTAAGAACAGCCTCAAAACTGGGGAAGATCTTTCTATTTGTGTAACTTTCTACCAGAATGAAGTTTTGCTTGATTAGAGAAACTCTTGGTACCGATTAGCTATAGCCTAATGTTGTATTTGGATCTTCTTTTAGTTCCTATTTAAAATAATGACATATTTTAATCACTTGCTGCACCATACAGTTATATTTGCTTTCACTTTGACAATCTGCTTGGCTCCAATCCTAATAATTGGTTAAATGTACCTGATTTGTGTGTGTGTATTTTTAAAGGAAGATTTAAAATATTTACTTGTATTTAACAACTGCATCTTCTGTAGTATAAGTACATAAGCAAGAGTTTAGATCTGCTCTGATTACAGTGACTAAAGTGTACTTTTTTAGTAGAGTTATCTTATAAAAAGGGTAAATAAAAAAGAATAATGTTATGGGTGCCTGGGTGGCTCAGTAGGTTAAATGTCCAACTTCAGTTCATGAATTTGAGCCCCACTTCGGGCCCAGTGCTATCAGACATATCCTGTCTCCGTCTCTCTCTGCCCCTCCCGCACACTCTTTCTCTCTGTCAAAAATAAGTTAATTAAAACAATTAAATAAAAAATAATGTTTTCAAAGAAAAGTGTCAGAATAAGATCTCTGCCTCTATACATCCTAATTAATTGATTGGTGGGTATAATTTTAATAACGTACAATGTAAGCTTACTTTGAAGACTTAGAATAGAAATCTTTAAGAAAAAAAATCTACCTTCCAGGATTCCATTTCAGATTTACTATATCAGAAAAATCAGAGTTGGAGCCCTAGCATGTAGGTTTTGGAAAAGTTCCCCACTTGATCTTGAAGAACTCACCCATTATTAAAAATAATGTCTGCTTCAGTGGTCGCAGTTTTGTTTACAATACATAGCTCAGTCCATTTGGGCTGCTATAACACAATACCATAGACTGGGTGGCTTATAAACAATAGAAATTTATTTCTTAAAGTTCTGTAGGCTGGAAAATATAAGATCAGAGGGCCAGCAGATTGGTGTCTGGTGAGGGTGTGCTTCCTGGTTCATAGATGACCAGCTTTTCACTGTGTCCTCACGGGGCGGAGGAGACAAAGGATCTCTCTGGGTCTCTTTTATAAGGGCAGTAATCCCAGTCATGAGGGCTCCCAAAGACTTCACACCTCCAAATACCATGACATGGGGGCTTAGGTTTCCATGTATGTATCAGGGGAGGGGGGACACAAACATTCAGGGCAATACATAAAGGATGGAGTGGTGAAATCATGAAGACTAAAACAAAGTACCACCATCTGGAACCTCACATTCATGGACATCACGTAATGCCAAAGCACCATCCTGTATCAGGGACAGTAGATCTCAATGCAACCTCAGGTTTTTTGAGTAGTGAGCAAAACAGTTTTTAAACACTAGAATTATTACCAAAAAAAGGAGAAGTTAAATTGGTTCTGACCTATCGATTTTCACATTTAAGGTTCACTTCTTCAAAAGGTTAGTTAGATTGTGATATGCCTACATATATGTTGAGGAGAATTGTGAGATCAGTCCTGGAAATGTTGGACATCTGGCTTACTGGTATTGTAAAGGCAGTTGACATTGTGAACAGAGACTTGGGAAAT
The DNA here is from genome assembly GCF_018350215.1 of Panthera leo. Lineage (NCBI taxonomy): Eukaryota > Metazoa > Chordata > Mammalia > Carnivora > Felidae > Panthera > Panthera leo. Next base: position 141,662,036 of record NC_056683.1, on the reverse strand, counting down.
TTTGAATCATAAACTTGTAGTTTAAAAATTAAATTGTTTATTTAATTCTTGAAACAGCTATAAGCCAACTTGGGTGCTAACAACATACGTTTACAATAGATTACCAGTATAGGATAATTGCTCAAGCCTGTGATCTGAGAACTCTTATCGGTTTGGCACGAAGCAAAGAGAGTGATCTTCGTTTTTTCCTGCCACCACCTCCTTTGCCATCTTTAAATGAAGTAAGTAAATAAAATAATCCAGTGAGTGAAAAAGAAATTAACATATCACATCTTCACTCTGAAGGGTGCAGAGTAACCTTTCAAAAAGTAGTTTGAAAAAAAAAAACAAAAAAAAACCAAAAACAAACAAAACAAACAAACAAACAAAAAAAAAAAACAAAAAAAAAAAAGTAGTTTGAAAAAAAAAAACAAAAACCCACCAGTTTGTTGTCTACTTTTCACAAGCAGGTGAACTAGATATAAACCTGAAATTGTAGTTTCTATACCAAGATTTCCTGGTTTATCAGGAGATGTTGTTTCTCTTGTGTTATTTTCCCTTTTGGGTATTGGAAGCCTCTATACACCAGACGGTAACTTCATAGCCTATTAACATCGATGAGTTGGTCACTTGTTCTAATATTGCTATAGATCAGTTTTTCTCAGCCTCAACACTCCTAACATTTTGAGATGAATAATTCTTTGTTGTTGAAGATTGTTCTGTACATTATAGGGTGTCTAGCTGCATCCCTGGCATCTACTCATTGGATGCCAGTCGCATCCCCAAAGCTGTAACAACCAAAACTGAAGATATTGCTAAATGTTTCCTGGGGCTCAAAACAGCCCCTGGAAAACCACCACATGTAGATACTAATGTATCACTTTGCATAGATATTTACTAACCACTACATGTAGATATCAATGTGGTACTCCTCATAGTTGTTAAATACTAACCACTAATAGGTATTAGAGTGTGCTTCTTGAGCAGCTTTTCTAGGCCTTCCTAGAAAATGAAAATCAGAAAACTTGCAATCAGTTGTTGAAAATTAGAAAAATGAATATGCTAGATGTAAGTTATTAGAGAAAATGACTAATGAGTTCTGGATTTTAGAAGCAAGAACATAATAGAAGAAGAAAGAGTATAACAGTCCATTTTAAATCGAGAGCTAAACTGTGCAGTTTTTGGACTGAGGTAGCAGACACGGAAGTCCAGAACTCAAAGTTAAGTGATGCTCATTTACCTGGGTGGGTGATGGCATTTCAAGACTAAAAGCACCAATTTATCTCTGCTCTTTTGTTCTGTTTTGATTCTTTGGGTACTTTTGTTGTACTCTGTTGTTGAGCTTAACTATGGGGCATTGTTTCTCTTTTTATTCCAGGATACTTGCATTGAAGAAGAGCTCAGACAGTTGCTGGCTTCTTTACCTCAAACGGAGCTAGATGAGTGTATCCAGTATTTCACATCTTTGGCTCTGAGTGAAAGCAGTCAAAGTCTAGCTGCTCAGAAGGTTAGCTCATTTATTCATTGAGTAAATATTTTGGAGTGCCCACCCACCCTTTCTAGGATCCTGTGCCAGGGGCCAGCATTCAGAACCCTAGAAGAGTCATCCATCAGGAACAGAATAAACATGGTGACTCCTGGTTGTATTCCAGGCACTGGGCCAGGTATTAGAGATGGTGGGGAGACATGTAAATAAACAAAGTCCCAGAGTGTGTAAGAGAGATACAGGTTACTTCCAGAGCCTTTCACTGTGCTTAAGAGGTCGTTTAAGCCTTCATGGAGGTGCCTCTGAAGTTAAATCTTAAAGAATAAATAGATAGTAATTTACAAGGTTTTAAATATCACCTATCTGCTCCTAATGCCTAAAGTGATTTCTCTACTCTTATGTTCTAACTCAGGCTCTGGATTTGAATATTCAACTTCCTGCTTGATGTCTTTGTTTGGATGTCTAATCCAAGTCCCAAACTCAGCACGTTCAGCCCACCATCTCCACTAAACTCTTCCTCCTCTACTTCCATTTCAGTAAATGGGGCAGCATACAGGTCGTTGCTTAAGCTAATGGCTAGGAATTCTTGTTGATTCGTTCCTTCCGTGTTCAGCCAGTCCGTGGTTCCTGAAAGCTGTCCCTTCACATGTAGCTTGAGTCCATTTGTCTCACTGTCTGCAGTGTAGCCACCTTCTCCTGGCCACCGTCATCTCTTTCTCAGACTGTCCTGTTCTTTCATCTTGACTTCTGTTCTTGCTTTCATTTTTTAAATAATTTTAGAATCTCTTTCTCCTATTATTTTAAGTTCATTGAGGTGTTAATTCCTGTCTGTGGTGGCATCAACTCTTATGTTGGATTGTGGATTAATATGGGTCATGTGTTTTTACCGTGAGCTTGTCTTTAGCTGAATGGATCATTTTCTGTGTGAGTCCCAAGCACCCTGGATTGTAAATCTGTCCCCGCAGGGCAGTTTTTGTGTTTGCCCCTGTTGGATACCCCAGGAGGTTCACTGTCACTGGACTAGTTTGATATGAATTCCCCGGTTTGGGATTCCTGTGGCACATAGGAAGTATAAATTCAGATACATCTGTAGAGGGCTTAGTGTTGGGGTTAATTTCTCATCCAAAGCCCCAAACAGAAACAGGCTTCCATAGGCTGGTGAGTAGAGTTTTTAGGCTCTCTTGGAGGAGGCAAACTTTTCAGGGCTCTGCCTTTCTAAAGGGATCCCAGATCTAGTTCCCACTGAATGTGACATCCAAAACCACATCACTTGCACTGAACGAGGAAAATCCCATCCGAGGAGCCTGCAGGCATCTTACCTCGGCAGTCCTGTGCTTCCCACTTCTGCTGCAAGTTCCATCTTCAGTTCTCGCAGAGGTTCTGCTTTCTTTCTTCTTCCCATTTTCTTTAGAACTTGGCTATGTTTTAAAATAGTTTTGTATTGCATTTCATCAGACATTTCTACATGTTTGTAGTGGGAGGGATTCACTTAGAAGCCAAGTTCGCCATCTTGCTGGATCCAGAAAGCTTCCTTATCACATCTCCATCATCTCAGACTCCACAGCAGGCTCCTTACCTGTCTCCCCAGTTCTGCGCTTTCACATCAGCCAGAGTGATTTTTACAAAAACATGAATTCGATCCACTCATGTTCCTGCATTAAGCCTTCCAAATGGCTTCCCATACGTGTCGAGTCTCAGCCCTTCTTATGATCAGGGCATGGACTGGCCATTGTTTATCAGAGTGGCTGCCCCTTGGAATGGTAAGGAAGTTGACAGGAAAGGGACAGTAGGGTGTAAAGTTTGCGTAGTGGCGATCGGTGGGCTCAGCTGTGCGTGCCATCTCCTCGGAGCTCTCCACGTGCTCCGCAGGGCACCCCACACCTTTGGAGTAAGACTGCCTCGCACATGAAAAGCCATTTTCATTGAAGGGTTTATGTTCTCTCCCCCTGCATCCCCTCCTCCCACTGCTTTAGCTGTGGGCCCGTTCACTGGATGTAAATAACTGGCGTGCGCAATAGAGGCTTCATCCAAGTGAATCAGAGCGTGGTGTCCTGAGGGTAGTAGCCTAAACAGACTCCCAACTCTGATCCACCTGAGGGCAGTCTGAGCCCATTGGCAGTCGCTCTCTATTGCCCCTTGCCCCAGCCACTAATGTACTCCCATTCTCTCTGAATTTGCCTGTTCTGGACATTTCACATAAGGGGTACCATCTAGTATGTTACCAATGTGTCACCTTTTGTGTTTGACTTTTGAAAGTTCATCCACGTTGTAGCATGTATCAGTACTTCTTTCCTTTTTGTGGCTAATAACGTTCCATTGTATGGATAGACTCCCATTTCGTTTATCCATTCCTCAGCTGATAGATATTTAGGTTGTTTCCGCTTTTTGGCTATCATGAATAATGCTGCTATGAGTATCTGTGTGCAAGTTTTTGTGTGGGCATACGGTTTTAATTCTTTTGGGTGTCTACCTAGGAGTGGAGTTCCTGGGTCCATATGGTAACTCTTTGTTTAACTCTGAGGAACTTTCAAACCATTTTCCACAGTGGCTGCATAATTTCTCATTTCCACCAGCAGTGTTATGAGGGTTTTAATTTCTCCACATACTTGCCGACACTTGTAACCCATCTTTTTTTTTTTTAAATTTGTTTAATGTTTATTTATTAGAGTGAGAGAGCGCGTGCGTGAGTGTGAGTCGGGGAGGGGCAGAGAGAGAGACACACACAGAATCCGAAGCAGGCTCCAGGTTCTGAGCGGTCAGCACAGGGTCTGACGTGGGGTTCAAACTCACAAACTGCGAGATCATGACCTGAACTGAAGTTGGACGGTCACTTAAGCTACTGAGCCACTCAGGTGCCCCACCTATGTTTTTTATTACAGCCATCTCATTATGTGTGAAGTGACATCTTTATTCTGGTTTTGATTTGCATTTCCCTAATGATTAATGATGTTGAGCACCTTTCTATGTGCTTATTAGTTATTTATATACTTTTTTTTGGAGAAATATCTGTTTAAATCCTTTGCCTAATATTTTAATTGGGTTACTTGTCTTTTTATTCTAAAAATTCTTTGTATATTTTGGATAAAAATTATTTTCAAATATTTCTCCCAAACTGTGTATTTTCACTTTCCTGATAGTGTCTTTTGCAGCACAAACATTTTTAATGGTGATGAAGTCCAATTTGTGTGTTTTTTGTCTTTTGTTGCTTGTGCTGCTGGTGTCCTGAAGACCATGCACCTCTCACTCTGAGTAATTCCTTATCTGGACCCTTCTCTGTTCTCAGGCTTCCCTTTTCATCTGGGAGGCAGGGAGCACAGCCTCACTTTCAGCAGGTCTTGTCCAGCTTCTGATAGCTTGAGCTTTGCCAGGACCAGACTGTTATCAGTAAGGTAGTAAGCACAATGGGGTGGATGTGCCTCCCTGCTCTCTGCCACAGGTGTCCCACTGACCTCTGTCCCCACTATCGTCACTCCTCTCCTCGTCCCCATGCCAGAGCTCCTGGTACCTGGCCTGATGTTCTTTTTCAGCACAATAGATTTTCTTTTGCTTATTACTATTGAGTTAACATCATCCTAACTTCTATAGTGTTCTTTCACCTTCTATAGCATTTTTTAACATTTTGCTAAGTCAAGAGAGAGAAAGTAGTTTGATGTACTATGCCACCTCCTTTCTGCCCAGAAGCCATGGCCTTGGCCAGCAGTTCAAAGACCCTAGGACTTTGTGTGTGTATACCTATGCGCGTTCATAATTAACATATACTGTGTGTATGTGTTCTTTGATATTTACAACCCTGGAGATGATGTAGGTTTCCTGCCATCTGAGATGCCCCCCCTCCATCTCAGCTTATTTTATTTTCTTTTTTTAAAGATTTTATTTTTGAGTAATATCCACACCCAACTTGGGGCTCGAACTCACAACCCCGAGATCAAGAATCACATGCTGCACCAACTGAGCCAGCCTGGTGCCCCTCAGTTGGCTTATTTTAAACAAAATCTTCCCCTAAACAAAGTGATGTCTGAAAAAGTAATTCCTGTGACCTTTTAACTGCATTGACTTGACTCTATTCCAATCAGTATATTTAGGTATCATAGATCACAGTGGAAATGATGAAACTGATATTTACTCAAAACATTTCGTTCTGCTGGGCAGACTACATGCACACATAGATCTATCCTTTCAGTAGAAATTTCAAAAAGAAATTGTTTTGGTACTTAAAAAAAAAAATGAATGCTTTGTGATTAATGAAGTACTTTTGATTTTTCATTTGGGAGGTGCTGCTTTCACCTCGATTTGCCTCCCTGTCCTCTGAACACTTTTTTTAAAGAGTTTTTATTTAAATTCCAGTTAGTTACCATACAGAGCAACATTAGTTAACATACCGCAGAATACTAGTTTCAGGTGTACAGTGTAGTGATTCAGCACCTGCATACCTCACAGGTGCTCATCACAGCAAGCGCCCTCCTTAATCCCCCTCACCTACTCCCCCAGCCCCCCACCCACCTCCCCTCCGTAACCACCAGTGTGTCCTCTAGTGAAGAGTCTGTTTCTTGGTTTGCCTTTCTTTCTTTTTTACCCTCCTCTGCGTGTTTGTGTTGGTTTTTAAATACCACACATGGGTGGTATTTGTCTTTCTCTGACTTTATTTTGCTGAGCATTATACTCTCTAGCTCCATCCCTGTTGTTGTAAATGGGAAGATTTCGTTCTTTTTGATGGATGAGTAATATTCCGTTGTACATACACACATGTATATGCGTATTTATGTATGTGTGTATATATGTGTATATATACACACACCACATTGTCTTTATCCATTGATTAGTTGATGGGCATTTGGTCTGTTTCCATAATTTGGCTATTGTAGATAATGCTGCTGTACACATGGGGGTGCATGTATCCCTTTGCATTAGTATTTTTGGATTCCTTGGGTGAATACCTACTAGTGCAATTGCTAGATTGTAGGATAGTTTTATTTTTAATTTTTTGAGGAGCCTCCATACTAGCTTCCACATTGGCTGCACCAATTTGCATTCCCACCAACAATGCAGGAGGGTTTCTCCTTCTCCACATCCTCACCAACACCTGTTGTTTCTTGTGTTGTTGAGTTTAGTCATTCTGACAGGTGTGAAGCGATATCTCATTGTAGTTTTGATGTTGAGCATCTTTTCATGTATCATCTTTTCAGTGGCCATCTGGATGTTTTTGGAAAAATGTCTATTTGTGTCTTTTGCCCATTTTTAAATTGGATTATTTGGTTTTTGGGTGTTGAGTTTGATAAGTTCTTTATATGTTTTGGACACTAACCTTTTATCAGATATGTCATTTGCAAATATCTTCTCCCATTCCATAGGTTGCCTTTTAGTTTTATTGATTCCTTTGCTATATAGAAGCTTTTTATTTTAATGAAGTCCTGATGGCTTATTTTTGTTTTTATTTCCCTTGCTTCAGCAGACATATCTAGTAAGAAGTTGCTACAGCTGATGTCAAAGAGGTTACTGCCTGTATTCTCCTCTGGGATCTTAATGGTTTTATATCTCACACTTAGGTCTTTCATCCATTTTGAATTTTTTTGTGTGTATGGTGTAAAAAAGTGGTTCGCTTTCATTCTTCTGCATGTTGCTGTCCAGTGTTCCCAGCACCAGTTGTTGAAGAGACTGCCCTTTTCCCATTGGATATTCTTTCCTGCTTTGTCGATGATTTGCTGTCCATATAGTTGTGGGTTCATTTCTGGGTTCCCTATTCTGTTCCATTGGTTTACGTGTCTGTTTTTGTTCCAATACCATGCTGTTTTGATTACTTCAGCTTTGTAATGTAACTTGAAGTCCGGAATTTTGATGCCTCTGGTTTTGTGTTGCTTTGCTTTGCCTTTTCAAGGTTGCTTTGGTTATTTGAGGTCTTTTGTGGTTCCATACAAATTTAAGGGTTGCTTGTTCTAACTATGTGAAAAATACTGTTGGCATTTTGATAGTGATTGCATTAGGTGTGTAGATTGCTTTCGGTAGTATAGACATATTAACAACGTTCTTCTGATCCACGAGCATGGAATGTCTTTCACTTTCTTTGTGAGCTCTTCAGTTTTTTTCATCAGTGTTTTATAGTTTTCAGAGTACAGGTCTTTCACCTCTTTGGTTAAGTTTGTTTGGCAAGGAAGAAGTAAAATTACTACTTGCAGAAGACATACTCTATGTAGAAAACCCAAAAGACTCCACCAAAAAGTGGCTAGGACTGATACACGGATTCAGTAAAGTCACAGGATACAAAATCAACATACAGAAATCTGTTGCAGTCCTTTTTTTTTTTTAATGTTTATTTTTGAGAGTGGGAGAGAGAGCGCATGCATGAGTGGGGAAGGAGCAGAGAGAGAGGGAGACATAGAATCCAAAACAGGCTCCAGGCTCTGAGCTGTCGGCACAGAGCCCGACATGGGGATCAAACTCACAAACCGTGAGATAATGACCTGAGCTGAAGTCAGACGCTTAACCAACTAAGCCACCCAGGCGCCCCAAATCTGCTGCATTTCTATACACCAATAATGAAGTAGCAGAAAGAGAAATTAAGGAATCAGTCCCATTTACATTTACAACAAAAACAGTGAGATCCCTAGGAATAAACCTAACCAAAAAGTTGTACTTCTTTAATTAATTTAACGTTGAAAAAATATTTAATTTCATTTCTGAAGCTCTATCTCATCAGACCAGTAAGCAACTCCATCTCAGTTATTCTCCTCCCACTACCCCTGTCTAGTCAGGCTTCTCCGATTTTTTACTTGCCAAGAAGTTGGGAGTGAAGAGATAGGAGAGGTGTCCATCTGGTTTTTAGAGATCTGTCAGACCTGCCTTGTGGCAGTCTCTAAGCACCCTTCAAGGGACAGTACGCTGCTTCTATACGAAACTGCCTCCTCACTGAGGTAACGCAGCCTCGGCAGGTGTCCCACACAGCTGCTGGGTTCCAGGGCATGGCTTCTTCACCTTTGTTAATCGCCATGGACCCCTTTGGTGATTTAGTAAAGTCTGTGAACTTGTTTGTAGATGCATAAAACTCAATACACAGGATTATAAAAGAAACCAATTATATGGGATACTGTTACCAAAAATAATTTTGGTATCATGTATTTCTTGTTCATGCATTAAACAACAGGAAGAGACCCGTAAAATGGGAAAGTTGAAGTTTATTTTTAAAACACTTTAACTTTTGGGGTGCCTGGGTGGCTCAGTTGGTTAAACATCCAGCTCTTGGTATTGGCTTAGGTCATGATCTCACGAGCATGAGACCAAGCCCTGCGTCGAGCTCTGCACCGACAGTGTAGAGACAGCTTGGGATTCTCTCTCTTTCCCTCAGAGCACTACCACAAATGAGATGTAATACGAAAATATCTGTACTCTCTATTGCCGACAGTCACACAGATTGTTACCATTACTATGGTTTATTGTCTGTGTTTACAAATTTCTGTTAGATGTCGGGAAGATAAAGATGTAACTTTTTCTCGTCCAAGCATACACTCTACCGACCCTGAATTCTGTCTACTCCAGGCCCTTAAGAATGACCCTGGGTCTGCAACTTATGCTTTAGAATGAATGCACCGTTTCTCTTTTTTTTTAAAGTTTGTTTGTTTATTTTTTGATTTAGAGAGACAGACAGACAGTGCCAGCTGAGGAGGGGCAGAGAATGAGGGAGAGAGAGAATCCCAAGCAGGCTCTGTGCAGTCGGCTCAGAGCCCAACACGGGGTTCCATCTCACAAACCATGAGATCACTCACTACCTGAGCCGAGATCAAGAGTTGGACACTTAACCGACGGAGCCACCCCGGTGCCCCTAAACACACCATTTCTAAGCCCAGTTAGTTCGCATAAATTGCAGAGTTCTGAGGTTGTCAGTTTTTATGCAGAAATGCCAGGGATTAGCTTTTACACACTTTAAAACAGAGGGTCCCACAATAAGAAGCAGTAGCAAGACTCTCTGTCCCCCTGCTCTCCACCCATCCTGGCAGTGATCTGCCTACTCTCCTTTTGTTTTCAGATGTCACATCTCTTGGCAGCTTGCCTACATCTGTCTCTTCACTACTACCTTTCTGACCGTCCCTGCCCTCCTGCTCGTTCTCCCTCACGCTCACTGTATTCCAGCCACGCTGGCCCTCACTCTCCGTTCCTTAAACTCGCTACCTGCTTGAGTTCTCTCTGCCTGGGATTCTCTGCCACCAGCGTGTCATATGGCCACTTTTTCATCCTTCAGCTTGTCAGCTCCTCAGAGAGACCTTCCTCTCCATCTCAAATGTTTAGTGCATTTATCGCCCTTCGTAGCATTTATCCCATTGTGTAATTATGCTGTATATTTATCTGTTTGCTTATTTAATTGTCTTACTCCCTTCCAGTGGTCAATAATAATGTCCCTAGTACCAAATACAGTGCTTCCCACACAATATGTTCTCACAAAATATTTATGGAATAATGGATGAATGAATTATGACATTGCTAAGGGAGCCAGCTGTGCACGAATTTATATATGCTTAAATAACAGCTGGTATATTTCTGTTATGAGTCAAAGTATTTTTGCATGGCAGACAAAAGTGTAGATAACTATAAGGATATTGTTTAAAAGGAGCATAGGTGGGGCGCCTGGGTGGCGCAGTCGGTTAAGCGTCCGACTTCAGCCAGGTCACGATCTCGCGGTCCGTGAGTTCGAGCCCCGCGTCAGGCTCTGGGCTGATGGCTCGGAGCCTGGAGCCTGTTTCTGATTCTGTGTCTCCCTCTCTCTCTGCCCCTCCCCCGTTCATGCTCTGTCTCTCTCTGTCCCAAAAATAAAATAAAAAATGTTGAAAAAAAAAAAAATTTAAAAGGAGCATAGGTTATATGGTAACAAGGTATCTATTATGTATGAAATCATTTGGCCATTATAAATTTGTTGAGATACATTTGAAAAATACCACGTTAATCCAGAGTAATGTTGTGTCTCAAATTGAGTATGATATTTACAAAATGATACATAAAATTCTTTGTTACACTTATGACTAATATAGAATATGGATGTAAATTCTTTAGTAACTTTATTAGTTGACATCCCTCTTCTGCTTTGTTACTTGCCTTTTGATTTTTATACCTTACCCTTTATTTTTAACATTGTCACTCTCTTTCTTTTCCTCTGCATTTCTTTCATTCTTAAGAAATTGTTTTTTGGTTGCACTTACAGAATTTGATGTGTGGCATTTCTTAAATTTTTACGAATTTATGTAAACTTGCTCTGTCTTAATCTAGTGATAAAGCAGCAGTAACCTACGTATGTTTATTTTCATGTTAAGAATTAGAATATATTCCATATGCTCACACCACGAGTTTATACCTTTTTTTTATTCCTTTTTCTTGTGTTTTTAACTGCCACACAATCTGCCAGTTCATAAATAACTTAGAAGCTTTGCTAATGAGGTTGGAATTGGAACTGTATTTTTATTTCCCACTTAGAAAATGATCAAGAGAAACGTAAAATCCTAGGTAATTTTTTTCCTTTTTTATTTACTTGGAGCATTTAGCTTAGAAAGAGGTCAGGTGATTTGGGGGTGTGTGGTAGGGAGAAGGATTTGGGGGAGGCAGGTTGTGGTGGTAAATCTTTTAAGAAAAGTTCCCCATCCCCCAAAGCCCACCAGTTCACTGTTTACCCTTATTCCTGCTAGAGGAGAGAATGACTCTCAATGAATTAGTCCCTTGCCAGGCCTCTACTTAAGTAGCATAAACGTTTGAGATCTAAGCATGTTTAAACTTGGAAAAACAGAATGTGACATCAAGAGAGGAGGGCATGAGTAAGAATTATAGAATGATCAAACATTTTGAATATTTACTGGGTTTACTGAGCCATGAGCCCTATAAATTAACTCAAAATGGAGAAACTTACGGATTATATTTCCTGTAGGAAACACTGGGCTTTCTATATACATTTTTGAAAAACATTACCTTGTAGTTGAGTTCTTTTGCCAGCAGGTGGCCTGTATGCACACAGTTATGGCCCCTCGTGCAGATACAAAGCACTTCAAAGGAGATGCAGTAATGTCTTCTTTTCATCCCTTCTGTCTCCCTCACCCAGTGCACATGCACGCACATGCACACACACGCACACCCGTTCACAGTTACACATATTCTTTACACATATTATAGCATACAGTACACATTCTTCTGCCCTTTCTTTTTCTCACTTATGGGTTCATCTTGGAGATTGGTATATGCCAGTATACGAGGAGACTCAAGAATTTTTATATTCTTTTTTTTAACGTTTATTTTATTTTTGAAAGAGAAAGAGAGGGAGGGGCAGAAGGGATGGGGGGCAAAGGATCTGAAGCAGGCTCTGAGCTGACAGCCGAGAGAGCCTGACGTGCGACTCGAACTCATGAGCCATGAGATCATGACCTGAGCTGAAGTCAGACGGTTAACCAGCTTAGCCACTCAGGTGCCCCCCAAATTTTTATATTATCATAGCATTCCATTGTACAATGGTACCATCATTACTTAACCAGCCCTCTGCTGATGGGAGTAGGTAGTGCTTACAAAGACTGTCACCGTGAACAAACCTGTACCTGTGTTACTCTGCCTATGTGTGTCTCTCTAGGTTGGATTGTTGAAGGGCACGGGCGCTTGTAATTTAGACAGCTGTCCTTCAGTTGTCCTCCATAAAAGTTGCAGGGTGATGGGAATGCCCGCTCCCCCACCCCTCTGATAGATGAAAACTATCCTTTCTCATGAGTGTTGCCACACATGCCTCTCATTATAAGTTGTGTTGGGCGTTGTTTCGTAGATTTCCTTTCCTAGGAACTTTCTGCTTATGACTGTTGCTCATTCCTCCATAGCATTGTTGATGTTTTTGCCACTGATTTGTAGGGGATTATTGCATACTAGTGACATTAGCGTTTGACCTGTGATGATAGTTGAAATTTTCTTTTCCCAGTTTATTCTTATATTTTGCTATTAGGGCTAATGCACACTCCTCTTCTGTCTTCTGGTTTTCCTAACCCTTCTGTTTATTCTTCCATATGATCTTGAATTTCAGTTTAGGAAGAGTTAAAAGTTCTCTGATCATTGTCATTGTTTGTCTTCATTTTATATTTTTCCAGCAATGCCTTTTCTCTTTTTTATTATTTTGATTAATAGACTTCAGGTAGACTCCACTACCATCATCTGACAGTAGAACATTATGGTCAACCCTAGGCTTTTCTTACTTGGTAAAGAATTGTGTGTCAGTCTTCATACTTTGAGAGAAGAGGACACAGAAGGAAGAAGTAAGGAAGATGCAAAGATCTCCTCCTCTAGAAATGATCCCTTATGTTTTCTGTTCTAGTAAGCAACAACTTGCATAACTAGCTCCCTTTCAGCTTCCAAAATAGGTTGTGTATAATACAGGGATTTTTTCGTGTGTGTGTGTGTGTGTGTGTGTCAAACAAAAAATATGAGTCACTCTTCTCAGTAAACATTTTAATTATCTTTCAGGGTGGCTTATGGTGTTTTGGAGGAAATGGACTTCCTTATGCTGAAAGTTTTGGAGAAGTTCCTTCAGCTACGGTGGAAATGTTCTGTTTAGAAGCTTTGGTAAAACATTCTGAGGTAACCTGCATTTTCAAAATGTGGTTTACTTTTTATGATCGCAATAAAAAAATTGTACATCATGGTTCATTCAAGCGAAATAATCCTCATTTTTTATAAAAGAAAAGAAGCTTTTTGCTTATTTAAAAATTTTCTTTTTTCCCCATTTAGTTGTAGAATTGATGATCATGACTTAGCACCGATACATGTATTTCCTTTTGCCAAGTATTTCTGAAAATGGATTTAATCTTAATTGCACATAAAGAAAGCAACCCATTGTTTAAATATGGCGTTGAACTTTGAATTACGCTATCTTATGCTACCTTTCTCAGATCTTTTTTATAAATAATATTACCAGGTAGTTAATTTCCAGTAAAACATCTGCCAAAGAAGCCAATATAGAAAAAAGGTAAATATTTGGATGGCCATACTCTTGAATTTTAAACAGAGCTTATATTAGTGGTTTTTAAGTTTTTTGGCATGTATGACAACTTTTCTGTCATGATCATAGTTTGATTTTAAAAGAAAAGAGCAACAGACTTCGTGATGCTCAAACATGAATGCATAAAAACCACTCAGGAAGCATGTTTGAAAGCGCACATTTCCTGGTCACCTCTAGCGGCTTCAACTTAGTAGTTGTGGGCTGGTGTCCGGGAGTTTGTGTTTGTAACGGGCATCGCTGGTGAGGCTGCTGGAAGTAGTTCATCCCGCAAAGTGAGAAACTCCATTCTAGAGATTTTAAACTTTCCAGTTTAATTTTGAGGACCATTAGACACGGCTCAGGAGCATAGTGGTCTCTGGTCATCTTTAGTTCCCACCAGTGGAGTTAGGAATTGCGTACAAAGCAGAGGTATTAGTGTTGTAGCTCAGAAGGGCACATGGGAAAATAATGCTAGAGGTTTGGTAGCTTATGATCAGTTTCTGAAGCATTAGATCTGTCTTCAGTAGAAAGTACAGTGTGTGGAATACCTTTATTACATTATCTCACTGACATAGGTCTAAAGGGCATACTTTTAAATGCACTTAAAATGTGATCAAATTCAGTAAAAATTTAGAGAATGAAAATTGTTGCATATACAGGACACAGCATCATGTCAGTGAGTACAGCTAGTGATGGCAAGAGGCCAAGGCCATGCCGGTGACCTCGGCACACTGTGAGGGCTTGTTGGTCAATACTGTTGCCTTTCCATAATATTACGTATTTCCTTTGGCTGTATTTTATCCCTTTTCTCTATTAAAAATTCATATCCCCTTTCTTTCCTTTTTATTTTTATCATTTGATCTTTCTCTTTAAAAAATGTTTCTGACTCCTGAGTTTTGGGAGAGCCCCAGACCTGTGGACTTGTGTGGGCTGGTGTGCAGGGCGGCACATGGTGCCATTCTCTGGGAGTTCTTGTTTGCAGAAGCAAAAGCTGCCACTTGAATGGGGTTTTTCTTCCCATTATCAGGTGGCAGGTTTCTCGGTTAGAGAATTTTTTTAAGGTAATTTCAAGCCAGTCAAAGTATCACTGTAAATTGAAACCATTCTAGGGGTGCTGGGGTGCCTCAGTTAGTTAAGTGTCTGACCGGCTCAGGTCATGATCTCGTGGTTCTTGGAACCTGGAGCCTGGAGCCTGCTTTGGATTCTGTTTCTCCCTCTCTCTCTCTGCCCCTCTCCTGCTCTCGCTCTCTCTCTCTCTCTCTCAAAAATAAACATTAAAAAAATTAAGATAAAAAAATTGAAACAGTTCTATAATAATGACATTGTCAAGTTACATCCCACCAAGAGCTACGCAGAGTAAGAGTAAACATTTCAGAAGCCCTGGTGAGATGTGCCTTAATTTTTTTCAGTGATTTTGAAGCACCTCCCGCATAGATAGGAATTTGCTTATTTATTTAAGTGAGCTGCGAGGAGAGTTTTGGGTGGTCTCTCTGGGTCTCTGTCCTTGAGCAGGAGCCCCTAGCTGTGCCGTCAGCGTGTTGTGTCACCTCGCTAGTGAATTTGTGCAACATACGGTGAGCTTTCATTAATTTATCGTGCTAGATACCCACACACTGTGATGAAATTGAAGCAAATGGAGGCTTGCAACTACTTCAGAGGCTGTACCAACTTCACAAGGATTGTCCCAAAATACAGAGAAATATAATGCGTATCATTGGAAACATGGCTTTGAATGAACATCTTCATTCTACTATAGTTCACTCAGGTAACACCGTTATATACTGAGTATTTTGGATCCGATCCTTTGTTCCCACCTCCACCCCTCATGATACGTTAATCGTTTTATTTATTTATTTATTTATTTATTTATTTATTTATTTATTTATTTAATGTTTATTTTTGAGAGACCGAGCACGAGCAGGGGTGGGGCAGAGAGGGAGGGAGACACAGAATCCACAGCAGGCTCCGGGCTCTGTGCTGGCAGAGCCTGCCGAGGGGCTCAAACTCACGAGCCGTGAGATCATGACCTGAGCCAAAGTCAGACGCTTAACTGACTGAGCCACCCAGGCGCCCCACCATACATTAATCTTTTAATAGACTTAACACTTCGCTTAGGGTTAGTTATGGGTCTTTAGAGCATATCGTTTTAGTAGGGGCATGGAATTGCTTGGGACTTGTGTACTACACGCCTGAGATCATCGGTGTGCGGACAGTCAGAGGAGGGCAGTTTTTGCCTTGACGACCATCTAATGGTCTACATCACCTTTGATAGGATTTGGTTGACCCAGAGTACGTGTACTCAGTATAATTAGTGATTTTCCCCCTTGCAACTAATCAACTGACTGTGGGGAGATACTTAGGACCATGCAGATATCCAGCTCCTCATCTCCTGAACTCCCCTGCCTGATCCAGTCTTCATCATGATGGTTGCAAAATGATGATTTTCTAACTGCAGCACGCCCTCCCCGTGTACTTTTCAGCATTTGGCATTTCCCTGTAAGCAAGAGCCCTTCCTTCTCTCTCCTTCCATCTGTCTCCCTTTCTTCCCTCTTGTCCCTCCCTCTCTCGCTCTCTCCCTCCCCATCAGTATGGGCACATGGATTCCTGGTTGTTGTTTTTTTTAATGGTTTATAACTTATTCCTGTACTTAACATTAGATGCCAGATTGTTTCGGTTTTGGTCAGTGGGAGCCCGACAAACCGGCTCCCTGTGTCCTGGCAATATGCCCACCTCGTCTGGGGAGGCATTCCTTATTACTGTCTGAATAACAAGATGTTCCAGGCTCCTTCCTCTGAGGAGAAGTGCAGATTGATCTCAGTGCAGATTGATTTTTAGAGGCCAGGATCTGGGTGCTCGGTGTGCTTATTGTTCCTGGAGTGTCTTCGCTTCTTGGCTCTTTCAGTGGAAAAAGCAAGGTGGTAAATATCAGGACACACACAAGTATGCATTCATATGTGCACATATACGTGCATATGCTCATAGTTGTTAGAGACTGAGTTTACGTTTTTTCTTGTGTCAGTCTCTACTTTTTTTGTTTGTTTACATTTAAGAGTGTTTTGATCAATAAAAGTTTTTAATTTGATGAAGTCTCATTTGGGATCAGCAAACTTTTTCTATAAAGAACCACTTCCTATGGGCTTTATTTGCTCCACTTTTTTAGGTGCTTAAGGTAGAAACTTAGATCCTAATTTTAACCTCTTCTTGTTTCAGACATCTATTACTGTGTATCAAACACAAAATTCATTGGTTAAAATAGTGGTCCTATATTTTCCTTGTGAATCTGAAACTTGGGCCAGCCTCTGTGGCTTCATGCAGCACTAACTGGGGCAGCTCGGCTGCGGGATGGAGGGTACACTTTCATGATTGTCCCTCACGTGGCTTGCATACTGGTACTGGCTGTCAGGTAGGAGCCCAGCTGGGGCTGGGGACATTGGCTCCTTCCTACATGCGCCTCTCCGTGCAGCTTGGGGTTTCTTAAAGCATGATGGCTAGGTTTCAACAGCAAACGTCTCAAGAGAGGACCAGGCATACGCTCTTTTTTGCCTCTTATAAAGCAAGCATTGGGAGTAATTTCTGACCTACTCACTAAGTCTAGCTCATATTCAAGAGGAAGGGCTCTGGAAGGGGTTTAGACTCATGACCTCTTGATGGACAATAGTGTCAAAGCATTTGAAGACATGTTTTCAAATCACTACAATTATTTTTTAATACGAGTATTTAAAGCTGTAAATTTCCTCTAACTTGTTTTAGATGGATCCCTCAAATTTTGAATATACTGTATTTTCATCATTATTCAGTTTGAAATATTTTCTACTTTTTCTTGTGATTTTTTGCTTTGTCTCATGGGTTACTTAAAAATGTGCTGCATACTTTATAAGTATTAAGGGTTTTCTAGATATCATATGTCCGTGATTTCTCATTTAATAGTCCATGTGTTCAGAGAACATACCCTGTAAGAGTTTAGTCTTTGGAAGTTTACTGAGACTTATTTGATAGCCTGTTTTGTGGTCTGTCGTGATGCATGTTCTGTGTGCGCTTGGAAAGAATGAGTGTTTTGTAGTTGTTGGCGAAGTGTTCTGTATGTAACAATGAAACCATAGCATTGCTCAAATCTTCTCTGGATCTTCATTGAGCTTGGTCTCGTTCTCAGTGAATTACTGAGAGATGTGTTGAACTGTAATTGTGAATGTCTGTTTTCCTTGTAGTTCTACCAGGTTTTTCTTCCTAGCAAATTATTCATTTTTTATTATTAAGTGATGTCTCTACCACTGGTGACACTCCTTTTCCTTAAGTCTACCTTACCTGGTATCAAAATAGCCACAATGGCTTTTTCTTTTTAAAAAAAATTTTGTTATTGGGGTGCCTGGATGGCTCATTTGGTTGAGCATCTGTCTCTTGATTTTGGCTCAGGTCATGATCCCAGGGTTGTGGGATCGAGCCCCACAAGAGATTCTCTCCCTCTCTGCCCCTCTCTCCTGCTCGCACATGCTCTCTCTCTCTCTCTCTCTCAAACCAAGAACAATTAAAAAATTTTGTTATTGAAGTATAGTTGACATACAGTGTTATGTTAGTTTCAGGTGTACAACATAGTGATTCTACAATTTTATACATTACACAGTGCTCACCATTGTAAGTGTAGTTATCATCTGTTACCATACAACATTATTATAATGTCATTGGCCATATTTCCTATGCTGTTCTTTTTGTCCCTGTGACTGATTTATTTTATACCTGGAAGTTTTTACTTCTTCATCTCCTTCATGTATTTTGCTCATCCCCCCACCCTTCTCTCGTCCGGCAACTGCTAGTTTGTTTTCTGTATTTATGGGTCTGTTTTTATGAGAGTTTTTGGTTTTTGGTTTTTAGATTTCACATATAAGTGAAACATATGGTATTTGTGTTTCACTTTCTGACTATTATTTCGCTTAACATAATACTCTCTAGGTCTATTTATGATATCACAAATGGAAAGATCTCATTCTTTTTTATGGCTGAGTGATAGTCGATCACACACACACATACACACATACACACACACACACACACACACACACACACACACACACACACCCCTTCTTCTTTATCCATTTACCTGCTGATGTATTCTGGTTTTTTCCGTATCTTGGCTATTGTAAATAATGCTGTAGTAAACAAGGGTGCCTGTATTTTTTTGAATTAGTTTTTTCATTTTATTTGGATAAGTACCCAGTAGTGGAATTAAAGGGTTATATGGTATTTTTGTTTTTAATTTTTTAGTAACCTCCATATTGTTTTCAACAGTGGCTGCATCAGTTTACATTCCCACCAACAGTACATGAAGGTTCCTTTTTTCCCCCACGTCCTCACCAATGCTTGTTATTTCTTGTCTTTTTGATTCTAGCCATTCTGACTGGTATGAGGTGATACCTCATTGTGGTTTTGATTTTCATTTCCCAGATGATCACTCTGGCTTTTTCCTATGCTTGCTGTTTGCAGCCCTATCTTTTATCTTTTCCTTTTCCCCTTCTTTTGCGTTCATTTTTCTGTGACTTTATTTTTTTTTAATATTTCAAATGTTTATTTTTGAGCGAGAGAGAGAGACAGAGTGTGAGTGGGGGAGGGGCAGAGAGCAAGGGAGACATAGAATCTGAAGCAAGCTCCAGGCTCTGAACTGTCAGCACAGAGCCCAGTGAGGGGCTCGAACTCACAAACCCTGAGATCATGACCTGAGCTGAAGTCGGCCACTCAACTGACTGAGCCACCCAGGCATCTCTCTGTGACTTTAAAAGTAAGTACATCTTTTATAGACAGCATAGAGGTGCATCCTTTTTTAAATCCGGCTTGATCTTTTTTAATAGGGGTGTTTTGTCTCGTTACCTCTAATGTATTTATGAGTATTGTTTCCTTTTTTTCTTGTTTACGGACTTTTTTGGGTTACTTGAATATCTTTTACATTCTGTTCTTTCTCCTGTTTCTGCTTTTTGTATATTATTATTTGTGTGTTTTTTTACTTGATGGTATCCTTATCACAGTCTGTCTTGAATTAATATGATACCACTTTATCTATAGTGCGAGATTCTTACAACAGTATAGTTCACTTCCCACCTCTTGCCATCCTTTCTGGTATTGTCTTAATATATTTTACTCCTCCATTATGTTATAGACTTTGTGATACATTGTTGTTATTTTTTAAGAGTCAAAGACTAGAAGAAAAAAAGAAAGTGATTTTTGTTTATTTACACATTTATAGTAGTCAGCTCTCTTCCTTCTTTTCCTACATTTACATCTGATACAATTTCCCTACAGCCTAAAGACCAGGGTGTGCTGGACAAGTTCTCTCACCTTTCATTTTCTGAAAGTCTTTTACTTCGCCTCTATTTTATTATCCCAGGAAAGAGATTTTCCATGGATAAAGAATTATTTGTTGGCAGTATGTTATTTTTTCTGTCAGCACTTTAAAAATGTCATTCCATTCTCTCCTAACTACCACTGTCTGATGAGAAGTCTCTCATTCCCATTTTCATTCTCCTGTATGTAACTTGTCGTTTTTTCTCTGGCTTTGAAGTTTTTATGTTTGGTTTTTAGCAGTTTGACTCTGAAGTGCTTGGTTCCTTTTTTATATTTATGCTTCCACTGAGCTGACTGAATCTGTGGGTTGATGTTTTTGATCAGATTTGGAAAATTTCCAACCAGTGCATCTTAAAATATATATATATTTTTTGTCCCTTTTTGGTCTATTCTCCTTTTGGGCCCTCAGTATATATATGAGACCTCTTGATTCTGTTCCACAGGTCATTGGGAATCTGTTGATTTCTTTTCAGATATTTTTTTTTCCTCTCTGTGTCTTACTTTGGATGATTTCCATTGACTTATCTTCAGTTTCTTTAATGGTATAGAGCCTTGATCAAATCAGTATTTTATTAAAAAAACAAACCCACACTCTTCCCATAACTGACACTTGGCTCTACCCCAAGTCCTCAGTCCTCTCTGGTGATGTCAACTTGTACTGGACAGTCCACTAAATGCCTTGGTCTCTCAGTCCCTTGTCCTTCTCATCTCTGTCGACTTCCTTCTCTGCTCCTGATTGTCTAGCACTCTGTTCCTGTGCCACATCTTGTCCTTGTCATTGCCTGAAACCGCTGCACTTAACAAGTCAGTGACTCACTTCTGAGCACTACTTCCTCTCGTTCAAGCCTGTGTTTGCACCTGCTGCCACAGGGCCTGTTTTTCTTCTCTCCAGGAGTCTATCTCCCTGACCCCTTTATTTTCTCCCAGCCCGTCAGTCCTCTTTCTTCTTCACCTCACTCCTGAGCCAGCATATCCATGCTCCGTGGTCTGTCATTTCCGTCACACACTCTTCAATGCCCCGGAACTCCCCTCCCCTTCTTTCAGCACACCCTTGCTCAAGACCCCAACACTAGATAAAGCCTACTGTCCGCTGCTTCTGTGGCTGAGCATAGACTCATGGCAGATGGGTCGTCATCTTCAGTATCGCTCAGCAGGCCTTAATATGCTTAGCAATACCTATTTAAGTCCCCTCCACCTTCCTCAGCCCGTTCATATGCTCTATCCCTCTTGGCAGAGGACCTCTCCTACTTCCGTGAGACTGCTGAAACCCTGAAAGGAGTGTTCCCTCCGTTTCCCACTACCAAAACCAAACCCACCTTCTCCTTTTCTGCTCTTGAAAATAGGAGAAGGGACATCTCTTAGGAGACCTCTAACTGTGCCTGGCTTCTGGCTCCTTTCACTGTCTCAGGAATTGCTAGCCTTTCTCGTCTATGTGGTCAGCAGCTCCCTCTCAACAGGAGCCTTCCAATCAACACACTTTAGGGGGTAATGTGACAAACTAGTCTCAGTACCACATCCCCCTTGTTTTTCAGCCTCTCTTCTACTCTTCCATTTTATGTCTAAACCTTTCAAAGAATTATCTGTATTACTTTTTGCTCAGCTCCCATTATTTCTGAATATTTCAGTTTGAATTCTGCTGCCCTACCCTGTTTTATTTTTTCTTGAGGTACCTGTAGCTTTACCTGTTCGCGCGTGTGTGTGCGTAAATCTTTTTTTTGTTGTTTATTTCTTTTTTTTTAAATTTTTTTTAACATTTATTTATTTTTGAGACAGAGAGAGACAGAGCATGAACGGGGGAGGGGCAGAGAGGGAGGGAGACACAGAATCGGAAGCAGGCTCCAGGCTCTGGGCCATCAGCCCAGAGCCTGATGCGGGGCTCGAACTCATGGACTGCAAGATCGTGACCTGAGCTGAAGTCGGACGCTCAACCGACTGAGCCACCCAGGCGCCCCTGTTGTTTATTTCTGAGACAGAGAGAGACAGAGCATGAGTGGGGAAGGGGCAGAGAGAGAGGGAGACACAGAGTCAGAAGCAGGCTCCAGGCTCTGAGCTGTCAGCACAGAGCCCGACGCGGGGCTTGAATTCACAAACCGTGAGATCATGACCTGAGCCGAAGTCAGTCGCTCAATCGACTGAGCCACCCAGGCGCCCCTGTAAATCTTAATAGTATCAGGTCTGTAACTTCTTTTTAAGTTTATTTCAGAGAGAGAGAGTGCCTGCGATGGTGGATAGGCAGAGAGAGAAAGGGAGAGAGAGAATCCCAAGCAGGCTCCACACTGTCAACACAGAGCCCAATGTGGGGTTCAGTCCCACACACTGTGAGATCATGACCTGGGTTGAAATAAAGAGTTGGGCACTTAACCAGCTGCACCACCCAGGTACCCCACAGATCTGTAGTTTTTTACCATCCAGATTTACAAAAGTTAAAAAGATGTTGGTAATATCCACTGCTGGTGAAGGTGTGTGAAAACTGCTCCTCTGGTACATTGTTGGTGGGGATGTAAATTGATTCAGTTTTTTGATGGGTACTTAGTAGTACCTATTAAAAGAATGTATATACCATTTGAAATAGTAATAATACTACAAGGACTCTCCTACCTAAATACTCATGAGTGTTATTGAAGATTTGTATATAAAAATGTTTATCAGTTGTTTGCAGTATGGAAAAAATGGAAACAACCCAAATGTCTGCCAGTAGCAATAATGGTTAAATAAACAGTGGTATATTCCATCCATGTTAAATGCTATAGTTAAAAAGAATAAAGCTGATGTATATGGAGAGCATTCCAAGAGACATTGCTGAAGTACACGATCAAGTCATGGAACAGTAGGAATAGTAAGATTCCATTTAGGAAAAAAAAATGCATGTAGAGCCACAGTGTATGTGTATAAATGATAGGCATGCGACTGAATTTTTTAAAAAGGTTTGGAAAGGTGTCCACCAAACTTTTAACCATGGTTACTTCTGAGGATATACATGGAACTGGGAAATGATGGGAGTGCTAGAGTGGGAATTTGATTATTAAGTGCTATTTTTTAAATATAATTTGTTAATTTGTCAAATTTATTTATCAAATTGGCTAACATAGAGTGTGTAAAGTGTGCTCTTGGTTTTTGGGGTAGATTCCCATGGTTCATTGCTTACATACGACACCCAGTGCTCATCCCAACAAGTGCCCTCCTCAATGCCCATCACCCATTTCCCCCCGCCCCCCATCAACCCTCAGTTGTTTAAGAGTCTCCTATGGTTTGCCTCCCTCCCTCTCTGTAATTATTTTTTCCCCTTCCCTTCCGCCATGGTCTTCTGTTAAGTTTCTCAAGATCCACATATGAGTGAAAACATAGGATATCTGTCTTTCTCTGACTGACTTAGCATAATACCCTCCAGTTCCATCCATGTTGCTGCAAATGGCAGGATTTCATTCTCATTGCCAAGTATTATTCTATTGTATATATCAACCACATCTTCTTTATCCATTCATCAGTTGATAGACATTTAGGCTCTTTCCATAGTTTGGCTATTGTTGAAAGTACTGCTATAAACATTGGGGTACATGTGCCCCTATGCATCAGAACTCCTGTATCCCTTGGGTGAATTCCTAGCAGTGCTACTGCTGGGTCATAGGGTAGGTCTATTTTTAACCTTTTGAGGAACCTCCACACTGTTTTCCAGAGTGGCTGTACCAGTTTGCATTCCCACCAACGGTGCAAGAGGGTTCCCGTTTCTCCACATCCTCGCCAGCATCTGTTGTTTCCTGAGTTTTTAATTTTAGCCACTCTGACCAGTGTGAGGGGCTATCTCAGTGTGGTTTTGATTTGTATTTCCCCGATGAGGAGTGACGTCAAGCATCTTTTCATGTGTCTGTTGGCCATCTGGATGTCTTCTTTGGAAAAGTGTCTAGTCATGTCTTCTGCCCATTTCTTCACTGGATTATTTGTTTTTTGGGTGTTGAGTTTGGTAAATTCTTTCTAGATTTTGGATACTAACCCTTTATCCAATATGTCATTTACAAATATCTTTTCCCATTTCGTTGGTTGCGTTTTAGTTTTGTTGATTGTTTCCTTTGCAGTACAGAAGCTTTTTATCTTGATGAGGTCCCAATAGTTCATTTTTGCTTTTAATTCCCTTGCTTTTGGAGATGTGTCAAGCAAGAAATTGCTGTGGTTGAGGTCAGAAATATTTTTTTCCTGCTTTCTCCTCTAGGGTTTTGATGGTTTCCTGTCTCACATTCAGGTCTTTCATCCATTTTGAGTTTATTTTTGTGAATGGTGTAAGAAAGTGGTCCAGTTTCATTCTTCTGTGTGTTGGTGTCCAGTTCTCCCAGCACCATTTGTTAAAGAGACTTTTTTCCATTGGATATTCTTTCCTGCTTTGTCAAAGATTAGTTGGACATACATTTGTGGGTCCAATTCTGGGTTCTCTATTCTAATTTGTCGATGTGTCTGTTTTTGTGCCACTACTATACTGCCTTCATGATTACAGCTTTGTAGTAGAGGCTAAAGTCTGGGATTATGGTGCCTCCCGCTTTGGTTTTCTTTTTCAATATTACTTTGGCTATCCGGGGTCTTTTGTGGTTCCATACAAATTTTAGGATTGTTTGTTCTAGCTTTGAGAAGAATGTCAGTGCAATTTTGATTGGGAATGCATTGAATGTGTAGATTGCTTTGGGTAGTATTGACATTTTAACAGTATTCTTCCAATCCATGAGCATGGAATATTTTTCCATTTCTTTGTCTCGTCTTCAATTTCTATCATAAGTTTTCTATAGTTTTCGGCATACAGATCTTTTACATCTTTGGTTAGGTTCATTTCTAGGTATTTTATGGTGCTTGGTGCAATTGTAAATGGGATCAATTTCTTGATTTCTCTTTCTGTTGCTTCTTTATTGGTGTATAGAAATGCAACTGATTAATGTATATTGATTTTGTACCCTGCGACTTTGCTGAATTCATGGTATCAGTTCTAGCAGCCTTTTGGTGGAGTCTTTCGGGTTTTCCATGTAGAGTATCATGTCGTCTGCAAAAAATGAAAGTTTGACTTTTTCTTTGCCAATTTTGATGCCTTTGATTTCATTTTGTTGTCTGATTGCTGATGCTAGGATTTCCAACACTATGTTAAACAACAGTGGTGAGAGTGGACATCCCTGTTGTGTTCCTCATCTCAGGAGGAAAGCTCTCAGTTTTTTCCTACTGAGGATGATATTAGCTGTGGGCTTTTAATATATGGCTTTTATGATGTTTAGGTATGTTCCTTCTATCCCGACATTCTTGAGGGTTTTTATTAAGAAAGGATGCTGTATTTTGTCAAATGCTTTTTCTGCATCAATTGACAGGATCATATGGTCCTTATCCTTTCTTTTATTAATGTGACGTATCACACTGATTTGCGAGCATTGAATCAGCCCTGCAGCCTGGGAATGAATCCCACTTGATCATGGTGAATAATTCTTTTTATGTGCTATTGAATTCAGTTTGCTAGTATCTTGTTGAGAATTTTTGCATCTGTGTTCATCAGGGATATTGGCCTGTAATTCTCCTTTTTTGTGGGGTCTCTGTCTGGTTTGGGAATGAAAGTAATGCTGGCTTCATAGAATGAGTCTGGAAGTTTTCCTTCCCTTTCTATTTTTTGGAACAGCTTGAGAAGGATAGGTATTAACTCTGCTTTAAATGTCTGGTAGAATTCCCCAGGGAAGCCATCTGGCCCACGACTCTTATTTGTTAGAAGATTTTTGATAACTGATTGATTCAATTTCTTCACTACTTACGGGTCTGTTCAAATTTTCTATTTCTTCCCGTTTGAGTTTTGGTAGTGTATGGGTGTCTAGGAATTTGTCCATTTCTTCCAGGTTGTCCAGTTTGCTGGCATATAATTTTTCATAGTATTCTCTGATAATTGTATTTCTGAGGGATTGGTTCTGATAAGTCCATTTCCATTCGTGATTTTATCTATTTGGGTCCTCTCTCTTTTTTTGAGAAGTCTGGCTAGGGGTTTATCAATTTTGTTTATTTTTTCCAAAAACCAGCTTTTAGTTTCATTGATCTGTTCTACTGTTTTTTTGGATTCTATATTGTTTATTTCTGCTCTTATCTTTATTATTTCTCTTCTTCTGGTCTTGGGGTTTCTTTGCTGTTCTGCTTCTAGTTCCTTTAGTTGTGCTATTAGATTTTGTATTTGGGATTTTTCTTGTTTCTTGAGATAGGATTGGATTGCAATGTATTTTCCTCTTAGGACTGCCTTTGCTGCATCCCAAAGGGTTTGGGCTGTCATGTTTTCATTTTCATTTGTTTCCATATATTTTTTAATTTCTTCTTTAATTGCCTGGTTGACCCATTCATTCTTTAGTAGGGTGTTCTTTAACCTCCATGCATTTGCAGGTTTTCCAAACTTTTTCCTTTAGTTGATTTCAAGTTTCATAGCACTGTGATCTGAAAATGTGCATGGTATGATCTCAATTCCTTTACATTTATTGAGGGTTGTGTTTTGACCCAGTATGTGATCTATCTTGGAGAATGTTCCATGTGCCCTCGAGAAGAATGTGTATTCTTCTGCTTTAGAATGAAAAGTTTTGAATATATCTGTCAAGTCCATCTGGTCCAGTGTATCATTCAGGACCATTGTTTCTTTATTGATTTTCTGCCTAGATGATCTGTCCATTGTTGTAAATAGAGTATTAAAGTCCCCTGCAGTTGCCACATTCTTACCAACGTTTGTGATGAATTGTTTTATATATTTGGGGGCTTCTGAATTGGGTGCATAAATATTTTTTATAATGTTTATTTTTGAAAGAAAGAGAATGAGAGAGAGCGTGTGCGTGCACACACACATGAACAGGGGAGGGACAGAATCTGAAGCAGGCTCTAGGCTCTGAGCTGTCAGCACAGAGCCCGACATGGGGCTCAAACTCATGAACCCTGAGATCATGACCTGAGCCAAAGTCGATGCTTAACCAGCTAAACCACCCAGGTGCCCTGGGTTCATAAACATTTATAATTTTTAGCTCTTCTTGATGGATAGACCCTGTAATTATGATATAATGCCCTTTTTCTTCTCTTGTTACAGCCTTTAGTTTAAAATCTAGTTTGTCTGATACAAGTATGGCTACTCCAGCTTTCTTTTGACTTCCAGTAGCATGATAGATGGTTTTTCATCCCCTCACTTTCAACCTGAAGGTGTCCTCAGGTCTAAAATGGGTCTCTTGTAGACAGCATATAGATAAGTCTTGGTTTTTTTATCCATTCTAATACACTATGTCATTTGATTGGAGCATTTAGTCCATTTACATCCATGGATGTAGATATGGATATGAAAGATATGGATTTAGAGTCATTGTGTTATTTGTAGGTTTCATGCTTGTAGCGCTGTCTCTGGTACTTTGTGGTCCTTGAGACATTCCACTCACAGAGTCCCCCTTAGGATCTCTTATAGGCCTGGTTTAGTAGTGATGAATTCCTTCAGTTTTTGTTTGTCTGGAAAAACCTTTATATCTCCTTCTATTCTGAATGACAGGCTTCCTGGATAAAGGATTCTTGACTGCATATTTTTCCTATTCAGCACATTGAGTATTTCCTGCCACTCCCTTCTGGCCTGCCAAGTTTCAGTAGATAGGTCTGCTACTACTCTTATATGTCTACCCTTGTAGTTAAGGCCTGTTTGTCCCTAGCTGCTTTCAGAATTCTCTCTTCATCTTTGTATTTTGCCAGTTTCACTGTAATATGTTGTTCAGAAAATTGATTCTTGTTACATCTGAAGGGAGTTCTCTGTGCCTCCTGGATTTCAATGTCTCTTTCCTTCCCCAGATCGGGGAAGTTCTCAGCTATGATTTGTTGAAGTACACCTTCCATCCCTTTCTCTTTCTCCTCTTCTGGAACTCCTATGATATGGATATTATTATATTTCATTGAATCATTTAGTTCTCTAATTCTCCCTTTGTGGTCCAGAATTTTTTTTTCCTCAGCTTCATTTTTTTTTCCATAATTTTATCTTCTCTTTCACTTATTCTCCCCTCTGCCTCTTCAGTCCTCACTGTCACAGCCTTTAGTTTATTTTGCACCTCACTTAACAACATTTTAAAATACATCATGACTATTTATTAGTTCCTTGATCTCTGCAGCAATAGATTCTCTGCTGTCTTCTATGCTTTTTTTCAAGCTCAGCGATTAATCTTATAACTATTATTCTAAATTCTTGTTCAGTTATATTGTTTATATCTGTTTTGATCAATTCTTTAGCTGTCATTTCTTCCGGGAATTTCTTTTGAGGAGAATTCCATTTTGTCATTTTGGCTAGTTTTCTGTCCCTTATGTGTTTTATTTATTACCTACAATTTTTTTTAACTTTTTTTTTTTTTTTTAATTTACATCCAAATTAGTTAGCATATGGTGCAACAATGATTTCAGGAGTAGATTCCTTAGTGCCCCTTACCCATTTAGCCCATCCCCCCTCCCACAACCCCTCCAGTAACCCTCAGTTTGTTCTCCATATTTATGAGTCTCTTCTGTTTTGTCCCCCTCCTGTTTTTATATTATTTTTGTTTCCCTTCCCTCACGTTCATCTGTTTTGTCTCTTAAAGTCCTCATATGAGTGAAGTCATATGATATTTGTATTTCTCTAATTTAACTTAGCATAATACCCTCCAGTTCCATCCATGTAGTTGCATATGGCAAGATTTCATTCTTTTTGATTGCCGAATAATACTCCATTGTGTGTGTGTATGTATGTACACAGACACACACACACACACACCACATCTTCTTTATCCATTCATCCATCGATGGACATTTGGGCTCTGTCCATACTCTGGCTATTGTTGATAGTGCTGCTATAAACATTGGGGTGCATGTATCCCTTTGAAACAGCACACCTGTATCCCTTGTATAAATACCTAGTAGTGTAATTGCTGGGTCATAGGGTAGTTCTATTTTTAGTTTTTTGAGGAACCTCCATACTGTTTTCCAGAGTGGCTACACCAGCTTGCATTCCCATATCCTGTATGTGTTTTAAAAGCTTGTTATGTGTCCTGCACCTGCAAGCACTACTATATTAAAGAGGGGTCATACATTATCCAGGGCCTGGTCCTTCAGGAGATGTTTTTTGGAGTGTATTACTTGCTTTCTGTTGTGACTCTGTTTGTTTTATCTCCCTACTCATAGTGATGTTTTGGACCCTCCACTAGGTGTGCTTTGATTTGTTGAAGTAGCCCTGGAAAAGAAAACAAACAAAGTACAAAAAACAAAACAAAAACAAACACACACACAAACCCCCCCCACAAAACACCAGCTACAGCAAACAACAGGGCAGGGGCGGTGTTGATGGAAGAGGCCTTATCCCATACAAAGAGAGAAATGACGGGGGCAGGGAACAAGAAAAGAAAAGAAAATTGACCAGGTAGAGACACTATATGACTTAATCCAGAGAGAGAGGAAAATAAAGCAGCTATAGAATGGGAATAAAGAGAATCGATTCAATATGTCTGCTTAAACAAACCAACAACCAGAGTAACCAGACTAGAAGAGGGAAGAAATAAGGTGAAAAGGAAGAAAAAAAAAATATATATATGTATATATACATATACACATATATACACATATATACATACATATACACGTATATGCATATATATGTATGTATATATATGTATATATATATGTATATATATGTATATATATGTGTATATATACATATATATATATATATATATATAAAATAAGAATTGTCCGAGAATTAAATCAGGAAATGCAAAACCGCTGGGTGCCTTGGAATCACTGGTAGCCCTTGCCTGGAGGAGGGGCCATCTGGTTCGTCAGCGTCAGTCCCGCTCCAGTGGGTCCGCTGTTACCAGGCGCGGAGGGGCTGGTTGGGAGTAGGTGGGCCCCGCCTCCCCTGCTCCCCCCGCCCCCCCCCCCACTCTATTCCCTGAGGCCCCACCTTGTTGGTGACGGGGAGAAAAATGGCGACACCCCACTCTCTCCTGCACAGACTGGGTGTCCCAAACCACTCTGTTCAGGCTGTCCTCACAGTGCCATGGGCGTGAACGAGGAGGTTTGTCCCGCTCCGCTGACTCAAGCACCTCAGCGATAGGCTGGGATTTAAACCTTGAGGTCTTAAAGGGTCCCGCTCCGTGCTCCCTGGTTCCGGGGAAGTGCCGCTCTACGCCACCAATATATGGCCTCTGACTGGCGGGCACAGGCAGTCTTTGTCCTTTAAATGGTAATTTATATACCTTCTTCCCACAGCACTCCAGGGAGGGGATTGCTTTCTCCCACTGTGGACTGTGCCTCCGAACTAGGTACCGAGCCAGGGGCTGTCTCCCCTTCTCCCCAGTTGCGCAAACAGGGCAGCTGGCCCCAGTCCTGAGAAAGCCCCGCAGTTAGAGATTGGATCTTTGTGCATCCTGGTCTGTGGTTTTTCTCTTGTCCGGATACAGTCCTACACTTCCCCAGACTCTCTTCTGCAGAAGGGGATCCCTCCCATCCGTGCCTACCTGCCTGTTTTATCATCTCTCCCAGTTCGCTATCATGCACCTGTGGCCTGCCAGGTTGTCCCCGTGGGCCCCTGGAGATGGAATCTGTCACTCTGCAGCCCAGACTCTTGGAATTCAAAGTCCTTTGGTCTCAACACTGCTGTGTTTGAGGGACGAGGAAACTTCGGGTCCCCCTACTTTTCCGCCATGTTGATTTCCCGTTATTAAGTGCTATTTTTAAACAATTGCTTTTATAATGAACATATATTCAGATGTTACAGAATTTAGAAGCATTGAATCTTAAAGACACAAGTTTTCCAAGGGGCATTTGATGTTTTATAAAAGGTGAAGCATCTCAGGCATTGTGAAAATAACTTTGTCAACTAAAAAAAGCCATAGAAATGGCTTGCACCTTGCTTTCTGTTGCGTTTCCTTTCTTGGGACTCCATTAAAAATAAAGCCATCTTTTTCAATGTATACCAGTAATATACCTGTGTATCTCTACAGGTAGAATTTCAAAACATTCTTATATTGTTATTATAAAGCATTCTTTTTTTCCCCCTTATTATTATTTTTTTTTAATATATGAAATTTATTGTCAAATTGGTTTCCATACAACACCCAGTGCTCATCCCAAAAGGTGCCCTCCTCAATACCCATCACCCACCCACCCCCGCCCTCCCACCCCCCATCAACCTTCAGTTTGTGCTCAGTTTTTAACAGTCTCTTATGCTTTGGCTCCCTCCCACTCTAACCTCTTTTTTTTTTTTTCTTCCCCTCCCCCATGGGTTTCTGTTAAGTTTCTCAGGATCCACATAAGAGTGAAACCATATGGTATCTGTCTTTCTCTGTATGGTTTATTTCACTTAGCATCACACTCTCCAGTTCCATCCACGTTGCTACAAAAGGCCATATTTCATTTTTTCTCATTGCCACGTAGTATTCCATTGTGTATATAAACCACAATTTCTTTATCCATTCATCAGTTGATGGACATTTAGGCTCTTTCCATAATTTGGTTATTGTTGAGAGTGCTGCTATAAACATTGGGGTACAAGTGCCCCTATGCATCAGTACTCCTGTATCCCTTGGATAAATTCCTAGCAGTGCTATTGCTGGGTCATAGGGTAGGTCTATTTTTAATTTTCTGAGGAACCTCCACACTGCTTTCCAGAGCGGCTGCACCAATTTGCATTCCCACCAACAGTGCAAGAGGGTTCCCTTATCTCCACATCCTCTCCAGCATCTATAGTCTCCTGATTTGTTCATTTTGGCCACTCTGACTGGCGTGAGGTGATATCTGAGTGTGGTTTTGATTTGTATTTCCCTGATAAGGAGCGACGTTGAACATCTTTTCATGTGCCTGTTGGCCATCCGGATGTCTTCTTTAGAGAAGTGTCTATTCATGTTTTCTGCCCATTTCTTCACTGGGTTGTTTGTTTTTCGGGTGTGGAGTTTGGTGAGCTCTTTATAGATTTTGGATACTAGCCCTTTGTCCGATATGTCATTTGCAAATATCTTTTCCCATTCTGTTGGTTGCCTTTTCGTTTTGTTCGTTGTTTCCTTTGCTGTGCAGAAGCTTTTTATCTTCATAAGGTCCCAGTAATTCACTTTTGCTTTTAATTCCCTTGCCTTTGGGGATGTGTTGAGTAAGAGATTGCTACGGCTGAGGTCAGAGAGGTCTTTTCCTGCTTTCTCCTCTAAGGTTTTGATGGTTTCCTGTCTCACATTCAGGTCCTTTATCCATTTTGAGTTTATTTTTGTGAATGGTGTGAGAAAGTGGTCTAGTTTCAACCTTCTGCATGTTGCTGTCCAGTTCTCCCAGCACCATTTGTTAAAGAGACTGTCTTTTTTCCATTGGATGTTCTTTCCTGCTTTGTCAAAGATGAGTTGGCCATACGTTTGTGGGTCTAGTTCTGGGGTTTCTATTCTATTCCATTGGTCTATGTGTCTGTTTTTGTGTCAATACCATGCTGTCTTGATGATTACAGCTTTGTAGTAGAGGCTAAAGTCTGGGATTGTGATGCCTCCTGCTTTGGTCTTCTTCTTCAAAATTACTTTGGCTATTCGGGGCCTTTTGTGGTTCCATATGAATTTTAGGATTGCTTGTTCTAGTTTCGAGAAGAATGCTGGTGCAATTTTGATTGGGATTGCATTGAATGTGTAGATAGCTTTGGGTAGTATTGACATTTTGACAATATTTATTCTTCCAATCCATGAGCAGGGAATGTCTTTCCATTTCTTTATATCTTCTTCAGTTTCCTTCATAAGCTTTCTATAGTTTTCAGCATACAGATCTTTTACATCTTTGGTTAGATTTATTCCTAGGTATTTTATGCTTCTTGGTGCAATTGTGAATGGGATCAGTTTCTTTATTTGTCTTTCTGTTGCTTCATTGTTAGTGTATAAGAATGCAACTGATTTCTGTACATTGATTTTGTATCCTGCAACTTTGCTGAATTCATGTATCAGTTCTAGCAGACTTTTGGTGGAGTCTGTCGGATTTTCCATGTATAATATCATGTCATCTGCAAAAAGCGAAAGCTTGACTTCATCTTTGCCAATTTGGATGCCTTTGATTTCCTTTTGTTGTCTGATTGCTGATGCTAGAACTTTCAGCACTATGTTAAACAACAGCGGTGAGAGTGGGCATCCCTGTCGTGTTCCTGATCTCAGGGAAAAAGCTCTCAGTTTTTCCCCATTGAGGATGATGTTAGCTGTGGGCTTTTCATAAATGGCTTTTATGTCTTTAAGTATGTTCCTTCTATCCCGACTTTCTCAAGGGTTTTTATTAAGAAAGCGTGCTGGATTTTGTCAAAGGCCTTTTCTGCATCGATTGACAGGATCATATGGTTCTTCTCTCTTTTTTTGTTAATGTGATGTATCACGTTGATTGATTTGCGAATGTTGAACCAGCCCTGCATCCCAGGAATGAATCCCACTTGATCATGGTGAATAATTCTTTTTATATGCCATTGAATTCGATTTGCTAGTATCTTATTGAGAATTTTTGCATCCATATTCATCAGGGATATTGGCCTGTAGTTCTCTTTTTTTACTGGGTCTCTGTCTGGTTTAGGAATCAAAGTAATACTGGCTTCATAGAATGAGTCTGGAAGTTTTCCTTCCCTTTCTATTTCTTGGAATAGCTTGAGAAGGATAGGTATTATCTCTGCTTTAAACATCTGGTAGAACTCCCCTGGGAAGCCATCTGGTCCTGGACTCTTATTTGTTGGGAGATTTTTGATAACCGATTCGATTTCTTCGCTGGTTATGGGTCTGTTCAAGCTTTCTATTTCCTTCTGATTGAGTTTTGGAAGAATGTGGGTGTTTAGGAATTTGTCCATTTCTTCCAGGTTGTCCATTTTGTTGGCATATAATTTTTCATAGTATTCCCTGATAATTGTTTGTATCTCTGAGGGATTGGTTGTAATAATCCCATTTTCATTCATGATTTTATCTATTTGGGTCATCTCCCTTTTCTTTTTGAGAAGCCTGGCTAGAGGTTTGTCAATTTTGTTTATTTTTTCAAAAAACCAACTCTTGGTTTCGTTGATCTGCTCTACAGTTTTTTTAGATTCTATATTAATTTCTGCTCTGATCTTTATTATTTCTCTTCTTCTGCTGGGTTTAGGCTGCCTTTGCTGTTCTGCTTCTATTTCCTTTAGGTGTGCTGTTAGATTTTGTATTTGGGACTTTTCTTGTTTCTTGAGATAGGCCTGGATTGCAATGTATTTTCCTCTCAGGACTGCCTTTGCTGCGTCCCAAAGCATTTGGATTGTTGTATTTTTATTTTCGTTTGTTTCCATATATTTTTTAATTTCTTCTCTAATTGCCTGGTTGACCCACTCATTCGTTAGTAGGGTGTTCTTTAACTTCCATGCTTTTGGAGGTTTTCCAGACTTTTTCCTGTGGTTGATTTCAAGCTTCATAGCATTGTGGTCTGAAAGTATGCATGGTATAATTTCAATTCTTGTAAACTTATGAAGGGCTGTTTTGTGACCCAGTATATGATCTATCTTGGAGAATGTTCCATGTGCACTCGAGAAGAAAGTATATTCTGTTGCTTTGGGATGCAGAGTTCTAAATATATCTGTCAAGTCCATCTGATCCAATGTATCATTCAGGGCCCTTGTTTCTTTATTGACCGTGTGTCTAGATGATCTGTCCATTTCTGTAAGTGGGGTGTTAAAGTCCCCTGCAATTACCACATTCTTATCAATAAGGTTGCTTATGTTTATGAGTAATTGTTTTATATATTTGGGGGCTCCGGTATTCGGCGCATAGACATTAATAATTGTTAGCCCTTCCTGATGGATAGACCCTGTAATTATTATATAATGCCCTTCTTCATCTCTTGTTACAGCCTTTAATTTAAAGTCTAGTTTGTCTGATATAAGTATGGCTACTCCAGCTTTCTTTTGGCTTCCAGTAGCATGATAAATAGTTCTCCATCCCCTCACTCTCAATCTAAAGGTGTCCTCAGATCTAAAATGAGTCTCTTGTAGACAGCAAATAGATGGGTCTTGTTTTTTTATCCATTCTGATACCCTATGTCTTTTGGTTGGTGCATTTAATCCATTTACGTTCAGTGTTATGGAAAGATACGGGTTTAGAGTCATTGTGATGTCTGTATGTTTTATGCTTGTAGTGATGTCTCTGGTACTTTGTCTCACAGGATCCCCCTTAGGATCTCTTGTAGGGCTGGTTTAGTGGTGACAAATTCCTTCAGTTTTTGTTTGTTTGGGAAGACCTTTATCTCTCCTTCTATTCTAAATGACAGACTTGCTGGATAAAGGATTCTCGGCTGCATATTTTTTCTGTTTAGCACACTGAAGATATCGTGCCAAGCCTTTCTGGCCTGCCAAGTTTCAAAAGAGAGATCAGTCACGAGTCTTATAGGTCTCCCTTTATATGTGAGGGCACGTTTATCCCTTGCTGCTTTCAGAATTTTCTCTTTATCCTTGTATTTTGCCAGTTTCACTATGATATGTCGTGCAGAAGATCGATTCAAGTTACGTCTGAAGGGAGTTCTCTGTGCCTCTTGGATTTCAATGCCTTTTTCCTTCCCCAGTTCAGGGAAGTTCTCAGCTATAATTTCTTCAAGTACCCCTTCAGCACCTTTCCCTCTCTCTTCCTCCTCTGGGATACCAATTATGCGTATATTATTTCTTTTTAGTGTATCACTTAGTTCTCTAATTTTCCCCTCATACTCCTGGATTTTTTTATCTCTCTTTCTCTCAGCTTCCTCTTTTTCCATAACTTTATCTTCTAGTTCACCTATTCTCTCCTCTGCCTCTTCAATCCTAGCCGTCGTTGTTAACATTTTGTTTTGCATTTCGTTTAAAGCGCTTTTCAGCTCCTCGTGACTGTTCCTTAGTCCCTTGATCTCTGTGGCAAGAGATTCTCTGCTGTCCTCTATACTGTTTTCAAGCCCAGCGATTAATTTTATTATTCTAAATTCACTTTCTGTTATATTATTTAAATCCTTTTTGATCAGTTCATTAGCTGTTGTTATTTCCTGGAGATTCTTCTGAGGGGAATTCTTCCGTTTGGTCATTTTGGATAGTCCCTGGAGTGGTAAGGACCTGCAGGGCACTTCCCCTGTGCTGTGGTGTATAACTGGAATTGGTGGGCGGGGCCGCAGTCCGCCCTGATGTCTGCCCCCAGCCCACCGCTGGGGCCACAGTCAGACCGGTGTGTGCCTTCTCTTCCCCTCTCCTAGGGGCGGGATTCACTGTGGGATGGCGTGGCCCGTCTGGGCTACTTGCACACTGCCAGGCTTGTGGTGCTGGGGATTTGGCGTATTAGCTGGGGTGGGTAGGCAAGGTGCACGGGGGCAGGAGGGGCAGGCTTAGCTCGCTTCTCCTTAGGTGATCCACTTCAGGAGGGGCCCTGTAGCAGCGGGAGGGGGTCAGATCCGCTGCCGGAGGTTTGGCTCCGCAGGAGCACAGAGTTGGGTGTTTGCGCGGAGCGAGCAAGTTCCCCGGCAGGAACAGGTTCCCTTTGGGATTTTGGCTGGGGGATGGGCGGGGGAGATGGCGCTGGCGAGCGCCTTTGTTCCCCGCCAAACTGAGCTCTGCCGTCCGGGGGCTCAGCAGCTCTCCCTCCCTTTGTCCTCCAGCCTTCCCGCTTTCCGAGCAGAGCTGTTAACTTCTGACCTCCCAGACGCTAAGTCGCGCTTGCTGTCGGAACACAGTCCGTCCGGCCCCTCTGCTTTTGCCAGCCAGACTCGGGAGCTCCGCTTGGCCGGCGAGCCGCCCCTCCGCCCCGGCTCCCTCCCGCCGGTCCGTGGAGCGCGCACTGCCTCGCTGCCCTTCCTACCCTCTTCCGTGGGCCTCTCGTCGGCGCTTGGCTCCAGAGACTCCGTTCTGCTAATCTTCTGGTGGTTTTCTGGGTTATTTAGGCAGGTGTAGGTGGAATCTAAGTGATCGGCAGGACGTGCGGTGAGCCCAGCGTCCTCCTACGCCACCATCTTCCCTCTCCCATAAAGCATTCTTTAGAACATTTTGAAGGGACATTTTTTTTTTGATGTTACAAATTTGAATATTGTTAAAAAATGATGATTCGGTCTGAGACTTCTGGGTTATTAAATACTGGCCGCCTATCATCACACTGATCCTTAACACTTTTGCCACGGAGCGTGGGAGGAGGACATGGGGACAGCTGAGTGCCTGCTGGGCTTGGTAAATGCAGTTTTTATTTGGATTTATTTATTAGAACCTTCTTCCGGCCCAAGTAACTTGACTGAGGTTCCACAGCATCGGTAGGGGACAGAAATTTTAAGCCCAAATCTTTCTGCCCTCAAGGTCCATGTTGTATTATTTTAAGTTATATAAATAACATGTGAATAGATTCTCCTGGTAAATAACTTCAGAGAACATAGAGCAAAAAAGTTAAACCCACCTTTTTACGGAGCCCTCCCCAACCTAACTCCCTCCTATGAGGTGATGACCAGGCACCAAACTAGGTGCCTTTATAGGTGTGTGTGTGCATGCGTGGGCGTGTGTTTACATGCACTTCCATACATATTTATGTGCAAAAAGTGTCATGTTTTAAGTACCAAAAACATGAAAAATAAATGAAGCCATATTGCATATAGTATGGCTTTGTGTCTCTTTAAAAAATAATGTTTTGGGGGCACCTGGCTGGTTCAGTCAGTACAGCATGTAACTCTTGATCTCCAGGTTGTGAGTTTAAGCCCCACGTTGGGTATAGAGATTACCTAAATAAATAAACTTAAAAAACAACCCATACTGTAGCCATATTGTAGTATAATCCTATGTTGTTGAAGAAAAAAAGTGCAATATAAAGTATATAGCATGTATATATTAGGGGCACCTGGCTGGCCCAGTTGCCGGAGCCAACTCTTGATCTCTGGGTCTTGAGTTTGAGCCCTATGTCGGGGGTAGAGTTAACAAAAAAAAAGGTCATTGAGAAGTCAAATAGCTGTCAAATACTGTGAATCTCTGAGCTGAGAAAAAAACGTTTCCTTCCTGAACCCCATGTTTTACAGACTTTCATATATCAAGCACTATTACTTTTTTAATATTATTTTTTAAAATTGAAACCTAATGTACAGTGTTATATTAGTTTCAGGTGTACAATATGTTCACCCATTGTACGTTACTCAGTGCTTATAAGCGTCCTCTTTATCCCCTTCACCTGTTTCTCCCATCCCCCCACACCGGCCCCTCTGGCAACCATCAGTTTCTTCTCTATAGCTAAGTCTTTTTTTTAGTTTGTCTCTTTTTTCTGTTTTCGTTTCTTAAATTTCACATATGAGTGAAATCATATACTATTTGTCTCTGACTTATTTCACTTAGCAGGATACCCTCTAACTGCAGCCATGTCATTGCAAATGGCAAGATTCCTTTTTTTTTTTTTTTTTTTTTTAAGGCTGGGCAATATTCTGCATATATACCACATCTTCTTTATCCACTTATCTGTGGATGGACACTTGAGTTGTTTCCATATCTTGCTCTTCCATATTATAAATAATTCAGTATACATAGGGGGACCTATGTCTTTTTGAATTAGTGTTTTTGTTTCATTTGGGTAAATACCCAGTAGAGGAATTACTAGATCCTATGATAATTCTATTTTTAATTTTTTGATGAACCTTCGTACTGTTGTCCACATTGGCTATACCAGCTCACATTCCCACCAAGTTTCCTTTTTTTTCCACATCATTGCCAATACTTGTTATTTCTAAGCAAGCTCATTATAAAGAAATCATTTCTTATGTGCATTAAACACTGCTAATGTGACTGACAATCGGGATGAAATAACTAGTATTAAAATTACTGAGTTTAATAATTCTTGCTGAAAGCAAAATACCCTATTTTCTTACCGTTGATGACATCTCTAGTCATTGCAACTTTTGTTAGATTTTCTAAATAAAGAAAATGGCTCTTAAACCCCTACCTTCTTTGAGACCTCCTATAGAGGAGAGGGTACCTGGCTTGGGACATGACGTGCTGTGGGACCCAGAGGACCTTAGGGCAGAATGGAGTTGGAGTAGTCGCTCTTTTCTGTGAGACAGACGCTGGAGTCTGCCTTTCTCCTGTTATTTTCAGCCAGAAACCGCTCATAGTCTGAGATGGAGTAGCGTCGGCATTTAGGAGCTTGTTCTTCTCACCAGGTTGGGTTTCTATACTGGCAGAAGCAATGAAGTCTCCCCGCATAATGGAGGCCTCACATGCTGCCAGAACCCTGGCTAATCTAGACCGAGAGACCATGCGAGAAAAATACCAGGACGGCGTGTACGTACTACACCCCCAGTATCGCACAAGGTAAGAAAGCAAATGGTGTCGCTTTGTCTCCTGTGGGGAGGTAAAGCCTAGAGGGCTTATCTTTTTATTTTATTTCTGCGTAATTTAGATGTTAAATGCCTTACAGATAATCCTGATAACCTTATATACTGACTCCGCTTGTCCATAATAACCTCAGAAGAATTGCAGGCTGTCATGAAAGTATGGAACTGGCTAAATTATCAGCGTGATTTTACACCAAGGGCCGGCCTTCAGTAAGATAGTGTTCACCTCCTGGAGTGTGGCCCGCTTGAGTTTTGTAATGTGGGTTGTTTGTTTCACTGCTGGGTTCTTGGAGTTCTGAGTTAATAGCTGATTAGGATTGTAGAGGTTGGTTTGCATGGAAGGAGATAGGACACTCTATGCAGGCAATCCTATTAGTCTGGTTCTAGAACTCAAAAGGACTGCAGAAAGTTTATGCAAGTTATAAAATCATGCACTAGAAGGAAGAAGTTGTGATAAATTTGACTCCTACTCCTTAAGGTTATATCTGGTCACCATTTCCAGTTGTATCATTGCTGAGATCGTAAATATAGAAAGGACCACTATGAAAAACTTACATATTTCTGGGATTTTTGTCAGGTACTTTATGTATTTATTTAGAATTTTTTAAAAAAGTTTTTATTTATTTTGAGAGAGGGGGAGAGAGAATCCCAAGCAGGCTCCCTGCTGTCAGCGCAGAGCCCTTTCGCAGGGCTCGATCTCAACAGAACCCTGAGATCATGACCTGAGCTGAAATCAAGAGTCAGACCCTTAACCAATTGAGCCATCCAGGTGCCCCTTGTCAGGCACTTTAAAATAATACCTCAGAGGAGTGCCTGAGTAGCTCAGTCAGTTAAGCATCTGATTTCGGCTCAGGTCATGATCTCATGGTTTGTGGGTTTGAGCCCTGTGTCAGGCTCTGTGCGGACAGCTCAGAGCCTGGAGCCTGCTTTGGATTCTGTGTTCTCCCTCTCTCTCTGCCCCTACCCTGCTCACACTCTGTCTCTCTCTCTCTGAAATAAATAAACATTAAAAAAAAATAATACCTCAGAAAATAGTAAAAACATTTCATTGAAAAACGGATTGCCTGGATAATTCCAATTTATAAACAAATAATATGGAAATGTATTTTATATGTATTGCATAATTGTGCGGGTACTATAAATAACTTACAAGTAATACGCTATGTCCAGTTTTTAAAAATGTCCTATCTAAAGACAATAAATTACTTTAAAATCTCATTTCTGCTAAACATTTCCCTTGATAAGTTTTAAAAAATCTCTCCTGCATACTCAATTTGAAACTACACTAACTTAATTTCTTAAATACTTTTATTGATTTGTGGAGTATTCTCATGAAATTCTTTGGAGGGCAGTCTATGACCTATGTCGCTTCATTAGTCACCAGACTTCTTCCAGTTGACTTTGGTTGGCCTATTGGCTGGATGTGTGTCCACTTTTATAGAGTGGCAAGCACGCTCCATGTCTCTGTGCCCAGACTCCTTACAGGGATGCTCGGCGCACCTGTGCTTACACGGCCTGCCTTCGTGGTTTTATTTGCTGTCATATAAGCTTGCTAAGCACCATCCACAGAGTGCTGTGTAGATTCTTTCCCAAGCAGTAATGCGTTTATTCTGCTTCTTTTTAAAACTCTCTCCCCCGTCAGTCAGCCCATTAAAGCAGATGTCCTTTTTATTCATGGCCTTATGGGAGCAGCATTCAAAACATGGCGCCAGCAGGACAATGAGCAGCTTTTAACTGAAAAGATTTTAGAGGACGATGCCAGGTATACAACATGTTGGCCTAAGGTAAGGAAGTGCTGACTTTGGTTAGGCCACCTTCTTCATGACACATTGGTGTCTCCAGCTGTCAGGGCCTCATTGTGATTTGCTTATTTTTCTCTTTCTACTGGGATTTTTCTTCCGTGCAGATTTTCTGTTCCTTGGGGACATTCGCAGTATATTCCTGAACAGCTCGGCTTGTCACCCTGCCTTCTGTTGTGTAATTTCTGATCAGGGTGTGGGCTATAACTCTCAAGGAGTATTTCACTAAGTTAAAAAACGGGTGAGGGCTAGTATTTGTTCACTCCTATTAAAAATATAACCCATAACATATTCATAATAGTTAGCTAGTTCTGTGACTTTAATAATTATAAAAACAGAAATACTTTGAAGAAATAATTCTACTTTGGATTTCCTTGATGACATTTCTTCTGAGGGCCTTAACTCTGAGATGAATGCGTCCAGTGGAATATACCTAAAGTTCAGTGAACACGGTTGTTGCACATGTGCAGTTTCTTGGACTTTGTCCCACCGTGGCTTCCTCACCTTCACAGAGGCTTATCCCGCAAAGAATGGTTTGCACTGGTCTCTAGCAACACTGAAGTACGATAGACCCTGGGTCCACTGACAACTGTGACTCAATTAGTATCTCTGAGTTCCAGGTCAAATCTTCAACCATCATATTCTCTGTGCTGAGATGATAACTTTCTAGTAAGTGCTCTCCAAAATCTAATTTGATCTGGATTCCAGGAACTCCTTGCTTTTGGCTATAGTGCATTAAAATTGAGAATATGTTCTGGAAATTTGCATTGGCTTTATGCTTATAAATATTGGTGCCACCTTGTGACCAGAGACATAAAAAGATAAAACGTTGGAACTGGTTTTCTAGTCACCTTTAAACTTTATTCTAACGCTATGTTTATTAGTCGTCAGTATTACAGTGACCTTTAGTTACAGGTATCAATTACTAGGAAATAACTGAAGCAGTGGAGATTCATATATGTTCTTTTGTACCTTTTAATTATATAGACATGGT
The DNA here is from genome assembly GCF_018350215.1 of Panthera leo. Taxonomy (NCBI): domain Eukaryota; kingdom Metazoa; phylum Chordata; class Mammalia; order Carnivora; family Felidae; genus Panthera; species Panthera leo. Next base: position 141,620,199 of record NC_056683.1, on the reverse strand, counting down.
TGGCAAGAGACTGTCCTGCTCTCCGAATTATATCTGTGGAGTATGACACCAGCCTGAGCGACTGGAGAACGAGGTGCCCGATGGAAAGGTAACAGAGGAAGCTGTGGGCTGGGAGGAAGGGCCAGGGTCCAGGCCACAAGTGGACCCTCTGGGGTGGGGAGAGGGGCTTTAGCTTTTGATGCCACAGACAGAATTTTATTATGAAAACCCTAGCCTTTTTTCTCTTCCTTCTAGAAGGAGTTAGTAATACATAAACAATGAAATAGTATAAGGCTTAGATACAGCATCAATGTTGGATTCCTAAAGTGGTTCATTTGTAACTATTCGCATAGTAAGGACCAGTGGATTCTATAGCAAAGTCTCCTTTACTCTCAGAAGTAAACGTGAAGCTTTTTCCTTTCGTGTTCACAAGTATATTGACTAAAGGAAGCAAAGAAAAAGATGCTGAGCACTGTAGGCTCCCGGTGTCACTTGTAGGTCACATGTGCTGACTGTATATACATGAAGGAGCCCTGGACCTCTTGGCTCTGGGACCAAGACTGTAGCTGATTCTACCTCTGACCCACTGTGTGATCAACAAGCCATCTAACTTGTCTGGGAGTCTTGGTCTGCAAATTGAGAGAGTTGGTCGGAATCACTGTTACCAAACTGATTGTCACTGGTGAACGGCTCCCACTTAGGTGCCAGAGAAGTGTTCTGAGGGCCAGGGGGCAAGAGCTCAAGGGTTCTTCCCCATTTCACCTGGAGGAACTCTGACAAACCTTTATTGCAAGGAAAGGATTCTATATCTATAGTTTATTTTTATTTAAAAAAAAATTTTTTTTAATATTTTTTATTTATTCTTGAGGCAGAGAGAGACAGAGCATGAGTGGGTTAGGGGCAGAGAGAGAGGGAGACACAGAATCCGAAGCAGACTCCAGGCTCTGAGCTGTCAGCACAGAGCCCGACCCAGGCCTCGACCTCACGGACCGTGAGATCATCACCTGAGCTGAAGTCGGACACTCAACCGACTGAGCCACCCAGGCACCCCTAGATAAACAGTTTAAAACTACCAGACTACATAGTTTTGAAGTTCCCTTTTTGCTTGAAAATTACTTTGAATTTTCTGATTCTGATAGCTTTCTGGTATTTCTAAATAACCAAAATGACGAAAGCTTAATGTTTGCAGCATAAATACAACCAGCAATGGCAGGTGACCACATAGGTGAACTCACAAGAGACAACATGGTGTTATTTTCAGGCCACATAATGAGAAAGGACACACATCCTAAGTGGTGGGAGCAGTTGGTGTGAGACCCGAGCTTGACTTGTAAAAATTGCCACACGCATATTAGATGCTCAACCCCTGCTTGTTGAGTAAACGAGTGGCCTGTTCTGGGCCTAGATATTCCCAGTTATGCCAGTGTGACTAAGAAATGGGGAATGAGCAGTTGTAGAAATCAAGCAGAGAGAATAGGGGTATTCCTGACCCCAAAATGTAGTGTATGGTATTGGCCCAAAAAAGTTCTTGTCTTAAAAAATTGGAGAATGAAATTTGTGGCGGGGAGGCAGTAGCCCCAGGTTATTCCTGCTGGTTTCTTTTCGTTCAGGAAGTCCATTGCATTCAGGAGCGACGAGCTTCTGAGGAAGCTCAGAGCTGCTGGTGTTGGGGACAGGCCGGTCATTTGGGTGTCACACAGCATGGGAGGTAAGTACGTTTCATCGCTGTGAAGCCAGCCCTGTGAGGCTTTTGGAGCTGAGTCACCCCAGCTGTTTCACTTAACACTGGCCCTTTCCCCCCAAATTAACGTTTTTGGCCGTGGCTAAGTTTTTAAATTACTCTCCTCTCCTTCCCTGCTATTTGTTTTTCCAAAAGGGGACCACAAGGAACAGGAGTTTGACAACATCATGATTTCATGTAGTGAGAATCAGTAAACAGCAGAAGCAGTCTATGGCTTATATAAGCCTGACCATAAATATCCCTCAGCATTCCTGGCTGGTCCTTGTGCTCCCCGCTTCCCTGTTCCCCCGACCACTGCGGAGCCCACAGCCCCAGCCCCAAGCCTGCTGAAGGGGAGGTGTGATGGCATCTGGGACCTGGTGTAGGCTTGCTAAGCAACATCCCCTGCCCCTCCCAGCCCACTCCCCACCCCCTTTCTCTGCGAGTTTTCACCAGCTGCCCTGCAATGGGCCTTGTTGCAGCCTCTGACCTCGTTTATCTGACGAAACGCTCAGGATTGCAGACTCAGAGTTGGGCTTTTTCTGAGAGAAAGGAAGATGTAGCCGTTTGTGTCCGCAGAGGTCTACTGTCACCATCTAAGTGACCTTTGTGTTGCATCATCAGCTTCAAGCCCAGGGTAGGAGGACAGAAGAGATGGTGCCTTCCTGGGTGCATTTGCCTACGGAAGGTTTGTTTTCCTTGGGGGTTAAGCTTTAGGGGACTTTCTTTTGAATATTAGTACTGTCCTCATTGTGTGGCCATTAGTGGGTCACTGTGGGCAGGATGGGGAGACTAGTACTGCATATGTACTTCATTGATGGACACCCCAAATAGCAATGCCCGGCACTCCTTCTGTGGGACAGTGCATCCTGTGATAGAAGATCTGCATTTCAGGTGAGTTTGTAGAATCTTACCTGTTTGTAGGCTTGTGTTCTATACAGTTGGCCCTGGGATAGCATGAGGACTAGGGCCACTAACCCCTGCATAGTCAAAAATCTGCATATAACTTCTGACTCCCCCAAAACTTAGCTACTGATAGCGTACTGTTGACCAGACGCCTTACTGATAACGGTCAATAAATATGTCTTGTGTATGTATACCGTACTGTATTCTTACAATAAATAAGATCATGAGAAGATATATTAACAGTACTGTACGAAATCCATTATGAGTGGACCTGTACGTTCAAACCATGCTGTTAAAGGGACATCTGTATTCTACATTATCAAGTGCTAATATTTTAAAGCCCTGTCTGTTGGACTATAGAGAATTGTTTAAACTTTTAAAAGAAACATCTTTTTTTGTGTATATGTTCCCTACCACCACCACCCTGCCCCGCTTTTTTTTTTTTTTTTTTTTTAGAATAATGGAAGGAAGAAAAACAGCTCATGCATTCTTTTTCTTTGTACAACTAGGTCTTCTTGTCAAAAAGATGCTGTTGGAAGCCTCTAAGAAGCCAGAAATGAGTACTGTTATAAACAATACCAGAGGAATAATTTTTTATAGCGTCCCTCATCATGGATCCCATCTGGCTGAATACTCTGTTAATATTCGCTATCTTCTCTTTCCCTCCTTGGAAGTCAAAGAACTCAGCAAGGGTAATATTTACCTTCTGTCACGAAGGGAATTGGGATTGTATTATAATATTAGTTATACAGGACAAGGAGGAAGAAAGTGTCTAACTTGGCTATATTATCCCATTTTATTATTTGCACTTGGTCTTAGCCAAAAAGCCAAGAAGTGATCCCATTTTATTATTTGTATACAAATCATGTTTAGACTGTCATAGAAAATTTTTAGTTTAGGCTTGATTTTTCTTTGATACTTTCCCTTAAGCCATTATTTGCTCAAATATGACAATTTTAATACTATCTTAAATATTTAAAATTTTAAGTATTACTCCAAATTACCAACGAACTGCTTTTTTCCATGAGTTCAGAAGGTCAACTTATTAAAACGTAAACAAACTTAAGATTTTCAGGATAGTAATTATAATGTACTATCTTTATTTTGATTGATAAGCATTTTCTCTTTTTCTGGAACACCTATTGATCACTTTGGAGCCCCTGGCTGAGCCTTAATATATCACTTGTCTTTTTGTTCAGATTTGCTCTCCTGCTTTATGGAGAGTTACTTCATCTTCTAAACCTTCTATTGAACTTTATTTTTGGAAGTTGTTTTATTTTCCACAAACTCTTTCTTGTTCTGACTCTTTTGAAATCATTTTAACGATACTAATCAGAGGTTTTTCTTAAAGTTCTTTTCTGTTTCTTCACTGAGTTCTGTGTCTTCTGTGCCCAGGTTTTTTTTTCCCCCTTTCTTTTCTTTTTGTTTACCAGGTCTGTCTCTTTTAGGTTGTAGGGTATCTTCTAGGATATGGTCTGTCCTGGTTGCCTTTTCCTAGTTGAGGATGGGGGACAGGCACTCTGTGATTAGAGACAGGCTCTGTTGATGGGAGGTTGGGCTTTAGGGTGAAGGTGCCAGCCAGCACACTGAGGGACCCCTCAGTCCCACATACCACATTGCCCTACATACTTCCAGTCAGCCAGTAACATGTGGAACCTCTCCCTCTGCCTGCTGGCCTCTGTCAGTTCTGGGGTGGCTTTAGCTCTTTAGTCTCATCTTAACGGCTTCTTGGGAAGGAGAAAAAAGCCACGAACTTTCATCAGGACCCTAATTTTCTCTTTAGTACATTTTATTATGAATTGGGTAAACAATTTGTCACAGTCTTGTTTTCTGTAATTTTACAGATTCTCCTGCACTTAAAACACTACAGGATGACTTTCTGGAGTTTGCTAAAGACAAAAACTTCCAGGTGCTGAATTTCGTGGAAACACTGCCAACTTACATTGGTAGCATGATTAAACTGCATGTGGTACCTGTGGAATCAGCAGGTATTCACTCTTGCGAAATTTGTTCCCTATGAGATGCCTAGTTGGTGGTACCTATATTTAATCGGAAGCAACCCGTTTTTATGTTCAGCTTCTCAGCTAAGGAGACAGTTTTAAGAAGATCTAGATTCTATGATTCTTTTCAGCTATAGATTAAAATTTCTCTGCCAACATACAACCTTGGCATTACTCCTCTCCATCCCTGCATTTAACTGACTAGCTGGCCAGGGTTCATTGGCTGCTTCTAACTTAGCCATAACCAGTGAGCTCTGTCGCATGAAAGTAAGAATACAGAGCCCTTCTGTCCGAACCAAAGGAGCATTTCATTTAACAGACTGATGATTGATTTGTTAAAGGTTTCTACATGCAGCTAAAAATGTGGAAGCTTTAGTAAATGGAGGATTGTATTTTTTTTTTTTTTCCGTTGGAATCTTAGATGGGGAATATTCAAACACCAGTTGTTGTTTTTTTTTATAATACTGGAAATAACCAATACCTGTTACTGTGATGTATTATAATGTATCACAGGCTCTTTGAGGGTAGGGCCCAAATCTTAATTCTCTTTATAGCCTCCGACATTACTCTGTATGTAGTATATAACCCACACATTTCCCTTCTTGAACCGCTTTTCCCTCACCTGGTCAACTGGATCACCTCTGATACAGGGCTGGGTGCTATCTGGTGGTATTTGGCCATACTGAGGGCTCTCAGGGACAGTGTGGATCTGGGGTGCCTGGCAGATGGTTCTTCAGCCTGTATAACAAGTTTTGTCCTAAGTCCATTATGTATTATCTAAATAAAATGAAAGGCTTAATACTCTTTAGTGGAGCCTAAAGAGACTTTACTGCAAAGTAATACCCCATAGGGTGAGGAGTTCATGGGTTGAAGAACTTAAAAAAAGGACTTTGGAACTAGGACCTCTTGTCACTTCCAGCTAGGTGGACTTTGTTAGGCTGAAACATCAGAAACTCTGTTAGATCTCTCAAGCACTAAATCATCTTACCCTGGTAGAGTGAAAGATGGATCCCATGTGAGACGTTCCCATTCTTGTCAGGATAAGGGAGTTCGTTATGAAGTATAACAACATAAACTCTAGAAAAAGAGGTGGTTAAAAGAACCGTGGAATAATTTAGTAATAACATGCAAATATGTAAAGGTTTTGAGGATGATACTACTCAGGTTCTGTTCACTGTTAGCAAGTAGGCCAGAACACATAAATTCTACAAAGAGTTTATGAAAAGCATAAAATTATACCTGAGAATCCATTCTCATGTGATTAGTCACATGTAGTTTAGCAATGGTCACACTTCCGGTTCCTTTATCTTTTTAGAGTCCATTAGCACCACCAAATCACATTTGGAACCACCCAACTGTCCTCGTGCGGTATTGACAGGGGAAGCCTGTATTTTTACTTAGATTTTGACATTTTTGTTTTCTTCAGATTTAGGCATTGGAGATCTAATTCCTGTGGATGTTGACCATTTGAACATTTGTAAGCCAAAGAAAAAAGATGCTTTTTTATACCAGCGTACCTTACAATTCATCTGTGAAACTTTAGCCAAAGATCTTGAAGACTGACCATTATCTTCTTCCATTTTGCAAGAAGTTTGGTGTTCTCTTTCTCTTTTAAAGCTCTAAGCAATCATGCAAACATATTCCCTGTGGCATCACTGTGGTCTGAAGCATGTTGCAGGCAACAGCCTATTCTCATTTCATGCACTGAAAAGCACAAACCTAAAGTGGCAATCAGAGAATGAAGGGCTAGACTGGATTCTTTTGATTTAAAAGAAATTCCATGTGCACTAGCTTATGTTTTGCAGCGTTGGCCCTGGTGCAGGGACCAAGCTGCTACGGACAGAGACTGCCTTTTGTCATCTGTGACTGTCTCCAGCTCATACCAGGAGGAACACTGATGGTTTCTCAAGGGAGAGCAATCATCACCTTCCATAAAAATGCCATTTGGAGAGTACCTAGACTAGGGAGGAAACTGAACTATGGAATATAATATATAGAATATAAATATTTTTTGTTCTGGGTTTCCATGTGCTGTAAATTTAAAAATAATATATCCGTGTAAACCTTTGTCTAACATTAACTGTCAGACTTGTCATCCATGGGCAGTTCCTTATAAGTTTTTATTTTCATATTGCTGAGAACAAATAATTCTCTTTTTAAAAGAATTGTAGCCTCTAGTAATTCGTTCCAGATTGCAGCTACCTATACTTGTAATTTTTCCCAGATAAGGATAAAGTAGCTAATCCATTATATATATATATATCAGCAGTACTTAGTATGAAGATTCTCTGATTCTCTTTAGCTAAGTAACATAGACCTTTCTTTCATGCTCATTTGAAAGTTGCATCAATTGACCTTGAGCATGTAAGAAATAGGAAATCACGTTAATGACTTTTTAGTGTTAAATAACAGCATTAAGATAGAAATCGCGTAATATTGATCCTTTTAAATATACAGTTGATTTTTAGTGTATATACAGAGTTGTACGGCCCTCCCCACTATGTAATTTCAGAACATTGCATCATCCCCCAAATTAACTCTATACCCATTAGCAATCACGACTCACCTCCTTTCCCTTCAGCTCCTGCCAAACACTAATCTACTCCCTCTCTCTATGGATTTGCGTATTATGGACATTTCATATAAATGGAATCCTACAATGTGTGGCCTCTGTGTCTGCCTTCTTTTAGCATAATGTTTTCAAGGTTCATGTATGATGTAGCATGTATCAGTACTTCATTCCTCTTTATGGTCAAATAATGTTCAATTGTGTGGAGATATACATTTGTTTATGCATTCATTGGCTGATGATTATTTAGGTTCTTTTCACTTTTTGGCTATTATGAATAATGCTGCTGTAAACATGTACAAGTTTTTATGTGGACATGTGTTTTCCATCCTCTTGGATATAAGGAGTGGAATTGCTGGGTCCTTTTAAACCTATCTTTAGCACTTTGAAGATGGTAGACATTTGTAGAATGGGATAACCAAAGCTAAAACTATAAAGTACAGCATCTGAAGGTAAACTCTCAACATGTAATTATGAACCAACCTAACAAGTGACTTAACCACTTGTTTTATTATGTAGATACAGTGAATGTAAGGATTAGCTAGCAATGGTAAGCTGACAATAAATACTAGCTAAGGGAGATCGATTTGCAGCTCTTAAAAGCTGCAGCCTGAGGCTCAGACTTCTAATTCAGCACACCTCTAGAGGCTGACTGTGATCCTCCATGGAGACTGGGGAGGCAGATGGGAACCATATCTGCATTCTCCCTCTGGCCCATTTTAAGTCCCTGGTGTTTCCCTGGGAGAACCTTTTGCAAGCCAGTGCCCTGGCTTTTGGGGCTGCTACCCAGAGAATGCACCCCTCAATTGCTTGGCTCTGGTGGCCAGCAGGGCTTGTGTTTGGGGGTCCCTCGGGACTACAACAAACACAGAAACCAGTCAGGGCTCAGCACAGGCAGAAACCCCCATCTTGCAGTCTTCCCCTAGAAAAAGTCTATTTACATACTTTAAAAGCCCAGCTTCCAGTCAGCCTACATCTAGGTACTGATAGATCCTCCCCTTTGTAACATTGACAGGTTTTGGCAGATTCCCAACTAGTAGCAGATATTAAGAACAAAGAAGGTGGTTTGGACAGTCTCAAAGGTTTGAGAGATAATCAAGAACTCAGACTGAATGGCAAGTTTTGTCTAAACAAGACCACTCTGTCAAGACTGGGAGAAGTGGCTCTTTGATCTAATGTACAGAAACCAACAGAGTGTTGAGGAAAATGAATAAACATGAATATAGAAGATAAAACTTGAGAAATAGATCTTAATAAGATGGAGATAAGTAATTGACCTGAAAGAGTTCAAAATAACGATTTTCATGAAAGACAGAGAATGTAATCAAGTAGCAAACAAATCACAGAGCTGGAAAATACAGTAAGAAACTGACATTCAATAGAGTGTTTCAATGACAGACTAGACTGTGTGGAAGAAAGGATCAGCAAACTCAAAGATGGCAGTGGAATTCATCCAATCAGAGGAACAAAAAGAAAAAATGAAAAAGAGTGCTGATTTGGGACTTATGTGCATTATAGGACTCCTTGAAGGAAAAGAGAAAGGGACAGATGGCTTATTCAAAGAAATAATGGCTGAATTCTTCCCCAGCCAGGAAGCCCAGAGAATACCAAATAAGATGAATCCAAACACATCCACACCAAGGCACATAATTAAATTGCCAAAAATTAAAAATCAGAGAATCTTAAGAGTAGCAAGAGAAAAACAAATTGTTATGCACAAGAGAACACCAGAATACTATTAGATTTTTCAGCAGAAACTTTGCAGGGCAGAAGGGGGTGGCATAATATATTCAAAGTACTGAAAGAAAAAAATTGGCAACCAAGAATACTCTACCTGGCAAAGTTCTTTGGAATTGAAGACCTAAAGAATTTTCCAGACAAGAAAGAGCTTAAGGAGTTCATCACTAGACCAGCCTTATGTGAAAGGATAAGGGAATCCGTCAAGCTGAAATGAAAGGATACTAATTAGTAACAGGAAGACATATGAGGGTATAAATCTCACTCGTAAGGGTAAATATGTAATTCAGAATACCCTAATGTTATAATAGTGATGGGTAAATCACTTGTAAATCTAGTATGAAGGTTAAAAGACAAAAGAACTAAACTATAATTTGTTAATGGATAGACAACGTAAAAATATGTAATTTGTAACACCAAAAAAATAAAATGGGAGGAGTAAAAACAGAGCTTCAGTAGGCATTTGAACTTGTTAGTTTAAATAAACTTATAAACATGTTTTATGTAAGCCTCATGGTAACCTCAATGCAAAAACATAGTAATACACGAAAGAGAAAGCAAAAGGAAAACAATTAGATCAGACATGGACTTACTATTGCTATCTTATTAACAATTACTTTAAATATAAATTGATTTCTCCAAAAGACAGAGTCGTTGAATGGATTGGAAAAAAACAAAACTATATGCTGCTTATAAGACACTCACCTCAGCTTTAAGGATACACACACACTGAAAGTGAGGAGATGGAAAGAGACATCCCATGCAAATGAAAACCAGAAAGCCAGGGTAGCTGTATTTATAGCAGACAAAATAAACTTAAAGCTAAAGATTGTAATAAGGGGAAAATGTCATTATATAATGATAAAAGGGCTAATCCAACAGAGAATATAACATTTGTAAATATTTACAACATAGCACCTAAATATATGAAACAAATATTAGCACACCTGAAGAGTAAAATGCACTGCAATATAATAGTAGCAGGGACTTTAATACCCTGCTTTTCAACAACATATATATCATCCAGAGAATCAACATTGGACTTAAATGACATGTTAGACATGTAAGATGGACTTAACAGATATTTACAGAACATTCCATCCAACGGGTAGCAGAATACACATTGTTCTCAAGTACACACAGAACATTCTCCAGATTAGGTCATACATTAGGCCACAAAACAACTCAATAAATTTAAGACTGAAATCTTACCAAGTACCTTTACTGACCACAATGGTGTGAAACTAGAAATCAACGAAAAGAAGAAAACTGGAAAATTCACAAATATGTAGAGATTAAACAACATGCAACAGAATAAGCAGTGGGTCAAAGAAGAAACCAAAGAAAAAATACCTTGAGATAAAATGGAAATACAACATACCAAAACTTGGATGTAGCAAAAGCAGTTCTAGGAGGGAAATTTACAACAACAAATGCCTACATTAAAAAAGGTTTCAAACAACCACCTTTGTATCTTTTTTTTCTTTTTTTTTAATGTTTATTTTTGAGAGATACAGACAGCATGAGCGGGAGAGGGCAGAGAGAGAGGGACACCCAGAATATGAAGCAGACTTCAGGCTCTGAGCTATCAACACAGAGCCCAACGTGGGGCTTGAACTCACGAGCCGTGAGATCATGACTTGAACCGAAGTCTGATGCCCAACTGACTGAGCCACCCAGGCATCCCCCCTTTATATCTAGAAAAAAACAAACTATGCCCACAGTTAGTAGTAGGAAAGAAAGATCAGAATGGAAATAAATGAAATAAATTCTTAAAAGAGCAATGAAATTCTTAATAGCTGGCTTTTGAAAAGATAACATAGATAAACCTTTAGCTACTCATAAGATAAAAGGGAGAGAGGAGCTATATAAAATTAGAAATGAAAGAGGAGGTCCTTCCGCTGGGGGAGCCATTGAAAAGCAGCAGTCATGGCTCTGTGCTACCCTATGGCCATGGACTCAGCAAGGTGTACAAGGTGAACCTGAGCACAGCCACTGCTGCAGGCACCTCACCAAGCACACCAAGTTCATGTGGAAGATCCAAGAGGTGTGCGGCATTGCCACATAGGAGTGGCATGCTGTGGAACTGCTCAAGGTCTCCAAAGACAAGTGCGCCCTCAAGTTCATCAAGAAAAGGGTGGGGACATATATCTATGCCAAGAGGAGGAGAAAGGAGCTGAGCAACATCCTGGCAGCATGAGGAAAGTGGCAGCCAAGAACTGAATTCCTCCCCTTTAATAAAGCCTTTTTGGAACTTAAACACACACACACACACACACACACACACACACACACAGACATTACAACACCACACAAATACTGAGAATCGTAAGATACTAATAGGAAGAATTATTAGCCAATAAAGTAGACAACCTGGAAGAAATGGATAAAATCCCAGACATACAATGTACCAAGACTGAATTGTGAAGAAATAGAAAATCTGCATCGAATCAGAAAATCCAAGTACTAGTAAGGAGATTGAATCAGTAGTCAAGATCCAACACAAGTCCTGGACCAGATCATTTCACTGGTGAATTCTACCAAATACTTAAAGAGGGATTAATACCAATCCTTCTCAAACTCTTCCAAAAAGTACAAGAGGGGGAACTACTTCCAAACTCATTTTATGAGACCAGAGAAACAAAAACCTGAGAAGGACACAACATCCCTGATGAAACAGATGCAAAAATGGTCACAAAAAAAAATAGCCAACTGAATTCAACAGTCAATTAGAAAGATCATGCATGCACCATGATCAAGTGGGATTTATTCCAGGGATTTGAGATGGTTCAACATCTGCAAATCAATGTGATACACACCACATTAACAAAATGAAGGAAGAAAAAACATTCGCCAAAATTCAACATTCATTCATGATATAAAACTCTCAACAAAGTGGGTAGAGAGGAAATGTATTTCAACTTAATATGACAAGCACACAGCTAATATGAAAAGGTGAAAAGTTGAAAGCATTTCCTCTAAGATCAGGAACAAGAATACCCATACTCTCACTCTCACCACTTTTTTTTTTTTTTTTTTTTGGCCATCTTTTATTCAGCATAGTATTGGATATCCTTACCAGAGCAATTAGGCAAGAAAAAGAAGTCATCCAAATTGTAAATGAAGAAGTAAAACTTCCTATTTGCAGATGACATTTTATTTAGAAAACTCTAAGGACTCCACCAAAAAAACTTTTAGAATAAATGAATTCAGTAAAGGTGCAGGATACAAAATCAATATACAAAAATCAGTTATATTTCTATACACTAATAACAAACTATTAGAAATTAATTTACAATTACATCAAAAGGAATAACATACCTATGACTAAATTTAAATGAGGAGGTGGAAGATCTATACACTAAAAACTATAAGACATTGATGAGAGAAATAGACACAAATAAATGGAAAGATATTCCATGCTTATGGGCTGAAAGACTTAGAATTGTTAAAATGTCCATATTACCCAAAGCAATCTACAAATTCAATGCAGTCCCTATCAAAATTCAAATGGCATTTTTCTCAGAAACAGAAAAAAAGACAACAGATCAGAATAGAGAGCCCAGAAATAAACCCATGCATATATGGTCAATTTATGGGAAAGGAGCCAGAATATATTGATGGGAAAGGTAGTCTCTTCAATGGATGGTGTTGGGCAAACTGGACAGCCACATGCAAAAGAATGGAACTGAACCACTGTCTATACCATACACAAAAATCAACTCAAAATAGATTAAAGACTTGAATGTAAGACCTTCAACCATAAAACTCCTAGAAGGAAACAGAGCTGATAAGCATCTTAACATTGGTCTTGACAATGATTTTTTGGATTTGATACCAAAAACAAAGGGAACAGAAGCAAAATTAACAGTTGGAACATTATCAAACTAAAAAACCTCTTTCTGCACAGCAAAGGCAGCCTACTTAATGGGATAAAATATTTGCAAATCACATATCTGATGAGGGATTAATATTCTAAAAAATATAAAGAATGCATACAACTTAATAGACAAACTCATGAGACCAACATACAACTTAATAGTAAATATCAAACAATTTGATTTCAAAATGGGCATTTTTTCCAAGGAAGACATAGAAATGGCTAACAGGTATATGAAAATGTGCTCAACATTACTAATAATCATCAGTTCAGATCAAATTCAAATCAAAACTACAATGACATATCCTTTCATGTCTATTAGAATGGTTATCATCGAGAGAGAAGAGGTAACAAGTGTTGGCAAGGATGTGGAGGAGAGGGAACACTTGTGCACTGTTGGTGGGAATGTAAATTGGTATGGCCACTATATAAGACAGTATGGAAGGTTCCTTTAAAAACTAAACTCTATCATATGATCCAGCACTCTTATTTCTGTATAAATATCTAAAGAAACGAAAACAGGATATTGAGATATGTGCACTCCCAAGTTCATTACAGCATTATTCACAATAGCCAAGATAAGGAGACAACCTAAGTGTCTACTAACAGATGAATGGATAAAGAAGATTTGGTATATACATACAATAGAATATTATTCAGCCATGAGAAAAGAAGAAATCGTGCCATTTCTGATTACGTGATGGACTCTCAGGGCATTATAGCTAAGTAAGCCAGACAGAGAAAGACAAATAGTATATGGTATCACTTATATGTGGAATCTTAAAAAAAAGGGGGGGGGGTCAAACCCATATAAACAGTAGAAAAATGGTTTGCCAGGGGCTAGAGGTTGGAAGAAATAGGCAGAGATTGGTAAAAGGGTACAAACTTCCAGCTATAAGATGAATAAGGTCTGAAGATCTAATGTAAAACATAGGTACTATTCAAATTTGCTAAGAGTAAAACTTCAGTGTTCTTACACACACACACACACACACACACACACACGACATGTGAGGTGATGGATGTGTTAATTAACTAAATGTGTTGATGTGTTAACTAGACAGGGGAAATCCTTTCACAATATGTATTTGTATCAAATCACCACAAGTATACTTTAAATATCTTAATTTTATATGTCAATTATGCCTCAATAAAGGTGAAATTAATTTTTTCATTAAAAGAATTTTAAAATATCAAAAGCCTTAAGAATTGCATATCCTGTTTATCTTCAATCAAGTCCACTTCTTCTGTTTCTATTTCAGATAGTTCATTATATTCCTTCAAGCAGAACTCTTCAATTGTTTGACTTCTTTTTCCCATATATGATTAATTACCAAATGCTGTCTTATTTGCTTAAAATGTACCAGAATCCTTTTCCATTTCTACTGCCAGTCTCCAGTTCAGGTTTCACATTTGGCCTGAACTATAATAACCTCTTAGCTGGCTTCTCATTATTATAATAAAAGAGAAGTGTAATTCAGTGAACACTTACTGAGTGCCTATGTACCAAGTGTTGCTTTATGTAAGAATATGAAGTAGATTCAGTCCAATCCCTGTCAAAATTCCAACGGCATATTTCACAGAACTAGAAGAAAAATTCTAAAATTTGCAGGAACACAAAAGCCAGAGCAATCTTGAGAAAGAACAAAGCTGGAGTTATGACACTCCCTATTTTCAAACTGTATTACAAATCCACAGTACTCAAAACAGTATGGTACTGGCACAAAAACACACAAACAGATCAATGGAACAGAATTGAAAGCCTGGAAATAAACCCACACATACATGGACAGTTAATTTATGACAAAGGAGCCAAGAACATACAATGGAGAAAGGATAGTCTCTTCACTAGATGAGTTTTGGAAAACTGGTCAGCAACATGCAAAAGAATGAAACTAGACTCTTATCTTAGACCATAATACAAATATTAACTAAAAATGGATTAAGAATGTGGATATAAGACCTGAAAGCATAGAATTCCTAGAAGGCAGGTGGTAAGCTCTGTGGCATTTGTCTTAGGAATGCTTTTGTGGGCCAGACTCCAAAATCAAAGGAAACAGAAGCAAAAACAAATAAATGGGACCACATCAAACTAAAGTGCTCCTGCACAGTGAAGGAAATCATCATCAAAATGAACAGGCAACCTACTGAATGGCAGATGATAATTGCAGTCATACCTCTTATAGAAGTTCATATCTAAAATATATAAAGAACTCCTACAACTCGACAACAAAACAAACCAATTAAAAAATGGGCAGAGGATCTGAATAGACATTTTCCCAAAGAGAACATACAGATGGGCAACAGGCACATGAAAAAAATGCTCAATATAGCTAATTATTAGGGAAATGCAAACCGAAATCACAGATTATCACCTCACACCTGTAAGAAAGGCTACTGTTAAAAAGAAATAACAGGTGCTGGAGAGAATGTGGAGAAAAAGGGACACTTGTACACTATTGGTAGGATTGTAGATTGGCACAGCCACTATGGAAAACAGTATGGAGATTCCTCAAAAAAATTAAGAATTGAACTAACATATGATCCAGGTGGGGTGCCTGGGTGGCTCACTCTGTTAAGTGTTGGACTTTGGCTCAGGTCATGATCTCATGGCTTGTGAGTTCAAACCCCACACTGGTCTCTGTGCTGATAGCTCAGAGTCTGGAGCCTGCTTCGGATTCTCTCAGTCTCTGCCCCTCCCCGGCTCATGCATACACACT
The DNA here is from genome assembly GCF_018350215.1 of Panthera leo. NCBI lineage: Eukaryota > Metazoa > Chordata > Mammalia > Carnivora > Felidae > Panthera > Panthera leo. The sequence continues at coordinate 141,604,688 of NC_056683.1, read as the reverse complement.
TTATCTCTCTCTCAAATATAAATAGACATTAAACTTTTTTTAAAAATACTAATTTTAACATATGATCCAGCTGTTCCACTACTGCGTATTTATCTGAAAAATGAGACAACTCTAATTCAAAAAGATATATGCACCCCTATGTTCATTGCAGCATTACTTACAATAGCCAATGTATGGGAAGCAACCAATGTCCATTGACAGATGAATAGATAAAGACGTACACATACACATGTTGGAATACTACTCGGCCATAAAAAGAACGAAATCTTATTGGCAACACAGATGGACCTAGAGCATATTATACTACATGAAATAAGTCAGAAGAAGAAAAATACCTTTTGATTTTACTCATACGTGAAATTAAAACAAAACAAACTCAGATACAGGGAATAGTTGGCAGTCTCCAGAGGGGAGGTGTGTTGACGGGTGGGTGGATGAAAGGGGTTGACGGTAGGGTGATGTATGGTAACTAGACTTTTGGGTGTATCGCTTTTGGGTGTGTTTTATATATACACAATAGCTTTATTAGCCATACTAGGAAAAAATCATAAAACTGGTACAAAGTGTGAACACTATTGAGAGTGAAAGTTAAACCCAGTTTTTATCTTTATTTTAGAGAGAGAGAGAGAGAGAGAGCACGCGAGAGTGCAAGTAAAGGAGAGGGGCAGAAGGGGAGAGAGAGAATCTCAAGCAGGCTCCATGCTCAGCACTCAGTACAGAGCTTGATGTAGGGCTTGATCCCACAATGTTGGGATCATGACCTGAGCCAAAATCAAGAATCAGACACTCAACTGACTGAGCCACCAGGCGCCCCTCCAGTTTTGATTTTAAAATCTATGCATGTTTGTTTCAATATCTTCATAAAACATTTCACATCATTAATTTTATAAACTGACAAAGTCACAAGAGCAAATAGTCTAGGACTTTGAAGCTGATCTTACAATTTAGAATTTTTCTCCTCAATACCTAATTAAAAGGAGAAAAAATAGGAAAAAAGAGGAAAAGTAGGAAAAAATAATTCAGCAGCAAATGATAAATGAAAGGACTAAAAGCTCATGCCATTAACTTTGAAAACTGGTGGTTAAGAAAAATAAGTAATATTAGGGAAGGTTAATCAAAACAATCTTGAGAATTTTGATGATAGTTCTGTATTTTGTGGAAAAAGAGGGGGGAACATAGTGCTGAGCAAAGTTAAGGAAAAAGCCTTGAGGTTGGAAACCTCATCTATCATTGAAAATGTTAAAATACTCAAAAATTGAAACAGCAAGGCTTTGTTTTCTAAAGCCCTCATGAAATAAGATGTTATCACTCTAAGTGAAGTGGACCCTAGCATAGTTACAAACCTCCAAAAGATGCACAAAAGGCCAGATCTTCTAACAAAGACAGCATAGGACTCACCGCAGCTATGCTGGAGGGGCAAATTTGCCCCTTCCTACCTTCAGATAAAGGAAGAGAGAATGAGTGGTAATGTCAAACATGAATGGCCAAAAAGGAGCCTCAGATAAGGAGGGAGAGTTATCAGGACAGTTCATCCTCCATTTAGGTCACATGGATCTAGATGAAGTTTATTACGCACAAGCAGGATGAAAAGAAATTACATGACACAAACAATAAAGCAAAAAACAAACAAAAACCACTCAAGTATATATAGATGTCTGAAGGTTCAGTTCTAAAAGGAAACATAGTCCCTGAATAACAGCAAAAAGTGACATATAGGGAAAAAGGCAGAGAGAGAGGAACAAAATGAAAACCAAATCAGCACAATTATAGAATAAAATAGAGACCATGTAAAAAAAATACAGACAAGGATGAAAATCCTCTTAACACAGTGATGGCTCCATGGATGCAGAACCACAGTAAATACAGAAAGAAGATAAAATAATTAGAAGGTAATAGATTAAAAGTTGTTCAGTTATAAAGGCAAAAGACTTACATTGCCAACATAAACTCAAGGCAATAGGGACCCATGTGCCTCTTCTGACAAATTTGCTTATTGACTAAATCCAGGCTTACAGAGAAACAAAGGATGAAAATACAGCACTTTATTTATTAAAAAAATTTTTTTAATGTTTATTTTTGAGACAGAGAGAGAGAGGGCGACAGAGCATGAGTGGGAGAGGAGCAGAGAGAGAGGGAGACACAGAATCCGAAGCAGGCTCCAGGCTCTGAGCTGTCAGCACAGAGCCCAACGCAGGGCTCGAACTCACGAACCATGAGATCATGACCTGAGCTGTTGGATGCTTAACCAACTGAGCCACCCAGGCACCCCCAAAATACTGCATTTTAGGATCCAAACAAAAATCCTAAAAATAAGCAAAAAACTTGTGTTAGAAAACAGTAACTTTGGAAAGCAAGAATTGTGTACTCTGCTAAATTGCCCTTGAAATGGCTACAAAAGCAATGGAACAATGTGCTGAAGCCTAAGGAACTCAGAGAATATTGTTAATCAGTTCTTGTAGTTTGATCCTCTTAGGTTCACTTCTGGTGAATTGAGTTTATTATGTTACTGTACCTTACAAACAGATAATTTTCTAGGATAATAACGTTAATAATTATTTCTTGGTCAATTTGGGGTGAATTTTTAGCTTTTCATATTTTTCTAGAATAAGTTTTTATGAGTTGTTAATTTGATACACATTTTATTCTAAAACGGAGGCTCTGTAGAAGTCAAAAATTCAAATCATAGCCACTGTGATTAGTCAAGTTATTGCAACATACATAAGCTAGAGTATATCTTAGAAGAACAAAGATAAGTTGAAATACCAGTGGAAAAGGAATCTTAAAAATTAACTATAAACTTCTGCTTTCAGTAATAGCAGGCTAGATAATTTGGAACTAACTCCCAGTGAGGACAAACAATAAATCTGGATGAAATGTTTTTCAACTGATCAAAGTGCTAACACAAAAACTATTGACAAAACAGAGGATAAGGCAAGAAACCGGAGAGGAAACCAGCAGTTGGAACTACTTTTGCTTGAGGCAAGGATGCCACTGACATGTCCGGTCGCCCCTCTGCTCAGGTATTTACAACAAATGTCCCCTGTGATAAGTTTTAAAAGGTCCTTCTTCCTCCAGCACATGGCTTGTGACATAGAACAGGGGTTATATTTCTGATCCCACTTACCCTCCTTAGCTGGGCATCTTTGTGCAAGGCCCCACTTTGAGGTCATTTGCAGAGCCAAAAGAAACAACAGAGATTGAGCTGTGATTTTTGGCGAATTTCCACGGTGAAGGGGACAGAAGTCAAAGGACAGGGTTGGCCAAGGGATCTGATAACTCCACACATTCATTAAGCTGGGACTGCAAAGGGCTATAGATATAAAATAAGGATGACCTGGAAGTAAACATCCTGTGTTCGTGACCTTGAGTGGTCCAGGGAATCACAAACTATAATTTGAATCAGAAGATCCCATACTGGTAGTGTCCCCAGACATCCGAGAAAGGAGGAAGATACATTCATACCAGCCCTTAAATTATTCCCACAAATACTTTTCCAAATGGCATAGTCAATAAACAAAGATAACTGGCATACAAGGAGATAACACAAATGGGAACAAATAGCAAAATCCCTCTCCTCAAAAAGTTCTGAGAACTATCAGATATAGATGATAAAAATACCTATGCTTATTATTATTTTTTCAAGCATACAAGGTTGAAGTTTCTCTAGAAACAGGAAACAAGGGGTGCCTGAATGGCTCAGTCAGTTAAGCATCCAGCTCTTGATTTCAGCTCAGGTCATGATCTCACGGTTTGTGACATCCATCCCTGCTTGGGATTCTCTCTTTCCCTCTCTCTCTGCCCCTTCCCTACTTGCACACACACTCTCTCTCTCTCAAAATAAACTTAATTAAAAAAAAAAGGAAACTATGTAGTTACTTAGATTTTACAAAGTACCAAAAATAGCTTCTAGAAAAGAAGGCTGAAATTACATTAGATACAACTAAAAAAAATTAGTGAGGGGTGCCTGGGTGGCTCAGTCAGTTGTCTGACTTCAGCTCAGGTCACGATCTCGCGGTCCGTGAGTTCGAGCCCCGCGTCGGGCTCTGGGCTGATGGCTCAGAGCCTGGAGCCTGCTTCCGATTCTGTGTCTCCCTCTCTCTCTGCCCCTCCCCCGTTCATGCTCTGTCTCTGTCTCAAAAATAAATAAAAACGTTAAAAAAAATAAAAAAAAAATTAGTGAACTGGAAGAGAGGTCAGAAAAATTATTCAGAGTTCAGCAGAGACAAAAAGATGGAAAATACAGAAGAGAGACTAAGGATATAAGCAAGTAAAAAGATAACAAATTCCATTATATATTTCATTAGGGTATCAGAAAGAAAGGAGAAAAAGAATGTCCCAGAGGTAGTATTTGAAGAGATAATAGTTGAAAAGTTTCCAGAACTGACACCAAACCACAGGCCAAAGAAGTTCAACATATCCAAAGGAGAGCAAATAAAAATAAAGCCACATCTGTACACAACATAGTGAAACTGCAGAAAAGCCAAGACAAGAGCAAAAAAGTTTAAAGGAACAACACTTAAGATTGCTGCTGTTGAGAAGTCACCAGTCGATGGAAGCCAGAAGACATTGCAATGGGATCTCCAGTATGCTGAAGGAAAACTCTAGATTTATACTTTCAGTAAAAATGATAAGACATTAAAAATATTAAGATGAGATAGATATTTTATATAAATTAAAACAGTTTACCACCAATAGACTTTCAGTGATGGAAATGTGAAAAGATGCACTTCAGATAGAAGGTAAATAAATGATCTAGCCAGGGGTGCTGAGATTTAAGAAAAAATGTAGTGTGAAATAAGAGGCAACTATCTGGATAAACTAAATAAAAATGGATTGTACAAAACAAGAACAATGGCGAATGGGTATTAAAATATGTACTATTTAAAAATATATATACAGCAACTATATTTGGGATGGCATATATGGGGTTATAGTGTTCCAAGGTCACTGTCCAATTCAAGAGGAAGGTAGACTAAAAGTTAACATTAAACTTGGAGAATTTAATGGCACATGTTGTAATTTCTAAGATAACCAATAAAAATGTAACCAACAAAAATGGTACAATGACTTATAAATTAAGAGAAAAAGAGGAATGATAAAAATCCAAAAGAAGGCATTAAAGGAGGGGAAAAGAAACAAAGAACAGGTAGTACATAGAGAAAGTATAGACAACATGGTAAAATTTAACCCCAAATATAGCAATTATTACATTGAATGTAAATGGACTAAATATCCCAGTTAAAAGATAAATATATCAGGCTAGATAAGAAAATCACATTCAATTATATGCCATTTATAATAGACCCGTATCTGAAGCCTGAGGGCACAGAGAGGTCCGAATTTTAAAAGATGGAAAAAGACAGGTCATGCAAATGCCAAAAGCAAGATGGTGTAGCTATAGCAGATAAAACACACTGTAGGGCAAGAATTATTAGAGAAAAAGAGGGTCATTTCATAATGAAAAAAGATAAATTCACTAGGAAAATAGTAAATTTTAATTGTATATATAAATGTGAATATATGGTCTAAAATTATATAATGCAAAAATGGAGAAAACCAAAGGAAGAAATAGACACCGTGGGAGATTTTATTATATGGTTCTCGGAAGTGATAGAACAAGCAGGCCAAAAAAAGAGGGGGAGAATATAAGATTAGAACTACATGCTTTCCAGACTTGACCCACTGAAATATTTAGAGTACTGTACCTAAGGGATGGAGAATATACATTCTTTTCAAATTTGACCAAATGGTTGAATGGGCTAAGCACTGGTCTCAAGAAATTAGAAAAATGAACACCAAAATAAAATAAAATAAAATAAAATAAAATAAAATAAAATAAAGAATTTAAAAATAACACAAATTAGTTAAGTAGAAAACAAACATAAAACAGAGTCTCAACAAAACTAGAAGTTGATTCTTTGAAAAGGCTAATAAAATTGACAAACCTCTAGTAGGACCACTTAAGAGAAAAAGGCACAATTTATCAGTATTGGGAACCAAAAGGAGTTATCACTATAATGTAAACATTAAAAGAAGATATTATAAATACTTATAGGTCAGTAATATTAAATTTTAGATGAAATAAAAAATTCCTAGAAAAATACAGCTTACCCAACTGGTCCATGATGTAGAGAACTTGCTCGTGAAGTAGAGACTAGTAGTCCTATGAGTATTACAGAAACAGAATCAGTGACTTAAAAAAATCTTCTCCCAAAGAAACTACAGACTTGGTTGACTTTACTGGTGAACTCTACCAAAAATCTAAGGAGAAAATAATTCCAATATTGAATCCTTCCAGTTAATAGAAAAGAGCAGACCCCCCAACTTGCGAGGTTAGTGAAACGTTGATACCAAGGACAGTACAAAAGAGAGAATCTCAATTATGAACATACTTGTAAAAGTCTTAAAGATACTGACAACCTAAATCTAGTAATAGTTTAAAAGATAATATAATCTGTCCAAGTTGGATTTATATCAAGAATGTAAACTTGTTTGGCAGTGAAAATTGATCAGAGTAATTCACCGTATTAACCAACAAAAAGGGGAAAAATTAATCCTCAATACATGCAAAAAAAAAAAAGTCTGATAAAATTCAACTATTCATGAAAAAGATACATTTAGCAATCCATGAAGAGAATTTCCTTAACCTAATAAAAAGGGTGTCTAAAGAACAAAAAGCAAGAGACATCATACTTAATAGCAAAAATATTAACACTTTCCTTTTGAGGAGAATGTCTGTTATCAACAATTTTATGTAACATTGTGCTAAATGTTCTAGCCAGCTCTATAAGGCAAGAAAAAGGCATAAAAAGGTACAGGGATGGGAAAGCAAGAAACAAAACGTGTTTGCAGGTGATAAGCTTGTCTACATAGCAAATCCAAAAGAATCTACAGAGACCATATTTTATCAATTTTATGACACATTAAATTTTATGACACATTAAAAATTATTTTAACATCTGTAATTGGGCTGCATCTCACAATAGATGAACAGTTGTAATTAAGTCGGAAGCCTCTTATCTGTTCGGGCTGCTATAGCAAAACACCAGAGGCTGGGTGGCTTATAAACAACAAACATCTATTCTCACAGTTCTGGAAGCTGGATGTCCACGATCATGGCACCAACATGGGCATGTTCTGGTAAAACACCTTTTCCAGCTCATAGCTGGCACTTCTTGCTGTGTCCTCACATGTGGAGAAGGTGAGAAGTCTCAGTGAGGTCTCTTTTATAAGAACTCTAATCCCAGGGAGCCTGGGTGGCTCAGTCAGTTAAGCGTCTGACTCTTGATTTCTGCTCAGGTCATAATCTCACAGTTCCTGAGATCAAGCCCCACGTCAGGATATAGAATTCTCTCTCTGCCCCTTTCCTGCTCATTCTTTCTCTTACAAAATAAACTTAAAAAAACAAACTCTAATCTCATTTGTGAAGTCTCCACCCTCATGACCTAAGCACCTCCCAAAGATCCCACCTCCTAATTCCATCATCTTTGGGGGTTAAGATGTATCTCAACATATGAATTTTGGGGGGACACAAACATTCAGCCCATAGAACCTTAAGAATAATAGTATATATATGGTATATCTTATAATGGTATAGTATAGTATGGTATATGGGTGGTGTGTTAGGTATACTGAAATACAGTAAATTGTTAGAATTTCATGAGAGTTTAACAATGATGTAGTCAATACACACACACACACACACACACACACACACATTTTGTATCCTACTACTAAAAAATTTTTTATTCTATCTTGATGAACACACTTCAAAAACTAATACTGCACTTGACCATAGAGCAAACCTTAATAAATTTTAAAAAGTAGATGTTTATCTAGGTAGGGCATATTCTCAGGTCACGATCCAAAAAATTTGGAGTAAACAATTTTTAAATGCCAAACAAACCCTTAACTACTGGAAAAGTAGTCTCCCTTGGATGAAAGAGTAAATAAAAGCAAATTAAACTAGAAAGTAATGAAAAGGCAAACATCAATTTCATGCCAAAATGCATAGGGTGCAGTTAAAGCTATAATCAGGAAAATACAGAAGTTTAAATGTCTTTACTATTAAGTGAGAAAGACTAAAGATAATGAAATCTAGTGCTTCTAGGAAAACACAAAATTAAAGAGGCAAATTAAAGATAAGTTGAAGTTAATGGAAAATGTTTAAAAAAACCAACAGAAAAAAATGAAATAGGCTGTATAAATCCCAATGTTATTTGAAAATGTCAATAAAATTGAATAACCTTGAGAAACCTAATTAAAGGAAATAAGGGGAATGGTTTGTTACTTAATAAATGGTATATGCAGTATAACTATCTCTCAGCAAGGTGATGTTGGCCCTCTACCTCACTCCATTTATAAACTATATTCCAAGATGCTTTGAAGACTTGCTATTAGCCTAAACAAACCCTGCAATCCTAACACTCTAACACACAGATTTATGTAGGTAGTTCTGCTGCCCACTACTTCTATTATACACAGAATAATATCCTAAACAGTCATTTACGGTCCACTGAAATGCTTTCCCATCAGCTAACATCTTTCCCATGTACATAGACCCACTTTGCTATTTGTCAAATTCCTAATCCTCTCCTCTCAAATATTCCTTGACCTCTGTTCACAATTAATTACTTCTATCATTTGTACTCTCCTACCTCACTGAGATAGAGGTTATTATACAGGCATAAACAGTTTGCCCTATATGACAGTGAGTTTCAAATCTCTCTTCCACCACCTTGGAAAAGGCAGGCATTGTAACCAGCTGTTTCCTTCCTGCCCATCCAAGTCACAGAGCTGTGCGTTCAGATTAAGTGAATTCAATATCGTACTTACTGGTCAGGAGAGACTAGCCAACTTTACTATTTTGAGATGGTCAGTATTTTTCTGTTCATGACAATCATCTGAAAACATTTATATTTAGTGTGGTAATTAGCTAAGAACAAACCTGGACAGAACATAGTTTGCTCCCTTTTTCCTGCTTCCACACAATAATGTACTCACATCAACCTAGCAGTCTAAGGTTTTGGAAGCTGTTATGAAATCCTATAAGAAGAGAATTCTTGTATCTCTCAAGTCTTATAGATAATGTAGCATGAGGTTATTACATATATTATTGCAGTGGTCCCTGCTGGCAACATTCAAGTCATAAATTCTTAACCATATTATGAATTTGAGGTTTTTTCAACGTAATGTGATGGTTGAAAAAGGCACCAAGACCCAAACTCAGAAGAATAACCAGTAATCACATTTCATCCAGAATAGAAGGCCAGCCAAAGAAAATATCCCATAGTTCTCTCCACACCTGCAAAGAAACAAGCCAAATTAAAAAACAAAACAAAATATTTAATAGGCATTTTTACAATTGCAGTACAAATTATCACTTCAAATAAACATTACAGGGTTTTTATTAATCACTAGTCACCCAATAAATAATTTTTGCAGCTTTCTGAGAAAATTGCTTCATTACAAAGTGAATGTTTTAATGCATTACTTTGTTTGTACTTCTACGTATCAGGAAAATTTTATTGTATCTTGAATTTCAACAACTTTAAACTTTTACAGGAATTGCTTGGGCAGATGTCCTAATTTCAGTCACTTACTGGAACAAACTTTAAAATCAGGCAAGATGTTGGAGAAAATTACATTGGAAAAGGGAATATAATGTTGGGGTCACAGAGACAATATTGAATTATAAAGTTCTGTGCTTCAAATCCTCTGCAGTGAACTGGACCGTCTTACAGAGTAGTAATGAAAGAAACTGCACGGCCTGTATGGGAGCAGAGAAAGACCAAAAATAAAAAACCCACAGGATGAAATCCCCAGGATGGCAGCTGCTCATTGTCCAGATTATTCAACCAACTCTGCTGTGAGCCTAGGGAACCTACAAACTATCAAAGCACTGATTTAAAAAATAAATAAGGCAATTCCAATTGTCCTTTTTTTAAAGAGAACATTGGTGTGTGAACCTTACCTATATGATCACCTCAAAATTCAGTCTACGTTGTTCACCAAATTTGAACACCTCTTACCACATAATGTTTGTTCAATTCTTTATGTTAAACTACTGATAATTTTTCTTGTGACCTGCCTCCTGAGGTCAACATAATTCTGTGTTACTAGTTAATGTCAGACTCTTACGAGCCACCAGCGTGATGAGCACCTTTCTTAATTAAAATTCTGTTCTCTGTCCCACTTATGGCTACTTGCCTCTAGAAGAAGAAACCTTAAAATTAGGCCTATTTCCATCACTGCAAGTCACTGCTGTGATACACATACCTGCTTTCAAATTCACCTCCTTTTTGATGGGAAAAAGAGGCGACAGAGGAAAGAACATTTGAATTAAGAAATCTTTGATTCCGTTCCCAATCGTACCCTCAGTAGCAAAGTGGATCCCGGCAAATCGTTTCACTTCTCCGGGACGCTTACCGATCTTGTGTTCCTTCTCCCCCTAACTCTTCAAGAATGATGTTGTTTACTTGTGTTTACGAGACGTAACGGGATATGAAGTACTTACTACAGAAAACGTCCTCGTCAGCTAAGGCCAGAAACATCATCTTTTACCACTGGTCAATCACATAGACTCTCAGTTTATCTCTGTGGGTCACTAATACCTTTTTCTCTAATCGGTTTTCAGATGAAATGCGATGAATGTGGTGGTTTTCTTTTTGTTTTGAGCGCCAAATTTAAATAACCTGCAGTGTATCCGGATAGTGGCAATGAGAAATAATTCTGAAACCCTAGAGGTAAAAACAGAGTGGTTACCCCCCAGGCAGGATGATTATCACCATCCTGTTAGCATTTAGTGCAGGAATTCTCCGGTCACGTTAGGGATAACACAGAATCACGGCTGTAGGACTCTAGGGCCTTAAAAACTCCTAAATACGGTATGTGGCACAGTAAGATTTCACCAGTGAATTTCTTGTTACCGAAAATACGGTATCCTCTCCAAACGGATTCTACACCTTATAACCTTATTCTTAAAATGTAAACTAATATTTAGGTGATACCTTTCTAAATGATGGACTAGGGCAAGAAGTGGTGTTGCAAATGTATAGAAAAGTGTGTAGACAAAAACAATAAGCCTAATAAACAGATAGATAAGCAAACCCAAAAATGCTGCCCTGGGGTTTCTTATATAGGGAGGCACAGGCTAAAATAAATATTCTTCATAATACAACAATGAGGACCAATGTCATGTGCCGGTATGGGTTTTCACGGTTTGTGCTTTTACTTGGTATGGAATGTAAGAGGAGAAAGAGGCCGCGAGGTTTTCTCTCATAGGGAAGAGTCAGTGTATAAAAACCAGTTCAGTACACGTGGGCTCAAGACTGTAGCGCTTTATGGGGCAGGCACTATCCAAGACATGATGCGGGAAGGAGTCTGCAGCCGGCTTCAGCTCAGGTTCAGCAAATGGGATATACTTCAGACCCAAAACCGTGTGGGACACCATTTCTCACGTGATCAGGGTCAGTCTACACGTATATAAGTAAACACAAGGGCTCACAGGAATGTATACTCATTTGGTTGATCTACTGGGGGCTTCCAACTTTTACTATTTTTTGTAACCTCGTATCAGCAGGCCAGGTATATAGCTCTTAATGGTCCCAGACACCTTTTAGTTTTATGGATCAACCTTCAGGTGGTTCACCGTAAAGTTATTCCCAATATCTGTAAGATACAAACAAAAATTTAAAAAACCCACATACACACATAAATTGAAAAACCATTTAAAATCCAATGAGAGAGAGACTCTCGGACATCATCAGCTAGATTCTCTTTTCTCAAGTCTACACGCTGACTCTAACCAGATTCTAGGAAACTAAAATGCACACGTCTGGAATAAAACGTATCTTGGTGGCTGAATAATTATCTTATTGAATAAGAGACACGAGAGTGACAGAAGGACAACTGTGTTGTCAGTGTGCCTTTAAATAGAGGTCTCTTTTGACCCGGGAGGGTGAGGCCAAGGTGGGGGGCTGTGCCCTGGAAAGAGATGCCAGAGGGAAGAAGGCACACGTTCTCGGAAACAGCTGTGGTCCATGCCTCCTGCTCATGTTTCTGCCAGCGGGTCAAACACCTGCAGCACGGTCCTCTTGTCCTTGTCACTGATTGTCATCCAGTGACCCAAGTCGTTCGGCCCGTGCTCCGGTGGCAGGTCGTCGGCCGCTGAGGCGCTGATTTGCAGCGAGGCTGTGTGTGCTCTTCCAAGGCTCCCAGTCCCGGGGTCCAGTGGGTCCGAGTTCTTGGAAAGCCAGGCATTCTTCAACAGGTGAGTGTCGTGGAGCAGGTTCCAGAAAGGATCCTGGTAATCACCAAGAAGGGAGGCCGCCTCTGGCCGTGTCTCCTTGGTACCATCCGCTTGGGCACCAGCAGCAGACAAGGGGCCAGGACGAGCCGGTTGTGGAAAGAGCACGCCCTGGTCAGGCCGGGGCGCGGGGGGACAGTCGCTGCTGCTACAGGTGAGGCTCTGGAGAAGCTGGCTGTTGCTCTGCAGCACCTGCAGGTGGAAGGCTGCGGGGGCGGACTTCTTCCTCCTCGGGGGCGCCTGCGGCGCGGGGGACGGCACCTCCAGAGGGGGTGGCGGGGTGGCTCCGGCCGCAGGAGGGGCGTCATTGGGCACCGGCTTCCCCCCACTTGCCTTCCTGTCAGTCCCCTTCCTGGGCTGAAGTGTTCTCGGTTTGGGAACAGGAGGGACGGCTGCTAGAGGAGGGGTTTCAAGGCTGGTCTCTGGGGGCCCGATTGTGAAATGGACAGACTGTTGCCCACACTGTTCTTCCGGTGACTCAGGCTGAGAAAAGGCAGGACAGAGAGTGTAAGTCAGTGAGAGGCCAGCGCTGGGGGAGCAGGAATCAGCACCCAGACGCTGTCTGCAGGGGAGCAGGGATGGGGCCGAGATGACATTCCAGCAAATTCAAGATTTGAGAATGTCCGGGATGCGCAAATGTAACCAGATACAAAACGGCACAGGAGAAACACATATGAGGTACCAGGAGGTCCAACAAAACAGGAGTGGAAGCTTTAACACCAGGGCCACACGGTGACTATTTTGACACAAGTTTTTTGGGTTTTTTTTTCCTGTTACTTTAGAAACGGGGTTATGCTCTTCCTTGATTAAAAGCAAACCTCCAAAAAAAAACCCCAAAAAACAAAAAAAAACCCCGATCTTTTCTGAGGCCACGGCTTTGAAAATTCAGTTGTACCATGCTAGGCTGAAGGAACCTCCCTTATAGCGTGCAGCTCACCGAAAGGCTAATGGATCGGCTTGCTCCTTAAGCCTTTGATTTTTAAATTTTTTTTTTTTTAACGTTTATTTATTTTTGCGACAGAGAGAGACAGAGCATGAACGGGGGAGGGTCAGAGAGAGAGAGGCAGACACAGAATCTGAAACTGGCTCCAGGGTCTGAGCTGTCAGGACAGAGCCCGACGCGGGGCTCGAACTCACGGGCCGTGAGATCATGACCTGAGCCGAAGTCGGACGCTTAACCGACTGAGCCACCCAGGCGCCCCAAGCCTTTGATTTTTAAATACGGAAGATGGCAATTTTCGCACGGGCGTGTCACTTCCTTGGCCCCAATTCAAAACGATCGCAGAACCGCACGCAGCCAAAGGAAGCTTCCGTACTGCTGGGGGGCCGTTTGTACCGTCAGCATCAGCACGTCCTCTGGCTCTCTAGAAAACAAACTGCAAAAACCACCCCTTCTCCACCAGCCTTTTACTGTAAGCCCTGTGCAGTGGCCTGAGAAAATGAATCCATTTCTGCCCTGGCTCCCCAGGGACAAGACAGAACAGGGACAGGGGAAAGGAGGAGGAGGAAAGAGGTCTGCTCCCTAAGGAGGCCCGGCAGATGGACACATGTGACTCACAAATGGAGAGGCAGACGGACGCTGGACACACAGAGCAGGCGTCAAAGCCACAACGCACACTTTCCACAGGTGGAAAAGCAGCGGTCACCCTGTAATGACCGGCCAAGGGATTACCGAGGGTCCCGTCACTAGAACACTGGGATCAAACGGAAGATCCAGATGTGTCTACGGGTGCCAGTCTTTGGGCTGCGACTGTCCTGACAAACTCATGTCTTTGAAGCAGCAAGCGAGGCTGAGAAGCTTGAGAGCGAGAGCAAAAAACAATCTGCAAGAAAAGTGGCAAGAGAAGCCGTCGAAGCCCCGGCGTCCGAGCCGCCCACGAGCTCGTCGACACCGCTAATCCAGGAACCCGCTGTCGGTTTTCTGGCGCAAATCACGTGTGTACGTGTGCGACCAGATATACACGAGCGGGAAACACAGCAGCGCGTGGAGAAGCGCATCCCTCGGCGGCTCCATCTGGGGGCTCAGACGGAACGTTTGGGAAGCGCGACACCTCCAAGCTGCTCCACGGCAGTGACAGATTCCTGGCTTTTCGGCTCAGCTAGAGCCAACGACGCGGCGGGGATATGAAGGAGGAAGCGACGGCCAAGCAGTTTCTCACGGACGCGGCCGTGTCTGGGAATCCTCTAAGCAGACGCTGGAGCTACGCGGGAGTAAGGGACTTCGCTCCGAGTGCTTACCTTTCCGGTCCTCCTCAAGGTTGGCTTCTTGATGGCAGGAACCCTGGGTGCAGGCCGACGGGGCAGGAGCGGGGCCACCGCTACTGGGGGCTCTGGTTTGGAAGTCCCTTGGTTCCTCAGGGCTGTGGCATTTACGGCTTCTCCTGGGATGCCTGAAACATACGGTCGTATGGATGGTGACGTGGGCAGGACAGGGCAGTGCGCGGCATGATTTAATAGTCAGACGGTCTGCTACACGCTAATGCTAATTTACTCAGGTGATGTGTTTCCTTTTTGTTCTAAAAACAACCACGGCAAAATCTTTGGGGGGATGTCAGGACCAACCAGCTAGGTTTAGCCCCCAGCTTCTCATGTTCACCTTCTCGACACGGATTGGTCTTCATGGGGGGGGATCAGTGAGGCCCAGGCATTATACACAAAGTTTTATGTGTACGTGTGTTTCTCTCAGGGGAGGTAATCTGAAACTTCTCAAAATCTCTGCAGGGCCCACGACCAAGGAAATGTCAAGTTGGGCTCCTGGGTAGATTTCGAGCCTCAAACCTCTCCTAACCACCACATTCATAAAACTTCTTTAAAAAGCTTTATTGGGGTGCCCAGGTGGCTCGGTCAGTTAAGCATCCAAATTCAGCTCAGGTCATGATCTCACAGTTCGTGGGTTCGAGCCCTGCACTGGGCTCTGCTCTCAGCACAGAGCCTACTTCGGATCCTCTGTCTCCCTCTCTCTCTGCCCCTTCCTCTCTCTCAAAACAAAACAAAAAAACAAAAAAATATTAAAAAAAAGTAGCTTTACTGAGATATAATTCACATGCCATGAAATTCATCCTTTTTAAGAACACAGTTTAGTGGTTTTTTAAGTATATTCCTAGAATTGTACAACTACCACCACTATCTTTCCAGAACATTCTCATTACCGCAAAAAGGAACCCTGTCCCCATTAGCAGTTACCCCCCACCCCCATTCTCCCCTCCCAGCCCCTGGAAACAACTAGTATGTTTCTGTCTGAGTAGATTTGCCTATTCTGGACACTTTGTATAAATGGATTCATACAATATAAAGCCTTCTGTGTTTAGCTTCTTTCCCTCAGCATAATATTGTTAAGATGTACCCATGATAAAGCATATATATGAGTGCTTTTTTCTACAATTTTTTTTAACATTTATTTATTTTTGAAAGAAAGAGAGAGACAGAGTGCGAATGGGGAAGGGGCAGAGAGAGAGGGAGACACAGAATTCGAAGCAGGCTCCAGGCTCCAAGCTGTCAGCGTGGAGCCCGACGCGCGGCTCGAACCCACAGACTGCAAGATCATGACCTGAGCTGGTCGGCCACCCAACCAACTGAGCCACCCAGGCACCCCTGTATGAGCGCTTTTTAAGGCTGAATAATATTCCACTATATGGTTACAACTACATCTTACCCACTCATCAGTTGATGGCCATGTGGGTGGTTGGTTACATCTGTACAATTATTTATTATTATTATTGTTACTTGAGAGAGAGAGAGAAAACACCAGCAGGGGAGAGGGCAGAAGGAGACAGAGACAATCCCAAGCAGCCTCCATGCTCAGTGCAGAGCCTGACATGGGCCCGATCCCATGACCCTGGGATCATGACCTGAGCCGAAACCAAGAGGGACATACAACTGACTGAGCCACCAGGTGCCCCATAATTTTATTCCTTTTTTTTTTTTTCACAAAAAAGAAACCACTCATGATAGTTATTCTACAACGTTTCTTGACCTCTTAATTCATGCCCCCTTAAATGTTACTTGGGATTCCAAGCAAGGTACATATCCTGACTAAAAGCAAACAGACAGCTAGACTGGGTACCGCTTTCCAGAGGGCATGATCTCCCCTCCCCAAAACAAAAAATGTTAGTACCAGCAATTTTGAATGCATGGTGGGGATCCCAAGTTAAAATATGATTAACATGGGCTTCAAGGGAAATAACAGCACCAAAAAATTAACAGGCAGTTTGGCGAAAAGGTCTCTGCCAGACAGTAAATTATCTATACTCGCTAGTGATTTGAAAAGTAGGTTTTAGGCCTGAAATAGGGACGTGTCCCTAACTATCCTTTTTTTATGGAGCCAGTGGAATGAGTTAGTGCCTGGAGCATTATCCTTTTTTTAAATTCTTTGTTTATTTCAGTCTCTCCTTTAAAGTGCTTCTTAATAATCCTGGGCTTGGGGCGCCTGGGTGGCGCAGTCGGTTAAGCGTCCGACTTCAGCCAGGTCACGATCTCGCGGTCCGTGAGTTCGAGCCCCGCGTCAGGCTCTGGGCTGATGGCTCGGAGCCTGGAGCCTGTTTCCGATTCTGTGTCTCCCTCTCTCTCTGCCCCTCCCCCGTTCATGCTCTGTCTCTCTCTGTCCCAAAAATAAATAAAAAACGTTGAAAAAAAAAAATAAAAAAATAAAAAAAATAAAAAAAATAAAAATAATCCTGGGCTTATTTCTATATACTTACTGAATTTTAAGTATCTATTTTTAGGGGCAACTGAGAGCTCAGTTAGTTAAGGGTCCGACTCTTGATTTCAGCTCAGGTCACGATCTCACGGTTCGTGGGTTTGAGCCCTGCATCGGGCTCCGTGCTGATAGCACGGAGCTTGCTTGGGATTCTCTCTCTTCCTCTCTCCCTCTGCCCCTCCCACACACGTGTGCTCTCTTTCCCAAAGTAAATAAATAGGTAATTTTAAACAAATAGTAAAATTTAGCAGTTCAGTTTTATCAAATGTTGCTAAAGGGTGTTTCCATTTAATACTGCCTCCAGAAAGAAGAAAGTTACTTTCTCTTCTAGGTCCCTTCTAGTAGGAAGAGGCAAAGAAAAGACCAGAAGCAGAACCCCAGCGGACCACTCACCCCCTCTCGCTTCCAGGAGACATCGGATGGCTGCTTCTGCCTCCTGGGCATTGGTAGTTTTGATCTGCTTGACATTGTAGGGTTTACTTATCCCCGTCCTGGCTTTGGGCTTCAGGACAGAGTCAAGAAGAAAAGCAATGTTAACACAGGCAGGCAAACAGACTCACCTGGTCTGATCCCTGCCTGCTGATCTGTTCACAAGCGTGTGATGCAAGGGGCTCCGTCAGATGGTGGTTAAGACGCAAACTCCGATCCAGACCGCATCCCTCAAGCCTCTGTCCCCCCGGAGTACTCTGAGACGAATGCAGTAATACTGAGACCTGACCTCCTGTCCCCAGCCGGATGGTTACAGGTCTTGGCAATGCGGCCTAACCACCGTCTGCTTTGTTAACCAGGTAAAAGCCAGAAAGCATCATCAGAGGCCACTTTTTTGGCAGCTCAGCACAATTCTTGACACACCTTCCACGTTTTCTCAAAAGTGCCCTTTCTGCCTCTTCACCCAAACCTCTGGGTTGCCACTGATGGCCTGCCTTCACTACCACCAACTGCTGAGGCCTAGCTGTTCGTTCCCTCCCCTGCCGTCACACGGGACATCTGGCCCAGCCGCCGCACCCCCCTGGGACAGCCTGCCTCCACCCGGCACCCCGGCTTCACCTCCCGTGCTCTATTCCTCTGACCTCCACCTACTGTCTTCCTACGCAGCTCACTGCCATCTTCTGGAACTTTCTACCTCTACCATCCTCCCTGTTGTTATCACTAGCATTCCCTTACTGCGAAATTGAGGCCCCATTACCTCTTCTCTCAAGACAACTGATCAGAATTTCTCCTATTTTGCCTTCCATCAAGCACTTGTCTACACATACCAAGGTCCAAGTCAAGCCTCGGAAGGGAGAGAAGCAGAGGGGTCTGGAAACAGTCCCACCACACAGGGACACGTGGGATTTTTTTTTCGTCAAACGTGATTTTGTCTCTAACCCTCTTACAACCATATGAAAACCCTATAAAAGACCTAAACTATGGGTCTGGGAAAGAGCTGTCAGGCAGAGGGTAAAGAGATATTAGTCTATATATTCACTGAAGAGGTGATCCTGCCTGATCTCAGGGGCTGGAGGCGAGCCACGGGGCAGACCCCTGGGGTTTGGAACGCTGGCCCACTTTGCTTTGAGCAGAACCTGAAAGAACTCACTGCGTGCTGGGGCGCTCCTGGCAGAAGTTTTGCCGTCTGCAAAATCGAGTACTGCCCGTGGGTGCCAGAGGAGATGGACACGTCCGAAGCCGACTTTTTCACCATCAAACCAGCTGTGAAAACCAACAAGGCAGAGTCCCCATCTCAGTGAGGTCACTGGCTGCTTTGGAGCCATGTCCCAGCTAGCTGGGAGCCGGGCCAACCACACACGTTCGTAGGGTCCGAGCCCGGGGGGCTGGTGGGCATTCGCAGAGTCGATACTAACTTTCTCCTTTGATTCTCAAGCAGTTTGTGACTATTCTCTGGAGAAATATTATTTGAACACAAATTTTAATCTAACATCCTGGGGGGGGGGGATTCAAATCTGATATAAAAGCCAATTCATTTTTAAGTGGTTTAAAACACACTGCAGTTATTAGGACTCAGTTTTAAAAGTGGTTTGTGGACAAAAATCTAAAAACCAAAAACAAAAAACCAAAGCAGAGGAATAAATGCATTAAATTACACTTATGGTCATTCAGAAATCATGTTTTAGAATGTTCAATGACATAGACATTAGACGAAAGACAAAAAAATGGCCGCCAATTTTGTAAAAAATAAATAACTGTATGTAGGTGTAGATACATATATTTAGGAAAAAAAATGGAAATGTTGTGATTAACAATTGTTATCTGTAGACAGCCAAGTGAATTTTTAAAAGTTCTGTATTTATCTATTTTGGTAAAATTTCCACAATATGACCTAAATTTTATTTATTTAGTATTTTATTCTCTGAGTGTTAACTCAGAAAAGTAAAGAATACACATAAAAAGTCATGTGCTTCTGGCTCACCATCCATTACTCTTGTGACGTAAGCCAAGGTAAACCTAAATGGGAAGTAAAGCCTGAGGAAAATCCCTGTGTCTGACTGTGACACGTTTTGGGGTGAGGAGAGAAGTAAACAGTAGAGGTAAAACAGAAGGTGCTCAAAAGCACACCACAAATATCTTTGCAGGTTGTTGAGGAAAAGCTTGAGGGCCAAGCACTGGTTCTGGGGGAGCAGGAAGAGGGGCACTTTCCTCGGGCTCACGGGGAAGGGCCTGTCCTCAGGTGGCCGGATGCTGGAGGCCACAGGCCTGGGCCTGCAGAAGACAGGACGCCCGGTTTGAGGCGGCCCTGAGGTCGCCTGGAGTGTTGGGCGTCTGGGCTTACTGGAACCCTGGGAAGCAGGGAGAGGGCGGGCAGCAGGCGCGGACAGAAGGCCGCTTCTGCAGGAGTGGGGAGGAAGGTGCTGGAAGGTCCTCGCTCAGCGGTCGCCTCAACTTTCCATTCTCTACTGTCTCAAACAGAAAGCGCCTTAAAGCGAACCGCAGCTACGGGAGAGGGAACAGCTTTGTCAAAGCTTCACATAGTTTCCCACGAGAAACACGACCATCTCTGATACGAAGACAGAGAGGAGCCTGAGGCAGGGAAGGCGCTGGGGACCCGGGTGAGGCAGCAGCGGACTCAGAGGGAGGTGCTGAGTAGCAGGCCACAGGCGGTTATTCCCAGCAGGCACGGTGAAAGCCGAAAGCAGCAAAGTCTTACTTGGAGGGGGGGGTCTCTGCGGTGGGTGAGGTGGCCGAGGCCTAGTGGGAACCGACAGAGACCTGCTTGGAGAACGGTGGCGGAAATCCCCGACTGCTTCCAGCTCCTGCGTGAGCTCCGCCAGGTCAGCATCATCTGGAGGACACGGCGGAATGCGGGTGAGGGGAGTCGGGGCTCAGACGCGGGTCTGTGCCGAGCTGATTGTGCAGGAGGGCCTCCCGAGGACAGGGGACCCCTCTCTGCTGGCGCGAGGGGCGGGGGAGGGGGGGCCACCCAATGCCTGCGTGGAACATGAGATAGGAACCGTGGACAAGACTTCTCGTCCAGACGTGAGGGACACGGAAATATTTCCAGGTGTAGGTGTGTTTCCTTCTGAAAAAACAAAGGAGGCTCTCACACAGAGTAGACGAGACCATCGGAAGACCAGAGCCCCTCGGTTTTAATTCCTCACTCGAACACAGGACAGCTGTTTGGGAAGCTGACCACGCTCTCTGCCATCCCGTGACAAGCTCCTCGTACGGAGAATCCCCGCTCACCCCTCATGTTCCAAGTCCCACAGCCCGCCGCCAGCTACCTCACAGGCGTTCACCCTCCTGGCTTGTCCTGCAAATAACCTTTGAAGACTAGGAGGGGCGTGAGGAGGTGACTGCTTTGGTTTCATTACATATATATTTATTACACATAAGTTCAGGACACTTTCAGATCTTTTTTCCCACGCTACAACACAGCCCAGTTAACTTCATTTTGGCCTAGACATTCCACCCCTCACATTTCCAACAGCTCAAACTCATGGCTGTTTGAGGTTGGTGCTGGGGAGAAGCAGGGTTTCTCCTTCTAATGGGAATGTCTGATCACCCACAGCGTTGAGGACATGCCTTCTCCATGCCCACAAGGCGCCATGCTGCTCTAATTTTTTTTTAAATTTTTTAAATGTTTGTTTATTTTTGAGAGACAGAGACAGAGCATGAGCAGGAGAGGGGCCGAGAGAGAGGGAGACACAAAATCCAAAGGAGGCTCCAGGCTCTGAGCTGTCAGCACAGAGCCCAACGCGAGGCTTGAATTCACGAACTGTGGAATCACGACCTGAGCTGAAGTTGGACGCTTAACTGACTGAGCCGCCCAGGCTCCCCTGCTCTGCTAATTTTTCATTCAAAGAAGCCTTTATGGTCATACATGCCCTCCCCTTGGGAGGCTTCCTAAATGACGGCCACCCCTGAAGAAAGGGACCATTTCCTGTCTGAAGAGCACATCCCTTCAGCCACTTTGGCTCCAGGGCAGGAGCCCTCCGGATGTGGGGTGCATAGAACCACCTCGATGCATGGACAAAGTCTGCTGCCTCCGTATTGGGCAGCAGACCCCAAACCCAGCTGTGTGCTCAGTCACCCGGGGAGCTTGATGAGATGCCAGATTTCCAGGGTCCCAGCCCACCCCTGCCAAAGCCACAGCTCCTTGATGGGGCTCAGCAGCCTGGAAGTTTAAAAGCTTCTGATGGTTCAATGCAGGCAGGCTCCTAACCAACTTTGGGGCTACTGCACAATCAAAGGGGCTTTGGGGTGTCTGCACCTCTCTTGGCAAATTATCTTCCCTGGGAGGCATCTCAATTCACTTTCACCCCGTTCTGTATTCTCAGTCCCAGCTTACAGGGTCCTGACACCTGCTAGGGTCCTGGACCCGCCGGGCACAGTGGTCCTCCAGTGCGGGAGGTGCAGTGACCGACAGCTAGAAGGCACTTGTGGCCGTGGGTGATACTCCTGACAGTCTGAGGCTGGAGCATGAACTACCCTACTTCCCAGCTCACGTAACACCAGAGGGTTTTTAAACTTACTCAAAAGGGCCATTATACTATATAACCTAGGGCTTTGCAGTTCAATCTGGAGGACTTCCAGTCCCTCTCTGCTTCAGTCTAAAATGACAGAATGATGCTAATTATCGTGTTAGTGTGCAATAACATATTGTATAAGTGTAACCATACACCAGCACTCAGGACCTAGATACCGTATGGACCTAGAGAGCATCTCGCTAAGTGAAATAAATCACACATAGAAAGACAAATACCATATGATTTCACTTATATGTGGAACCTAAAAGACAAAACAGACAAACAACAGCAAAAGAAAACCCCCCAGAAACTGACTCATACATCTACGAAACCAGTGATTGACTCGGCGGTGGGGGTGGGGGGTGGGGAACGGGCGAAATAGGGTGAAGGGGATTAAGAGGTACAAACTTCCGCTTATAAAATAAGTCAGTCACAGAGATGAGAAGCATAGCATAGGGAATATAGTCAATAACATTGCTTTAACACACAGTGACAGACGGTAACTGCACTCACTGTGGCAACTATTGCGTAATGTACGGAATTACTGAGTCACCATGTTGTTCGCCCGAAACGAATATAACGTCATCTGTCAACTATACTTTCTTTGCGGTCAATTATACTTCAGTAAAAAGAAATGCCTATGTCTCTTATGGGATTGAAAGAGAAAAGTTTTGGAGAGGAGAAACGAAATTACAAATGTAAAACCAGTTTAGAGCTGTGGCCATTTAAACATACAGAGGAAACGGGAATTAACATGAATCTGGTGTGTTATAAGGGTACCAGTTGTAAAAAAATAATAAAATAAAGTAAAGTAAAGTAAAGTAAAATAAAGTAAAATAAAATAAAGTAAAATAAAATAAAATAAAATAAAGTAAAATAAAGTAAAGTAAAATAAAATAAAATAAAGTAAAATAAAGTAAAATAAAATAAAGTAAAATAAAATAAAATAAAGTAAAATAAAGTAAAATAAAATAAAATAAAGTAAAATAAAGTAAAATAAAATAAAATAAAGTAAAATAAAGTAAAGTAAAATAAAATAAAATAAAATAAAGTAAAGTAAAATAAAGTAAAGTAAAATAAAATAAAGTAAAATAAAGTAAAGTAAAATAAAATAAAGTAAAATAAAATAAAGTAAAATAAAGTAAAGTAAAGTAAAATAAAGTAAAATAAAATAAAGTAAAGTAAAATAAAATAAAATAAAGTAAAATAAAATAAAGTAAAATAAAGTAAAATAAAGTAAAATAAAATAAAGTAAAGTAAAATAAAATAAAATAAAGTAAAATAAAATAAAGTAAAATAAAGTAAAGTAAAATAAAATAAAATAAAGTAAAATAAAATAAAGTAAAATAAAGTAAAATAAAATAAAGTAAAATAAAATAAAATAAAATAAAGTAAAGTAAAATAAAATAAAATAAAGTAAAATAAAATAAAATAAAGTAAAGTAAAATAAAATAAAATAAAGTAAAATAAAATAAAGTAAAATAAAGTAAAGTAAAATAAAATAAAGTAAAATAAAGTAAAGTAAAATAAAATAAAGTAAAATAAAGTAAAGTAAAATAAAATAAAATAAAGTAAAATAAAGTAAAATAAAATAAAATAAAGTAAAATAAAGTAAAGTAAAATAAAATAAAATAAAATAAAGTAAAGTAAAATAAAATAAAATAAAATAAAGTAAAATAAAATAAAGTAAAATAAAGTAAAATAAAATAAAGTAATGTAAAGTAAAATAAAGTAAAAAGTAAAATAAAGTAAAAGTAAAAGTAAAGTAAAATAAAATAAAATAAAATAAAATAAAATAAAATAAAATAAAATAAAATAAAAAGCACTAGAGAAAATCAGTGTGGTGGTAGCTGGATACAGGCCCAGGGCCCAGTTTCCACCACTTGCTATGACCTGTTTGTTTGTTTTAGGCCTTTCGTGGGTGTGGGCACTTGATTGGTGGCATCGTTCAATGCCCTGCTGCTGAGGGAAAGAACGAACTCAATGCCAGGGCCAAGCTACCTTTGTAGGTCGGGTGCCGCGTCTTTTTAGTGAGTGCAGGCGACGTGTCGGCAGGCACCGCTGCTGTGCAGCTGGGGGCTTCGGAAAGGTAGTCCCCTGCCGTCTCGCCGTCTGAGACCACAGGCTGACTTAGCTCATCCACCAGGTAGTCTTCGTCATCTTCGAGAATGTCCCCTTGGGGAAGGAAACGTCACAGCACACAATTAGGGTGACCGGCACAGTCTCTCGGCAGCGGGTCTGTTTCAACATCCGGGCTTGTGGCTCAGCATCAGGACGCCCGCCCCAGGCCCGGGTCAGCAGGTACGGGACCCCGATTCCATTCACACCGGGACACGGGACCGAG
The DNA here is from genome assembly GCF_018350215.1 of Panthera leo. NCBI lineage: Eukaryota > Metazoa > Chordata > Mammalia > Carnivora > Felidae > Panthera > Panthera leo. Next base: position 141,580,377 of record NC_056683.1, on the reverse strand, counting down.
GCCACGGCGCTGACAGCCTCAAAGCCACTGTTTTCAGTGTAATTCGGGATGGCCGCGGGTCTCAGCTACCAGTTCCCACATCACCCCTAGACACGCACACTGCCCAGCTTGCCACGTGGGCGAGCACGCTTGCACTTCAAGGACCCTCGGTAACCTTTACGGACAGGGGGTTAGAAGGGGGTCTTGAAAATCTCATGCTGGCTGCCGGAACGTCTGGCCTGCCCGCCTCGCCACAGTCACCAAAGAAGTCTTGTAGGGACTATACTCACCCTCTGACTCATAGTCCAAGCTTGTGAAGTCAAAGTTCTCCTCCAGCAAACAGGAATTGGCGGTTGGAGACACGGAGGCCATGCTATCCCGCTTTCGGATGATCTCCTCCTGCCAGCCCTTCAGCCAGTCCTTGGTCTTTGGTCTGATCTTCACTGCTCTGCCCTTCACCTGTGAGGACAGGGCGACCAGCCGAGAGTGAACGGAGATGTCAGAACTCTCTTTCCTTTCAAACTTTTCCTTGCTCAAACTCGGGCATCAGGAGCAGGCCGACCTTCCTGTTTTACCAAGAAAAATCAAGGGTCTAGACCTCAGGGAAGATCAGCACAGCTCACATATGGTCTAAATAAAAGTGGAATTATCATCTTTGGCTTTTCATTCCATGTGAACGTCAAACCAGGATATTACCAAAATGGAAACCACCTGTACACGGCATATTCCGAAATACGCGGAGAGAAGGATTGCAATGCTCTCCCACGTGCAGGTGTGAGCCAAGACAGACCCGGTGACTCAGCGGGATCTGTCCTCGAGAACTTGCTCTTTCTCCCCAATTCTGCAAGTGGCCAGGGATGGACATCAGATCCCTCACCAGAAATAGATACTGGAAGGAAGAGTACTAGCTCATGCAGCGCCCACATCTAGAGACACGGTGAGGAGATGCCATGGCCACGCAAAAGCACAAGAAAACCCTGGGGAGTAAGCAGCCCCCGCGGCACAGCTGACCACGCACGACTCACCTTTATACCGTCCACGTCCAGGACGCTGAGAGCTGAGTGACTGTCTGCAAAAGTCACCAGCATCTGCCCTTGGTTGACCCTGGAATAAATGAGTTGAGCCAAGTCAATGCCAAGTGCAACGCGGCGGCTCGACGGGGCTGGCATGTACGTGACGTGCACGTGGGACCCCGTGCCAGCCAGGGCAGTACTTACCGGACAAGAACAATGGTCCCATAATTGCCCAATGTCTGCATGAGTTCTGTGCGCACATCCTCAGGAAACTCGTTTTTCTCTTCTACGGTTGGTGACTGAAGGTTGACTATGACGGTAGCATCCAGGGGGCCCTGGAAAGAGGACACTTCCTGGAACACCCTCTCCCGAGCACCCACATCGACTTCTTGCACTTCCACCTCCACGATCGCCAGGACGGGTCTGCGTTAGACGTGAAGGGAAGATAGGTACCGGTTAGCGAGCTGAGCAGCTCCCGCCCCCACAGCTCCACTGTCAACAGGGAACATCGACACCCCGTGAGTGTGGCCCCAGCACAGCACTGTGCTGTCCTAGGGTTTCAGACTCTATCTCTGCCCAATCCTAGCGTTGTCTTGGCATTTTTACCTGTGGGCGATTTAGAGAAAACAGCACCAGCCACTAGCAAAGATTTTTTACATGGTTTTCACCAGTACTGCCGAGGATGGTGGGAGGTGAGAATTCTCCCTTTGCTAGGGATTCAAGCTTTTTGGAGGGCGACTTGGCAACTGATGTGAAGAATCTCAAAAATGTTCATCTCTTTTGACCTACTAATTTCAATTCTAGGACTCTGTTCTAAGAAAATGACCAGGGATTCAGACAAAGATTTATATACAAGGTTGATCATGACTGTTGATGGGAGGGAAAAGGAAAAGGGGAAATAATCTAACTGTTCCGTGACGGCGAAACAGGTTATGGTGCAGCCGTACGATAATATCTTATACAACTAGTAAGAATGATGTTGGAGAAGTCTAGTGGACACACACAAGAAAACAGATTGGCAGGAAATAATGTAATTGTTATTATTAATCTTTTTGAAAAATTAGGGTTTTTTAAAGATTTATTTTTAATGTTTATTTTTGAGAGAAAGAGAGCGTGAGCAGGGGAGGGGCAGAGAGAGAGGGAGACACAGAATCCAAAGCAGGCTCCAGGCTCTGAGCTGTCTGCGCAGAGCCTGACGCGGGGCTCAAACTCACAGACTGTGAGATCATGACCAGAGCCGAAGTCGGATGCTTAAACGACTGAGCCACCCAGGTGCCCCGAAGCAACTGTTATTGTAATTGTGATGGAGGATGGGTTTACTCTCTTTACAAAAATGTAGAAAATCCTCTGTTATGAAGATCATGCAACCTTATTGAAGACATTTATAATATGGCATCGGCTCATGGTTCGTGAGTTTGAGCCTTGAGTCTGGCTCTGGGCTGACAGCGTGGAGCCTGTCTGGGATCCTCTCTCTCCCCTTTCTCACTGCCCCTCCCCTGCTGGCATGCACGCATGCACACTCTCTCTCAAAATAAACTTTACTAAAAAGATATATATAGGGGCGCCTGGGTGGCTCAGTCGGTTAAGCATCTGACTTCGGCTCAGGTCACAATCTTGCGGTCTGTGAGTTCGAGCCCCGCGTCGGGCTCTGGGCTGATGGCTCAGAGCCTGGAGCCTGCTTCCGATTCTGTGTCTCCCTCTCTCTCTGCCCCTCCCTTGTTCATGCTCTGTCTCTCTCTGTCCCAAAAATAAATAAACATTAAAAAAAAAATTAAAAAATAAAAAAATATATATATAATACAGCATCGAGAGGAAACAAAACATAAGACAAAATCGTAGATCATATGGTGGTGACCTTTAAAACCAGGGAACACTGCAAAAGTGATATATAATCAGTATGATCCCCGAGATTTACAGCACCACTGTTAGACTTTTTTTTTTTTTTTTTTGCTTCTGGAACAAAAAAGAAGACTGAGAAGAATCTGACACAGGATACGCACAAAGTGAGTGTTTTCTAAAAGTGGGTGGCTCAGGCAGTTAAGTATCCGACTCTCGATTTCGGCTCAAGTCATGATCCCGCCACCATGAGATGGAACCCCGCGTCGGGCTCCGCACTGACAGCGTGGAGGCTGCTTGGGATTCCCTCCCTCTGCCCCTCTCCTGCTCTCTCCTTCCTCTCCCAAAATAAATACAACTTCAAACAAACAAACAGGCAGAGGACCTCTTCAGAGAAGCTGCATGAACAGTAAGCGAAGCATCACTGAGGAAAGCAGGTGCCGGTACAGTGTGGGCAGCACCCAGTGATAATGTGAAGGGGCTGCTGACAGGAGGACGCCTGCAGGAATCTGTAGAGAATGCTGCTGGCGGGAAAAGGCCAGTCTCCCTGTTCTGATTCCATCTATGTAACCTACTTGGAATAACAAAATTATGGAAAGGGAGGAAAAAGGGCAGCGGTGGACAGGGGCCAAGCAGGGGAGACCAGCGCGCCTGTAAAAAGGCGCCATGAGGCATCCCTGTGGTGATGGAGACATTCTGTATCTGGACTGTGTCAGTGTCACCATCCTGGTCATGACACCGTGCTCCAGAGCGACAGTATCTTCTCACCGCAGGCACTGGGAGAAGGGTACATGGGGTCTCTGTATTATTCCTTACAGAGGAATTATAATCTATAGTCACCTCAAAATAAAAGGTTTATTTTTTTAATTACATTTTTCCTAATATTCTTTTCAACGTTTATTATTTCGAGAGAGAGTGCGAGTGAGTGCACGAGTTGGGGGGAACGGGCAGAGAGAGAGGGAGAGAGAGAATCCCAAGCAGACTCCACACTGTCAGTGCAGAGCCTGACCCTGGGGCTGGATCTCACAATGGCGAGATCATGAGCTGAGCTAAAATCAAAGTTGGACACTTAACCAACCGAGCCACCCAGGTGCCCTCAAGAGAAAAAGTTTAATTAAAAAATATTAATGTAATAAGTTAGAAAGCAAAATGGTAAGTCTGCCTAACATAATCCCAATGTTCTTATACGCATTTAAATACTCAAAAGCACATCTACACGTAAACATACACCACGCACGGGTGAACATTTTGGTGTAAAATCTTCTAACATGCCTGGAAAACGCAGCCAACACATGACAAACCACTGCAGACACAGAACTATGGAGGCTTTGCTTGTTTATGTAGGTTTCCCCCTAACTGTCAATAAGGGAGAGGCTCTGCTCTTATAATTAGAAAAATCAATAAAAGTCTAAGACGCATCTGAAACCATTATGTCCAGATCTGTACCTCCCAGCATCCCGGCTGAGTGGAGGCTACTCCGTCCTTGTGGTTGCTCAGGCCAAACCCTGGGGTCCTCCTCAAATCGTCCCCCATGCACATATATGCCACCCAACCCCATGGGCGCCACTTTCAAAATCCATCCAGAACCCAAACACGTCTTGCCACGGGGACCCATGACCACCTGGTCCAAGACTGGCACTGTTTCTTCCCCTGCTTGCCGCATTAGCTTCTTCCCTGGCCCCACTGGACTCTCTTCAGCTGATCCCGTCAACACCTCGTCAGATGACTCCACTCCTCAGCTCGAGTAAAACCCAATGTCTTTTTGCGGCCCGTGGGGTTCCACGTGGTCTACGTTTCTTGCCCATCTCCTAGGACCTCCTCCACTCTTTCTACGCCACCTCTATTCTCTGGATTCCTGAACGTTCGCTGCCTTGCTCCTCACCCTGGAATGCTCTCCCCCCGACACCCCCATGGCTCACACTCTCACGTCTTTCAGGCCTTGGCTCCATGGTCGTCATATCTGAAAGGCCTTCCCTGAACACTGGGTTTAAAAGAGCACCAACCCCTTGTCTGACTCTTGCCATTACTATTTTTCCTTTCACAGCACTTACACTTGTTTACCAGCTGTCTGTCCTCACTAGACAATTCCATGAGAACGTGGTCTTGTCTGTTTTGTTCACGGCTAATCCTCAGTGCCAGGAACAGGGCCTAGCATACAGGGCCCTGCTCAGCAAATATAGTTCAATGAACTGCTTCTAAAGACACTCACTGAACTAGCACACGTGGAAGTCCCATATCTGGAGATTTCCCGGGGCTCATTTCTGGGCACGTATTTGCAACCACAGGTTTCTCGAGAATTTAGAATAACTAAAGATTTAGACTTAACGGCTGACTGACTTCACCAGCAACTCTGTCTCCTAATTTCCTACCTTGTGGAAGCTGAAACTGACAGGCAAGTTTGGTAGCAGCTGTGGGACGATCAAACCCTTCCTATTCATACCCTCAAATGCCATCCTCTGTCTCTTTACAGACGTTCTAGGAGACTGGTCTCGGGGCACACCGAGCTGACCGACCCGGCTGCTGTGTTCCACCCTTAATGGCCAAACCAACTGCTCAGAGCATTTAAGAACTCAGAATCCAACACTTAAAAACCCTACGGCATGGGGCGCCTGGGTGGTTCAGTCTGTCGAGCATCCGACTCCGGCTCAGGTTGGGATCTCACAGTTCGTGGGTTCGAGTCCCGCATCAGGTTCTGCGCTCTCAGCACAAAGCCTGCTTTGAATCCTCTGTCTCCCCCCTCTCTGCCCCTCCCCAGCTTGTGCTCTCTCAAAAATAAACGGACATTAAAAAAAAAAATTAAAAAAAAAAACCCAGCCCTAAGGCCATTTGTAATGATATTAGGAAAAACACGTCCCCAGTAGGTGAATGGGTAACTTCCACGGATATATTTAGTGGAACACTGGACGGCAATTACAAGTGAATGAGCCAGATCTGCAACAGCGACCTGACTGTATCTCAAAGACATTAAGTGACCAAAAAAGCAAGTTGCACAATGACATCATTTATGGGAATTTAAACGACAAAGTACCATAGGCTGCATCTTTGAAATTTTCATAAATGACATCAGTTGTGATGTGAGCAATGACAAAATACTAATAACAGTGATTAATTCTTGATGGCGGGTACACAGCTATCTGTCACACTCTTCTTTGTTGTTTACGGAATTCCACATGCCTGCACACCCGCATTCTGAAGGGGACAGCACACCCGTTGTCCGCGGGGAGCAGCGGACGCTGCTTTTGCCAGCACAAAGGTCCCCGCGGCCTCCAGGACCGTACCTGTGATCGGATGCTTGCAGTTCCGCTCGGCCGTAATACTTGAGGGCTCCAGGAGACCAGGAATGTCTGACCGTGCTGTCCGCGTCTATGTCGCTGTCTAGCAGGTTGAGATCTCCGGCTACTCACAGGGATTACGATCAAGAGACCCACACACAACACACAATTGTATCAACATACGGAAAAGCCGACTGAGGAGCCTGGGCCACGGGGGTCTATGTCACAGACCACCCTGTCTCAGACTCGTTCCCTCTAACCCACTGGGCCGGAAACCACGCCAAGGAGGCTCTGGGGTCTGGGGCAGGTAATCCACGTAGGTCGTCCAGTGCTGCCTACTTCCTCCCCAGTGGACACACTCAGTGGGGGTGCGGGTGGCGGCTGTGGGCTTTCCACCCCAGAGGCCACAGGAACACAGGGCGTCTGCAGCCCTTCGTACGGTAGGAGAAGCAGAGACTAAGACCATGACGGGGTCCCTGCCTCTCGGTACCCTGGGGAGGTCACAGATACCCACAGAGCGATCTGAACAGTGTGATTTCCTGGCTTTGAAATCTCTGCATCCATCTTGCCAGAAACGCCGAGCTGTTTTAGGTATAGGTGTTCTAAATGAGCCGCCCTTCCCAGCTGGCCATCGCTAATACTTCTAAACATACTGGAAAACTAATTGAGGAAAAAACCCTCCTTCCCTGTGTCGGGCTCATGTCCTATTTGGAATTGGAGCTTTAAGCAGGTAAGAGTTTGGTTGAACAAAAGGGGCCGGATGTACTGCATGTTGTGGGTGAGGGCACAGACACCGGACACTGACTTCTCTCCTGTTCGCCCCCCCAGGACAGAAGGCAGACGGGGTGGTGTGCGGGGACAGCCGTGATGCAGGGATGGGGAGAGCCAAAGGGGAGCTCCCCAAAGCACAACTTCCAAAGCTTAGGGGCCAACAACTGGAATGAATCTCCTGTAGCTTCGGGTTACCAAGAAAGTTGTTGTTTATAGCAAAGAACGCTGTGCTGCATCACTGTGACTGACTTGCCCTCTGTGGTTATCGACCATTCCCCCTCTACCAGCTCTGAAGGTGCACACGTCCCACGCACCTGTTCTGTCAAAAGGGTGCCTCTTCCTCCACCACAGGACCCTGTCTGTCCAGGCAGGGGTGCGGCATTTGTCACTTGTGTCGTAGGCGGCCGAGCCAACGTCATACTTGTAAGTAGGTCCAAAATTAATGGTGCCTTCATGAAAGTCTTTAAAAATCTATTGGGAGAAAAGACCAAGACCACCTTCGTTCTCCTAGATTCTGTGTGTCGTATGTAAAAACAAAAAAATAAAAAAGCACATACCAAAGGGCTCTCTTCCTTAAAAGACCCAGGATCTACATTGTATTTGCAAATATGTTTCAAACCGAAACGTATGGGTGCTATTTAATTAGCAATACAGTGATGATTACTCATTGTACTGACTTACACACCACACAGGATCTCCCACCCACCTCAAGTACCCGATGTACCACTGTCCGCTTGCCAGTTCCCGGGGAGACCGCGGAAGGCAGGCGGCGAGGCTCACAGGTGCCCCATCCGCACAGTCCCAGACCTAGTACGATGCCCGGCCATTGCTATCAAGGTCTTCATCGATATTTGCTAACTGAATGAACCGGGTCAACAGAAGCACAGAACTGAGACTGAACTCTCTTTCGGTTTAGCTCTGGATCCAGCCGCAGCGCCGTGAGAAGACCCTAGAACGGCCTGTACTAATTCGCTCAGTGCATCTGTGGAAGGGTGTGGACAACACTGGTAGGAGGCAGAGAGAAGAAACTGTTGCAGAGATGTATGGCGTGGTTACTTTTCCATCTGGCCTCCCTTAGCAATCCACAGCCCTGGCAGGGTTGAGTGGGGAGTGCACAGAAAGCGTCAAAAAATGCCTGTCTCTTGCCGCAAGAGACACCTGAATCCCTCTCACCACACATTTTACCAGCTGCGTTTTCAAAACGTAAATGGAATATGGCTGTGCACCTGCCCTCTCGGCCCAGCCTGCCACAAAGCTACCAGATACCAACATGAGCAAACAGTCTGCATTGGAGAAGATCAGCTGGGTCATCGGGAAGCCGGCCAGTGCGACCTGGAAGAACTGAGGACAGATCCTATACCTGAATCTTTCCTATCGTGTCATTGCCTGAGGAGTCACTAAAAAACTGCACACGGGTCATTTGGGGGGACAAACATGAGCTCTGTAGTTTGACAATCTTGGACTGCATCATGGCTCTGTGTACTGACCGTGTGACCTTGGACTCATTTGACCTTGGCCTCAGTTTTCTTGTCTATAAAATGGGTATAATAACCTAATTTATAGGACGGTCTTGAGGATTACCCACACAAATTGGTATATAAAGTATATTAAATACAGTTATAATTCGTTAGCGTGTTCATCAATGAGAAACAGAACTATCATCAAAATAAAGCGCTTTGAGCATCTGTCGGTGGGTCCTACAAGGCTGGCGTGGGGTACGAGATGGGTGGGCTTGTCTACATCAGCATTCTCCGTCCCCACCCAGCACTGTGCTTGCTGCTGACACAGGGCCCTTCGAAGCCGTTCTGATTCCCGCCGAGCGCGACCACTTACTCCCTGGGGGGACACGGAGGACTGAGGGCTCAGTTTGTGTGAAGGACGAGGGACAGCAAGCCCACCTCTAACCGCAGAGCACGGGCTCTGGTGTCGGAGGAGGGGCTTCTGCCACCACTGTTCCTGTGGCTGGCCTGTGTGCCCGCCAGTCTCCTGCAGGGGGGCGGCTGCTCCCGCTCCGAGCGGACACACAGACCCTGAGCACAGCCCGTTGGAGGAAGACCAGGCAGTGGGTGTGAACGGACGCTCATGTTTAACTTCACACGCCACACATCTTAGCGTCAGAATCACTGTTAAATCCACTCATGGAGCTTAATTTACCGCATGCCGGTGTAGACACTTAGATGCTACTCCATAGTAAAATATGCTAAGGCATATTTTAAGAGCACAACTTACTTTTCCGCTTGATTTCTGCAGCTGGAGCTGATCAAATTCCAGAAGTTTCTTCCAGTCTTGGCGTTTGACAAAATAGAAGACTTCTTCGTAAGTGAGATCGATGCGGTAGTTGAAATCGCCGCACCAAAACACGTAATCGTGAGAGAAGATGTTTCTTCCCTGTCGTAAACAAAATCACAGTCATCCCGGCCCATCTTGCAAAGAAGGTGGGCGACGGGAGAAAAATTCACCGTGCAGATAATACGCAGATGCACTGTTTCTTAAAATGTTACTTAAAAAAAATGTCTCGTACTAGAGCATCTCGTCTTTCATTAATCCCATACACTTACTGAGGGGCTTTTGTGTAGCTTATTTTATTTTTTTTTAGTTTATTTATTTATTTTGAGAGAGTGAGCAAGAACGAACACAGGGGAGGGGCAGAGCGCGAGGGAGAGAATCCCAAGCAGGATCCTGCCTGTCAGCCCAGAGCCCAACTCAGGGCTCAACCTGATGAACTGTGAGATCGTGACCTGAGCTGATATCAAGAGACTGAGCCACCCAGGCGCCCCTACGTGGCTTACTTTGCTTAAAATGAGGATGTTTTTGAGCGGTTTGAAGAAAGCTCAGCTCTAACTGGGGAAGCATGACTTCGTCCTTCGCTGCGCCCACCCCAGCTCCGTGACTGGCTGTGCTCCTGCTTTCGTTACATCTACACACCCGAAGAAGAGCGGCCCCAAACATTCAGAGTTAGGAGGATCAGGCATAAGAAAATAAGTGAAAGTGCTCAGAATGTGCAACTTTGTAAAACGTCATGGATTTTGTCCATTTTCATCCTGTGACCCTCTGTTCCATTCTCAGTGCCCGCCCCCGGCGCCCCCCGCCTCCCCCCGCCCCTGTCCCGGTCCAGCCCACCCTGAGCCCGAGGTCCACCAGCACAGCTCTGGAGAGCACTGATCCTCGTCCTCTCTCCCTGCCGTGAATCACCAAAGACAATGACGGTGGCCACTATGCATCGCCCCTACCACCCATCCATAAGCACCGGGCTGTGTCCTGGGGCGCACTGCCCTCACGGCAACACTGGGCAGCATGCACTATGGGCTTTTAGATTAAAAAAGAAAGTTCAAAAAGCTTGCTGAAGTTACACCACTAATGCACAATAAATGCAACATTTGAACTCAGATCTGCCTAACTCCAGAATCTGTTTCTGCTATACCCCCACTCCCTGCAAACCACGACAGTAATCTGGGCGGAGGATTACAACGATCACAACCAAATAAATGTGTAGAGCGCTGCCGTCCAACGGAACTTCGGCAGTGATGGAAATGTTCTCCATCTGTGCCGTCCAGAACGGGAGCAGCTGGCCACAGGCAGCCAGTCACAAGCAGCCAGTGAGTGGCCATCAAGAAATGTGGCCAGTGCAACCAAGGGATTTTTGTTTTATTTAATTTTAATTAATTTAAATTAAAATACTTGCTTGTGGCTAGAGCCTAGTCCGCCGGGCAGCACAGGTGTAGAGCATTAACTGATCGGCATCCGCAATTTTCTGTTGTTGAAAAAAAAGGCTCGTTTTGTGCCCTTTGAATACTTTGAATATGTCTAAAGTTTACTATTTCAAAACAGCACTTTAAGTGAGAAGGGTTGGACTATTTTTTTTAATGTTTATTTTTGAGAGAGAGAGACAGAAAGAGACAGAGAGAGACAGACCATGAGCAGGGGAGGAGCAGAGAGAGAGGGAGACAGACTCCGAAGCAGGCTCCAGGCTCTGAGCTGTCAGCACAGAGCCTGATGCGGGGCTCCAACTCATGGAGTATGTGATCACAACCTGAGCTGAAGTCAGATGCGTAACCGACTGAGCCACCCAGGCGCCCCTGGTTGGACTTTTTTTTTTTTTTTTTTTTAAACGAAGAGACACACAGAGAAAACACGCATAATGTCCTACGTAAATTAGAAGACTACAAGTTGTAAATTTCCCAGCTCTGTTTCTTTTTTGGTCCAAGAAACAAAAACTACAGCAAAGACTACAGCACTCGCTGATGAAAATAAAAGAGTTTTTGCTTTGAGAGCCTATGCAGCCCAGTAAACAGGATGTCAGTTTTATGGGATCTATTTGGTCTCACACTCTGGAGGCTCTGTGACCCAGCCAACGGTGTCACAGACACTGGCAGAACATGTGGTGAAAAGAGTTGGCCTCCCCTCACTGCTGGGAAACCGGTGGTTTGCACCAGGCTGAAGGTGTGCAGGCAGTCATGTTTATACAGGAAAGAGAACATTCAAATCTGAATTTGAAAAGAAGATCTGCTGGCTTTGGGATGGAAACGCCTGCCACCACCAGAGGGCAGCATGGCGCATATTATCCGCAACCTGGAGACCAGGTGGAAGGATCCAGGGCTCCTTAGTCAGGAATGCACAGATTCAAAAACCGGGCGTTTGGGGCACCTGGGTGGCTCAGTGGGTTGGGCGTCCGACTTGATTTTGGCTCAGGTCATGATCTCACAGTCTGTGGGATCAAGCCCCGCATGGGGCTCTGCGCTCACCTCACAGGCCCTGCTTGGGATTCTCTCACTCTCTCTCTGCCCCTTTCCTGCTCTCACACAGTGTCTCTCTCTCTCAAAATAAATAAATAAACATTTTTTAAAAATTAAAAGTAAAAAAACGGGCGTTCTTAGCTGCAACAGAATACATATGTGAAGACCACAGATCTAAAGAAAACCAAGTCGCACACTGTCTGCATTCAGTTGTTCTCCACCAACTTGGACAGAGCATGGACCACAAGTGAGAAAATCGGAAAACACACGGATGCGACGAAAACGTGTAAGTGCATAAGGACTTGACGTGGGGCGTAGAACACTCCAGACCCCCTGGGCTCACCTCTGTTGTGCCATCCCAGCTCATCTCCCCTCCCCCAGCGCTGAGCCCCCAAGGGCAGGGACCCTCCAGCAGTCGCACCTCCGACGCCCGGCCTACACGGGCAGCTCAGAAAACCACGCGTGGGGCTGCGCCGAGCAGGGAGCCAGCACACGCATCCCTGTCACATTCCGGGCCACCGTCCACCCACGGCACGTTGCTCACCATCGGGAAACTGAGCTTCTGGGTGATCTCCCTGTAGTCGTCGTTCCTCTCCTTCACCTGGGCCTGCCCGGCCGTCAGGTGGCTGCACACGAAGCAGAGGCTGGTGCTGTGGAACTGGAAGCGGATGCCCACGGCACCCTTGTTCCCCGCCTTTCCTCCCATGCCCGTCTTCACCGTGTCAATCGCCACGTCTCTGGAACACAGAATGCACACGGGTGGCGGCTCCTTAGCGGTCAAGAAGGACAAGCGGAAACCCGCTTTGCTCCAGAGAAGAGCTGGGCGGCAGCCTGGGGCTTGTGGCTCAGAATCTGTTTAATCACATCTTCAGCGGCCAGGCCATGTGGTGCCCAGCGCGCCACACTCTCCTCTCCCTGCTGACGGCTGCCTCCTGGGAGGCCTGGAGGACCGTCTCCACAGCCCCAACTCTCAAGCGCCCTGCGCTCGCAGAACCACTCATGAAGCCGTCACTTCCATCCCCGCTTTCTGCTTCTATGCCTGCGAAGCAGCACCGGCTTCCCCACCCCCGGCCCACACCCGCAGCCTTCCGGCAAAGCACGGGTGCTGCAGTCAGGTAATCCACGCATGTTAAGAGACAGGAAACAGCCAGTTATTTGTGCCCGGCTGGGTAGGCGGTTTCCATGCAGACTCCAGCTCGCACTCGAATGCCAGCCTGCAATTCCTACGAGTGAGTGTGCGGGTCCACGGGACTGTAGACTGAGGCACACAGAGGTCTCCCCTGCTCCCTGGGACCAGCAGTCAGCAGACAAGGTGGCCAAGAAGCATAGGAGCTAAATGAGCTAAGGCTGAAGGAGAGGCTGGGGACCCTGGGCGGCATCTGGGAAATCTGGAGCTCCCCAGCACCGCCCTCTCTCGTGGTTCATCTCTAACCTCTACCCTGACCTTACCTTCACTGACTTTTACCCACTCACTTTGGACACTGCCCGACTGCCAGAATGAACAGTCAGGGGGACACGGACTTAAAGATTTTCTGAGCATCATAGAAGGGGATTATGGGCACAGAGCCCAGTCTTGCTCTCCAAGCTCTGCCACGGGCACGCCTCCTCTCCTCTAACTACACAGAGGTGTTCACCCAGGTAGCAGGAAAGGTTCAGCCCGGCAGGGGCGGTGAGAAAGACTGGAGGGAATGCTATGGACGTGGGCGAGACCCGGTAGCAATGGGAGGTTATGAGTCATCGAGGGAAAAGGTGAATTCCTCCCAAACCTTACAATACACACGCACACATGTACACATGCATGCACACACACACCACACATGTATACATGCGTGCACACACATATACACACACACGCACACTCACACTTTCCTAAGAGGACACCCATTTCCTAAGTGTTCTCTTCCTGACATTTACAAAGCTGTCACTTTAGGGACATTGCAATGGGGTGACAGTGGGAGAGGCTTTCTGCCCACATGTCTTATTTAGAACTCTTTTAAAGAGCTGGCATTTCCTGATGGGTTACTCAGCTCTTGGTCAGAGGCTTCCTGTCTAAAACTTCAACAAAAAATCCCTTTCCTTGCACAAAACTGAGTTTGGGAGACAACAATCACTCTTTCTGAAAGAGCTCAGCTTCCTGACCTGGAAGGTTCCCACTGTGGCTTTTTAGTCACCAGACAATATTCTATTCAGCCCAGTTTTTCCTTGGGGGGGTTGCTACATTGATTTAGAATAATGGCAAGTCCCGAACCTGGTGCAGGAGGGGGGAGGGGGAGGAAGTCCAAACAAAACACCGAGACCAACAACCCCGTGTCCCCCAGACGTTAACTCAATGTTCTTACCTGATGAATGGGACATGGTATGGACGTACAAAGATATACAGACAGACGCCCACCAGCTGTGCCGAAGTCAAGAGAATGTACCTATGAGAGCGTGAGATGGCTTTCTGCAGCTGCTCACCCCACATCTTCCTGTTGGTGGTACTGGAAGAGAAAGAAACGCTCTACCGTCTGCTGGAGATGGGCTCTCCTACCCACAAACTCCTCCAGCCCTTAGTTTATTCTTTTTGTACAACTGGTGTCACACTGTCCCCACTCCCACGTTAGTTCCCTGCCTCAACTCCTGCCATGGACTATCTGTGTATTTCTGGTTGTACCATACACATCACAGCACACGTCTCACCCCACCCCCTCCACCTAAAACCCAATGCAGTACCTCGCTCATTAGAGCTGCACAGACCAGGTTTTATTATTTGTTCAGAAAAGTCCTTGAAATAAAACCAACAAAGAAAAGGTCCAGTTGACCTTACAGAAAACATTAATCCAGTGGTTTTCTTTCCTTTGCATCCGGTGGAGGGAACAGAAACACCGTCTCCCTGCACTTACCCTTCTCACCTACCCCAGGAAAGGTGAGTCAGCACCCTTCCAGCCTGGCCCTCAGCCCACACCTTCCAGGTGCCCACATGCCAGCTCACAGCATGCCTCAGCCTCCACACACGGCTGAGAATATACAGCAATACCACGCCGTCCTTCTATTTCCTTAATTTGCAAAGAAAGAGGAATCGGAGGTACACATCTGTGTGTGGAGAAGGAACGCAATCCCAAGTATCTACACATCCGGGGTCCCAGGTTAGCGGACGCCGAAGCAGGATGGCCCAGAACCCTGCTCCTAGCCAGGCCCCTGGCTCAGGAAAGCCTCGGGTGAGTTCCAGGGTGCCGCCTGCACCCCTCGTGCCTGGATGCTCACCTGGCATTGACGATATTCCCTGCGCTCAGTTCCACCATCTCTTCAAACCCCACGGCAAATATGTCAGCTGGGCTGTCATCATCTGGGAGGGGGAAAGGCCGGAGGTGAAGGACAATCAGACGCAACAAGGCAAACTTGCGGGTCAGCAAACTCGCGGGGCACCGCGTTTGCCTCTTTGAGCCCAGGTGTGCCCCGGGTCCGGGTGCATGCGTCCCGATGACTCAGTGAAGCTTCGTGTGGAGCCCCACCTTCCTTCACGTCCTGCTGTGCACGTGGCCTTTCCCTGTCTACATCCTGGGGCACGTTACTGACCCCTCCAGACCTCTGTTCCTTTCTTTGCAGAAGGGACAGTAACCACCATCTCACAAGGAGTTGTGAAGCATCCATCAGATGGCACGTGTGAACTACCCACTCCACCTGGCAGGTAGTAAGGGCACCATCCTGTCGGTCTCCCTTCCTTCCCGGTGACCAACACGTGCATCAGGCCCAAAGGCACGTGGGGACGTCACTGTCTCACACTTGCCTGTGTCCCTCAGTACTTTTCAGTGCTGGGCCCAGCCTTGCCGGTTATGACTGACTGATGTGGCCCTTCCTGCCCCAGGGGACTGTCATCTCGGTGGTCGGAGCACGGAAAACCCTGCCCAGCTCGAGGTGGTGACAGCTGAGGTCTGCTACCGAAATGCAGTCTACAGGGCACACAGCCAGCCAAGGTGCTGCTCATCCGTTCTCTCTGGGTCCCTGTTAACAGGGAAGCTGAGGCTTTAACACGACCCCTGCCACATCTCTCCAGTGCCCCCCTGCCACCTGCTGCCACTCGGCTCCTGAGCCATCATTTCAGGCTGTGGTTCAAAGCACTGCACAAAGGGACACCCTGTGCTCCCTGATGCCATCGGGAAAGGCCAGGCTGTCCACTTCTTTCCCTGTTGGCCTCACAGGGCAGCTTGGAAACTTCAAGCTTGACTGGCTTAGAGCTTCTCTTCTTTGTTTAAAGAAAAACTACCCAATTCCTCTGATCTGCGGGCGACAGTCACCACAGCCCCTCCTCCCTCCTGAACCCGGTGAGTTTTTCCGGTTAGGGGGCGCTGCTGAGCCTGCGTCCCAATAATATGCCCCGCAAAGTGACAACAGCTTGCTGTCCCCACCCACCCTGCCGGCTGGCAAACAAAGAGCCATTTTTCGAAAAGGGGGAGGGAAGTTCTCTCTAACGTCCGCAGCATGTATGGGGCCTGCTCCGGTGGGCATTCTGAACGGTCCCCACCGACACAAGAATCCCAGGACCCCCAAACTGTGCGCTCCAGCTCTCCTGCACCTCGAGGCAGCAAGCGGGGTGCCGACCATGCACGTGATGGTGGGTGGGGGGGGGTGGGCTCCAGGCACCTCTCAGGGCCGCTGTGGAGAATGAGAGGCTCTTACACGTCCACAGAGAACCGGATCACGGATCTCTTGCAGAATCCAAGGAAGCCTGAAAGAGCCAGGCCTCCGCATAAATGCTGACTGCAGAAAATCATTTATTCTCCCAACCCTGCAATTCTGAGGCCATCCAATACTCCCTTGCATGACGTAAGACACAAGGTGAGGCGCCCAACTTGGGATTATTGTACTCCTAAAAGGCACACAAATTCTTTTGCAACTGCTTAGAGCGGATATGCAGACACAGGTGGCTGGGGAGAAGGCTGCGACACACGTGCTTGGTCAGCAGCAACACGACCCGTGCGCCTGGCTCTGGCCCAGCTTCCGACGGCAACGTGGCTCCAGGAGCCACGTGCTCCTCCTCACGACAAGAAGGTTCTAGTGAGCGAGACCCACAACTGCGAAATCTCTGTATGTGAAGAGAGAGACTCCCCGCTTCGACAGCCCTTCCAAACATGCGGAAAAGGGAAGGCGTCAAATAATTGGCCAGGTGTGTCCTAGAAAGTTAGACCACGGCACTTTCTAACCTTTCTCGGGAGTGGGAGCACCAAATACCAACTCTCAGGAGGCACCGGCTGCGGAAAAGGTCAAACCGAGGCCCTCGTGGTCGCGACAGCTGCACGCACTCACCCGGGGACCCTGCCAGGCCCGAGAGCTTGGGGGAGTCCAGCAGCCAGTCGGCCAGCTCTGCCGTCCCGAGGAGGTTGCTCCTGAACTGCTTTCCTCCGTTCACGTTCCAGGTCCCCATGGCGATTCGGATCCGTCTGAAATGTGTGAATTCCGACTGGCGCTCTGCCATGGCTCTCAGGATCCTGGGGGTCACTGTGAGGAGGCACGAAAGGGCACAGGTGTGTGCATTGCACAACCACACGTGTCCTCCAGAAACCTGGAAGGAGCTCCCTGTCGGGACAGACGGCCGCAGGTCCTACAGATACGGGCCAAGCGCGCTCCTCGAGAAGATGGTGAGGGGCTAAGGCCACCATAGACACCGCACTTCCCTTTGGCATCTTTTAAAAGTTTGTTTTTGCATTTTGAGAGAGAGAAGCGGGGGCGGGGGGTGGAGTGCAGAGGGAGAGGGAGGGAGAGAGGAGCCCAAGCAGGCTCCACACTCAGTGTGGAGCCCGACGTAGGGCTTGACCTCACGAACCGGGACATCACGACCTGAGCTGAAACCAAGAGTCAGATGCTTAACCGGCTGAGCCACCCAGGCAGCCCTCCCCTATGGCATGAAAATACAAGATCAGACACTCCCTTCTCCATAACCTTTACTTAACCAGAGCCCCACAGGCTAGGGCATCAGACCACAGGAAATCTCAGCCTCAGCATTCCATCCACAAGCCAGTGGGGACATAAGCAAGGGGACACTGCAACCTGCCATACTTTGTTATTTTTTTAATGTTTATTGTTTGAGAGAGAGAGCACAGAGGAGGAGCAGAGAGAGAAGAGGACAGAGGATCTGAAGTGGGCTCTGTGCTGACAGCAGAGACCAATGTGAGGCTTGAACCCATGAACTGCGAGATTATGGCCTGAGCTGAAGTCGGATGCTCAACTGACTGAGCCACCCAGGTGCCCTGACCTACCAGGCACCCCAGCCTGCCATACTTTAAATGCATACGTGTTAAACTTGGAATGTCTTAGCCCATCTTTGCCTTTTCCACCTTCCAGCCCTCAAGCCTGAGACGTTTTGTTTACCTCAGACTCAAACCCTTAAAAAAGCATTATTCTGAACCACATCCACCCTCTGGATATCCACAATAGATTCCATTTTTTAAACTAGTGACTTACAGCAAATTTAAGTCATACCTACCTATCTACTTAATAAGACTCTGTGCTACTCAGACCTTCTCTCAGTTTTGACTGAGCTTACCTTATTTCTAGGTCGATACAAATATCACCTTGGCTATTTAGAGTCAAGGGGGCACCCCTATGGAATCGTGAAAGCAGCAAAGTGCTCTGAAACCATTTTAAACATGGGCAAATTAATTTTCCAAAAATTTCTAGAACAAAACAAACGTTTTTCTAAAGCAAAATGCTAAGTTCTCCCCTTCTTCTCCACTAGCTCCATAGCATTTACAGTGTCCAGGGAATAAGAGACCATTAAGATTTCTTCCAAGGGGGGCACCTGGATGGCTCAGTCAGTTAAGCGTCTGACTCTTAATTTCAACTGAGGTCATGATTTCATGGTTTGTGGGTTCGAGCCCTGCATCGGGCTCTATGATGGATAACAGTGCTGAATCTGCTTGGGATTCTCTCTCCCCCTCTCTCTCTCTGTCCCTCCCCTGCTTGCGCACTCTCTCTTTCAAAATAAATAAAATTTAAAAATTATTTTAAAAATTTCCTAAGAAACCCCCGGTTCATTCATTTGTGGAAGCTTAAAAACCAACCAAAAAACCCTAAAAACCATGAACTGACAGACACAGAGAACAGACTGGGGGTTGAGTGGGATGGGGGGGAGAAAGGTGAAGGGAGTCTAAAGTTCCAGTTATGAAATCAGCAAGCCCTGAGACATAATGCACAGCAGGGCCACCATAGTTCACACTGTGCTGCATGTTTCGCAGTTGCTAAGAGAATAGATCTTGAAGGGTCTCATCGCAAGAAAAAAATATTTTTTTGGTAACTGTGCGCAGTGATGGATATTAACTAGACTTACCGTGATCATTTCACCATGTATACAAATAGCAAATCCTTATGCTGTACACATGAAACATGATGCCATATGTCAACTGGAGTTCAACTAACAAATAGAAACCTCTAGCTGTTGATAGAAGCATGACGGAGTTGCCCCCGAGAGAAGGTGTCCTCATCTCTGGAGACAACTACTCCCTCTATCAGTTCTACAGGGTCCCGGGGCCGTAACAAGCAGGAGGCCCCCCTCAATGGACACTCCCTGGGACAAATGATACCTGGCGATGGGACCAAGAATCCACTGGGGCTGAGAAAGGGTTTCTGGCAGGAGTTAGCACTCAAAGAAGCTGACACCTGTAGAATAGAACACGGACTCCTCCAGCATCTTCTCGACTTTTCCTTTCCTCTTGGCTCGGAAATATAGTCTAAACTAAGAAAGTACAGGAGTGGGCTCCCACTCAAGGCCAGAAAGAACGGGCTCCCAGGAAACACGGTGATAGCTGGTATCGCATTCATATTTTGTATATCCCTGTGCCTCAGTCATGCCAGGACCAGGTACCATTCAACTCGAGTTCATGCTTATAACCCAAAGCCCACCAGAATTATTTAAACTGTCCAATTCTAAGCTACTTACCCTCCTGCCTTTCCTGCAGAAATCCCAATAAAGAAACCCTCAATAAACCTCTGTATGGTATGCTCTCCATATCTAGGACCTGAGAGTATAATAACATTTTTTTAATCCGAGGTACAATTGGTATATAACATAAGTCTCAGGTGTAAAACATTACAATTCTACATCTGAACGCACCACACAGTGACCACCACCAAAAGTCTCATTACCAACCATCACCATACATTTGACCTCCTTCACCCATTCCCCTACCCCCACCCCCTCTGGTAACTACTGATATGTTCTCTGTTTCTGTAAGTTTGTGTTTTTTATTTTAGATTCCACGTGAGTGAAATCACATGGTATCTGTCCTTCCCCATCTGGCTTATCTCACTTAGCATAATATCTTCAAGGTCCATCCATGTTGTTGCAAATGGCAAGCTTTCATTCCTTTCTGTGGCCAAGTAGTATTCCAGTGTGTGTGTGTGTG
Organism: Panthera leo; assembly: GCF_018350215.1. Taxonomy (NCBI): domain Eukaryota; kingdom Metazoa; phylum Chordata; class Mammalia; order Carnivora; family Felidae; genus Panthera; species Panthera leo. Next base: position 141,560,395 of record NC_056683.1, on the reverse strand, counting down.
TGTGTGTGTGTGTGTACCACATCTACTTTATCCATCTATTGATGGATACTGGCTTGTTCCATTATCTTGGTTATTGTAAATAATACTGCAATAAACATAGGGGTGCATATATCTTTTTGAATCAATGTTTTTACATTCTTAAGCTAAATCCCCAGAAATGGAACAGCTGGATCACATGGTAGTTCAATTCTTAATTTTCTGAAGAATCTCCATACTGCTTTCTATAGTGGCTGCACTAATTTACATTACCACGAACAGCATACAAGGATTTCCTTATCTTTACAACCTCTCCAATACTTGCTGCCTTTTTGATAATAGTACAACCGGTGTGAGATTATACCTTATTTTGGTTTTGATTTGCATCCCCTAGTAATGAGTGATGTTGAACATCTTCTCATGAGCTGGTTGGCCATCTATATGCCCTCTTCAGAAATACTGTATGTCTATTCAGATCCTCTGCCCATTTTCTTTCATCTTTCATGTTTGGTTTTTTGTTGTTGAGTTGTAGGAGTTCTTTACATATTTTAGATATTAACCCCTTATCCAATATAGGATTTACAAAAATCTTCTCCTACTTAGTAGGGCTGCATTTTCATTTTGATGACAATTCCTTTCACTGTACAGAAGCTTTTCAGTTTGATGTAATCCCTTCTGTTTATTTGTGCTTTTGTTTCTCTTGCCTTTGGAATCAGATCCTACACACACACACACACACACACACACACACACACACACACACACACACACACTGAGGAGCCTACCACCTGTTTTCTTCTAGGAATTTTATGTTTCAAGTCTTATATTCAAGTCTTTAATCCATTTTGAGTTGACTTTTGTGTATGGTGTAAGACAGTGGTCTAGTTTCATTCTTTTGCATGTGGCTGTCCAGTTTTCCCAACACCATTTATTGAAGGGAATGTCCTTTCTCCATTGTATGTTCTTGGCTCCTTTGTCATAAATTTCCTGTCTGTATATGCATGGGTTTCAATCCAGGCTTTCAATTCTGTTCCACTGTTCTGTGTGTCTATTTTTATGCCACTACTATGCTGTTTCACTATAACTTTATACTTTAGTTTGAAATCAGGGATCTTGAGATCTCCAGCTTTGTTCTTCTTTCTCAAGATTGCCTTGGCTATTTGAGGTCTTTTAGAATTATTTGTTCTAGTTCTGCGAAAAATGCCACTGGAATTGTGATAGGGATTGCACTGACTCTGTAGATTGCTTTGGGTAGTATGGACATTTTAATGATACGAATTCCTCCAATCCATGAGCACAGAATATCTTCCCATTTATTTGCCTCTTTTTCAATTTTGTTCATTAATGTCTTAATAGTTTTCAGAGTATAGGTCTTTCATCTCCTTGGTTAAATTTATTGTAGGTATTCTTTTTGATGCAATTATAAACGGAGCTGTTTTCTTAATTTGTCTGATAATTTATTAGCTTATAAAAGCCTGCCAACTTCTGTATGTCGATTTTGTATCCTAGTACTTCACTAAATTCGTTTATTAGTTCTAACAGTTTTTGGTGGAGTCTTTTGGGTTTTCTATATATAGTATGTCATCTGTAAACAGCAACTGTTTTATTCTTCCTTTCTAATTTGGATGCCTTTTCTTCTTCTTGCCTAATTGCTATGGGTTAGACTTCTAATATTCATTGAATAAAAGTGGCAAGAGTGGGCATCTTTGTCTTGTTCCCATTCTCAGGAACAAGAGTATGTTGTTAGCTGTGGGTTTGTCATACATAAGCTTCGTTATGTTTAGGTAAATTTCCTCTATACCCATGTTGTTGAGAGTTTTTATCAGGAATAGATATTGAATTTTGTCAAATGCTTTTTCTTTATCTATTGAGATGATCAACACGATTTTTATCCTTCATTTTGTTAATGTGGTTTATCAGTTGATTGATTTGTGGATATTGAACTACCCCTGCATCACAGGAATAAATCCCTCTTGATCAAGGTAAATTACCATTTTGATGTGTTGTTGAATTTACTCTGATATTTTATTGCAATTTTTTACATCAGTGTTCATCAGTGATACTGGCCTGCAATTGTGTGTGTGTGTGTGGGGGGGGGGGGGCATCCTTCTCTGGTTTTGGTATCAGGATAATGATGGCCTCATAAGAGGAGTTTGGAAGTATCCCCCCTTTTCAATTTTTTGGAAGAGTTGAAAAGGATAGATATTAAGTCTTATCTTTGAACACTTGGTAGAATTCACCAGTGATGCCTTCAGGTCATGGACTTATGTTTGTTGGGAGGGTTTTTTTATTTGTTCGTTTTTAATTTTCAGCCACTCTATTTTATTTTTTCAAATCTCTATGCCCCACAGGGGGCTTGAACTCACAACCCTGAGATCAACAGTTGTATGTTCTACCAACTGAGCTAGCCAGGAGCCCCTTTTGGGAGGTTTTTGATTATTGATTCAATCTCCTTACTAGTAATCAGTCTATTCAGATTTCGTATTTCTTCATGATTCAGTCTTGGAAGAAGGGCATTTATCCATATCTTCTAGGTTGTCTAATTTGTTGGCATAGAATTATTTGCAGTAGTCTTCTGTGATCCTTTGTATTTCTGTGGTGTCAGCTCTAATTTCTCCTCTTTCATTTATGATTAGCAACCTTTTTCGTGGATGGTCTAAGCTAAAAGTTTATCAATTTTGTTTTATCTTTTCAAAGAACCAACCCTTAGTTTTATATATCTTTTCTACTGGTTTTAAATCTCTTATTTCATTTATTTCCACTCTTTTATCATTTCCTTCCTTCTACTGACTTTGGGCTTCATTTATTCTTCTTTTTCTAGTTCCTTCAATTGTAAAGATAGATTGTTTGAGCTTTCTCTTGCTTCCGAGGTAGACCTGTATTGTTATGATCTTTCCCCTTAGAAGTGCTTTTGCTGTATCTCAAAGATTTGGGTATGTTGTATTCATTTTTTGTTTTGTTTGTTTATTTTGGTCTCTAGGTATCTTTTGATTTCTTCCTTCCTTCCTTTGCTGACCCATCACTGGTTTTTCAGTAGCATATTGTTTAATCTCCACATTTTTGTGTTTTTTCCCCAGCTTTCTCATAATTGAGTTCTAGTTTCATACCATTGTGATCAGAGAAGATGCTTGATATGATTTCAATCTTCTTGAATTTATTAAGACTAGTTTTGTGGCCTAACATACGATGCATCCCAAAGAATGTTCCATCTATACTTGAGAAGAATGTGTTCTCTGTTGCTTTGGGGTGGAATATTCTGTTTATGCCTGTTAAGTCCATCTGGTCTAATGTGTTAAGGCCATTGTCTCCTTATTCATTTTCTGTCTGGATGATTTACCCATTGATGTAAATGGGTTTTAAAGTCCCTTGCTCTTTCTGTACTGCTGTCAAGTCCCCCCTTTAGGTCTGTTAATATTTGTAGATCTTAGAGCTCATACGTTTGGCGTATATATACTTATACATGTTATGTATCTTTTTGTTTAATGGACCCCTTTATCATTATGTAATACCCCTTCTTTGTCTATTGTTAGTCTTTGTTTGAAAGTCTCTCTCGTCTGCTGGGAGCATAGCTACACCAGCTTTCTTCTTGTTCTCATCTGCATAAAACATCTTTTCCCATCATCTCCTTTTCGGTCTACAGGTCCCTACTTCTGAGGAATAAACTCTGTTTTTTCCTGAGCCTCCTCTTGCGGCTGCACATGACTGACCGTCTCATACAAGAATACAAAACACAGCTGCAAGCAGTGAGGCTGAGGTCAGGGCCAGAAGTGCACGCACAGAAGCTCAGCTCAGGGGAGTGTCACTACCTGCCATTTGAGATTGCACGAGGAGGAGGGGGAAGGGCCGGCCAGCACCCCCAACACACATACTCCCTCTGGGCAGCAGGGCAGCTGGCACCTCCATACAGTGGAGTGGGAACCCTCTTACCCAGCAGGGCCGTGTTGTCCAGGAGTACCCTTCCTCTGTCTGCAGACTCCTCGGTATAGACATCCCCCACGAGCAGCAGCTTGATGGCCTCCTGCTTCACCCCGTCAAAGAAGTTGGACTGGATAGTGCGAGACACTGACCGGGCCCCGTCCTTCAGCTTCCCCACCTGCCGTGAGCCAGACCACAGGCTGTGAGAGGGAGCCGTGCAGGCCCTCCCTCGCCCCCTGTGGTCTGCCCCTACCTTAGCCTTCCCTTCCAGGGCCCGGCTGCCCGTGAACATCTTGCTCAGGCTGTGCCCATTCAGAGACCACATGGCTTTGAAGGACTCCACGAAGCGGTCAGCAATGGGCTTGGAGTTCAGCCCCAGGCTCTCGAGCTGCAGGTGGAGAACCTGGGTGACAAGAAAGGGACAGGGGTCACTGTCTGCTCACCTGGAAGCTCCTGGCTGCCACAGCTGCCTCGGGTGACTTTCACCAGGCATTATCTCAGGGAGCTCCTTATTTGGCAGATTCTGGGTCGCCCTGTACCCCTCTAGAGACCGAGGAATGCTCACAGCAAAGAACAGGACTTCCCACCACAACTCACCCCTATTTCGTCCAACTTTGTCTTTATCATTCCACCAGCCCTCCTCTGGCTCCCTTACTCCGGACCACCTCCCGATGCCCCACCCCTGAGCAGCAGAGGGGTGGCGAGCGAGCAGGGAGAGCTGGCAGGCAGCAGTGACTCCACCCCTCCTCCCAGCAGTGAGCCAGGAGAGGTCGCCCAGGCACTGGGCCAGCGGGCCATGGGACAGGCTCTGGTCTCCCTCCCAGGCTTCCGATCATCTCAGCCAGCCTCACGCTGCCCCTGCCAAACTGTATTCATGGTAATTGTGACACAGAACTACTGTTTCTCAAGGTGTCACCTGGTCCTCTGTGCCACCATCTCCGGGATGCATTCCCAAAAGTGTGCCTACAAACGGGATGAAGGCATGCTGTGAATGGGCAAGCCAGCCGCCCAGGAGCACCTCTCGGATGCCTGCCACATCTCTGCCCCACCTCCTCACAGGTAGAAAGTTAGCCCAGTGATGTCACCCTCATCTTGCTGACGGAAGGCATGGGACACGGCCCGGGTGGCCCGAGGGGCTTCACGACGCAGGGACAGACCTCGAGTGCAATAAAGCTCTGCACGGTGTTGGTTCGGTCCAGGCAATCGAGACAGTTCATCCGCAGCGTGCCTTTCTGAAAACTTAGGAAAACGAGAAATGCAAATGGTTACAAGTTGTGGTCAGGGGAACGACAGCCATAGAAGAATGGCCTGTAGACTCCCAAACAAAATGGTACCAGGAGTCACCTATTCTAGTGGCCCCCCAGAACCCCCGGCATACACCCTGAGGGACCCCAGCACCGCTGGAGTGGCACGTACCCTTCTCAGCAGTCTGCACACCTGGGTCATTATAAAATACGCCAATTCTCATCATTTGCCATAGTTAGGTTCCAGAAAGCTGCCGTGAACAATTTGTGCGTCGTACCATTGGCAGATCAGCAAATGCTGAACTACTGCTTCTAGAAGAATGCGGGGTGAGGTTCCCCCGAGTCTCTGTTCACACATCTTCATCAGATGATCGACATGTAACCTTGTTTTATGTGTATTTCTGTGTAAAGCCACCTTAATACAGATCGTCGATCCATTAACCCTGAACTCGCAGCCAACAGCACATAACACACCCGAACACAGCTTCTCCATCACACGTATTTCCCCCATTCGGCACATCACAGCCTTCCTGCGCTCGGGTACACCGGGCGGCGCTTAGCTCTATGTTCGGGGGCCATTTTAAACAGTGAAATCACCAATAAGATGCATAAAAATGTGACCGCGTGGCACTAAACAGACCACAGAAAGGACACTTTCTAGTAGAAGTGCTGAAACAGAAGGCACAGCATCGCCTTACACCCTGAGTGACTGCAATTCTTCACGGTTCTGAGCAGGTCTGTGACGACCGTGATGGGGCCATAAGGATGGATTTGGGGGGTTACAAATAAATTTTAGCAAGTGGACAAATCTGCAAATACAGAATCTGTGAAAAGTGAGGATCGACTGCATTGTGACTTGAGGAAAGCAGGCTTCCTTTTTCCGCTCAGCTCTGAGCAGGAAACTCCAGACCCCAGTGTCCTCGGGCAATGGGGCTCATGCCAACTGTCCCCTTCACTCATGTGGGCTTTCATCAGTTTGGGCAATAAGTTCTTTTTCTTTTCTTTTTTTTTTTTAATGTTTATTTGAGAGAGTGAGTGAGCATGGGGGAGAGGGGGAGAGAGGGTAAGAGAGAATCCCAAGCAGTCTCCGTCCTGTCAGCGTAGAGCCCGATGTGGCACTCGAACTCACAAACCATGAGATCATGAGCTGAGCTGAAATCAAGAAGTGGACGTTCAATCGACTGAGCCCCCCAGGCGCCCCTCGATGATACGGTCTATGGTCACCATAACTCTATGTTTCAGCCTAGTCCATTTATTAATAATTTATTTTGCCAGAAAACCATGCTTCACCATCTTCTCACAAACCTCAAGAGCACGTTCTGAAGGTGGGAAGGCGAAGGACGTGGCTGGAACCCGGGACCCCCCCACATCCCTGAGCCTGTGCTCCAGGAAACTGCAAGGGCAGCTGAGCAGCAAGGGGGGCGCCCAGCCCCGGAGGCCCCCGGCCGCTCCACTAGTCACCAGGCGGGAGCATGAGGACGCAGGTGGAGACTCACCGTGGACTTACATTCTCGCCCTTGGTAAACACACCAAAGTCATCCCAGTGGAGCTTCAATTGGGGCCTCAACAGGTTCTCCAACTTCTCTAGCTTCCCGCCTTTGGCAAGTTGATGGAAGTCAAAGTTTATCATAGGCGTGTCGCCGGCGTGGCAAGAAGCCCAGAGCAACTTCTGAAAGTGGAAAGGGAAAGGGTGGCAGGGGAAGGAGGGAAGGAACGCAGTGACAGCACAGCTGGAGCCGTGTGGCTCCCCAAGGCACTCGCTCGAGCACACGGTTTAGCTTTAAGGCATATGGTGGACCAAGCTGTTCATCGGTCCTGACCCTGAGAGAGAAGAACAAAGACTTGGAGGACCATACCACACAGAGCATCTTGCCTGCAGAAGGGGAGAAGGTCCACCCTGGGCAAAACACAGCCAGAGCAGGTCTGGCTCCGTGGGGCAGCTCACAGCCCTGTACTGACATCACCCTCCCGCAGGACTCTTGGGCGGGCGCTGATGATGGAAGGACCACTCTGTTCTGCAGGCACCCAAGCGCCACGGGCCCATTAGGGGCAGGGAGGCCCAGCAGGCTGTGGAGCTCATAATGCAGCTCCCTGTTGCCCTGGTAACCGGTCCCATACTGACAAGTGAAGCCTCAGGTGGGTGGGCTCAGAGGTGTCCAGTTCTCCCGTCAAGGTCCTCTGGATCCCCGTGAAGGGAGATGCCTGAGGCACAGCCCAGTAAAACTTCAGGATGGGGGTGACCGGTGGCCAGGGCCGGTGGGCCCAGGCTGGCACCTGACCTAGAAGGGAGGCGGGGCCAGAGATGGGGACACATAGCAGGTGGGCTCCAGGCAGCTTGGTACTCCCGACCGAGGCCTCTCTTCCACACGAGGAACCTCCCTGGCCACTCCTTGGCTCTCTCGAGAGTCCTGTGATAGAAGATGAACCGGGTGCCTTGCCAGAGCACCTGGTCCCTGGTCTGTCCCACCCCAGGCCCTCCTGCGTAGTTTCAGGTCAGGCTTGTCCAGAGAGTCTAATGACTCTGAAAGACTAGAAGGACTTTAAGACTTGTGGTCCCTCCAACTCAAAGTGCCCATCCACTGTGAGCCAGAATGCCAATCAGTGTATGGCTGCGAACATCGGGAAAGTCTGGCTATGAAAAAGAAGTCAGCTGAGCTGACTAGCGTACCTCTTAGCGACTTTACATTTTGGAGCGAGCACCTTGGCTAGTTATGGCCTGAGGGACTGCAGGTTGCAAGCTGGCAGCCGGTGCACGGGCCTCGGGGCTGAGGGAGCCACAGCTCTACATGACACCGGCCGGTCACCTCCAGGTGGCATCCACCTCCTCCCTCCTACCTGCCCAGCAGCCCACCTTCCTCCTGCTGGGCCACTGGACCACGGCTGCCTCCAGCCCCGCTAGTGACAGAGGAGCCTGTCAGCAGGGGGCACTTCCATCAGCTGACGGGAGGATGCTGAGGACGTCCTCTCCCCACAGCTCACGGCATAAAGGGAAAAGAGATTCTTGGGTTTTCCCTTTTTCCCTTTCCTTAAAGTAAGCTGCCAACGTTGCTGCCAAGAGGGTAGGGAGGGGGGACAGCTCAGCAAGCTTGCTACACACCAAACAGGAAGAGCAGGTCTGGCCAAATGAAACTGGCCACCAGAAAGTCTGATCTGAGCACATGGCTTTTCCAAGCAGAGTGAAATGAGCACCCGCTGGGGTTCAGCTCCTACCGGCCAGAGGTTGGGGGTCAGGAAGGCAGCAAACACCGCCTCCCATGAGGCTTCGCAGGAGGATAGGTCCGATTTCACTCTCCCCATATGTGGCTTCCCTGCCCTTGGAACAACCAGAGGGCTTCTCTCCGTGAAGTGAGGGACATGGGCCACTGAGAAAGGGGCGTGGAGGTCGCCCACAGCTCATTCTGGAACTTTTCACGTAGTAGACTGAATACACACAGGAGCTCTGGGAACAGAAGGCCCCGTTTCCTTCCCTGGGTAGGCCCCTCCCCCTTACACCAGGCCCAAAAGTGCCCAGACAGCCTCAGGGAGCCCGTGGGGAGCCAGGCAAAGGAAGCTGCTTTCTGGGGCGGCCCAGACAGGGATGGGAGATTTGAAGGCCGAAGTTAAGCAGGAGGAAATCATGTAAGATTCCCTGCTTTACACTGAGCGGGAGCCCTTAAGAGCTCCACCGAGTGCCCCGCAGGTGTCTGGGTGAGCTCGCCAGGAGGCGCTGACCAGCAGCAGAGCCAGACCAAGCAAGGGAAGGGGAGCTCAGGCGCCCTGAGCAGTCAGGGATTGCGGGGCGAGGCCCAAACGTGTGCGGGTGTACGTGTGTCCAAGAGAACCAGGCAAAGGGGCCTGGCTATGCAGAGCCCTCAGAGCCCCAGTGTGAGTCTGGAGGAAGCACAGCTGGAGGAGGGAGATGCTTTGTTTTGACTTTGAGCAAATTCTCTAACCATCAGTTCATAAACATTAAATTTCGTACATCAGGAGCCCAAATCACCTAAGGCTATAGAGCTGATGGGGAAAAACTCCCAGACGCGGCGAGAGCAGTGCTATTGTTCCCAGTCCAGCACAGAAGCTTGCCTCTGAGCAGGGGCCCCTCACCCAACACCCCCAGGGTCTTTACCTTGAAGGCTCTGTTGAGCACCTCCTCTCCGCCTCTGCTCCCCAGCAGGTTCACGACCACTTGCTTCCCATACTGCTCCTTCAGAAGCACCATATGCCTACAACGGAGCAGGGCGGCACCGTGAGCCCACATCACCAGGACAGAGGCTGACGGCTCCACCCTCGAGGGGAGAGGGTACAGGAGGGACCTGCATGGCACTAGAGGTCCGGGCTGAGCTGTTCTCCAGGACACAAAATGGGTGGGGTTGGGGGGGTTGCGGGGAGAAAACCAGTCTCTCCCAGCCACCAACCCCACTGTCAGGGACAAGCAGGTCTACAGTCTGTTTGCATGAAAGGCTCGGGCCAAGAAGAACTTACAGCACATCAGACTTCTAAACAAGCAGAACGCTAGACAGAGGATATGCCGCACTTCCTGTAAAGTCCCTGTTAAATCTAGAACAGCTAACACAGCTTCATAAGGGCAACATGCACGTCTGTGAAATTAATCTCTAATTTCACTTGGTACCTTCTTTCTTTAAACTAGAAAAGCTGGTAGGAGAGCTGTTAACCTCAGTGTTTTTTATCTAAGCACATTATATTTCATTATGTTTAACCCAAACAAGAAGGCACAGTAAAATTTCAAGCTTTAGGAAAATATTCATAGATCAAGGACTTTTAAAAATACAAATGTTGAAATACTGGGGAGAGACTAATATTTATCCTTTATTACCAGCTTTTGAAAAGTTAACTTTATAATCTTAATCATGGTAGGAATGCTTAAATATAATTTAAAAAAAAACACAGGGAGAGGACAATGCAACAAGCAGATGTAAACTGTATTTTCCTCGTGCAGTCTTTTGCCTAAATATGGAAAAAAGACTAGACGATGATGGCACACCACACCGTTAAAAGTGGTGGAATTTTACGTGACTTAAAATTCATTTCCTCCTTATACATTCTTGTATTTTCTGAATTTCTAGGGTATGTTTCTTTTATAAATCCATTTTAAGTTGATTAGCACAAATGAACCAATGTCAGCCCAATAAAGGAAAAAAATCCTCTCGTGCCAACTTCGAGGGATAGCACAGTATAGTAGAATATGGATCCTGAACGGGGCAGTTTGAATTTAGGTCGTCTGCTGACTAGCTAAGGGTGAGCTCCTAGCTCCGTGTGTGTGGGAATTCTCTAGGGATGCTCCTGGCAGCCCTTTCCTCCCTGCGATCCTCAACTGCCCCCCCAACTCCCACCCACCCGAAGAGGTGTGGCTCCATCAGATTGGCGCGGTCAGGGCCACCACACAAGCCCGGGCTCTGTCCCCAGGGCGTGCCACACGGCAGCAACCCTGGTGAAGGTACCAGAAGAAACGGGATGTGCGTGGCTCAGCCCCTCTGGACTCTCCCGAGTCTGCCTGTCTGGGGAAGCCGTGTCCCGGCCGGAGGTCAGACCCATGGAGCCAACGGGGAGGGGCCTCTGCTCTGGTGGCAAGTCTGAGCTGCCCAGCTCGGCCGGTCACGGAATGAACACCGGTGATTCAAGGCTGAAATGTGCGGAAGCCCACAGTGGCCACGCGTGCAAGCTGCCTCCCACAGTGCAGCTTGTCAGAGATCAGGCTGGCGTGTGACCCCTGCCCCCCCCACCCCCGCCCCACGCAACGACTGCACCTGCGTCTCAAAGGATTCCAAACCCAGAGGTGGATGAGAAACGATATCACTCATCATTCATGTCAACAGCCCAAGCACCATTGATTAAATTATTCATCCCTTCTGAGCGAGTCCTTTGTACCATAAAGCTAATCCTCCTCCTGCAAAAAATGGTTTTGAGCACTAAAAGAACAAATAAAAGTGACAAGCACAGCGCTTGGCACATAGGAGTTGGGTTTTCTTTCCTTCCTTTTCATTTTGAAGCAGGAAAATACACTGATCGGTGAGAAGCTAAGACTCCCCTCAGGGCTCCGGAGGCGGGGGGGGGAGCCACACTAAGGCCAGCAAGACACTCAGCCTGGCCTCCCTGCTCTGTGCACCCAGGGTCCTTCCCCTGCCTGCCCATCTCACCGTTGAGTGGAGTTCTGTGGAAAACTTGGGGTGGGGGGGGAATTAGAAGGCAGGTTGGTTTCTGTTGGACAGCATCTTTCTCATATTGAGGGCAGAAGTGAGGGGACGGCAATGTCCACCTACAACTGCAGATGCGGGCAGCTCCGAGCAAAGACAGGGAGGAAGGAGCAGGGGTCCAGTGTCCCATACAGGTGAGACCCAGGCACCGCCCCCAGAAAAGGGTTAATACTTCCATCCAAACTCTACCAGCAAGACAAGCTCCCCTTCAGGCCCACACAGCCAAAAGACCCCACTTCCCTCCCACAGACGGCAGGTGGCAAGAGGCAGTAGTGAACAACCTACTGAACGGTACGGCACTGGCCACAGGTATTCTGTGGGGCTCAAACTACCCACGGAAAGGGGATTTGTGTGGGGGCAGGTGGGGGCATAAGGGATTTACTCTGGACCAAGCACATCACAGAACAGAGAAACTCCTGAGAGCCCCCTGATGTGCCAGAGATGGGGGGCACCTCCAGGGACCCGTGGCCCAGCTCCTCAGGGGGACCCCCAGCACCCACTGAGGTGGGTCTGCCAGAGAATCAGATGCCTGCACTCCCACATGCAACTGAAATGAGCGCATCGGGGCAGCACCCAGCGTGAGGCCAGGCAGCTCCTGCCCCGGCCCCTGCCCATGAGAACACACGGTCTCAGCTGCCTCTTGGCCAGAAAGCTTTAGGAAGGAAGCCTGGAGTCAGCCACATTTTCAGTGGCAGCTGCTGGTCAAAGGGCCTACAGTCTTTTTTTTTTTTTTTTTAAATATTTATTTTTGAGAGAGACAGAGCACGAGCGGGGAAGGGGCAGAGAGAGAGGGAGACACGGAATCTGAAGCAGGCTCCAGGCTCTGAGCCGTCAGCACAGAGCCCGACGGGGGGCTCGAACCCACAAACCGTGAGCCTATATGACCTGAGTCGAAGTCTGACACAACCAACTGAGCCACCCAGGTGCCCCAAAGGGCTTGCGGTCTTGAAGGGGCTCCTGTGAGAAAAGAGGGGGCTTATCCTCTCGGGTGTACACACTAGCAGGATTTAAAAATGCTGAAGTTGGGTGTAAATGTTCCTAAAATATATGCATATTTTTTAAAAGCTCATAAACACAAGGCTTTTGAAACAAGCCCAGCATGCAGGTGTCTTCCTTTCTACTTGTGGTCAGCTTGGGAGGAAGGACATTTCCAATTATGTTTTCCATTTCTGAAGAACACTGAATGCAGATCAGTGTCTCCTCAAACAACTCCATGCACACAGTGCACAGAACACGTTAACAGTGTTCTGAACACAGGCAACGGCATTTTCATTAGCAGACTTCACATGTCCTCAGAGGGAAAGCCTGCTGGTTGTGACGCACCCATCAGGGGTCAAGGTCGGGCTGCTGTTACCCGTCTGCAGAACACAAGAAGGGTGCACACAGACTGAAGGTCCAGGTGGAGATTCAGGCACAAGGATTAAAATGCTTTAAAAAATCGCTCCTGGAATTTTTATGACATTTACTAATTTTTTAAATTAGCATTTAGATCAAAATTGCAAATATCTTAAGAAGCGATTAACTATTTCAAATACAAGTTATGGTTTAGGTTAGCGATGGCTGTTCTTAAGCAAGTTGTGTAACGGTCCAGTTTGTGGTTCAGAAAACAAACTCCAGGGGCACCTGGGTGGCTCAGTCAGTTAAGCATCTGACTCTTGATTGTAGCTCAGGTCATGATCTTGCGGTTTGTGAATTCGAGCCCTGCGTCGGGCTCTGAGCTGACCGCGCGGAGCCTGCTTGGGATTCTGTCTCCCTCTCTCTGCCCCTCCCCTGCTTGTGCTATCTCTCTCTCTCAAAAATAAACAAACATTAAAAAAAAAAAAAAAATGAAATCTCTATCTGCCAAATGTTTTTCTAGAATGCTATGTAAAAAGCTAATAGTGAAATCCTTAGTAGTAGGAATTGGAAGTTAGAATACTTTTTAACTTCTTACTTTATACCTTCTATATTATAGCTTTTTAAATCTTGAAATATATTTTTATTTACTTTAAAAAAATTTTTTTAACATTTATTAATTTTTGAGAATGAGAGAGACAGAGCATGAGTGGGGGGAGGGGCAGAGAGAGAAGGAGACACAGAATCAGAAGCAGGCTCCAGGCTCTGAGCTGTCAGCACAGAGCCCAACACGGGGCTTGAACTCATGTACTGCGACATCATGACCTGAGCCAAAGTCGGACACTCAACCCACTGAGCCACCCAGGCACCCCTGAAATATATTACTTTTAAAAGAAAAAGAAGCAGCTACAAATATCCTATAGATTATCCCTTGTTAACTAGGACAAAGGAATAAAGCTTCATTAAGAAGGAACTGGGCAGATAAAATAATTGCCAAGTGTAACCTCAGTATTAATGAACTTTCAGGGAACTCTGAGAGTCACTAAATGTCCCATTCTATAAACTCCCTTCTTGCGCAAAGAACCAAAGTAAAAGGCAGATGCAGGTCCGGGGTTTGGGGCGGCCCCCTCCCCCTGCTGTCCCTGTGGCACTGTCTGATGGGGCAGGGGGACAACTCCCAAGGATGGTCCCAGACAACCCTACCTGTCGAAAGCCGGGGCATTGGCTTCTAGGCCTCTATTGAGTCTCAGATGATGAGAGCCAACCTAAAGCAAAGAGAAATAACATTAGTGATTCCTCCTGTTCCGTGAACCCAGGAAGTGATGGTCTTCCCACGTCACCCCCAGTGCCAGCCAGGCTGCAGCCTCTCGCCCCTCTATGACCTATTCACAGATCAGGTAGACCAGCGCTGAACTTGGGTCTCAAAGCCCGAGCCTGGCTGTGCTGCAGCCCCGTCCTAACGCTGCATGGACCACACCGGCTGGAACCCTTCCAAAGGCAGAAGAGATACTTCAGGGTCAGTGCATGAGGCCCATGTCAGACCTGCAGAGCAGAGGTGAGGCTAAGCCAATCAGGGAGCATGAAACTACTTCTCAACCTCCTCTGCAACTCCAGAGACCCTAACCCCCCCTAAAACCTGAGTTATGGCTACCTGCAAACTAATTTGCCTTATTATTTAGAATTACCTATTTAACATCAAAAGCTTAAAAAATAAACTTATAAAACTATATAGTGTTATGGGGCACTTGGGTGGATCAGTTGGTTGAGCGTCTGACTCTTAGTTTCAGCTCAGGTCATGATCTCATAGTTTGTGGGTTCCAGTCCAGCCCACATCGGGCTCTGTGCTGGCAGTGTGGAGCCTGCTTGGGATTCTCTCTCTCCCTCTCTCTGCCCCTCCCCCACTCATGCTCACTCTCTACTCAAAATGAAAAAAAAAAACAACTGTATATTGTTATTGGAGGCAGCTTGAAAGGCTCTCTCTGGACAAATCTGGGACAATTTGATCACTGAACTAGAAAGGACAGTAATGGATTATAATTTGATAATAAAATAGGAATCCATGAATCTACACGGATGAGAGCCAGCTGGCTGGCTGGATGAGTGAGCGGACAGAGAGGTGGGCAGGTGGATGGGGAAGAAGGGAGGGCTCTTCCTTACAGCTGAACACCAACTGATAAATGTGGAGAGAGCGGTGGGGGAAAAAAATCATTTTATAGCCGCCATAGTAAAGGATGGTTCAGCAAACACCACCCACTGATCATAAATGTTAAGGGAGAGGCTGATGAGGAATAGGATGCTTTCATGGTCTCAGAGTCTCTCCTGGAGGCTTATTAGTTGAAAGAGATGACACATTAAGTGAAGAAATGGAGTAGCACCTTGCCTGAGTGACCAAAATTAACATCACTAACGAGGGGGCACATGGACACCGTGGGCTTCCAGATGGGACACCCTGACAAGGATGTGGTCTCAGGGATCCACACCCTAAACCTGATCACAGTGAAACCCCTGGAAACCCCCACTTGAGGCACTTCCAACTTAAAGGAAAAGAAGACATGTGTTCCCCAAAAATGTCAATGTCACAGGAGACAGGAAGGGAGAGGAACTGATCCAGATCAAAGGAGACTAGAGATGGGACAGCTACATGCAGGACGGGGTCCTGGCCTGGATCCCGGGCTGAAGGGGCAACAGTGCCACGGCAGACACTACAGAAACAACTGATAAATCTGAAACGTGGACTGGACGTTAGATTAGAGCACTGTGCCACTGTACACGTGCTGAGCATGCGCCTCTCCTGCGGTGATGCAAGAGAACATATTTGCTCTTGGGAAAAACGTCCTGACGTACTAAGTAAGGAGACATGATGTGTGTGCAACATGCTCTCCAGTGGTTCGGAAAATAAGGGAGAGCATGTGTGGGGGGCAAGAGGCTAACCTAGAGAGAATCTGGGGACAGGACACATGGGAGTTCGCTCTCCTGTTCCTACAACTTTTCTGTAGGTCTGGCATCATCTTTTTTAAATTATTTTTAAATTTTTAAAAATTTTTATTTTTAAGAAAGAGGCAGACAGAGCACAAGCAGGGGAGGAGCAGAGAGAGAGGGAGACAAAGAATCTGAAGCAGGCTCTAGGCTCTGAGCTGTCAGCACAGAGCCTGACGTGGGGCTCAAACCCCTGAACCGTGAGATCACAACTTGAGTGGGAATCGGATGCTCAACCGACTGCGCCACCCGGGTGCCCCAGGCCTGGCATCATTTTAAGATAGAACGTTTCTTGAAGTATATTGTTGGGCTTTGCTTGTTGTTGAACATTACGAACATACTGTCTCTGGATTCATCTGCACCATCAGACATAGTCATTACCGAATGTGGGGGGAGTGTTATTGACAAGTTTTACCGTCACAGGTAACACATCTGTCCCTCTTCATACCTGAGGAAAGAGCCACTCCAGGTGACTGGAATAACTTAGAAATGACTGAGATTAGGCGTGTCTGTCTAAACGATTCTACAAATAAAGTCCCAAGTAGCTTTTGGTCCTAAGTAATCTTGGGAGTTCTTAGGAAAGGCTAAACCAACTGCTTTCATTTTGCCACTGTGTTTATTCTGCACTCCTTTTCCCAACGGCATCAATCCCTTGCTGAGAAAATGTGATAATTCCAGAAACTTCCACAGCCCGAGTTCTGAGAAGACTACTCCATCCCGCACTCTAAGGCCAGTCAGCTCCTGTCTTTCTTCTGATCTTGTAAGGCAGGCGCCTGCAGAAAGCAGGGCTAAGCTCCTCTCAGCCACCATCCGTGAGCTCCCTGACGGCTGAAACCCAACAGAAGGGGCGCTGCCTGCTGTGAGTCAGCCTGTCCATCAGGGCAAGAAGTCTCCCCTGGATAAGCTGTGGCTGTGTTTAGAACCCTTCCCAGAGGAACACAGTAAGGGGACAGTAGAGAAACAATGGTTCAGGGTTCAGAAGCCTGGTTTTAAGTCATGACAAGTTCTGTTACTGGATGCATCTGCCTCTCCCTGAATCATACCCCAAAGTTTCTTCTTCCCACAGGTAGGAATTTCAGCCACAGATGACTGGACTCAAGAGTGTCCAACCCCTGGGCTCTACGTTCCTCCATTACAACAATTACTCAGTCCAGAATGGAGTTCGTGAGCTCATCCTGCCACCTGGAGTCAATGTGGCACCGGGTACCATGGAGAGATGGGAGACCCAGAATTCCCTGTCCTTGAATGCCCCTGGTCTAGAGAGGCCAGAAACACACTTTAAGGTTATTAACAAGTCTGTGTAACAAGTGCTAAGTGATTTGATGGGCACTGTCCTCCTACACAGCTACTGAGGACAAGCAGAGTAATAGGATGAGATGTAGCAGGTTCCCAAGCACATCAGCGGGTTTGGGGAAGGCGAGGACCAGACGGAAAGCAATCTGGAGTCTCCCAGAGTGGAGAGGGCACAGCTCGCCTGGGCCATGGCACGTCCCTCTGTGCCACTGGCCTGCCCCTGTCACTCCAGACTTTGACAACCATCCATGTGGATGGGGCCAGGCAGGACCACCACAGGCATGTTCCCGTCCCCTACAGCAGTCAGTGCAGTGTCACTGATGACGACAAACTTTCCTGAGAACACTAAGAAATCAAGGGCACCACCCACAATGAAGGACCAGGGCAGTAAATGGGCAGAATGGATCCCCGGCTCTAGTGTTTCTCAAAGTGTGGTCCCTGGACCAGCAGCTTCAGTACCCCCAGGGAAGCTTGTTAGAAATGCAGATTCTCGGGGCTCCTGGGTGGCTCCGTGGGTTAAGCATCCCACCCTTGATTTCAGCTCTGGTCACGATCTCACGGTTCATGAGTTCGAGCCCCATGTCGGGCTCTGTGCTAACAATGTGGAGCCTGCTTGGGATTCTCTCTCCCTCTCTCTCTGCCCCTCCCCTGTCTCCTCCCCTCTCTCAAAATAAATAAACATTAAAAAAAAAAAAGAAAAGAAACGCAAACTCTCAGACTGAATGAAAATCTGTGGGGGTGGGGCAAGGAATCGGAGTGTGTGCACCCGATTCCTCCAGGGGATGCGCGGGTGCACGCAGGTGTGCTCCAGGTTAGGAGGCTCTGGCTTCCACTCGTCTCCCTCGACTCCTTCTTGCTCGGGGTGCAGATGCCTGTGAGCCAACAAGGAAACAAGCCGCCACGGCCACGGGCGCCCTGCTTCCTGGGGCATCACGGCCTCCTGGAGCGGAAGGGCCCCAGGCAGAAGCCAAGCCTGGGACATTCTCTCAGGAGACCACCCTTCCACCAGCACCCCTTTGGTCTGGTCGCCTTAGGCCTCACATCCAGCCGTCACATCTGTCCTGCTGACACTGACCTGCACCTCTCCTCTGTGCTGTCACACAGTCCTGAGGCCACTGTGTGTCAGAAGCCTTGAGGAGGAGCCTCAGGAGGGAGGGGGTGGGCCAAATGGGGCAAGGGGGGGGGCAGGCTTCCAGCCATGGGCTGAGTAAGGCATGGGAATAAAAGGCACAGCATAGGGAATACAGTCAATGGTACCGTAATAGCTGGTACGGGGACAGACGGTGGCTACATCTGTGGTCGGCAAAGCAGAATATAGAGATGGGGAATCACTAGGTTGTACTCCTGAAACTAACGTAATCCTGTAGGTCAAGTATACTCAAATAATAAAACGATTCACACACACACACGTACAGGGGAGCTGCAGTTGGGGGGGTAGAATGAAACCAGCATTGGCGTAGGTGCACTGGGACTGACGGCCACTGCTGCTTTCAGGATCCCCTCTCTCTCCTCACCATCCTCCGAGTCTCTGCGGTAAGTGCACGCTTGGCCAATCGGTCCTGGCTGGTCCCTGACGCCACTAGTTTATGCTTGAAATCACAGATGGAGGTAGGGGAGTCAGCAGCAGGGACAGCCAGTCTCAAGGATGCGTGGCTGCGTGAGTCAAAGCAGAGTCTGCTCGGCACCCGAGAAAGTCCCGTAACCACGAATGGCATCTCGGCACCTGTCCCCGTGCGCCACTGGCCTCCCGTAGTTACGCTCTCCTCTGGACCGCCGCAACGGTCCCGCCGGGGGTCTTTACCTTCGGTCTCCCCGCTCCACACTGAAACCTCCTGCGCCTGTGTCGGGGCGGGTCACCCACCCCCGGAACCTGTCCACGCCATGGTCCACCGCGCTGCAGCCAGCTCCCTCCACCTCACCTGCAGACCGCGTGTGTAACACTTCCCAGCGTCAAGTGCGATGATGTCAAGCTGGTGGCTTGAAACTGGCCAAGACAGGAGTTTCACATCAGAGAAGTGGGCTAATGCTACAAATCCAAGCTTCTCTCTCCTGGCACTAAAAAATCTGCTTTATCAACCAATCACTGAGTGGGTCTCAAACATTCCCACACACTGGAGTCATCTAAGGGTCTTCAGAAAATACTGATGCCTGGCTCCCACCCCCAGACGTTGTGATTGAATTGGGCTAGCAATGCAACCTGGGTATCAGGAGTTTTGTAAGCTACCCGGGCGAGTCTAAAGTGCAGCCTCGTCAGAGCACCCTTCCTTCAGCAGCTCCTGGAGTAAAACGTAAGCTCCTTAGCGTAACGTGCAGAGCCCATCTTGATCTGGCCCTCGCCTGCCTTTCCAGTCTGACCTCTGGTCGTGGCCCCCCCTGCCTTGGGCTGCAGGCAGCAAGCCATGCTGCTCCCTGGACACACCGTGACCCCCAGGCTGCAGCGCCTGCACGTGTAGACAGCTCTGCAAGGCTACCTTCCTTGTCTGATCCCTCCCGAGTCGGCTCAGACACCCACCCCCTCAGCTTGGGAGTGGGGGGCTGGCTCTCCCCGGAGAGGCCCCAGGGATCCTGGCCTTCCTCTCTCATGGGCTCTACTCACACAACACCATCATGACCCGTCCCCTTCGGGCTATGATGTGAAGCGCCCCCACGTACCCACAGACGCTCAGTGAGCCTGGTCACTGGGTCTCATGTCTTGATAGAGAGGTACGTGCACACTGTCCCCACCTCACAGGCCTCATGGAGACGGGGGAAGCTCTCACACCACTCTCTGGGTGCAAAGAGCCACACTCTCCCAACGCAACTTGTGTTCTCTTCTCCTGGATATTATTTTTTATGTTAACAATACCAACAGCTACCACTTATGTGCTCTCCGGGTTCTGGACACTGCACTGAAGTCTACTGTGTGCTATGATAGCTCCATAACCCCAGGAGGTCGATTGTTAACCCCGCTTCCAGAAGAGTAAACTAAGGTTTAGCAAAAATAGGAACTTCTCAGGGCTTTCTTTTTTGAGATAAGAACTTTTTTCCTGAGATAAAAACTTGTTGAAAGTATACGGTCCCTAAGAAGGGGAGCCAGAATTTGAATGGCAACCAGGTCCCATAACTGGTAAAGTTTATGCTTGGAATCACATGAGAAGCTACCTTGCGATCTTGTTTCTTTCGGTGATGGTTGCTGGTAAGGAGCCGCAAACAATCACACGAGACCCGAGACCCGGGGGCCGCGGTGCACGTGCAACTCTATCCTGGGTTCGGTTCCTTTTCATTACGAGTATCTTTCCCTCACCCCAACCTCTTCATTGTTTTTGAAACTGTTGTGATGGCAATGGAGTACTTCGTGGCAATGAGAAAGAATGAAACATGGCCCTTTGTAGCAACGTGGATGGAACTGGAGGGTGTTATGCTAAGTGAAATAAACCATACAGAGAAAGACAGATACCGTGTTTTCACTCTTATGGGGATCCTGAGAAACTTAACAGAAACCCATGGGGGAGGGGAAGAAAAAAAAAAGAGGTTAGAATGGGAGAGAGCCAAAGCATAAGAGACTCTTAAAAACTGAGAACAAACTGAGGGTTGATGGGGGGTGGGAGGGAGGGGAGGGTGGGTGATGGGTATTGAGGAGGGTGCCTTTTGGGATGAGCACTGGGTGTTGTATGGAAACCAATTTGACAACAAATTTCATATATTGAAAAAAAAAGAAAGAAAGAAAGAAACTGTTGTGATGGCTTATAGAGATCCTTTTTGGGACCAAAAACAAAAAAAAGAAGTACAACCACACAAATGAGCACACACGGTGCCACGTTCCAGAAGCCTAGTAAATGGGTCTAACAGGGAGGAAGTGAATGTAGGCAAGGTGGGAAGGACAAAGGGGACGAATCTACTGTGCATCCTCCTCCGGCTGGTGATGTCATACGAAGCTTCAAAACAGAGACCTAACTCACCTTTGCGAGACATTTCTGCACACATGTTACAGGGGAGGAAGATTCTAAAGTGACACTTGGCGGGGGGCGGGGGAGGTGGTGGGGGGAGATGCCTGGGTGGTTCAGTCAGTTAAATGTCTGACTCTGGATTTTGGCTCGGGTCATGATCTCTCAGTTTGTGAGTTTGAGCCCTGCATCGGGCTCTGTGCTGACAGTGCAGAGCCTGCTTAGGATTTTCTCTCTCTGCCCTCCCCTCCTCACTTTCTCTCTCTCTCTAAAAATAAATAAATAAACTTTAAAAAAATTCTTAAAGTGACATGGGGAGCAAAATCTTCAATGGACTAAGAGTATATTACAAATATACTCTCAGGGGTGCCTGGGTGACTCAGTCGGTTAGGTGTTCGACTTTGGCTCAGGTCAGGATCTCGCAGTTCATGGGTTCAAGTCCCATGTCCGGCTCTGTGCTGACAGCTCAGAGCCTGGAGCCTGCTTCAGATTCTGTGTCTCCCCTGCTCACGTTCTGTCTCTCCCTCTCTCAAAAAATAAACAAACATTTTTAAAAATTAAAAAAAAATTTTTTTTTAAAGTTTAAAAAATATACTCTCTATCTAACCATACCAAGAGAGCCATTAGCTTCAAGGGTAAAATTTCAGTGTGGTGATTTATAAACTGTAAACCTATTTACATGGTAAAGATGAGATTGTTAAAGGTACACAGCTGCCAGAAATGGCACCAGATCCAGGAGTTTACAAGGAAGGCACCGTGGCCGTGAAACCATGCAGACTCATCACTCTGAGTCTTCTCTGCCTGCCCCCACCCTATGCCCTAAACCCGGCAGGACTCATTGGTTCCCGGGGACAGCCCTGTGAGGGTGCTACCCGCCAATTTAAGACACAAACCATTCACCCAAAACTCTTTGCATCTTTCAAGTCACCTAAGAAGGGGGTGGGGGGTTCCAAATGGAGAAAAACAACCAGAATCAATCTTCAGGCTTAGCTATTGAGAGTTCAGGGAGGGGCACTGCAGAGCATCACTGAAAGCTGCCCCCTGGTCCCCTGTGAAGATGATCTAATCTCTCTTTGATGGTGGATGGGATTTAGAGGATAAACACGGGTGTCAGACCCAAAGGTTAGCAAATCCTTAATAAGATTAATGGACACTAAAGCCTTTTGAAACCTATTCTGTAGAAACCACGGAGGCTCTGGAGAAGCACAAGTGTTATGAGTCTAAAAGGGGGTATCATTGCCAAAAAGCGGGCCAGCCAAGCCCCTCGGACACTGCCCGTGTCAGATGGAGGGACAGCTGCTTCATGGCAGGGTCAGGCTGCATCTGGGGCCTCCAGTGGGTCAGGCCGGGGACCAAAGTTAGGGGACTGACAAACCAGTGTTGCTTTGCTTTGGGAAGAGGGAGACCAGAACATGGAGAGTCCGAAAAACGGGATGGAAGATCCCAAAGAGCCGGAATGCCTCGGACAAGACACAAGGGACTCCTCCTCGAAGGTCTGGGGCAGCAGACTCACTCTGGGGTGTCCCCTGCAACGCCCTGCAGACAGACACATAGCGTGCAAGGCAAGGAGGAACTCAGCATCTCAGAGATCTTGGAATAAGGACCCACGACTGGGTGCGAGGAAGAAGGGGATGAATTTCAAAGGCTCCTTCCCAAATCCCAAGACTACCATGATTGCCCCCAATTTCTGGATTTCTTAAAATCTTCACAGGAAACACAACATGGTCTCCTGCTTCCTTTTTACCTATCATTTGACATTTGCTAAATACAGAGTTCCAGGAGTTTCAGAAGGAAAACTCTGAATCTAAAGAAAGTCAAGTTTCAAAAACCCTTTTGGAATGTTCTGGAACAGGCAAATCTATAGAGATAGAAAGTAGACTAGCAGTTGCCTAGGCCTGGAGGAGAGCTGGGAGGGTGGTGGGGGTCGAGATGACGGCCAGTGGGCACAGGGCTTTTGGTGGGGATGAGTCCTCTAAAATTAGGCCATGACGATAGTTATATGACCGTGTAAATGCACTAAGAACCATTGAATTGTACACTTCAAAATTTTTTTAAAGAGAAAGAGACAGAGCGCGAGTGGGGGAAGTGCAGAGAGAGACACACAAAATCCAAAGCAGGCTCCAGGCTCTGAGCTGTCAGCACAGAGCCCGACGCGAGGCTCGAACTCATAGACCACGAGATCATGACCTGAGCTGAAGTCGGGTGCTCAACCGACTGAGCCACCCAGGCGCCCCTGAATTGTACACTTTAAATGGGTGACGTTTATGGCATGTAAATTGTATCACAATAAAGCCATTAAAAAAAAACTCTTTTGGGATGAACTATTCTCCATGTGACAATCATCCTCACGTGTGCCTCTCTATGCCACCACTCAATGCCACCAGCCATCCCCATACGTCTTCGCTGTTCCTTTCGGATAGAAAGACTGATGCTAAAAAAGCTTCCCCCTCCCCAGAGGTCACACCCCACATGACACTCATCCCTCCACCTCACTGCACAATGACAGCCATGTGGACAAAGTGCCTTCTGCTGACATGGGGTCAAGTCAAGGTCCGGGAGAGACCCAGCTGTGTCAAACACCCCCAAGAACCTGGCAGATGGCCCTGAGCGTTTTCAGGCACCACTGACGACCCAACCGCCATCACACAGAGCCCTCGGTAAGAGGAGCCGAAGCCACACCTGGGCAGAGAGGTCTTCTGAGCACAGACGATCACTCAGGCCAGGGAGAAAGATCTGGGGTCGATGGTGAGGAGCCTCAGGTCCACTTGGTCCATGACCCTCCTGGGAAGGAACTCACTGGATGAGGCAGTGCAGAGTTCCATTGACGACAAACGTGTTCTTGGAACGTGGCAACACCACACCCTGAACTCTTCCCAGGAGACAGAATGCCAAATACCCCTGGCACTGACCCCAGCCCTGTTTTAGACCACAAGGTGTATTTTTAGAAATCATGGGAATGTTCCATGCAATTGTCACGTGGCCCCACAACAAGCATCTCCAAACATCAGACCTGCTGCATGGCCACTAGGGCCCGAAAACCTTTTAAAGCCCTGTATGACGGTCACAGCTCTCAAAAACCATCTTTGGCCAAGTTCTCAATACACTCAACCTGGGGACTAACAAAGTAATTCTACTCAATTACGTTATACGGCTCGCTTATCAGCAAAGACCTTCCTTCCCACTTCACCTGCATCAACAGCAAGCTT
Organism: Panthera leo; assembly: GCF_018350215.1. Taxonomy (NCBI): domain Eukaryota; kingdom Metazoa; phylum Chordata; class Mammalia; order Carnivora; family Felidae; genus Panthera; species Panthera leo. Next base: position 141,536,336 of record NC_056683.1, on the reverse strand, counting down.
AGGATCAGAAAATTACATACAATGTATATGTTTCTGTATATAAACACGACGCACACATGCGTGTACAGGTGCACACAGGTATTCACACTTTGGTAGCTCAGTTCAATCCAATTGGGCTGAGGAACAAGCCTCAAAACTGCGCTGTGAAGGAAACTCGGTGAAAAGAAACAAACCACAGCTGTTCGGAAGAGAAGGGCAGGTGAACAATAATACTTACTTTTTTTTTTTTCCTTTAAGGTGGACTTACTCTTTTCATTACCTACCTGAAGCCCTGGCTGCTCCCAAAACAGCGGAACGGAGCCCCTGATCTGGACAAAAGACGACACTCCATCATCCATGTAAATCGTCTGCACCGCAAGGAAACATAAAGGAAAAGTATTCCTCAATGAAACTGAATGTCCTGGGGCCGGGTAACGGGATCCGGCCGCCTGAGACCCGACACCGGCCAGAATGAAGGGCAGACAGCGGACTTCTGCGCCCTCTGCTCCTCTGGCCAGCGTGGCCTTGCTGTTCCCTGACCCGCAGGCCGGCCCCGTGTGCTCACGGGCATGCTGGCAGCCGACCAGCCTCAGAGGAGCCTGGAGCGGGCCTGGGGCCTCCGGGGGAGGGCTGCAGCCAACCGGGAATAAACACAGCCTTTCCCAGCTCCCTGGAAAGCCCAGCAAGGCCTCCCCACACCCCATTTCAGCAATAGAAGCAAAAGTACTCCGGAATTTAACTGAGACCTTCCTTAGAGCCTTCTATTTTCACCTTGTCACCTAGCCAAGTAGCAGCGGGCAACTGGAAAAGGATGGATGAAATGAACAAGCCACAGCCAAAAGACCTAGGTGACTACACTTGTCAGCCCTGCACTTGACAAGGCAGGCTTGAACTTGTAGGTGCTCCTGGCCCTGTGCCACCGTGTTCTTCAACCCGACACTAAGTCCACATACACTGCACGGAAGCAAAGGATACTTACACGCTAAAGAACAGACCACCTCCTCTCCCCCCACACACACGGTTACTGCAGAATGTACCAACTCCTCATGTGCCCGCGGGCCCCCTCAAACCATAGTGCTGGGTAGTTTTAAAGGGACAAAAAGTGCAGGTCCGAGCATCACGAGGGGACACTGTGGCAGTTATCAGATGCACTGCCCTTTATCTGAGTAATTCTACCCTGGCCTGGCAGGGCCAGCCTGGCCAACCCTGCTGATCCTTTCCATTTCTTACCAGGCTGCTCCCTTACAGGGTAGCTTTCCATGCTTCTAGATCATGCTCAGATCACACATGCATTAGTAATTCTGCAGCGCAGGACCTGAACATCAGACCTGCAGGTCCCCAGACAACAGGAATGACGAGCCTGGCAGCCACAGAGCTGAGCGAAACTCCTATCCCCTAATTTCCAAAGGGAAAAGCACTGGTTGAGAACTTCTCTGTTTCCAGATACTGACTACCAGCAAATTTGCTAGCCCTTACTATTTTACTAAAAATAAACCAAAAAACAAAAAAGAAAGAAAAAGGAGAAAGTAGCAGATTGCTTAAACTACCGTAGGCATCACTGGCTACCCTGAGATTAAGAGCATATGGGTCTAGGGGCGCCTGGGTGGCTCAGTCAGTTAAGCATCTGACTTCGGCTCAGGTCATGTTCTCATAGCAACATGAGTTCGAGCCCCGTGTTGGACTCTGTGTTGACAGCTCAGAGCCTGGAGCCTGCTCTGGATTTTCTTTTCTGCCCCTCCCCCAATTACTCTCCCTCTCTCTCCTTCAAAAATAAACATTTTAAAAATATATTTAAAAAAATTAAAAATAAAAGAGCACATGGGTCCGGGGGCACCCGGATGACTCAGTCGGTTGAGTGTCCCCCACTCTTGATTTTGGCTCAGATCATAATCTCACAGTTTGACCCCACGTCAGGCTCTGCGTTGACAGCTCGGAACCTGCCTTGGGATTCTCTGTCTTCCTCTCTCTGTGCCCCTCCCGTTTGTGCGCTTGCTCATGCTCTCTCAAAAATAAACATTTTTAAAAACCTTAAAAAAATAAAAATAAAGAAAGAACATACGGATCCAGAATGCTGAGAAAGAAACCAATTTAGCCAACATTTCTCTATAAAGATAGCCCTCAGCAGTGCCAGGACATGATTTAAGCTATGGAACTATGACCCTTCACTCGAACACATGCTAATGCAGCTATTTCCAGCATTAGACCACGCTCCTCTTGAGCTAGAACTTGCACAGGCAGAACCAGCTTCAGAAAACACCCGCCGAGAGTCCCCACACCCTAGACCCCACTCCTGGGAGAGGAAGGAAAGATGCCTCTGGATTTCTCCACTGCTCCCTCCCACATGAAGACTTTCTAGTTCTGTGTCCTGTTCATCATCAGGGCCACCTTCTTTGTTCCCAAGGTAGTAAGACAAACCTGACCATCAAACACCAGCAGTGGATTTGTGGTGCTTTCCTTTTCTGAGCTAAAGAACATAGGTTTTAATACTAGTGGCAGACTGATGCCTCAACTCACAGAGGGCATCTGGATCCCAGGGGAAGGAGAGGAGGGTGGAGTGTGAACGTGGGTCAGCACGTGGGCTCTGGGACAGCACCTTCCACCTGCCAGCTTCCATGTGCCCTGCAGGGTGACCCTGGGCATGTTAACCACGTTGGGCCTCGATTTCCCTCTCTCAAGGGAGTTACTGCCATCTGGTCCCAGGGAGGAGTAAATGAGTATCAAGGGAACGGGATCCCAGTGCTGGGCAGTGGCTCATGGCTCTTCAGGCCAGGGAAGCACTGCCCAAGAGTGTGGACGAGGCCCCTGCAGACGACTGACCAGGGCAGGGTCAGAGCACCGGGGGAGCAGGGCTTAGGCTGTGGGGACAGGGAGTGTAGGGTCAGACAAGTGGTGGGAGGGAGACCACAGGGCATTTCAGGAAGGAGGGAGTCCACCATGGCTAAGTGGTGGTGAGGCCAGGCCTGGGACCCCCCTGGTCTTGTCTTGGCAACTCTGAGAAGCCCCTTTCACAGAGTGGTGGGAGCAGAAAGCCAGCGACCGTGAAGAGAAAGGGATAATGCAGGAAGACTCACAACCCAGCAGATACACTTTTGTCTTCTATTTGCTGAACTTGTACCTCCAGGTGAGGCATTTACAAGCCAATTCTTTCCAAGTCTGCTGCATTCTTGGGAGGACACGCAGTCATCCTGCCCTCCCTGGATTAATCAGTGGCCTTATCTTCAATAGCCAAATATTTTTCATCTTTTTCACTTTTGATAGACCAAAGGGACTTTTTTGGTTTTGTCTTTCTGCATGGTGAGTCACAGCTGCAGAGCAATCCCACCAGGTATGACTCACGGCAGAGCTGAAAGGACTCCAGGTTTCTTCCCAGGGAGACTGAGATGTGGTCCACACCTGCACACACGCATGCACACACACCACACACACAAATGCACACACACGAAACACCCCCCACGAACACGCACTCACACCACACACAAATGCACACACATGAAATACTCCCCCCACAAACACGCACTCACATACCACACACAAATGTACACACACACACAACCCCCCCCCCACACACCCCCCAACATGCACACACATACAGCCTGCCTTGGAGAAGAAAGCTTGTTCCTTCCTCTTAGGAAAAATGTTAAAGCAAGGCAGAGTGGGTGCACTGAAAGCACCCCTCTCTTCTGGCTCCCTGAGTGTTTAATTCAGGGGAGACCCTGCCTCACAGGACCAGCCTGCTCTGTCCTGCCATTTGCAAAGGAGCACAGCGTGGCAATTCATGAGCCGCCTTCATGCATTTACTGAAGGACTTACACTCCCAGGTGGCCACAAGCTTGGGTCTGAAGAGTCGCACTTCTGTAGCAGGGTCCTCAGCCAGACGTGACCTATGGGCAGCCACCGAGGGTGGGGGTGGGGGCAAGCAGTCCCAGCTGGGGCTCCTTCCCGCTGTGGCTCCACGCCAATCTCCTCCAAGATGCTGCCTACCACTCTCTGGTGACGAACCCACATTTCAAGGCCCGCCATTTCTTCAAACATCAGGTCACAAAGCAGGCGACACCATGCTACTTGGAAGAATGGCCCCCACTCTGCCTACTGCATCAGTCTGATTCCAAGCCCGCAGGATGCGATCAGTGCACAATCTGCCGTCACCAGGAGCAAAGCCACCAAGACTGCAGGGAGGTACACTCTGCCCCGGGACACCATGCGGACCCAGACCTCACGGTCTCTGGCCCGCAAATGTGGGGGAGCAGAGCATGCAGGGCCCCCGTCAGATCCCCGCAGCCCTGGATGGGCCAACTTCAACGGGGTTACAGGCTTCCCAGACGCTTACTGTGCATCACATGTCACGTGCATCTCCCCAAGCTGAGCCAAGTGGATGCCGCAGGCTGAGCTCCCTCCCCAGGAGGATGCTCAGAAGTGCCTTCACCAGCGGGAGGTAGGGGAGGGGAGGAAGGCAGCACTGTGCTTGGCAGGAACACTGGTTAAGTACATTATTTCACTGAGGAAAAGATTTTTAGGTTATAAAAAAAACAATTTAGATCAACCCTAAGTACTTCTATTGCTACAGAGTGCCGCAAACAAAACCATTCCCTTATGGCAGGGACAGAGAGCAAGGGGCTCTCTCGTGCCAGTGGGAGCAACACGAGTCTCTTGAGTCTCTTGCTTCCCGGGAGCACCTGCCTTCCTTCAGCCACGCTCATCCTGCCTCTGAGAACATTTCAGAAAAGGGGACGATGCACCTACAGCAGACGCTGCCTGGAGCTGGCTTCGGGGAGCGGCTGGTGACCACGCCCCCTGGGGGGCTATGCTGGGTCCCCAGGGTATCATCAGGGTGTCCCTCAGCAGGATGCTTTCCTGGGGGAAGCACACGCTTTCACCACTCTCCTCAGTTTCATCTGTGTCCTCTTCTCCCCCGGTGGCTTCCCTACCCGGTGCTTTGTGTGTGTCTCCCCAACCTCACTTGTCTGTTGGCTTTCCCTTCTCCCTGCAGGCAAGACCCTGCAGCTGAGCGCCAGCCGAGGGAGGCACTCCCAGGAGGCTGAAGGCACCCGTCCTGTTCCTGCTGCGTCCCTGCCTGGGCAGGCTCACCATCAACATCAGCTGAGGGGCTCAGGGTTGGCTCCCGTGTTGCCGATGAGGACACATCTGGAATCACCTCTGGGCACTGAGTCCTCCCCGCCGCCACCCCCACCGTGGTGTTCACACTGTCCGGGGCTCTCTGAAGGCACGAATCATCCTGGGCGCCTACTTCCCACAGCGGAGAGCCTGTAGTCTGTCGGGAGTAGCCCCACAGAGAACAGCTTTGGGTGCGAGGCCAGCACAACCCCCTTGCCCTGTTACATGTCTGGTAAAAGTGACATCACCGTGGGGCCAAGTAGCTACATGTTGGTCCCAGATGGGGGCCGCATTCCCAGCTGCCTGCCATCTCTGGATGAAATAACCAGAGCAAAGGCCCCAGCCCCAACCAGTCTATAGAAAAATGAGAAAAGCAGACACTACTGAGATTTTTTTCATAAAGCTAAATGTGCTGCGTTTAGAGCACAATTCTTTAACATTGAATTATGTCTTTGTTATGGGTCGAATTGTGTCCCCCAAATAGACATGTTGGAGTCCTAATCCCAGCACCTTGGAATGTGACCTTATTTGAAGGCAGTCATTGCAGATGCGGTTAGTAAAGATAGGGCACACTAGATAGGGTGGGTCCCCTCATTACAGGGCAAAGGGACATTCTGGAAGAGGACAGCACGTGGAGGTGAGGCAGAGACGGAGGGCTGCGACCACGGGGCCCTCCTCTAGAGGGAAGAGACAGGAAGGATCCTCCTCTAGAACTTTCAGAGGGAGCACAGTCTTGCCAGCCCCTGGATTTTGGGCCTTTGGGCTCCAGAACCGTGAGACAATCAATTCTAGTTTTCTTAAGCCCCCTGTTTGTGGCACTTTCTTACAGCAGCCTGAGGAAACGCCTACCACTGACTTACATTTTCAGTGTTAACGTGCCTAATCTTTCAGGAACGACGGTGAAAGGGAGGACAGGGGCGCCTGGGTGGCGCAGTCGGTTAAGCGTCCGACTTCGGCCGGGTCACGATCTCGCGGTCCGTGAGTTCGAGCCCCGCGTCGGGCTCTGGGCTGATGGCTCGGAGACTGGAGCCTGTTTCAGATTCTGTGTCTCCCTCTCTCTCTGCCCCTCCCCCGTTCATGCTCTGTCTCTCTCTGTCGCAAAAATAAATAAAAAACGTTGAAAAAAAAAAATTAAAAAAAAAAAAAAAAAAAAAAAGATCCTGTTGGATCATCCACCACCTGCCCTCTTAAACAGCCTGCCACCCTTTATGACCACGGCAAAAACGCCCGCTTCCTTTTAGCTGCAAGTACCTCGGGTGAGCAGAAGTGGATCAAGAAAGCCGCCCCCGGCAAACCGGAGGCCACACTTGCAGGCAGAGCCCCTGTGACTCACTCTGTTCTCCAGAGGAAGGAGCCACGATCCCCAGAAACGACCTCCAAACATGCCTGGCCCTCTTCTGTCCCAAATGGAAACGCACGTGCGCGGCTGCGTCCCCGCCGCACCACCGGGCGCCACTGACCTGCTCTGTCTCCACGAAGTTGGATACGTGGCCGTCGTCGTTCACGCCGCGGGTGTGGAAGCGAGCGCCGGCGCGCTCGCAGCTGATGCGGGAAATGAGGCAGGCCTTGGCCTGCTTGTGTGAGGCGTAGACGGTACGGATGGACACCACCCCGCAGATGACCTTCAGCAGCCAGTCACAGCAGCTCACCTGGTGCTGCCTCAGGGGCACGTGCAGCAGCTGGTTCCTGCAAAGCGGAGCCCACAGAGCCTCGGGTCAGCACACACGCTCCCGGAAACACTGCGCCCAAAGCAAGTGGGGCGGGGCCCCCGCAGGATGGGGTGCAGGTGCCCGCCATGAACTTGGCGCTCCGGGCGCGTGGCCCGGAGGTTCACATGCTTCCGAGACCCCCACCCCCGCAAGCAGCGGGCAGCGGAGCCACACAGCAACAGCAGCAGCAGCAGCAGCAGCGGGGACGGCCTGGAGCCGCTGCGGAAGTCCGTATCGGCGAACGGAAGCCGAGCCAGGAGTGCGAGCCAACCATCACCTTCCAGGGACTGTCAGAGAAGCCTCCCTTTAGATCCCTGGCCTCCGCACTTTTAAATCAGAAGTCCCATCAGTCAAAAAAATTAATCATAGGTTTTGCCCTTAAATAATAAATGATAAAAATAATCATTAAATACACGTATGCTGGCTTAAATTACATACGTAACACATGAGGTCTGTCCTGTCCCAACGAGAGCACTAGGAAGCAATCCAAAATAAAAAAAGGAGACAAAAATAAAACAAGGAAAGTTCCAGCCCTCCTCCCTACACCTGTGGATTGTTCTGGGCCTCTGGGGACCCCTGGTGTCCCTGATGATAAGGAGGGGGATAAAAGCCAACGTTTACCAAGGGCACTGAGCACCATTCTAAGTGCTTTGGGATGGATCAGCTCACTTCATCCTCCATAGGCCCCATATGAAAGCTGTTACCATTCAGCCCATCTTACAGATAGAGAAACTGAGGCACGGAGAAGTGAAGGACTTGCCCAAGGTCACAGAACCAGCAAGCAGCAGCGAGCAGCTGGGAGCCTGCCCTCTTCACTGCTCTGCCAGGCCCAGGCCTATCTCCTCTCCCAGTGAAGGCCCCACGCGTACAGCCACACCCCTGCTGGCCACAGCCTTCTGCTCTGTCTCAGCTTCCCCACACCCACTCGACCTTACTCCGCTCAAGCGGCCTCTCTGAGAAATGAGGCCTCGGAGGGGTGCCAGGACCCCCGACCCCGCCGGCTGAGCTCCATTCCAGGTGCTCAGGGCACAGAGCAGCACCTTCAGATGCCTCTCAGACCCTCCCAGGGAGGCAGGAGCCTTCACAGAAGACTCTCTCCCATGGGGTAGTAAGCAAATCTAGATCACAATGCCCTATCTGTTTAAAAAAGGCAGCACTGTTCCTGCCCTAGAGCCTTCCTCAAAGAGAGCAGCCTTCTCTCATTTCTTCCAAAGCGTGTTGTGCTCCTCCTTGTCTCCTCCTTGTGTCCTCCTTGTGCTCCTCCCAGCAGCAGGGACTCCCCAGGTCTCAGGCCAGGCTCCCCCACTGTGAGCACACACTTGCACCTGGGCGCTGAGACACGACCCCCCTCAGGGAGTGGCCACATGGGTCCCCTTCTGAGCTCTCGCTGCCACAGTGCTGGTCTGCCTGAAAGATGACGATCACCGAGACCTCCTTTACAAAATACGTTTTCCTCTGAATCACTCTCTAAAATTCAGACGATGAACCCGCTTTAGTAGCAAATTAAATCTGCATATGGTATCAAGGCAAAGCCTCCAGAACATTCCAGTCTTCCGGCCCCACAGCTATGGCAGCCGTCAGTCACCAGAGGTCAGGCAAAGGAGGCTTTTGCCAAATAGTCAACTCTGAATCCCTGTTTGTAGTCACACTGGCCTGGCGCTCTGTAGGAGGACGGCTCCTTTCCTCGGAGGGAGAGACCCAGATCTGTGAAGGAAAAGTGCTTTGAGTTTCCTCCCAGGCTTCCATCGTTCTGGGAGGCAGTTATCAGTGGGGTCAATTACCAGCCAGGAAAAACCACTTCACGCTGCCCAACGCGTTCCCTCGTTCACCAGCCACGTTCAGCGTTGACCCCATCTGACTCTAGATGTGGGTCCAGACCTGGAACACAGCACCCCAAATGGTGGGTTTAGGCAGTCAAGCCCGTGACCACTCAGTCAAGGCTGACTCAGTTGTGGTCAGTTCCGTGGGCGCCGCCCAAACACCACGCCCTGGAGGGTGGCGCGGCCCAGCAGCCCGGCGCCCTCCACAGCCGCCGCCCCCTCTCAACTCAAGATGGAGTCTGGCGTCCACGTGGGGCGTCCTCCCTTCCCAAGTCCCTCTCGGCCTCCGCTTCGTGGATCTCCACTCTCACTGCTTTCTGTGGGCCTCAAGTCTCCAGCCACAGAGCTGGCGGAAGGAGGCCTGACGGGGGCAGTCACAAAGGTGCCGGGGCCACCCCGTTTCCCCGGCATCCCCTATGGTCCTTCGATGTTGCCAAGCACGTTACAGCCTGTGACACCTCGCTCCGCTCCTTGCCTGGAAGTCTTCGTTGAGAGTGGCTCCGAGGCCTTAGTACAAATACTTCTCGTAATCCACAGCCCTTGTATCCCTGAGCTCAGCTGACCTCAGGGGCACGTGCACCAGCTGGTGCCTGCAAAATGGAATTAGTGATTCACAGAAACACCGTCTCCTGGACCTGTCACTCAGAGACTGGTCCTCGAACCGCAGCGCAGGAGCCACATCATCATCTTGCTAGAGACGCTGAGCCTTGGGCCCCAGCTCAGACCCGCTGAATCAGAATCTGCCTTTTAACAAGAAGAGCAGGAGATTCACAGATGTTTTAGCGTTTGAGCACCTTACTGCCCCCGCAAACTCAACAAAACCAGAAGGCCCAAGAGGATCTGAGGGTAGAGAATGCTGGGGCCCACGGAAGGAGATGGTGAAGCCCCCTCCTCCAGAGACAAGTCGGGCCTGGGTGAGGGTCTGAAGCACCAAGGGAAAATGTTTATCCAGTGATCCTTACGACTTTCTGTGTTCGGGCAAAGGGAGAGAGGCAGATACAAAAAAAAAGGATGTGAATAAGCCTCACCGACCCTGTCTTAGGGCTGGAAAACGGGCCGAGCTCCAAAAGGCCAGGACTGGGATTCTAAGAACAGCCCAGTGTATAAAGTACATTGGAGCAATTTCTACAGCAGGATTTTCATCACGTTGGCTTCTGACTCACTTCCCACACGTCTCCTGGTCCATCTGAGAGGTACGGCATCATTGACAACCTAGGCCTGGCACCAGTCTATGTAAATCACTGTGCCCCCCTCCCCCAGACCTGCCAAGGTCAGGATCCCCAAGGCCCAGAAAGGGCCATAGATAATTTACATACTTATACAGTCATCCACACCTAGCTAGGTCCGTGAAAGAGCACCCAGATGACCCTAAACATACAGAAATCCAGGCACCTTTGTCTGGGCTTCAGGACATGTCTTATCACATGAATGCACATCACCTTGGCAGGCGGACTCAGTTTCCCCATTGTTGGAACTGGTCTGGCTTGGTGATTAACAGTATGGGATCTGGAGCCAGAATGCCTGGCTTGTTCAAGCCTCAGTCTCCTTATCTATAAAATGGGAATAACAGACAGACCCACCCCCCCCACACCTCATAAGTTACTATGAGGATTCTGAGTTACTGCCCACCAGCAGAGAACTTAAACAGCCTGGAATGTGAGCACCTTATAAGCATCGGTGGTAAATGTGTGTGTGCCAGAGGGTAACCAGGATCACTGAGAGGACCGCAGGAGCACTGACCACAGCCTGGCACTTAGGAAGCACAGGATGGATGTGGGCTCTTATGGTCTTGACTTACAGAGAGTTTCTTTCCTAAATCTACATTAGACCACTTTGAACACCTTCCCTGACCCCGGGCGGGGAGGGGGGAGGGATGAGGGTGTTAGCGTTCTTCTCACTGCGCTGAGACTGGGCTCGCAGAGGTACCCCAGGATCTTGGGGACGATGTAAAGCAGAGAACAAGGACACAGGTTTCAATCAGAGCCCACCATCCATGTGACCCGGGGGGGAAAGGGGGGCAGAAGACGACCCAGGGCCCTCACCAAAAGAAGGAGCTCCCCCACTCGTAGCTGTCATGGTCCTGCTTCTGTGCCCGGACGGTGAGGTCAAAGCTAGACCCATCATTGGGCCAGGAGAAGTAGAAGAACCCTGAGTTGAGGATTTTCCTCAAGGCTGTGAGGCGGTCCTCCTCCTTGGCCTCCTCCTGGAGAGGGTAAAAGTCGGTGGCAGTGATTTTATAGATTTCAGCCTCTGGAATTCTGCCCACGGACGTGCAGCCTGTCACCAAAACCAGGAAGCTCAGGGAAGCACCACCTGGAAGGGAAACAGACAAGAAGGCTCAGGACCACAGTCAGCAGGCGGAGAAGCAGCTCACGGCCCACGTTTCCGCTGGAACCACATGACCGCATCAGGAATCTCCATCACCTGAGCCTGAAGCCCGGTGCCTGATGCTCGGAGGCTGGCCCCCGACCAGCAGCAGCACCACCACCTGGAAGCCTGCTGGAAATGTGAATTCTCAGGCCCTCCAGACAGCCAGGCGAGGGGACAGCCACCTGAGCTTTAACAAGCGCCCAGGCCATTCTGATGCCCGCCAGCCTGAGGGTTACTAGCCAGGGGCCTTCCCAGCCCCACAGTCTCTCCCCAATTCTGCCCCCTCCCCAAATCCTCAGGCGCCACCTGGCTCAGGGTCTCCAGGTGTGGTCAGTCCTGCAAGCTCAGTCACTAGAGTCGCCTCTCAAAGCTGCCTGATGGAGGACCTACCTCTCTGCTTCAACCCCCCCACCGCCCCCACCTCCCCCAGGACTGAAATGGGAGCTCCTCGCAGGCCGACCACCCCCATCCCTCCCCACATACGGACACCTAGGGTCCAGCAGCTCCCTGGGGCTGTCCTCTGTGGTTCCTCAAATGCACCATATGCCCTCATACACACGGGCCTTTGCTCAGGCCGCTGCCTCTGCCTGGGATACCCCACCACCGCCTGCCCATCACGGCCTTCCCCACCCACCTTGCCCGCCTCCGCCCTCCAGAACAGCCATGAGCCTTCCCAGTGTTCACCAGGACCACCCTAGCTCAGCCCCTCTTTCCTAGAATTCCTCTCCACCCTTCTGGAGCCTTCCCTGCTCCCCAGAGACATTGTTACATGCCCCTTCTACATGCCAACAGCATCCCTGTTAGCCCTCATGTATGCAAAACTAACAACCTCCATCCCATCTGTGTCCCCAGGAGATTGGGGGTTTCTTAGGGACAGGACTCTGTTTCATTATGATATCTGGGCACTGCACATGGTAAGTCTTTGATGAATACTTCCTAAATAAGCCGAGAGCAGCTCAAGCCTTTCCCAATCCCCGTGAAGTATTACCCAGGCCACTGCCAACCTAGCTGCCAGGAGAATGAGACACCCTCCTCCGGGGACCCCACCAAACCATCTGCGGCTGCTTTCTGTTCTGTACCCCCCAGTGCATAGCGGGCACACAAAGGTTCCGACAGATACCTGCTGTGTGGGTCAGGGGTGCGTGGCAATGCTCTACTCTGGGGACATCAGGGAGGGCGCCCCTGCTTTATTTCAGGAGAGGGCCCCAGAGATAACTCAGGTGACCAACTGGCCTTCAGGGGCTGGCGTGGTTCTGGTCCAAAAGATATTCTTCCCAACCCCACTGATGCTTAAAGGACCTGTTTCCAGTAAGATCTCCTCCACATGGTCAGTGGTCATTATCTGCAGCCATGGTGGCCAGCGGTTTAGATCTCTGGACACTCTGATAAAAGCCCCTTAGGACCCACTGCTCACCATCTATTTCCCCCCACCCCCTCCTCACACTTGATAGGAAGAAGGGAGCTACTTGGGGCCAGGACACATCTGGGTGTTTTTTTATTTTTATATTTTTGTTTAATGTGTATTTATTTTTAAGAGAGAGATAGAGCACAAGTGGGGGAGAGGTAGAGAGAGGGGAAGACACAGAATCCGAAGCAGGCTCCAGGCTCCGAGCTGTCAGCACAGAGCCCGACGCGGGGCTCGAACTCATGAACTGTGAGATCATGACCTGAACTAAAGTCAGATGCTTAATGGACTGAGCCACCCAGGCACCCCTGGGTTGTTGTTGTTGTTGTTGTTTTTAAATGTCTTCATTCAGGGCACCTGGGTGTCACAGTCCGTTGGGCATCCGACATCAGCTCAGGTTGTGATCTCATGGCTCCTGAGTTTGAGCCCCACACCGGGCTCTGCTCTCAGCACAGAGCCTGCTTTGGACCCTCCACCTCCCTCTCTCTCCGCCTCACCCTCCTAGCACTCTCTCTCTCAAAAATAAACAAACATCAAAAAATAAAATAAAATAGGGGCACCAGGGTGGCTCAGCCAGTTAAGCGTCCAACTTCGGCTCAGGTCACAATTTTGCAGTTCACGAGTTTGAGCCCCTTGTCCGGCTCTGTGCCGACAGCTCAGAGTCTGGAGCCTGCTTTGGATTCTGTGTCTCCCAACCTCTCTACCCCTCACCCACTCATGCTCTGTCTCTCTTTCTCTCAAAAATAAATAAACGTTAAAAAAAATTTAAATAAAATAAAAGACGTCTTCGTTCAGTAACTAGGTCACCACGCCTACTGGGAGGGAGGACCAACAGGGAGATGCTATTGGCTCATATCCCACCTTCCCAGGCAGATTATCAGGAAACTCCTTTAAAGCAACTTAAGAATTAGGCAGTTATGCTACGGACAGTGACAGGCATCAGGAGGCTGAGTTTCTTAAGCAGGACAAGTGTCATTTCTGGAAGACAGGTAAGGTTTATGTGGGGTCGATGTCCTCAAAGTATAGACTCACAAATGCCAAATATTCCCGCAGCCTGTGCTACAACCAGGCCCAGGCATCCCATCTGCATCTTCCGATGTGCTCAGTGTAGAGAAAGCAGGATTCAAGGACAGTCAGAGGAGTGGCCGGAGGGCAGCCCCTGCGGTCTAGGCGATGAGCCCGAGACTGGACTCTGTAGGGAGTGGGTTCAAGGAGAGGCATGGAAAACTTTACGTCCTTCCACCCAAATTGTGGAGTGGATTTCTAGCACTACTTCCTCAACAGCCTCTGCGTGGGCGGACCAAGTCCCTGGCAAGAGTCCCAGGTTGCTTTGAAGACAGTAGGCATTTCCTGCGCAGGGCAGTGGCCCGGAGGAGGCTTGGGATGGGCGGCTGCAGCAGGCATGAAAAGGCTCTTAAAATAAATGAGACTCTGAGCTCCTGAGTCCTGGGATTGAGGGGCTTGGGAGAAGGCACAGGTGAATAAAGACACCACCCCAGGAGCGGGAGCGGATTGGAACCAAGCACTTTAATGACAGCTGATTCTCAGGGTGGCTGCTTATGAACTCTGTTCTATGAGCTCCCTCTCAACAGCCCCCTGGGGGAGGTACCATTTTTAGTCCCGTTGTACAGGGACGGAGATGGAGACACAAAGAGGTTAAGAAGCCTGCCCAAGGTCACACAGTGGGGGAGCTGGGATTTGAATCCACTTTCGGGCTATACCACCTGGGCAAGTTACTCAGGTCAAGTCTGGTTCCAGAGACACTGCTCTTACCTATATCCTTGCAGAAGGATCGCCAACGTGCCCAACAATGCCGCCATTTCACACATGAGGGACTATCCCCCCAGAGGGAGCTGAATCATCCATCTGCCCAAGTGCACGGCTAGTCTGTGTTGGACCCAAGATGGGTCCAACATGGGTTCATCCAGCCCAAAGGTCTGGCAGCTTCCGATCACGATGGCTTACTGTCTCACTAAGCGTCGCTAAGGTACCCTTTCTCATTTCCAAATTGACACTGAAAGTGTTCATCAGTAGTTTAAATGATTGTGAATAATGTATTTTTCGGGCACGTGCTAAATATTGACATGTAAGAATAAACCTTCTGTAGGCCTCTTTACCATTATCAAGTGGGACCTAGACTCTGGTTTGACAGTCATCCTTATATATTATTTAAAGCAATGCATGAACAAGTTCTTCTTCAACAGATGGGATTTTCCTCTGAATTCCCATTCCACTCCCACCCCCCTCAGAATTTCATCCTAATATCACATGTTTTGTGCTTCTGTGTCTCATATTGATCATACTGTGCAGTAATTTGATCCTAATGCTGAAAGTGTTTAAAACACTTTGGCCTGAGTTATCATTACAATGATGTTTTAGTACAAAATCAGTCAAACAATGTAAACAAAACGCTCTGCTGAATACTGATTTAACATAAAAAATAAAGATTTGTTGGGAAGGTGGATGGGACCTCTGGTCCATACACCCATGGGTAAATATTATTTATTAACGGAATGAAACTAGATTCTCTACCAATGCTAGTTCTGTTTTTCATTTTTATATGTGAACACTAAGAAACCTTGTTCACATTGATAGATCGATGAAATGTTGCCCAATTATTCTTCAAAGTCCTTCTGAGTCATCTGCCAAAAAAAAAAAAATCGCAAAATCTATCTAGAAAATTACTATTAACGCTGTCAGCCGATACCCCAATTAGGTTCTCCTTCAGTTTTGTAGAAAACAAACAACTGGCTGTCACCGGACTTGTAAACAAACTGTTCCCCAGTCACGGAGGTGACTTACTTCCTCCACAGTGCTGACAATATTGTGACCCCTCCCTTTGTTAGCCATCCACAGGTATTTACTTCCCAGAGCAACACACTGTGTGAGATTCTAGAGGGAGAAGAAGGTAAGATAGAAGAAGGGTGGCTGTGGGTGGGGCAGAGAGACTGAGAAACCAGTCCCTCATCGCAGGGACGTTCTTAGGCAAACCAAGGAGGTGAGGACCTAGAAACCGTTTTCCTCAGCACTGACCAAGCCCGTCGGACAGTCTCTGTGACCCCAGAGGAGCCACACTAGACCACAGCCTCTCCAGGAGGGGCACCTGGCCCTACTCAGCCTGGCACGTGGCTTCCTGTTTCTTCAGTGGTGGCCCCATCTTGTCTGGCACCCTTGGGTGTGTGCCACACATGATAGGTTTCAAGGAAACGGTCCTGGTTCGAGCCTAGCGCTGGACTACCGGGGGTCACTATCCCCCGGCCTGTCAGTGTGGTATTGTCTCTAGGGGATAAAAGGGGGGCTGGCGGGGCGGGGGGGGGGGGAGGGCGCTCACCTGCCCCAGGTGTGAGATGTCCCCGTGGGTGCTCACTTTGAGCACAAGATCTAGGCTTTGTTTTAGTAAGGCAGGATCGGTGTTCTCCCAGGGAGGAAGCAGGGCAGGCCTGAGTGGGGGAGGGTCTCAAAAGTCCTTAGTGGAGGCTGAGTTCAGGGGCTTGAAACCAGTAAGAATCTTACAGCAGGGGAAAGACAAAACTCAAGCTTGTTTTGGCGTCAGAAGATGAGGCTCTCGAGTCTGCAAGCCTCCACTGGCCTGTGGGGCCTCTGGCCGGTCTCCTACCCTCTCTGGCCCTCAGATGCACCAGGTGGCCTCTATGTCCCTTCCAGCTCAAGGAACTCTGGTTCCAGGGCTCTGGCCAAAGGGAGAGCACACCTGGGTCAGGGGTTGCTGGCCACAGTCAGGGGAGGTCACAGGCCAACAGACACACGAGGCAGAAAGGATCACACAAGGACACACACACCCCTCCAGAGGGCAGCAGGCTCACAGTCCAGACAACTCCTACAGCCTGAGCAAACAGGCTGGAGAAATGGAAGGCAATGACCCCAATATATATTGTTTAAGGGGAGGCAGGGTTTCCGTGTGGGAAGACGAAGAAAGTTCTAGAGACAAATGGTGGTGACGGCTGCACAACATTGTGAGCGTCCTTCATGCCACTGGACTGTACATTTGAGATTAGTCCAAATGGGAAATTTCATCTTCTGTATATTTTACCACACACACAAAAAACCATGGAGACCTCAGTGTTGATTTTAGAAATTCTTTCCCTCGAGAGGGCTGCCTTCAAGACCCAATGCCAAGGCACCGCTGCCCCAAACCCCCTGGCCCCTGAAGTAACGGGGCCCGTGTCTTATCGAGCTGTGGCCATTGTCATCTGGCTGGGCAGGGCTGGCGCTGGAGTCACCATGAGTCACGCGCAGACACAATGCCGTTTGTGCAGGGACAATGCTGGGTGTGTTCTTGCCACTGGGCCTCTGGCTTCCCCTGCGCTGGCATTTCTCTGTTTGCTCAGCCTCGGAGCTCACTCCCTAGCCAGGTTCGTGCCAGTCTCAAGCCCGGGGTTCCCACAGACCACCTTACCTATCCTGCTCGGGCAGGACACTCTCCCACTTAAAGCTGCAAAGTAGGAGCTCTGGGCTTTCCCACCCGTGGAGTGGGGCGCTTTGGCCAAAGGGTCCCCAATGTCTCCCCCCCATGCCGACAAGCTCAGAATTCTAAATACCCTGTATCCACATGGCACAGTTTCAAGGATCTCTTTCACCTTCCCTTTCTAGAACATGAAAGTGGTGCAGATGTCGGTGTGCTGGCAGCTTCCACCAGCTCACGGGAGCCAGCCATGCACATCTTTCCCCAGCTCTGCACTGCAGCCTGAAATCAGCCAGGGGTGGGTTATCTACACCGTGGAGATTGGCAAACACTACACATCGGGGCTTTCCCCCCAGAGAGCTGGATGTCAAATATTTACCAGCACCCCACTGCAGATAGGTAATAAGTCATTCTAACTCTGATGAAGGCCATCAGACCATTGCAAGACTTTCTGGAGAATACTGCAGGCCCTGAATGTCAAGACTAAAGACTACCAGGGGTCCCTGGGTGGCTCAGTCCGTTAAGCCTCCAGCTTCGGCTCAGGTCATGATCTCATAGTCTGTGGGTTCAAGCCCAGCACCGGGCTCTGAGCTGACAGCACAGAACCTGGAGCCTGCTTTGGATTCTGTGTCTCCCTCTCTCTTGCCCCTCCTCTGCTTGCGCTTTCTCTTGAAAATAAATAAACATTAAAAAAATTTAAAAAAAAAACAACCTAAACACTTTTAAATCTCCTGTTCCTGCAACTTTTCAGGTTGCATTGACTGCCCATAGAAATCAGCCCTACACTGGCCTGTGTGCAGACTAACCACCCACTGGGAGTCAGTGACCTGACCTTTACCCCACACCTAGTTCTCCCAGAGAGACCCCTCTGTAGGCCAGGCCTCCCACTCAGTACAGACTATGTTCATTCTCCCCTATAAATCTCTTTTGAATTACGTAATATAGAGATGAGGCAGTTTTCCTGATTTTGCAGGTGGGAAAACAGCCCTAGGGAGATTAATAAATCCAGAAGGTGAGTCTGTTGTGAAGCTGGAAAGAGAGTCGAGAAGGGCTGGCTTGTAGGCTGGGTACTACATGACTCCAGAGGACACAATTCATTACAGACCTCAACGTACTCAACCCTTGAGGCTATGAGCCAGGGAGGCTGAGGTTAAAAGGGAGTTAAATCCCTGTAATCATTGGGATAAATTCTTCTGACTGCTATACCCTCACTTTCTATGCTTTGTATTACAGATGCATCAGGAAAGCCAACTCTCTGGCTGACTGTGGAGGCTCCACCCCCTTCCTGCTGGCATTTCAGGGAAGGAGAGACTTAAGCTCTCCATGAAAACCTAGGAACCTGGGATAAAGCTTTTATGTAATTTTTGTGCATGTTTCTTCATTTCTAACATAAAAAAGCTATTTTCACTTAGGCAGACTGAAATTGAACAACTTGCCCCAAGTCACAAGCCTGAGGGGAAGTGTCTTTCTTTGTCTAGAGACCCTCAGCCTAAAACAGTCAAAAGGGAGGCCCGTCCCCAACTGGGGCTGGCTGCCTTTGTGGCAACCAAAAATTGGGATTTCTCTCTGCACTGCCCAACACCCTCAAGAGGTGAGAGGAAGACATTATAGTTCTGGGCTGGGGCCTTCCAGCAGGAAAAGAAAACCAAGTTAAAGCCAAGCACTCCTTCATGGAACTGAAGGAGATTTGAAAAACTCGATTATAAGGCCCCATCCTTCCATCCTTCAGATATCCTAGGGCCCTTTCAGGAACGTGTCGAAAACAGGCCAAATAATTCTGGCATCCTCACCACCTCAGACAGCTTTAGCAGCACGACCACCAACCCCCCACCCCCCCGGAGGGTGACTCTGGCAGGTGGGGCTGGGAGTATTCAGAGGACAGAAGAAATGGGCGCTGGGGACTTGACAGGTGTCCGTGCCAGGGGCTTGGCCCTGCTCTCGCCCGGCCCCCAGGGGCTGTGCACACTCACCCCTCAGGGGAAGGGCAGGGGGTGGCTGTGAGAAGGGAGGAGGGTCTTGCAGCTCTTGGAGCTGGTCACCTCTCTCCGAGTCCTGCCCTGGGATGGTTCCACGACATCCTGCTGTGACCCTTGGGCTGGATACCCTGCAGACACCCTGGCCCCTCTGACAAATACTTCTCTGGGAGCTGACCAGTTTCTGCCCAGCTTCAAGACAGAACAGCCCAGCGGCTGAAAACAGCCCCAGGTACCAGAAGGCACAAGCTTAAAACCCAGGTCACCACCTGAGGACTGCCCAACCTTAGGCGAGCGACAGCACTGTGCTAAATCCGGGGCTCGGTCAGGTGCAAAGTGGATCATTAATTTATTTAGGAGAAAAACACTGCCAATTATAACTGCAAGATGCCAACAACTGTAACACATCCTAAGAGCCAAGACGCTACAATGTAAAAAAAAAAAAAATCTGTCACAGAACAGACAAAATAAAGCACTTAAGTTTTCTCGGCTTCTCTTTCTCTGTCTGTAAAGCAGGACATTAATGGCACCTGCCTCACAGGGTGTTGGGAGAACCAGGTTAATACATGAAAACACTTAAAACGGTGTCTACCACAGGGTAAGAAGGGAAGGTTAGCCATCATTCCCACATCATCATCATCACCGAGGCTAGGACCACAGGCATTTTTTGTAACCTTGGAAAAATCACTGCGGGGACAAATCCTGGCAGGCAGCCCCATTTCATGGAAAAAGCAAGTGTCTGGAGGCAGTTAGATCTGCGTTTGAACCCTAACTACACTCCTTACCTTAAGCAATTACGTTAACCCTCTGAGCCTGCTTCCGTTACTATAAACAGCAGAAAAGATGCAACATCAAATTGGCTTACTTTTAGGATTAAATAAGTTCATGTATCTCTAGCCCTTGGCACAAAACACACATTTAATAAACGCATTTGTCGTGGACGTGCTGAATGCTTTTCCTACACACTATTTGAAAAATGATCAGTGCAATCATCATAGTTCGGGAGAAACCATCCCATGAAAGAAAGACCCAGAAAAGTAACGGCTTAGAAACTCCTCAGCCTCTGAGCACAGCTGCTGGGGGAGGCATGGAGCCGTGACATGCTCGGCTCAGGGAGAGCCATGTGCCCGAATGTGGTCATCTCACAGCCAATTCTCATTTTGAGAAGCAGCGCTGAGAATCGGGGATGTCACCTGTGCTCTCGTCTTGGCCCCACATGTCCCTGGAGACGCTGGGTGGGACCAACATAAGTCAGGGGGCCGAGAGAGGAGAAAGGAAATGGTGGCCGCAGACCCAGAAGAGCACCAGGGCTCCCATGAGGTCCAGGAGCACAGAGGTGACAATGCAGGGGCCCCACGGAAAGGCTGTCCAGCTGACAGCTCAGCCCCAAGGGTCTCACGCTGAGATGCCCACTTGTCCCTGTGAGTTCTCTGCCTTTTCCAAATCAGACGACATGGCCCATTTTTCACATGTACTTTCCTTTCCTCTCCCTCACGCCCCACCCTCGGCGTCCCATGGCAGGTGCTCTGGGCTCCTCTGCCTGGTCAACACGCCCAGTCCTGGCTCTTCTTCAAGATACCCCGTGAGTCCAGGGGGCTTCTGACGTCCCGCATCCACCCCTTCCCGAGTACAGATCCCTTGTAAATGACAAACAGTCCCCTGGGCAGACCCCACAGACCTGACTTTGGAAAAACTCGGGTCCTGGAGGGCAAACAATGAAGGTGAGCTTCCTTTGCACACAATTCTTCTCCTCCAGCGGCACAGACAGGTGAGCGCCAGGCTGCATCCACCTTGACCTCCTCCCCAGCGTGGAGGAACAGGCGCAGCGAAATAAAGAAACGTTTTAAAAGATCCTAACAGCTAAAATGAAATGCCTAAACCCGGCAGTCTTTCCAAACGAGCACGAGAGAAGCTCTGCCCGGCTCCCTAGAAGTGTAGCATCAGACGTTCTGACAGCTGCTGTTCTGTCTGATCGGGGACTTACCAGATTTTAACCTGAGCTCCCCCAGGCAGCCGTAAGCGTCGGTGATCTTTCCATACTGGCCTTTAATGACCTCCTTCTCTTCCGGAGCTAGGGGAGAAACACATCACAGACAGCATCAGCCTGGGTCTCCTGTTGAAGTTCCTTCACTGCAGCCTTCTCCAATCTGGCTCCCCACCCACTCGAAAAAGAAAACGCAGAGACAATAGCTCGGCCTCAAGTAACGTGTGTGGAGGTTTTATGATCAGCGAATCACCAAGCTGCAGAGATTTAGACCTTCCCACAAAAAGCTTGGTCTCTGGAAGCGCCCACAGCTCCCTGGGGCCTGGGGAGGGTGAGGAGAGTCCCCGGCTGGCCAGAGGTGCTGGGGTGCAAGCCAGGAGCAGGTGCCTCAGGCCCAGCCCTGCCCACAGGCTCTGAAACAGGAATGAGTCATTGTTACCTGATGAGGGGGACCTTCCTTCCTAAATATTGGCCACTGGAGGCTCGTCCTGTGAGCGCCCTCCTCCTTGCAGGGACCTGCTAACACAGGGGAGGCTGAGCAGAAAACCCACGTGCCCCCAGGCACCCCAGGCCTGGGCCCAGGGGATCCCAAGGAGAGCCGCATGAGCAGAGCCCCCGGTCTTCAGCAGTGGCCACCGGTGCTCAGGACAAGACACGGCCCAGGGTGAAAGCAAGACAAGACAGCAGACTGACAGACAGAAGGACCATTGGGAGCAGGGAGCCCATGACCTACAAGGGCCCCACAGACCCACTGGCATTTACAGTGGCAGACCCTTGGACCCCTTCTCTGAAAAATGTTTCCACATGCAAAGAATGGGGAAAAAAACCTCGATGAATCCTCAAATAAGGGCCTGGCAAACACCATTAGGGAGATTTACTAGGAGAGCAGTCACTCAGCCTCTGAATTACTGTGATAGACAGACTCTTAATCTGGGGTGACGGAGGAAAACCCAGCAGATGCTGCAGCTTTGCAGGATAGCGCTGGGGGGATCTGTGTAACCTCTACAATTGAGTGCAAAATATTTGGATGCATATATATATATGTATATATATGTATATATATATACATATATATATATGTATATATATACACACACACACATACATACATATATATATTCTTTAAAGTTTATTTATTTATTTTGAGAGAGAGCAAGCAAGCAAGCATGGGGCAGGGGCAGAGAGAGAGGGAGAGAGAGAGAATCCCAAGCAGGCTCCACACTGTCAGTGAGGAGCCCAAGGCAGGGCTCAAACTCACGAACTGTGAGATCACGACCTGAGCAGAAATCAAGAGTTAGACACTCAACCAACTGAGCCACCCAGGTGCTCCCTGGGTATATATTTTTATGGGGCTGGAGGCACAGTTTTTGTCAGAATCTCAAAGGACTTAGTGACTCTGAAAAGGTTAAGAACCAGTGTAATCAATTACATTTCCCCCCAACATTCACATGGACTTTTCTGATTGGTTAGGCTTTTGGTGGGGGGAGGGGAGAGTAACCTAAAGCTAATTATGAGAAGGACTGGGGGCCACGGTCCCACCTCCTCCATCCGCTGGGTTCAGAGAAGGGGCGGCCGGGAGGCAGGTGATTCACTACTCTCCTGCTGCTGCTGTGGTGACAAATGACCAGACCCAGTGGCTCAAAATAACACACATTCATGAGTTGACACCTGTGCAGGTCAGAAGTCTCTGAAATGGGTTTTACTGGGTTAAAATCAGTGTCGGCAGGACTGCATTCCCCTAGAAGCTCTGGGGAAAACCTGTTTCCTGGCATTTTCCAGCATCTAGAGGCCGTGTGCCTTCCTGGGCTCCTGCCCACCTTCTTCAAAGCCAGTGACTACATCGCTCGGGGCTCTGCTCCCACTGTTACTTCTTGTTCTCTCTCCCTCTCCTGCTACCCCCTCCTTCTTTTAAGGGCCCTTGTGAGTTACCCAGGTAACCCAGGACAAGTTCCTTAACTTACTCAAGTCGGCAAAGTCCCTTTTGCCATGCAAGGTAACAGGCACAGGAACTAAGGA
The DNA here is from genome assembly GCF_018350215.1 of Panthera leo. Lineage (NCBI taxonomy): Eukaryota > Metazoa > Chordata > Mammalia > Carnivora > Felidae > Panthera > Panthera leo. Next base: position 141,513,548 of record NC_056683.1, on the reverse strand, counting down.
CTAGGATGCTGACATCTTAGGGGCCCACAGATGGCCACAGCCCATTTCCTGGAGGCCACAGGCCTCCTGCTCCCACACGGATGATGGGTGAGAGGGACAAGGTGTTCTCTCCACTCCCTGCATCTGTTCCTGGCTGACGTGAACAACATCCTCTGCCCAGAGGTGACAACAAGCCCACTGGATTTTTTTTTTTAAGTTAGTTTATTTATTTATTAAAAAATTTTTTTAATGTTTATTTATTTTTAAGGGGGAGAGAGACAGAACACGAGCAGGGGAGGGGCAGAGAGAGAGGGAGACACAGAATCTGAAGCAGGCTCCAGGCTCTGAGTTGTCAGCACAGAGCCTGACATGGGGTTCGAACTCATGGACCATGAGATCATGACCTGAGCCAAAGTCAGACGCTTAACAGACTGAGCCACCCAGGCGCCCAACAAGCCCACTGTTAAGGGCCAAGTACTGTGTCATGTGCCTACAGAGGCCTCCTTGAAATGGGCCTGCTCCCTGCTCTGGGACAAGTAAACCCCGTGAAAACCCAGGCTCACAGGAAGACACGAATGTCCCTCCTGCGGGCCACAGGCATGGCCAAACTCCGCATACGGGTGCTGCGGGCAGAATCAGGAGAGGTAAACCAGGCAGCTCGTGGCTCTCATCTCAGTACACACGCTGGTAAAGCAGGAGAGTAATTCGGACACAAATATATACATTTCAACCCTCAGAGCTTTACAAAGCCTTCGAACAGAATCCTTAAGCCTGACTATCATCGCGTTCTCATTTTGCTGACCAGCAACGAGGAGGACTTTGTGCATGGCGGGCATTACCTCTGCAAACAATCCTGACCAAAGAAAACAAAACATCAGGGATCTGCTCCCCGAAGCGAGGTGGTCGAATTCACACTTTGGAGGTGGGGACGCGCCCACAAGGCCAGGCTGAGGGAATAAAACTGACCGCTTGCCCTGCTGGACCACAGGTGACAAGCACGTGTGTCACAGCCCCCGTCACCAGGAAAAGTAAACTAATCCAAATTAAAAAAGACTCTTCATCCTCATATTTACTTATTACTTATTTTTTAATGTTTTATTTATTTTTGAGAGAGAGAAAGAGACAGAGCCCAAGCAGGGGAGAGGCAGAGAGAGAGAGAGAGAGAGGGAGACACAGAATCCGAAGCAGGCTCCAGGCTCCAAGCTGTCAGCACAGAACCCAACATGGGGCTCAAACCTACAAACTACGAGATCATGACCTGAGCTGAGGTCAGACGCTTAACAGACTGAGCCACCCAGGCGCCCCTGAGCCAGTCCTTTTAAAGTCCAGACCCCCTGCAGGCTGTCTCTCCTGGAAGCGTATTTTCTCATTTCTTCTTCTCCAACGCTCCTTCTGACCCTCACCGTGTATGAGGGGATATGTTCTGCTCCCACAGTGCAGACCCCTGCCCTGCCTTCAATGCCCCCCCGCCAGCACTCCTAGAGGCCTGGCCTCTCAGGCAGCCTGTTCCCAAATCACCCGACACCCCTCCTTGTCCCAAACAACTATACTTCCTCAGGTTAGAAGGAAGAAGAACTCCGTTATCCATTTTGCTCTTCAAAAGGGAGCTCACAGCTCCAATGTCTATAAGCACGAGGCAGGTAGTGAGTGAATGAAGCTGTGGGAGGGACCACAGGTGACCAGGGGACACGCGGCCCCTGTAACAGGGGGCAGATGGTCAGTTCCAGGCCAGCCCTGTGCCGGCGAGCTTCCAGTTTTTTGAGAGAAATAGGACACTCCTGATTTTTCAATGCTGGCAACCAATCCACATTTATTTTAGGCATCGTGTGGGCCGCACACACCTCTGCAGACTGTATTTGGCCTGCCCATTTGCAACTCCTGTTCTCCCTTTCTTAATGTCTCGAAAATAGTCTATTCCTGTCTTTCACACTTTGGTTGCACTTCCCGTAGGTTTTTCCACGTTAGAATGCAATTTGCTTCCCCTCCCACTGGCCACGGATTTCCAGGCCTTAAAGAAAGTCCTCTCATTGGCTCTCCCACCCTCTTCCTCATCCACCCCTTGCCCCTGGGCCTCAGCCGTGCACCCAGCGTACCGAGAGCCTGCCACAGCTGGCACTGGCTGAGACATACATCCAGCAGCGAACCAAACGGGCAAAATCCATCTACAGCAGGGCTGGCCAAGGCAGGCATCTGGCGGTGTTGCAGAGAAGGAACGTGTGTCATGAATGGGTGTGAGATGACAATGGAGGCCAACCCGGGAGGGGGTGGGAGCCAGGTTGCCACGGCACACGTCCGCAAAGGCGGGGCGGGCGAGGCCACCTCGGCACCAGCTACCGCGCAAGCTTCCTGCCAAGGAGAACAGGCCGGCTCAGTAAGCACAACACAGACAGTGACGTGGGCTAAGGAGAAAAAGTGAGCAGGGAAGAGGGCATAAAACGTGTGTGCGCGCATGATTTCATATGGTGTAGGCCCAGGAGATGGTGTGTAAAGGTCCCGGGGCAGAAGCAAATTCCTGACATATCCGAGGACCAGCGAGGGGCTCAGTGTCTGACAGAGGAAATGGAGTTGGGGATCCATTGTAAAAGAGCTCTGTAGGTCAAAAAAAGACTTGGGGTTTCACTGTAGGGTGAAGGATTGCTCTGGCTGCTCTGCTGAGAACAGATCCTAGAGGGGCAAGGGGAAAAGCAAGGAGACCCCTTAGGAAGCATTACAATGATCCAGATAAGAGATGATGCTAGCTTGGACCAGGGTGGTAGCAGTGGAGGTGTTGAGAAACAGCCCAATTCTGGACACACACGCACGTATACATGCACGCACACACACACACACACATACACACACACACATCTATACGTAAACATGTGCTTTTTCACTATGGACACTTCCAAAGAAAACAGAGCACTGTAACAACCCTATGTACCCACACTACCATGATCCTACCACCTCCCCTGCCATCAGCTCTTGGCCAACCGTGTTTCACTCCTACCCACCCCCCCCCCCCCCACTCTCCTGTACCTTAGATCAGTGGGTCCTATAATGTGGACCTGAGACAGTAGGCATCAATCAGCATTAGAAATACAAATTATTGGGCCCACTGCAGCCCCAAAGAGTCAGAAACTCTGGCCTCGACACTCAGTAATCTGTTTTAATGAGTCCTTCAGGTAAAAATCATTGCCCTAGATTATTCTGAGCAAATCCCAAACTTCCTGTCACTTCAGCTATAAATACCTCAGTAAGAATCTCTGAAAGATAAGGGTTCCTTTTAAAAACACAATCACAATACCATCCTCACATCTAAAAACTTTACCCATAATTCCTTAACATCATCAGATATCTGCATATATTTTGAAGGTTGAACCAAAAGGATTTGTGGACAGACTGGACGTGGGCTATGAGAGAAAGAGAGGGTCCAACGATGATGCCAAAGTTTTCTCCTGGACAGCGGGAAGGCTGGAGCAGCCGTCACCGGGATGACGGAGACTGACAGGACAAGCCTGGATGGAACATCGGGAGCTCAGGTCAGATGGGTCAGCCTGCTGTGCCCCCAGGTGCCCCAGCACAGACATGGAGGGCACAGCTGCACCGGCCTGGAATCCAGCCGAAGATACAAACAGGAGCCCCAGCAAAGAGAAGGTCTTTAAAATCCAGAGACTGGGGACGCTGGTTCCGGAGGGCGTGGGATCCTGCAGAGTGAGGATTTAAACCCCAAGGTGATGGCAAAACGTCTGAAGTTCATTGCCAGGACTGTGGTGGTACAGGAAGGAAATGTGGAAGGTGCATACAGGACCCTAAACAGAATTCTCACCATGGATGGGCTCATTGAGGACATTAAGCGACGGCGGTACTATGAAAAGCCTTGTCGCCGACGACAGAGGGAAAGCTATGAAACCTGCCGGCGGATCTACAACATGGAAATGGCTCGCAAGATCAACTTCTTGATGCGAAAGAATCGGGCAGACCCATGGCAGGGCTGCTGAGGCCTGTGGATTGTAGGCCCAGTATGAAAATCCCTCTCCAGCTGTCTCCTTCCTATCTCAAACCTCACTTTTTCTCCCCTTTTTTATAATAATAAACTCAATCACATATATGCAAAAAATAAATAAATAAATAAATAAATAAATAAACAATAAATAAATAAATAAATAAAATCCAGAGACTGGAGGGGATCACCCGGGAAGTGAGCGCGTCTGAAACAGTGTGTTCAAAAGTCAAGTAGAATCAAGAGAAATGTCCAAAAAGATGTTAAGGAAACAGGAAGTGCGTGGTGTCCTGGAGGTCAGAGAAGAAAGAGTTTGAAGGACACAGGAGTGGTCAGCAAGTTCAGATGCTGCTCTATGTCCCACAACATGATGACAGAGCGTCCTTCCAGTTAGGCACTGATGAGCCAGAAAATAGCAGTGTACAGGGAGCTGAGGGGCAAGAACCTAAATGGAGAGGGAGAGGGAAATGGAGGTTTTGTGTAGAGACAAGTCTTTGAGGAACTGTGTGTATGTGTGTATGTGTGTGTGTGTGTGTGTGTGTGTGTGTGTGTGTGCATGCACATGCCTATGGGTCTATGTGTCTCTGTGTGTGTATGTATGTTTATGTGCATGCACGTATGTGCATGTATGGGTATGTGTCTATATGTGTCTCGTGCATGCATGTGTGTGCATGTGTGTATACACGCATTTACGTGCACGTAGGTACGCATGTGTGAGCATATGTGTGTGCCTGCGTGCATGCACTGCTGGAAATGCTCTGGGACAGTAAAAACTGATGTAGTAGGAGAGGGGGAGCTGTGAGGTGGCAATGGCATCTGTCTGCAGGGTAGTGGGTCTCCAGAAACTTGCAGCTACACATGGGCAGCTTCTGGTGAGGGGAAGAGGATGTCACTGGTGGTATCACCAACTAAGCAGGATGAAGCGGGAGGGGGGCAAGGGCACACAGGGCGGGGGGGTGGGGGGATGTGCAAGGCAGAGCTAGCGGCTGTGACTCGTGAAGCCAAAGGAGGCCGGCGCGGGACTGTGGCGGGGTGGCAGGTCTGGGACCGCAATCCCAGCAAGGGTCAAAAATCGCTGAGCTGGAGAACTAAGGGCTGAGTTGAAAAGATGGGGGCAGTAGGTGCAGAGTGCACGTTCTGACATAGATGGTGGGGGCACCAGAGCATGGCCGTGGGAGAGAGTGGCCGAGCCAGGGTGGAGAACACACTGGTGGTGGGGGGAGGTCAGGGAGCCCAAGGCCAAGGTCTTCAGAAGGATCCCCGTGGTGACTAGAGGTACCAAACATGAGGGCAAGACTCAGCCTCAGAGAGACCGACAGAGAACAGGGTAAAATCCCCAGGAAGCAGGCAATTCCAACGCAGGGCGATGGGCGATGGGGTTCCTTGATGTGTGTGGCAAAGGGTTAACACAGCCTCCAAGAGAACTGACCTTAGATTACCATTCTAGTCCTGTTTCCCTGGTAACCTGATAAAAGTTATCTGTGTTACTAGACAGCATGGCTTAGGACTGAAAATAGTCCTGACTGGTAGAAGGCATCCGGGCTGAAAGGAACCACAGGTGACCCATCATAACTGTAATGGGGCCATGTGGACACTCATGGAATGAACGAGCCTGTTCTTGGAAGCTCTGCCACCCGACACTGGACTCTGTGGGGAGTTAGACTTCTCTGCAAACAGCCCTGGCACGCACATCTAGTGAGTGAGGTATGCCTAGGGTCTCCGGATGGCCGTGTGAACGTACAGGGTCACTAGGAGGAATACTCCAGAGAAGGAGCGTGCCCCCCTGCCCTGCCAGCAAGGTGTGGTTCCTGTCCTAAATCCCCAGCGGGGTCCTGACAGACTTGGTGTTTGGACGAGGCTTGGAAGTCCTCCAGTAGGCACTGTACATTGAGATTGCAAGTTAAGTGCTTTTAGGGAGGAGGGAAGCAGAGTGTCTGGAGGTGGCAGGAGGGGACTAGGGGGCACACATCGCACCCCCGGGGCCAATGGGCCAAGGGAGTAGAAGAGAAACAGCCACCACCTAGGCCTACCGGGGAAGGGGTGGCTTGCCCCAAAGCAAGACAGACTTGGCCTGATGTCCCGAGGCTGGGGCTGGTGTCACCAGGAGCAGGAGTGACTGAGGCAGCCAGAATGTTCTCTGCTCCTTAAGACCCGGGCCACACAGACCATATTCCTGGTCTGCAGATAGCCAGTCCAGATCAATAATCAAACCAGCCACGCGTGTTTTCTTTCTTTCATAATAAATTCCACGATAACACACCATAAGGAAACTCCAGTGAAGCCCAGCCCACATGTCACAAAAATAAGTAGGTCAATTTAACAATGCCGACAGCCCAAGACCGAGGTACCATTTGTGGCTGCATTCTTGTGCATGATTTTAAACCATCTTCTTGTATTTCAGGGTCCCAAGAGGATAGCAGCATCCAGATCAAGGTCAGTGTCTCCTCCATGAGCTCAGTTCAGACTGGCTTGTGACTGTTCCTTCCAGAGTTATCAGTTTAGAGCTAAAGCAGCTCTTCAGAAAGACAATGGATTTTCTCAGGCGGGCGGATGGAGGCGCAGGAGGGTTGCTAAGCAAAGTGCAAATCAAAACATCAGTCTGTACTGGAAGCTTGAGAGCCAAGATGAAAGCCAACCCGGGAGACACACGTCAGCCCCAATAAGAAACTTTCCTGTACTGGCCACTGCTTCTCTTTCTCACCAAAAAAGTCCAGGCCACACAAAAGAGCCAGGGTGGGGAGGGGGAGGAGGGAGGGCACTGAAAAACACATGAGCAAATGTACTGCCTCCCATCGAGGCTGTGTTCGCCTGTATAAACCAACCAGAGAAAATAAAAGGGAAATTTATCATCGCCTGCAGCCACAGCTGGGAAAACATCTGTGGGACAGGGGTGGGCCCCTCCACACTCCCCTCCCTGCACTGAGGTCAGCTGTGGCTGTGACCAGGCCAGAGGAGGAGGCCAGCATAACAATACCTGCTTCTCTAGAAACATGTGCATGTTTGCTGGGTACATAGGGGCTGATCCCGTAGCCCAGATCCTTGGGGGCAGTGTTCACCGCCTGACCACAGATCTCATTCCTGGGCCTTCATTCCCCACCCACGCCCCGCCGCCCCCGGCTCTCCTCCTGGAGCAAGTCCTCATGTGTCACCACTCCCTCATATAACAAGCCTTCACTTTGCTTCCTATGACTAACAAATTAGGTCCACCGGCCCCCTGGCACTGGAGGTTCTATTTACAGCTATCTTTTCAGTTTCCTCTCTGACTAGCCAAACCAGTTCCTCGGGACATCTCTCTCTCTCTTCTTCCTTCCCCAGTTATCCCTTCATCTGAAAGACCCTCCCAGCCCTAAGACCCCACCTCAGAGCTTCCTCCCTTGCAGAGAAGCACTATTTCCATGCATGCCCCTTCTTATGCTGTAGGACATGCGGGGACAAAGGTGTGACTTTCCCCTTCCTTCCGTCACTCAGCAAGGACTCCAGATGCCCACTCTGTGCCAGATGTTGCTCTGAGCACCGGGGAGAATGGCAGCAGCAGCGAGGCAGGAACTCGAAGGAGCACTGCTTCACAAAAGGGGCGTGATCACCTGGGTGGTGCCGCTGGTTGGAGGGCAGACCCATAAGGTGGAAGTCATGGGGATCTTAAGGAGGCTCAGAGGCGTGGCAGGTACCAAAGCCGGGCTTAAGTGTGTCACAGGAGGATGTGGGGTGAGTGGAGATAGCAAGGGAGGACGACCTCTTCATGTGCGGTAATGGTAATGGACCCGGGGTGGGGGTGGGGGGTTGGGGCCAAGAGAAGGCTTATTAACCTGGGATATGACCTGGGATATGACTGTCGGTTTAATGATGGAAATCACCTGGCTAGGAAGGGAAGGGGGAAATAGTGGAAACAAAGTGTTTAAAGGGGGGAGGGGACGAGGCGGAAAGATAGAGAACAGGGGCAGGGGTCAGCGCTGTAACAGAGGGAAGGTGGCGGGCGCCAGCAAACACGTTAAGTGGTGGGGCTTGCGAAAGTTCTCCTCCTAATTCCTTTTATTTTCTCAGTGATATAGGAAGCAAAACACTAGCTGAGAGGGCCAAGGTGTCGAAGGCTCGAGAAGATGTGAAATAGCCATCGTGCGGCACGGAAGAGCAACCTGGGTAGGAAAATCCGGTAAGATGACTGACCAGCGCCGACGACCCCATGTGAAACTGCGACAAGCCGGCGCCGTCGTAGTTTCCTCCAGCCACGCTCAGCCACAAGGGCGCATGCGTGGGGTGGAAGGGGCGTGGCCTCACCCCAGGCTTGCGGGGCGGGGCTGCTCCGCACGCACCCAAGGGAGGAGTGTGTGCAAGAGAGCGGAGAGTGTGTGCAGGAGTGGTCACGGCCACGAGGCGCACCGTAAGCAAGAGAAGGGCGGGGGAGGGGAGGGGAGGGTGGTGGGAAGGTTGCGGGGCCGGGACACTAAGGGCTGGCGGCTGCAGAACTGTCTGGGGTGCGAGGCGGACAGCGGGTCTTAGAGAAGGATGCCTGAAGCTGAACTTGCAGGTGGCATGGTACTTGGTGCCGGGAAGGTCTAGCGGTGTGAAGTGAGGGGAAGGGAGGGCTCGGTCGTGAGGAGGTGAGGCCAGAGAGAGGCCAGAAGCAGGGGCATCATGCTAAGAGGCGTGAGCTCACCGGGGATGGGGACAGGAGTTGCGGTGGGAGAACCCAGGAAGCCAGGAGCCCAGCTCCTCTGTGAATGACAGCGTGGCCCGGAGGAAGGGAGACCTCAATAAGGAGGCGTGTGCGTCCACAAGAGTCCACAAGAGCCGTCTTTCTAGGGGAGGAGGAGGAACCCTGGCCTGAGAGTGGCAGTAAGCGACAAGGGTGCCTGCCCGCCGCCAGCAAGGCTCCGTCTGGGGGAGTGCGTGCAGGTGGAGGCAGTGTTCCAAGAGGCTGGCGGGTGAGGATCTGTTGAGCACAGGTCACAGTTCCAGGAAGATGAAAGCTTCATCCGTCTACAAAAGGCCAATTCCTATTCTATGTTTTAATCCAGAATCCAGAAAACAGACTATAATTTCATTTCTCAGGCTTCTCTGATTTTTAAAAAATTGTTGTTGTTGTTGTTGTTGTTGTTGTTATTGTTTAGGAGAAAACTAGCATTAGAGACGTGACTGGAACACCAGTCCGCTTACCTCGATTAGATGCACCGCAAAGACACAGAGCTGCAGCCTCGCGGGGGGCAAACACTGTGCACAGAGACCCAGGAAACATGAAGCAAGTTCAACTCTGAGCAGACGCATTAACTGTGCTGTGTTATCCGCATCCCCACACACAGTATTTGGGGGCATCTACTGCGACTACTTTGGCCTCTCCTTCCATACGCGTCTGTTAATTAAACATGCCTGCTCCTTCACAGAGGCCCCTCACAACATCGGGGGAAGACGGTCACGCTATTTTTACAAAAAGGCAGAAGACACCTTCTCAAATGACCCTCTTAACCTCTCTCTTCCTCCTGTCCACATTTCATTGATTTGGGAACCGCCTCCTCTAATTTACCAGCCGGCCAAAGGCTTTCTTTTTTTTTTTTTTTAATTTTTTTTTTTAACGTTTTATTTATTTTTGAGACAGGGAGAGACAGAGCATGAACAGGGGAGGGTCAGAGAGAGGGAGACACAGAATCTGAAACAGGCTCCAGTCTCTGAGCTGTCAGCACAGAGCCGGACGCGGGGCTCGAACTCACGGACCGCGAGATCGTGACCTGAGCCGAAGTCGGCCGCTTAACCAACTGAGCCACCCAGGCGCCCCCCAAAGGCTTTCTATACCTGGAATTCGCTCCGCCCAGCCTTGGTAACAGAAAAGTCTGTGGCTGAGTCAGAACCCGACCTTTCAATCTCAACCACTTCACAGCACAGCATTCCCCAACGGCACTCCAGGAGACCCCAGCGTGCCCGGAGATGTTACGTGTGCTCCGTGAACAGAAGGTCACACGTGCTTGGGAATCCCTGGGCTAGCTGAGCAGCTGGATTTACCACCCGGCCTGGCAATCTTTTCCATGCTAACCTGAGTGCACATCTCCAGGGGGTGGGAGCCATGTCTGGACCCCCCTGTCATTTACCTGTGAAATCCTTCTGTTCAGCAGCCTCTCTCTGGGGAAGTTCGCCTTTACAGAATGAACACTTTGCCTGTCCCGCACTCCTTTCTGGGGGCCTACTTTGTCCTCCTCAACTCCCCTTTTTGAATGGACGCCACACCTACCGCCTGCCCCAACCCCTGGCAATGGTGGCCCCCTTTCTACCTTCTGCCACTCCCGGTGATACCACAACTGCTGTTCGCGCCTCAAGCGCCTGAGCCCGGCCCTGATGTTCCTCGTGCTGAGCTTTGCCTGAACCTGAGCAGGGGTGTCCCCTGGAGGACAAGTCAAATCTGGGCTTGTCTAGACGCCTGTGGGGGATGACCTGGGAGCCACTGCATTAGAGAAACAAATGTCTCCTGGGAGAGGGGTAAAGGCCTAAGGGGAGAGACAGGTGTGAGGGCACAGCTGCAGGGCCAGGAGGGAGGGGTGACACCGGGTGGAATGCAGTGTCTGTCACAGGAGCCTCCATGGAAGAATGGAGAACGGAACCAGCACTCCCTCGTCGGGCACTGCTGACAGCCCAAGACGGAGTGGCCAGTGCTGGCTCCATGCCTTGGGCCATTTGACTTCTTCCTTTTGAGGAGGACTTAGATATCCTTTGCCATCTTTTCTGGTAAACTGTTCTTTGTGATCTACGGGAGCTCTTTTATATCCAATGATTATCAGTCTTTGACCCTTTTATATATTGCAAATAGTTATACACAGTTTCCTTCCAGGCTGCTGCTCGTTTTTAAACTACCTTTATGGTATCTTTTTATATCCTGGAGTTTTAAATATTTATGTAGTCAGTCTATCAGTCTGACACAGGGTGAAGCCTGAGCGGGGGTCCTTGGGTGCCCCCAACGCTCTGTTTCTAGATCTCACCCTGGTGATATGGGTGAGTTCACTTGGTGAAAATTCATGGAGCTGTACACTTAGGACTTGCTCATTTATATATATTTCTTAAATCTGTCAGGTTTTTTTTTCTTTTATGACTTCTGAGTGTTATGCTTTGTTTAGAAAGCCTTTCACACTATGAAACTGTGCATGCTCCTCCTATAAGTTCTTTTAATACTTTAAAAGTTGAGCTCTTTATATATATATATATATATATATATATTTAATTTTTAATGTTTATTTATTTTTGAGAGACAAAGCATGAGCAGGGAGGGGCAGAGAGAGAGGGGGAGACACAGAATCCCAAGCAGGCTCCAGGCTCCGAGCTGTCAGCCCAGAGCCCGACGCGGGGCTCGAACTCACAAACCAGGAGATCATAACCTGAGCTGAAGTCGGATGCTCAACTGACTGAGCCACCCAGGCGCCCCTCTTTATATTTAACCTTAATGACCTCTGTAATTTCTTTTAAAGTCTGATATACTATAGGGCTCTAACTTAATTAACATCCACATAGGCTCAACAAAACCTAGGAACCCCATAAAGGTAAACCATCAACTACGTTACCAGATAACATTGCTTTTGGTAAAAATGACCTTAATCGGCCAATTGCTCCCGGACAGGGAAGAGCCATACATGAATTATACCTGCCGACGAGGACACCAGGCTCAGGGCTTGGGGGAAGCCTGGAATCTATACCTGTCGGGGTTTTATAAAGGATATGGCTCCTACAGGGTGCAAGGCTTAATGATGGGAGGAGCTAGTGACCCGATGGATGGCTGTGTGAAGCAGTCACCTGCAGGAGCTCCCGGAGAGACCACTCACTGCCCAGGAGAGGGAGAGCCAGCGCTGTCCTGCGGGCAAGCCGAGGTTGCTGCCCTCCTCCTTTCAGACTAGAAAATCCAAGGGGAACCCGATCTGAATATCTGGCTGAATAAACGAAGAGCCCCACGGGGCACAGCACTGGTTGACGACACCAACCAACACCATTCGTTGAATATCCACCTTTTCCCTGGCTGATTAAATCATCACCTAAGTTATAATAAACTAATCTATTTACATAAGACTGTGAGCCCTCTCTTCTATTCTATTGATTCTTGTCCATTATACCGTTCTTCTGGTTTTGTGGTGTGCTTTACTATCTGGGGGATCAAATCCGTCCTCACTGATCTTTTTCAAACTCTTCTTGGCTATTTTTGTCATTCCTTCGTCATTCAGCAGTGTTTCTGGGGCTGCTCCGCGCACCAGACAGGGCTGAGAAGACATTCCCGAACAACAGACGATGCCCTTTGTAGGGGTTTCCTGGGGCTGCTGGAACAAAGTAGCACAAACTGGGGCACTTAAACTAACTGCAGTTTATGCTCTCACGGTTTTAGGGGCCAGAAGTCCAAGATCAGGTATTGGCAGGACCCTGCTCCCTCTGAAGCCTCTAGAGGAGGCTCATTCCTCGGCTCTTCTGGCTTCTGGAGGCTCTGGGTGGTCCTAGGCTGGTGGCCAAGATGTCACTCCAATCTCTGCCTCTGTCGCATGACCGTCTTCCCTCTGTGTATGTCTATTTCTGTGTCTCCTTTTTTTTATAAAGACACCAATCCTACTGGATTAAGGGCCCACCCTATGCCGGTATGACTTCACCTGAATTTACATCTTAATTATGGCTGCAAAGACCTGATTTCCAGGTAAGGTCACATTCAGTCACCGTGGGTTAGGACTTGAACATTATCTTTTTGGGGGACACAACGCAACCCGCACCACCCTGCTCCCATAGAGCCTGCACTCTCATGGTGAACAACGTCACGTAACGTATGCAAAAGCAAACACAGAAGTTGCTTTTGGTGACTAGTGGTAGGAAGACAAGAAAGCAGGTGACGGAACGGAGACAACGGGGGCGTGGGGAGCGTGGAGTGCACAGGTTAGTTGCGCGAGGGTGCCCAGGAAAGTCTTGCCCAAATCATCGAGTTAGCCCTGAATGAGGAGGCCGCAGCCAAGCAGAGGTCTGGGGGGAGAGCACTGCAGGCAGAAGGCACCGCAAATACAAAGATGAGGCAGGAGCCAGTCAGGGCTGCTCAAGTGGCTTAAGCTCGGGAAATGGCAAGAGAGGAGACTGGAGAAGGAGCCAGGGCAGAGGACGTAGGCGGTGCAGGCTTGAGCAGGCCCCTGCATGGGGGCTGGGGAAGCCTTGGGAGTGGTGGCTGGAACACTAGTTAGGAGGCCAGTCCAAGTGACTGGACTAGTGCTGTACCTACGCAGCGGGGCGCTGGTGGCATCCAGGTATATATGCAGGTAGAGAAGTCTGGACTTGCCAGGGGATTGGGTGGAGTGGAGGAAAACAGTAGGACCAGGATGACTCAGTCGTTTTTGTCCTGAGTCTCTGCCCCACCCATATGGTGCTGCCATTTAGTTTAAGTGTGGGGGGGGGGGCAGGGGGGGTCCCACACATACTCCAGTCGGCCCGTTATGTTTTATATCACACTGCTATTGGAATTTCATTGGATTTTACACATAGATACTTGCATTTATAGATTAACTGGAGAAGAACATCTTCACATTGTCAGTGTTCCTATCAAAGGAAACAGTATACCTTTCCAATTATTTGATGCTTTAGTGAAGTTTTGTAGTCTTCTCCTTTTAGACCTCACATATTTTATTATGTTTATTCTCGGAAACTGTTGTCGCTGGGGGTAGAATCTTTTTTTTTTTTTCCTATTTGATACTCTAATTTCTAATTGACTAATCATGGTGTCTTGGAAAGTCATCAATTTTTCTCTGCTGAGCTTGAAAAGCAGCCAGCTTATTAATTCTCTACGTCTCACAATCCGCCACGTACCTGTCACCTGGCTCCAAGAGTTATCAGCATTTCTCCAGGCTCATTTCACTTGCTTCCTCCCCCCCCCCCATGTGTGTGTGTGTGTGTGTGTGTGTGTGTGTGTGTGTGCGTGTGTGTGTGCGTACATATGTGTCCATCCATCTGCTTCCCACAGTATTGCCAAACAAATCCCAGACCTGATATCGTTTCACTGCCAGATACTTCAGGATGTGTCTCCTGGCTGTTCTAGGTGCACAGTCTTATCACCTGCACCCAAAAGGGTTGACAGTGCTCAGGAGGGGAGCACACACAGGCCACAGGGCTGAGGCTTCTCCTAGAAAGCCCAGGGGGAAGCCAGTGAGTGAGCTAACCGGAGTCACAAAGTTCAACCTGTAAACTTTTCTTACAGGATCACACGCCCAGTCTTCGATCTGGGTCCATTTTCTCTTTGAAGACAAAATTCTTTTTTTTTTTTTAAACGTTTATTTATTTTTGAGACAGAAAGAGACAGAGCATGAACGGGGGAGGGTCAGAGAGAGAGAGGGAGACGCAGAATCTGAAACAGGCTCCAGGCTCTGAGCTGTCAGCACAGAGCCCTACGCGGGGCTTGAACTCAAGAACCACGCGATCATGACCTGAGCCGAAGTCGGACGCTTAACCGACCGAGCCACCCAGGCGCCCCTGAAGACAAAATTCTAATAAGCTCTCAGCTACGTAAATTTCCTGACAGCAAACGAAACCAGAAACCTGAGGCCGAGAGTGCTGAAGTCGGACACATGCCTGAAACCCCCCAAGTCTGGAGCCATCGGTCTGCAGGCAATGGCATGTCATGACAATGCCTCACTTCGCCTGTGTGATCTTATGTGACGCGCGCCCCTACGTTGCAGGGGTAAGCTACAAATTCCAGTTCCACAGTGGGATTCAAATTTTATCACTGCCATAAAAGTTCGAAAAAGGCCTTTAGAGGACTACCTTCTCCAAGGCGGCCTACGGCCCACACGGTGCCTTTCTGTGAATTAGAGAAAAGTGCCCCCTCTAGACAGATCAGCTTGGAAAGCAAGGGACGTGGTGGAGGAAACGGAGGACAGTACTGGCTCTCTCTTCCCCTCTGCCCCACGGCTCCTCCCTTCCAGAGCCACAGGCCCCTCCCCTCTTGAGCCACAGGCCCCTCCCCTCCTGAGCCACAGGCTCCTCCCCTCTGCTCCAAGGCTCCTGCTCCCCTCTCCCCTCCTGGTGGTCTGCGTAAAAGATAAGCAGTTACCACTATGTTGGACCTTGTCACGAGGGCCTGGCTCAGGCCCGGGCTGGTGGCAAGTTATTTCCGGCCCAGGTTTTCCAATATTCCTTTCTTTACCCATAGCATTTAAATAAAAACAAGTCCATTATTGAAGCAGGCTGTGATGCGAGTGTCACAGTTCTGTTGAACCAGAGCACACTGATCGATCGGACTGCATTCTATCAGTCACTCTTTCTGCCAGCGGGATCCAGCTTGGCTCCGGACCTCAGTTCTGCTTAATCGGGAAGCAGGAGCCGCCGAAAACGGCCTCCTCTCCTTAAAGAGTTTCTCCAACATACAGGATTTATCAGCCATGAATAAGATTCATGGTGAAGCTTCAGTTCTGCAACACACAGTCAGTGAAGCAGCTGGAACTAGACCACACATTCCCAGGCACACAAACTCCCCCTCCAGAGCAGACTGTTAAAAAAACAAAGCTATGTTTATGTTGAAGGACAGGATTTTCAGAACGTTAATGGAAATTAATAAGGACCAACTAAAGGAGCTATTTACTTTAGCACACTTTATGCTATTGTAAAAAATACCTTACTCTGTGGCCCTAATTTAAGCTAAATTGTTACTGCTTCTTAAATTTTTTCTGCTGGTTATCGGAAAAGGGCAGAATCAAGGAGAGATCATCTCATGCATTTTAATTAATTCATAAGTCTCTAATACAAAATGTATAGCATACATTCTTAGCTCAGACTTAGATCAGAACCACCTTAGATTTTACCTGGCCAGATAATTTCTCCCAAGATTCAAATGTGGATTAACTCAATTCCCTCAGATAAGGGGCCAGGGCTAGATAGAATTCAGGTCTTCCCTCTCCTACCAGTAGGCCTCACCAGAACATTCTAGAGTCAGACCCAAGGAAAGGGAAGTAGTTTGCTTTTTCTGAGTAGAGATTACCACCACCAATGGGTAATAAGTCAATACAAGTTGAAGACAAAAAGGCAGCTGGCCAGTAGAGAGAAGAAACCGTACGTCACGCACTGTTCGCCTTAAATCGGCCATTTTCCAAGATCTTGATGGGTTCCAGGCCACCCGAGTCGTATGCCGGGTCTGAGCATCAGATGTTAACTCCCTGCCCTCTCCCCACCCCCACAGCCCCCAATCCCACATCAATTCCAAAACTAGGAATGTTTTCGGTGGCCAAGTTCTGCTTCGGACCTCACACTGCTTTCAAGAACAAAGGAACGTCCCTCTTCATTTCTTAGCACCTGGTTTGCCCTCAGCATCTCCTCAGATCTTGTCAGGGGGCAGCAATGGCAGAAGATGAGGACTGTTGGGGCACCTGAGTGGGCTCAGTCGGTTGAGCATCCGGCTCCTGCTCAGGTCGTGATCTCGCGGTCTGTGAGTTCGAGGCCCGCGTCGGACTCTGTGCTGACAGCTCGGAGCCTGGAGCCCGCTTCGGATTCTGGGTCTCCCTCTCTCTCTGCCCCTCCCCCCGGTCATGCTCTGGCTCTGTCTTTCTCTCTCTCTCTCAAAAATAAACATTTAAAAAAAAAAAAAAAAAAAAAGATGAGGCCTGTTCTGGGAGAGTGGACAAATGCAGCACAGCAGCTTGTGGTCAGGGGCTCCAGGAGGTCAGGGAGGGTCGGCTCCATCAGGCTCGGCCTCAGAGAAGGGAGGAGGTGGGGCAGAAACGCACAGCGATGCGGGAACAGAATTCAATACTAGCTCCCATGATACTACAAAAGGCTCTCCGGGAGAGTTCCTTATCCTGCAAAAACTGCCATAAGATTAAGCTCAGACTTTCGCGTTCATACTTAGGAACTGCTCCCAGGAATTGGTTCTCCAGAAGGAGCTACCCTGCCTGCCCTCCTTCGCTACCATGCTCCAGGTGAACCCTCCCGCCTGGAGCCCTTTTCCGAACCCGGAAGCTTTACAAGCAAATGGCAACCCTCCAGCTTCGTGTGTCATGAGTGCAGACTGCCACCGCCCCGGGACCTGGCCAGAGGCATCCGGCTGTCCGGGACAGGCCCTTTGCCAAGCGCCGTGCCCACGACAGTCGCCCAGTGCCCACCTTGGGTGCAAACCACAATTCTGTCCCCCCAGTCGGCACAGCGCCCGAGTTCTCCAACACAAGCAAAGGTAGGGCAGGAAGATACGTTCACTCCCTCAGGCATTTCCCCCCCACTCCAAATTGAGGGGCTCTTCAGGAAGACACCAGTCCGACATGTTATCTGTTTGATGGTCCTCACACTCGGAAGCATGTCCTGGGGGATCCTGGCCATGCTTAGAAGCCTCCAGGCTAAGAAACCTAGGACTTCAGAGCTTCGAGTCCTAATCAGGCTCTGTGCTAGGTGCTGGGGACATCCGTATGGAAGGATACCAGGCGCAAGCCTCGGCCCTGCTGGAAGGCAGGACTGAAGCCCACACACTTGTCTTGAAGATGTCCCCTTTGTGAGATCACATGCACCTCTCAGTGGGTAGCTGCTTCCCCAAGCCTGGACACTCCTGTTTACGCAAGCATCGGACAAAGCTCCAGTCACGACGGGGATGCTGTACTGATGCTTACACTCACCAGCACCCCTGATCTCCACCGACCACACGTGTGTTTTGAAACCCAAAATAAGCACAGAGACGATGGGACGCAGCTAGTCTTTTTCATACACACATTGAATCTTCTTTTTTTCTAGGGAGGAGATTTTTACTAAACATGCTGTTCTCTAGAGCCTCCGGGCGTTGTTCAAATCATGGCTCCACCACTAACTAGAGGTAGAACCTCATACGAGTTCTTATGCTTGTCTGTGCCTCACTTTCTCCAAGTGTTAAATGGAATCTAATTCGTAGCTGCCTCATTGTGAGGATTAAATAAATCAATACATGTCAACCCCTTAGAATAGCACCTGGTACACAGTAAGTGCTCCATAAATGTTAGCTATTTTTTTAATGTTTATTTATTTTTTGAGAGAGTTGGGGGGGGGGGGTGGAGAGCAGAGAGAGAGGGAAACACAGAATCCAAAGTAGGCTCCAGGCTCCGTGCTATCGGCACAGAGCCCGATGCAGGGTTTGAACTCACAAACCACGAGATCATGATCTGAGCTGAAGTCGGACGCTCAACTGACTGAACCACCCAGGCGCCCCAAATGTTAGCTATTTTTTTCCATAAATATTAGCTATTATTATCAAGTTGGACCAAAGTTTATGTTGTCAGCTAAAAATTCAAAGCAGCTTGCAATGAACATCCTTAAAGCAAAATGGGCTCATGATGTATGAGTATATCCCGAAATTAATATCTGTCCATTGATACCAGGATAGTATCTACCCTTGATACTAGATCAAGGTCATACATATTTCTTAAGGTTTTCATTAAATTGTCCTCAAAAATGACTCACATTCACATAGCAGTACCCCAGGGCTCCTTCCAGCATTCCTTAGAAACAGAAAGTGCCCATAACTCGGCTCTTTTGTGTTGACCTTGAAGGTAGACCCTGGCGTGCCCACTGACAGCCCCTTATCTAACAGTGTATGGACGACACCTACCCGTGCATGGGCAATGTCTACCAGAGTGCAGATGACGCCTACCCGTGTGGGGACGACACCTACCAGTGTGTGCACAACAGCCACCAGTGTGGACAACAGAAGCACCAGCCACTGCAAAAGCTGCCTGGAAATGCTAGTGCAGCTCGGGGGGGCTTTGCTTGCAAACCCTCAGCTTGGTCAGGTGCAGACACCCTCGCAAGCTGGATCGGATTTTCTCCTTGAGGTGAGCTGGCCACCACACCACCTAGCCCTGCCTGGAAATGCTTAGGGACTCCCCTCCCCCCCCCATCTTATTCCCAAGTCTGAGCCTGGGGCAGTTCCCCAAGGTGTTAAGGACACTTCAAGTGGGGGGGGGGACAAAAAAACCCAACAACAACAGAACATATTCCTCATCGCAGGTGGAAAGGCTGACCCAGTCCCACAATAGAAGCTGAGCGGCCAAAAATCACGCAGTGGGACCTGGGTACCCAAGGAACATCCCAGAAGTGATACCCAGACTTACACAGATACCCAGAACACTTGCCAGAGTTCTGTTTAACAAAATATGTTCTACCCTCTTAGCTTGAGAAGTTCACCCCTGTTGCTAACTGGAAGATCAGGTCCAGCATGTGGCCAGTGGGGGCAGGTGCCCCTAGCCTGAGCCCCTTCTCTTTCCACTGACACTGTCCCCACTCCTGCTTCTGGGCTTCATACCCCTCCGCCAGGGGCCTCATGCACACACCTGAGGACACCCCAGCCAGGGTGGCATGGGTCCACCTCCACCCCTCCGGGCACCCCTGCCACACTCCCTTCGTTGGGGTCTGGAGTGGACACGTGCACTGTGCAGTCTGTCACCGACCCCGGGAAAAGGCACAAGCATGTTGGAAACAGACTGGGCACCACCTGGGTAGGAGCCTCCAGAGTCCTATGTATCTGGACTGAGGTCCAGGGAGGCGGGTGCAAATGGCCCGACTCCTCGTTTCAGTGAGAGGCACAGGGCAAGCCCCCAAAGGTGTCCTTGTGAGCCCATCAGTGCCATCCCAGGGTGGGGACACTCTGCTCTTCCAGCTGATGGTTTACTCTTCCCATGGGATCACTTTGGTTTTTCAAAATGTATCCTGGCCAGAGTCTCAGAATCAATTCACACCACCATCTCTGTTCTTGCCCACATCTCAATCTGTCCCGCAAACTTTGAACTTACACAGATACACACGGATGCAAGTCAAGAAAAAAGAAAAGCCAAGCCAAATAAATTAAAATCTTATTTGAAATCGAATCAATAAAATGTTAGGAGATTCATTTTTCATAAAAAATACAGGGACGTGTGACACAGAACTGAAATATACTGACATATCAATGCTGGGTGACAGGTACAGGGGATTCATTTTTCCTTCTACATTTGTTCACTTCAAATGTTCACAATTAAAGGTTAAGGGAGGGACGCCTGGGTGGCTCAGTCGGTTAAGCATCTGACTTCGGCACAGGTCATGATCTCGAGGTTCGTGAGTTTGAGCCCCACATCGGGCTCTGGGCTAACAGCTCAGAGCCTGGAGCCTGCTTGAGATTCTGTGTCTTCCTCTCTCTGCCCCTAAGCTGCTCATGCTCTGTCTCTCTCTCTCTCTCTCTCTCTCTCTTTCTCTCTCTCTCAAAAAATAAACATTTAAAAAAAATTTTTTTTAATTTTTTTTTTAACATTTATTTATTTTTGAGACAGGGAGAGACAGAGCATGAACGGGGGAGGGTCCGAGAGAGAGGGAGACACAGAATCTGAAACAGGCTCCAGGCTCTGAGCTGTCAGCACAGAGCCCGACGCAGGGCTCGAACTCACGGACTGCGAGATCATGACCTGAGCCGAAGTCGGACGCTTAACCCACTGAGCCACCCAGGTGCCCCTAAAAAAAATTTTTTTTTAAAGAAAAAGGTCAAGGGAAATGTTTTTGAGCCACATGGCCCTAAAAGGGAGGCTGGCAAGATCTGAAATCACATTCCTACGGGTGAGTTATGAAAACGACAGGTAGAAGCACACACTAACCCAGTTTGTGTATTTGTAAATGTTATGCTGAGCAGACCTACCAGTAGGAAAAAAGACCCGGGCATGAGCCTTGGAGGCCAACAGGCCATGTGGCCCAGCGGGGGTGGGGAGGGGGGGTGGGGCGCTTCCCAAGTTAGGAGCCTGGGGCCCCCCATCGGGTCCTACCTGAGCTTCAGTCTTCACCCCGGAGTGCTGATGATATGGCCACTTACTGATTCTCTCAGGTGCTCTTAAGCAGGTCGGACTTTAAGGCACTGACCTATAATCCCAAGCCACAAAGCCAGGGAAAGTGGGCAAGGCAACAGTTCAGAAGAAGCCTTGCCATTTCACCAATTCAAACAAAGCAGGATATTGTGGCCTCTATATAAACACAGCAGCTGGGAAAACCCAGGCCTGGTGTTTACACAGAAACTTTTCCCCCAGAAGCTCAAAGTAATTTAGGGGCACTTACTAATTAACTTAATTAAGTCTCCCAGGCCTCCTTCCTACCCCCATCCCTGCTGCTGACTGTTCAACAGTAGGCGTGGCTGCGGGGTGGGGCGGGGAAGACCCAGTCCCACTGGCTCACAAACACATGTGTAAACACACCGACACTCACAGGCCACCCTTCCTAGGGGCTGTTTGGAGAACACTGACCTTTGGAGTATCAGTGTTCATTCTGACAATGAAATCTATGAACAATAGTCACACTTCCCTTTGTGTGGTCCACACTAAGTCTAACAGAGACAAAGGGAAAGACGGCAACTACCTTTTGTCCCAATGTGCCAACAAAGGAACATCTGCATGCTAACTCTGGATTGCGGACCACAGGGAATTGTTACGTGCTATGGCTTTTCACCTATACTTGAGAAGCCCCCCACTACTAAATCAGCTCACCAAGAAAACTTAGTAACAACTTTGAAAATTGGTGCCATCCGTTTAGCTTTTCTGGTTCTGAATTCCTGTTCCCACTGATCTACATTTAAGTTAGATTCTCAACCTAACTCTTTTAGAAGCAGGAATTTAGAAGTATTCCCTCAGCACCCTTCCTGCTAGCAGGCTAGATGGCCTGGCGTGGGGACCGTCTGCAGAGTCACAGTGGAAGAGAAGGACTTTGCCCAGCAACAGACCAACCGAAGATCATCAGCTTTTTTCCTAAACTCACGGCCCAGTTCAAGCCCCTGAGCACTGCCTGGAAATGCTAAGCAGTTGTGAGCCCCTACCCGGTGGTGAAACGCCTTTTCAAGTGTGGGTCCTCATGGGATAAAAAGTGCCTTGAAGAGCTGCGGGATCTCCAGCTGCTCCCTATAAAAGCAGCATGCCTCTGCCACAGGGCTGGGCAGAATTTAGGAACTCTCACTGGCTGGGGAGAAACCACCACCCACATGCTAATAAACTGTTCGCTTAGATCTTCCTGGCCTCAGATTCCTCCCTGGGGAGACCCATCACAGGAAATCACAGCTGAATTCAGAGGAAGCTGCCCACAACCTTGAACCTCCTAGAAAGGGCAACCGGTCAGGATTCCAACACCAGCTATGCCGGCTTCCGCAGATGCACGGTCCCACGCAAAAGCAGACATTGAAAGCTTCTGGGGAAAAAACGAAAGTACTCTTTTCCTCCTCAAGGAAAGGAAAGCGCAAAAGCTAGCCCTTTGAAATCCAGATGGGAATTTCAAGTTCAGAGCCATTCTATCAAATTGTGGCGCGTTTAGGATACTTGAAAAGTTTGAAACAACAACTTTCTAGTAACAGAAGGCTATCAGAATCCTCCTCTGGACGAGCAATACCACCAAGCACTACAGCTGCTTTTTAAAAATAGTTTCACTTAGCGTCCGACTTGGGTTGAGGTCATGATCTCACGGTCCGCGAGTTCAAGCCCCGCGTCGGGCTCTGTGCTGACAGCTTGGAGCCTGGAGCCTGCTGCGGATTGATTCTGTCTCCCTCTCTCTCTGCCCCTCCCCGTTCGCACTCTGTCTCTCTCTTCAAAATAAAGAAACATTAAAAATTTTAAAAAATAATAAAAATAGTTTCACTTAAGAAAAACAGACTTTACAAATTAAGTACTCAACCCAAGTTCTACTGAAAAATGACCGCTAGGTTAAGTGACAAATGTGGACTTCAGGACATGCCAGTTCCTTTCATTACATCCTCTGTACTAGAATCCAGCATACTGTAATTCCGAAAGTAATGTACATGCATCACAGCCCAAACTTCATTTCCAAATGGAAAATATGCATTATACTACTTTCATTAATCATTTTTAAAGTCTTCGCTTTTGAAAAAAAAATAAAGCCTTTTTGTCCAAGTGGCTTCAAAGGAACTCTTAAATAGGCATGAACCTTGCTTAACGCTGCTGTAATCCAACTGAAGGACGTTTCAATCTTTTTGATGAAGTAGGATTTTTGCACCATGAAATTAATCTCTCAGCTCTGATAAATGTGGTATGAAGTAGACATCTGAAATGGAATGGAAATTTCTTCGGTTTTTCTTTCCAAGACCTCAGCAAATGACCAAACTTGGATTGGGGGGGGGGGGACAGAGCGCAAACTGGAATAATCTGATAATAATTTCACCGACGATTCGATGCACACTATGACACTGACAATACTGGAGACATTGTTTCAGTAACCAAGTGACTGAAAACAAGCCAGATGACTATAGGCTAATGACATGCTGAGGGAAACTGAGATAGAAGAGATGATTCTTCCAAGCCCTATATCCTAACTGAAGGATGCACGCATACAATGCAGGGAAAAAAGACTAGACACATTGATAAAGTGTTTGTTCCACCAGTGAGTGTACCAGTTGTCCACAACCTGGACAGTGACCTTCCTCTGAGCTGCGTTTAGCTACCAACAAGGTAATATGGTCCAGCTGGACACCAACAGGAAGGCTACTCTCCAGTGTCCATAAAGTTCTAACAGTCCTACCTGGTTTGGTTTGCTTTGGCCATCCTCATGAAGTTGGCCACCAAACAAGAGACGGGGTGGCTGGTGATACCCGGAAACCATGCGCTGTATTACGTTATAAACACAGCCACACAGGACTCAGGTAGAGGTGTGTCACCTCAGGCAAGCAAGTTTCATAGCCTCTTCAGGCCTCAGTTTACTCATCTACAATCTGGGGATAATAGTAGCTCTTTTGTGGAATTGTGAAAGTTAACATGAGATCATCACTAAAGCCCTTGGCACCGTGCCGGTCTCAAGACTTCCTGAAGCACAGACATGAAATACACTGGCTGGGCACCCAACTTCAAATACATCCAAGCACAGAGGTCGAGTCACCAAGCAGTACATCTGCTTCCAAGTTCTTTCTCAACTTTGCAGAACTGATGCTTCTCGGCCAAGTATTTACGTAGGGCAGAGGTGCCATCAGAGAGGGGTTTCTCCGGCGCCCGTGTACCGGCGCTTGCGTCCCCATCCCCTCCGGGAGTGAAGCTAGCCCACGCACACCAACGGGCACTCACGGATTTCATCAACAGGTGCAAAAGAAAACCAGCGCCAGGCACAGGGGCGGGGCGGCTTCTAAGTCAATCCCCTGGGATCTCTCTGAATCTGTAACGTGTCCCGGCGGAGCGCGGGGCATAAAAGGCCACAACCGGCTCTCCAAGAACGCGACCGTCAGGCGGGCGCGGTGAGGGCAGACCCCCAGGAGGTGCTGCGGGCCACCGCGTCCCGGGCCCTGCCAGAGGGGCACTCGGGCGTCCCCGGCGTCGCCTCATTCCAACAAGGGCGCCCCCCAGCCTTCGCGCAACTCCCTCCCCCCCCCAACCCCGCACCCCGGCTGTCTCCACGCCTCCCGGCCACGGTCACCTCGGGGAAGGGAGGTGCCCGTTTCTCGAAGTCTCGGCACGGCAGGCGCCCTCGCCTCGGGCGCCACTCCCCGGGGGCGCCGTGGGGTCGCACTCACCGAGCGTGGCCACGGTGCCGGCCTCGAAGAGCAGGCAGTCCCCGCGGCCTCGCGCCTCCAGCAGGACGCTGCTCTCCCCCGCGGGGTCCAGCCGCCCGAGCAGCCGCAGCCCCTTGCTCAGCGCCATGGGCGCCGGGGCGCGTCCGGCCCGAGGGCGCGCAGCCCGTCTCCGCTCCCCGCGCTCCCGCAAGTGCCGGGAGTTTCACTTTGCGCCGGCTCCCGGCCCCGCGCAGGCTCCTCCCCGGCCTCCTCCCCGGCCTTCTCTCCCGCCCCCTTCCCCCTCTCCGCCCTCGCCGCGCCGCCCGGGGCAGGTGAGGGCGCCCGGCCTCCTGGCCGCCTCCGGCTCCCGCTCCGCCGGGGCGCCGCGCTCCCCCCAGCGGCGAGGCAGCCGCGGGCGGCCGGGCGGGCCTGGCGGCGGCTCCCCGCGCCCCCGGGGCTCGCTCTGGGGGTTGATCCCGGGGCCGGGGCCGGAGGGGACGTCCTCCCTGCGGTGGGCGGCGGCCGAAGAGGAAGATTCCACACGTTCCTGGGCGCGCGGGAGGACGCGGGGCGCCCCGGGGAGCCTGAAAACGCCGCTGGACGCCGCGGCCTTCTGTGGGCAGCCCGGGGCCTGGCCCGCGGGGCCGCGACGCTGGAGTCCGGGGCGGAGGCCGGCCCTCGCCAGGCCCAGCCCGAGAGACCCTGGGCCGGTCACTTCAGAGCTAGGTGCCTCCGCTGCCCTGCGGGGAAAGCAGGTTTGGGGTTGGGGTGAGGAGTAAGGGTTGACTCCCAGAAGGGGCCGAGCGAGTGCCCGGCGAGTGCCGAGTGTTCAACAAATGTCGCCTTTTAGTAGCTTTCTATACGTGAGGATATTGTGGTCCACTGGCACACCAGGCAGAATTTGGGGAGATCAAAGGCGTGTGGGCTCAGAGAGAACGGAGACCGTGATCTCTAGGCGTGCCGCTTATGTGACTTTGACTTCTCTGGGTCCGCTTTCCTCGCCTGTCGGATGGCGGCAGTATCTGTCCAAAGGCTAATCTGTTGGGTGCGGAGTCAGAGGAGGTCAGGACCGAATGCTTAGGAAGTAACCAGCGGGGCAGCTGCGAGATGCGGAGAGAGGGGTCTCTTCCCTCTCCCTGCGGATGCCTTTCCCCCTCCATCGTTCAGTCCCTCCTCCCACTCTGTTGGGTATAGTCCTTGACTTCAGGGCCGGCTGTTACCAGCCCGTTTGTACTCGAAGCATATGGACCCCTGCACATACCCGTGCATCATCCATTATTGTATGCTGCCTCTCGGTGTATGACCTCCCAGCTCAGTCCAGGAAGGCAGGGTCCCTCTGGGCACTGGGTTCTAGCCAGATGTAGGACTCGTCTTCAGGGGAGGAGAGAAGGGCAGGGGATTACCTAAAATGGCTCTTGGGGTGGGTTTAGAGGTTTTATCTCCCTCTGCTGTGATGGGTATGTATGGGTATGTATGTATGGACAGCCCCAGAGATCTCTCCATCGGGGTGTTCCTCCCAAAACAGCCGAGCCCCTCTCGCCCCAACCTACTCACACTGTGGGTCAAGCTGTTTGTCTCTGGTGCATGTTCCAGAAGGAACAGAGCCCCCAGTGCCAAGCAGGACGCTGTGGTGCCCTTGCAGAAATTCGGGAATGACCAGGAACGACAGACATTCAATCCTCTGTGGACAACCTCCCAGGTGATGATTTGGGGAATAAAATAAATGTGAACACGTGGCACAGATTCAAGTCATTCCTCAGCCTTCTGTCCTGTTACTCACAAATTCACTTACAAAACAGTGGATATCCCAGGAATGATGCTCATAAGCTGTCCAAACACTTTCATCCTCTATAAGATGGAAATTTTTATCCTCTTGAGAACAGGGTTCCCATGAAATGACACAGACTAGCCTTTGGCCCACTTTTCCTTTCCTTTTATTTATGTTTTTAAGTGTATTCATTTTGCACGAGAGAGGGAGAGGGAGAGTATGAGTGGGGGAGGGGCAGAGAGAGAGGGAGAAAGCGAGAATCCCCAGTAGGCTCCGCTCTGTCATTGCAGAGCCCCACTCAGGGCCTGAACCCATGAACCTTGAGATCATGGCCTGAGCCGAAATCCAGAGTCGGACTCTTAACCAACTGAGCCACCCAGGAGCCCCTCCTTTCCTTTTAGACTTGAAGCTCACTTCTTCCAGGAAGACCTCCCGAAATAACGAGGTCCCAGGAGATACCGTTTGTATGCACTCAGATTCACAGAGGTACACTTCAGCTCTCATTTGCTCACGTGTTGCTTGAGAAGTGTTTCTATATTTCTTTTCTTTTAGCTCTGTTTCCCAAATTAGGACTAAGATCTCAGGGAGGGCCGTAGACTTTTTAACTCTCTCCCTCTTTGGTGCCTTCCGTAGCATCACATAAGTGAAAGCTCTGCCTAGTACATGCTGTGTATATTGTAGAAATTTCCCTACAGCGAAGACCAGCACTTGAGTGTTACAGCTTATAGAATCTAAGACACAACCAGTTGGAAGATGAACCACTCTTTTGTGTACCACTGAGAAAGAAAAAATGCTGCCCGCTGAACTGTGTAATTAGATCGTTGGCCGTACCCTGATTTCAGCAATAGTATGATGTACATCTTAGACTCCGTGAACTATAGTGGCTGCTCCCCTCTCTTTGATAATTGGCTGAATGATCCCAGAGCCTGCTGGGTTTTCAGGTCACTGCCCTCTGGTTTGGAGTGAACGGTCAACATGGGGGCAAAGCACTGGCCTGACATGCCCTCTGCCTTGATGGGTCAAGGGTCACCCCGGCACTGGCACATTTAGCAGATGGAGAAAGTAACAGAGCTGGAGACATTCAAGAAAAAGCTCGGCTCTGATACCTAAGTGGCGAGTGCAACCTGGAAGACAAGGAGGCCGGGCCCATCCGAGGGGGAAAGTTTGGGGGTATTCGGGTCCTGAGATGTAGCGCTCCTGGAGGTCCCATGAGTGGAAGGGGAGGAGGTAAGGAAGGAATGAAAAGTCACCTCCATCAGCCCCCGGAGTAGGCCACCGCGGGAAATTCAACTTGGCTTCGCTGTGGGGAGGCAGGCAGGCCCCGGGGAGCCTAGAGCCCAGCGCTATCAAAGAAGAGAGAGAAATAGGGTCTTTGACATAAATGAGAGGCTGTGTCTGGGGCCTGATTGCATGAGAGGCCAAAAGGACAGCAAGGAGTCAGAAAGGAGCCCAGTGTTCAGAGAAGGGGACAGTGTGGCACCATCGACGGGGACAGGAGAGGTAGGGAGCAGGCTGGTGGGTGTGGTTGGGGTTGAGCGGAGTTTAAGATAAGGAGGGTCATCCAGTGGAAAAAGCCAGAGATGAATGGTGGAGGCTCTGAGGAGGCTGTGTCTGCAGGGGCCTGGAGACAGGCGTCTGAGCCTCGGAGGGGCAGGGGGGAAAGACCAGAAAGAAGTAGCCTGAGAGATTAGAGAAGCCACGGGAAGCAGGGAGTGGTCAGTGGTTTGTCAACCTCAGCAGGGTCTGTAAGAATGAGGACTCAGAAGAGCCCCTTGGTTTGGGTGGCCTTTGAGTGGTTAGTTTTATTAGAGGGTTGTGCAGAAAGCTTGCAAAGAATTGAGGAAGAAATGCAGGCAGTAAGTGTAATCTGCTAGCTCTAGGGGCCTGGGTGGGAGGAACACAGATACGATGCAGGCGGAGGGGACGGTAGAGGCTTCCTGAGACGGGCTGGGCCTTGGCATGTCAGGGGGGAGACCGCACGGGAGGGAGAGGGGGCGTTAAAGACACTTCATGGAAAGGACGCGTCCCCTCTAGACATAAGAAGGGAGGCCCTCCGTGCAGAGGGAAGGATGGGCTCTCCGGAGGGAGGGAGGGAAAGGACAGCGAGAGGGCAGGGTGGAGAAGGATAGGAGGCACCGTCCTTCCAAAGGCCGGGCCCTGGCTGAACCCCCAATAAGCAAAAAGGGGGTGAGAATAGGAGCTGAGGAGAGTGGGAAAGGCCCAGAACATTTGCTGTGGCTTAGGGTATCCAGAAGGTGTGTTCCAAATCCCTTGGGCCTGAGGAGATACTGAGACCCTAAAGCTGGGGACAACCTCAGCTGAATCCCCCAGGATTCTTGGCCAATGGAGGCGAAAGTCTCAATTCTGTCCGCTCTACCTTAAAAAAACAGGGTCTGACCACTGTTTGCCTCCCCCTCGATTCAAGTTGGGTTCCCTGTGACATACACTCTGAGCTGGGGATCTGCCAGCAAGAGGTGAACTGGGGAGGAGCTGAGGGAAGGGGAAATGAAGGTGAACTGCCGTGGGCCCCACTGACCCCTGGGGACCTCCGGAGTGGGGCGGCCCCTGGTCGACCAGTCTTTGCCTCCAAGGCCAGGCGGATCCTGCCAGCCAGGAACAGCATTCCAGCACTGGGAGAATGACTGCGTCCCTCCACTGCATCACCCCTGCCCCCTCCTGGCCCAGGATCATGAGCCTGGAACCCGCCACCCTCCCCGCTGGCCCCCATCAGCAGCCGTGTTCCCAGAAGCCCACGTCCCCTGTGACTCAGGACCCTTTTCGCTCCCGGACCATCTGCTCCGGGCTCCGCTTTGTTCAGCCAACACACCTAACCTCGCTCTCCTGCTCTTCCTCAGATGCGCCGGGCCTTTGCACTTGGAATGCTGCTCCCCTATGTATCCCTGCGGCTGGTGCCCTTCCTCTTTCAGATCTGCTAAAAGATTGTCTTCTTAGTGGGGCCTTCCTGAGCGCGCCATCTAAATTTCCTCCACCCACCGAACCCCGTTATGGGCTGAACTGTGTCGCTTCAAATTCACGTTCAGCATGGGACTATATTTGGAGACAGCACCTTTGAAGAGCTGATTCGGCTAAAACGAGGTCACATGGGCAGGTCCAAATCCAACCTGCCTATGTCCTTAGGACACAGACTCACAGAGGGAGGACCGTAAGAAGACACGGGGAGGAGATGGCCGTCTCTAGACCAAGGAGAGAGGCCTTAGAAGGCCCACACTTACCAACACTGATCTCTGATTTCTCAGGGACGAACAGAAATAAACTTTTGTTAAGCCCACGGTCTGTGGAACTTTGTTTAGGTGGCCAAGCAGACGGATAGACTCTGTATTTTGTATCTTCTTCCCTGCTTCAATTTTCTCCTTTGCACGCATCACTCTCTAACATAAGAAATCGTTTGTTTGTTTACTTATTGATCGTGTGTCACCCTCCTCTCACTATGTCACAAGCTCCCTGAGCAGGGAGGCTCTCGTGTCGTCTGATGTGTCACTGGCATATCCCCAGTCCTAGGACAGTGCCCGATAGGTAGAGGGATCCAGAGGGGCCAGGCCCCTCTTAGCACCACCTCGTCTTGTGAGGATTCACAGCTTCTGTGGTTGTTTCGTGGCAGCGATTCTTACCCTGACTGATGAATTTATTGAACAAGTATTTACCGAGCACCTACTCTGTGCCAAGGATTGTTCTAGACGCTGAGGAGGTAGCACCACAAAAAACGGAGAAAAGTCCTTGCCCCACAGGGGACATCAAACGAACAAAATGCATAAGATGCCAGCTGGCGATAGTGCCGTGGAGACAAGAAAGTGCTGGGGCGGGGGGCGGGGGGTGCAATTTTAAACAGGGGTCCCGGAGGGCTTTGTTGAGAAAAGACATCAGAGTTAGGAACCGAAGTAATCGAGGGAATGAGCCCTACTGATATCGCAGGGAAGGGCATTCCTGGCACCAGGAAGAGCCAGTGCAAGTCCTTGAGGAGGGAGGAGCCCGGACAGGGGGTGGCAGAGGGGACGTGGGTCACTCTGACACTGGCTTGTGCTCTGAGAGACGGGAGCAGAGCAGTGACATGCTCCGATGCTGGTTTCATCAGACCATCCTGACTGCTGAGTTGAAACCTGAGGGTAGGGCAGAGGGAGAGAGAGCCGGGAGGGTAGAGGGGAGGCCATTGCCATCCTGGGGGGTTGCGGGCAGCCAACAAGGAGGATGGAGGGGGACGGAGAGAAACAGCCCTACTCTGGGTAGGCTTTTGAAGCTGTGCTGTCAGAGCAGGTAAGTGTCCTGGAATCCAAGGGAAGGAAGCCCCTCAAGGAGCTGATGGCAAAGGCTGCGGCAGGTCCGGTAGGACGAACACTGGGGTTCGGCCAGGTGCCGGTCACGGCTGTCCCTATGGAAGCATTTGCAGAAGATGGGTGGGGACACACGGGTTCTTTTTTACGGTGCGTTTCTTCTGGTTTCACCCTGTGTATGCTCACGGATCTAGTTATCGACTTCAGGTGATTAAAGGCACACAGTAAACTTGGAGGCCGTGACTCTGGACCCCCTCGATTTCCCTGGTGAAACACTCTAGTCTCCCGTGACTGCTCCCCGTGCCTCCTGGTCTCCATCACTCATGTTATACTCATCGCTTTCTCGGTCTGTCTTCCAGTTCCCCCACTTCTGAAAGCCTGGTGAACACGCCTGACACGGTCCTCTGACGAGGCTCTGACTCGTGTGGGGCATAATTGAGGGGATGCCACATACGGTTTTCTGGATTCCCTTCCATTTCGTGTACCTTTGTACTTTCCCTAAAAGGGATTCATGAAACATACGACTAATTATGACTTAAATGTTACACCTGAATAGGAGCTTTCATCTAAATACACTCACAAATGAGAAAATACCCTGTTGTCAGACCACACGCCCCATTCTGGGGTTCGGAACACTATGATCACTGTAAGTATGCTGGAAAAACAAACCAACCTATCGGCAAATAATGAATGTATTTATTGAGACTCTATATGCACTGACTGGCTTTCAAAGATTTCGAGCCCTAATCTTAAATCAAACTTCAAAGTTTTCAAGTACTTTTTTTTTTTATTGATTTGTTTTGAGAGAGACTGAGAGAGAGTGCGTGCAAGCAGGGGAGGAGCAGAGAGAGAGGGAGAGAGAGAATCCCAAGCAGGCTCCAAGATGTCAGCATGGAGCCCAGTGAGGGGCTGGATCCCACGACCCTGGGATCACGACCTGAGCCAAAATCAAGAGTTGGATGCTTAACAGACGGAGCCACCCAGGAGCCCCTCGAAGTACTTTTTTATATACAATATCTCATTAGATATTTAACAATACTGTGAATATTTAAGGCAAAACCCCAATATTCTCAACTCATGGATGAGCCGACTCATTCATTCGCCCATCCTCAACCTGCCAGGAGCTTGTTTAATTGACATTCCCTCCCTTAACTCTAAATCCTTCATAGTGGCTGGATAAATTGCATAACCTTGCAGATTGGTGTCCTTTTTCCAAACAATATTAAATGTTCCTAGATACACAGTCAGTATCCATTTTTCCAGTTGTCTCCTGAATGTTGTCAGTTGCTGCTGGTCGTTTGTATGAATCACACAAATAATGCTTACATGGTGTGACTGATGTGTCCCTTAAATCCCCCTTTTTTTAAAAAAAACAATTGTTTTTAACGTTTATTCATTTTTTGAGAGACAGAGAGAGACAGAGCATGAGCAGGGAAAGGGCAGAGAGAGGGAGGCACAGAATCTGAAACAGGCTCCAGGCTCTGAGCTGTCGGCACAGAGCCCGACTCGGGGCCCGAACTCACAAAACTGGGAGATCCTGACCTGAGCCGAAGTCAGATGCTCAACCGACTGAGCCACCCAGGCGCCCCTTAAATCCCCCTTTTAATGCGTGTTTACCTTCCATTTCTTTTTTTCCCCATTGCAGTTTATTTGTTGAAGAAACTGGGATGCATGACACGTGCCCAGCAGTCCTCCACAGACCGGACTTTGCTGAGTGTGGCCCTGTGGCGTCATTCAGCAGGTCTCTTTGCCCTCTGTATTAGCCGTAGCTCAAGGGGGGCAGGGGGTAGCGGATGGGGAACATGGAGCAGATCCTGTCTCGGGGGGCTGGTGTGCTCTTCCCATCAGGAAGCATACGTCTGCTTGTTCCTCTTTGTGATGTAGCCACTATTGACCACCGATGCTGCAATCCTTGCCAACAGTTATGTTCTATTCTCTCATCGCTTCTTCGTTTGTAGCCAGAATTCTTCTGTAAGCAGAAAATTCCCATCTACTGTATGTTTACCCTGTGGCCACACAAACAAAACAAGCAGAATGGGATTCTTTTCCTTTATTTACTAGCATTCAAAATAAAGACTTATTTTGAACTCAGTGAATTGGTCCATTAACATCCTCCAGTGGTGACCAGTGAGTTTGTCTTTCCACTTTCCTTGTCCCCATCCACTGTGGTTTTGTCCTCACCGATGCTCCAAAAGTTCCCTCATTGGCCGGCGCTCCTTCTTCAGCCTACACGTGACCCTTCAGAGAGCTCTGACCAGGCCATTTCCCCACCACGTGTCCCTGCTCTTGCCCTTGGAGGCAATTCACTCTCTGAATCCTTCATGCATCTGTGGTCTTCTGGGTTGCCTTCACATGGGCAGAATCACATAGGAGTCAAATGCAAGAACTATGCAGCCTGTTCCTGTGGGTTTGGAACCTGGATCTACCCTTTCCCCGATGGGCAATCTTGAGTAATTTACTTAACTTCCTGGTGCCTCAGATTCCTCATCTTTTGTGTGGATTCATGAGAAGGAAGCTGCACATAAGGGGCAAGGACAGTGCTGGGCCAGAGTGGATGCTGGGGAGGTGCTAGCCATCAATGCACATCCCCCACTGTCCCGCTGGCTCTGCAGAGCCAAGGCTGTGTCTGTAGGGTTACTGTTGGACACCTGGAACCTGGTGTTCAAGGAGTCCCTGTTGCGTGAAGGAATGAAAGACCCACGAACACTTGCTTGGAACTGGCTGGGAAATTGAGCCTCCTAAGTAGACACTGAGCAGCTCAGATGGCACCTGTCTTTATCTTTCATTCCCAGAGTCCAGAATCGAAATACTGATGCACAAAATCCTGGTAACACGGGAGGCACGGGGGAAATATTGAGTTGGCACAGTCATCGGAGCAGTGGGAGGGTGGTTCTGTATTCCTGCCCGTAGCCCAGGAAAACTGGGCAACCCATCGGATTGAGCTGATATTTACTAGCTGCGAGGAAATCAGGTGAATTCCTGTCTAGCTCTCTGCCGTTGCTCGTGGCAGAAACAGCAGTGGATCTTGGCCGCCATCCCCCACTCCCACCCCTCTGGGGTTAGGGAGACCCTGGTGGGCTCTCAAGTCCCGTGGCTCAGCTGCCTGGGAGAGCTGGACGGGTTCCTTTGGCCTTTACGCTGTGGGTTGCGTGTTGGGCAGCCTTAACAGGAGGGCGGTTGAAAGGTCATTTCATTATTATTTCTGTGACAAAGGAATATGAGACACGACATCTAACTACACACACATGCTCACATGTGACTGTGCTTATGACCTCAGGTCAAGGTAACTGGGTATGAGCTTTCTTAACTTTTTTCATAACGCACCTCCAGCAGCAGAACCTCTGGGCTGCGGCCTCTCTGAGGATGATCCCAGAGCCCGCCAGCCACAATTAAACCTCTCCCGGAGAGCGTGCCTGGCAGCCAGCCCCCACCCCCCCATCGCAGGCGGTGGTGAGCTCAGCAAGATCACCGGATGCCCCGGTGATTCAGAGACACACGTGTTTGTGCCCTTTCCGCCCCCAGGTCCTGGGCGTCTTCCCTCCTGGTCTACTACGGTAAGACAACAATACCTGCTGCTTACATGGGTCGAAACAGAGACTGTTTGTGTGGGCACCTATGGGCTCTGGGGACCAGGGGAAATTTCTTCACTCTTGTGGCTGAGACCAAGCTCCGCCCACAGGTGTACCAGCTGCCAGTCGGGCCTCGGGCCTGAACCCAGCATCGTCACAGCTGGAGAAACAACCCAAAGCACACCTGCCCCGGGTCGGGCTGTGGGGCCTTTCAGATGCCGAGAACGGCTAGGAGCTGCTTGCGGACCCTTCAGCTCAATGCCACACTCGGGGAGAAACTACCGGTAGCAGAGTGATTGGACTGGATTCTGACTGCTCAGTCATTGTCGACCGGAGTTCTGACCACAGAAGTCTCTGTCCTGTACCCCTCCTCTGCCCCAGCCTGACAGCCAGGCAAATAGGTGGTGGGTGGGAGGAAGGGGGGAGGGCACACCAGTCCTCCTCTCCACATTCCTGCTCGAGAGGAGGCTCTGGCCTCTGGAATGTGCTCGCACTTCAGCAGATGGACAGGCCTGTTTCCTTTCTATCTGTGACCCTCCCCTGAGATACCCCTCTTCTGAGTGGGCTCCAAGATCCATAGATAGAGAAAATGCCCCTCGGGCTTTTATAACAAGGCCTATACACTGTCACTCTAGAGAGCAGGGAAAAATATTACAGGGGGTAAGTGTTAGTTCAAGGTTCAAAAGATTTTTCTAGCAATTAAAAGTTAAAAAAAAAAAAAAAAAGAAAAGAAAAGACTGCCTTGTAAGTTCCCCATCTCTGGAGGGACACAGGTAGAGGCTGAGCAGTGGCCCCTCCCGTGGGTGTGTGAGAGAAGAAAAACATTCTTTATGCTTGTGTTTCTCTGCACGTTTGAAAAATTTCAAAACATAAATCTGTAGTGGAATTAAACATGTTTCTGGAGCTAAAGCAGCCATTTTGTGATCATGAGACAACAGGTCAACATGCTAATGTTGCAGGTAGATTAGTCCAAGGACAGTAGGGGCCCGGCAAATCGGCTTTGTGCAGGATAGAAATCAAATGCAAGCTGAGAAAGTGAAAGCAGAGTTTACTGAATAGCGAAAGTGCTAGGTAAAGAGCAGCTGGAGTGTCTGGGAGACTCCGAAGGGAAGGGCGAATGAGTCTTCATCATTTGGAGCTAGGGGTTCATATTGGAAAAGGAGTCCAGGATATGTGTTCCTGCAGGGATCCAGGGTAAGGTCTGATCAAAGGTGAGCGGCTGAATAATAGGTGTTTTTTTATGGATCATTGAAGGTAGGGGCTGCTGATGCCAGGGTAGGCCGAGGTTTGTTTGAAGCCAATGTTCTGGAACATATTTGGGATCTGACTCTTCCTAGATGTGATCAGGTGTTTGGGAGCCTAGGACGAAAACTCAGAGAACGATGAACTTTCTTGCTTCCCTCTTACAGTGGGAACATCATGAGGGCCTTGCAGGAAAACAGAGATGGAGTGTTTCCAAAATGGGGTCCCTCCAGTCTCCCTACCTCACTAAGAATTATGGTACAGAAAGAATCTGAGCTGTTCCCCCAGCTCTAGATGACCTACCTTGAGAGTCCTTGTTTCAGATTTTGATAGTGGAGTTTTCTGTTGCTTCCAGCCGAAGCATTCCAAAGTATCTCGGATACACTGGCCCCAATACATCATTACTGCAAGATTTAACTAAATTAATTTTACCCAAAAAGGAATGACCATGTAATGATCCGAAATTTCACTGGACTTTTCAAAACTAACTGTAGGATGAAGCAAAATTTAAGAGTAAATTTTTTTTAAATCTGTATTTCAAAAATTTTTAAACATACAGAAATCCAAGTCAGCTCGGTCCCTCTTATAATAAAAAGGCAAAAGACTTTCTCCAGAAGTCCCCGACAAATTTCCACTGAAGTCTCATTGGCCAGAACTGTGTCACGTGGCTGGCATTAGCTACAATGGGGACTTTTCCTGTCTCTTCGATTCAGATGGGCAAGAGAAAGGGGAGGGGAATGAATGGGTTTGGGGCTGGGTGACAGCAGCATCTCCCCTCTCTAGGACAGCCAGCATCTGATAATCAGTCTTGTTATTTTAGCATAAGCCTTAACGCTGCCCTAGAAACAGTTACAAGTTATTTTAATTTTTTCCACATGTTATTTCTTTCCTTCCAAGGCAATCATGAAGTGGAATGGGCAGGAGTGATCCCTGATGGGCTCACGAGACACGGGCGGAAGCCCGTATAAAACTTGCTATTAGACACCGGCTCTCCAGACTTCCCACCGTGTGTGTGTGTGTGTGTGTGTGTGTGTGTGTTCTCTCTTTGAGAGAACTTACTTTTCCACTGTGTTGCTGATGAATTCAGCAGGCTGGAGGGTTTTTCCTCGACTGCTGAGTAAGGCCCCCATCATTGGTATGTTTGGCATAGCTCTAGAAGCAGGAGGTCAACTTGTCACTGGAACCACGGACATGTTTCTTCAGGGAGCATGGAGCAGAGACTGGAAAACTGTGACAGCCTTTCTCAAATCAAGCTATGTGGCTTTTTAAAGCACAAAACTGAATGTGAATCCACGTTAAGATGTAACAAAAATGAGAGCTAAGAAACGGTGTGTCACAGTTTACTGAGCAGGAAAGAAAGCAAAAGGGAGGTGTGACCCCAGGTCACTTGGCTCTTATCCTTCTTAGGTCCTTACTTCTAGAGCTTCCTAAAGGACCCCTTGTTAAAAGAGGCGTTTGGGGGCGCCTGGGTGGCTCAGTAGGTTGAGCGTCAGACTTCGGCTGGGGTCAGGATCTCATGGTTCGTGAGTTTGAGCCCCGCATCAGGCTCACTGCTGTCAGTATAGGGCATCCTCTGTCCCCCTCTCTCTCTCTCTCTGTCCCCGCCCCCCCCATGATCTCTTTCTTTCTTAAAAATGAATTAACATTAAAAAAAATAAGAGGCGTTCTGTTTGCTTCTCACTAAAGACGTGGCTTCGGAACTACAAAAATGTCCCAGAGTTTGAGCTTCTAAGTATATTTAGGTTAAAAATCCGAGGTGGTTCCCCCTCTAGCTTCACCTCAGCCTCCAGTCACAGCAGCGCTTTGCAAGCTTGACCTGCTTCCTGCCCTCCTCTCCCCGGCAGACCACCTGGGCCTGGGCAGATGTATTTAAACAATAATACGGCCTGGACGGCCAGGTGTTTTTCACTCCCTTTACTGCTCTCTCTTTCCCTTCTCTCTGCCCCAACTTTCCCATTCTGTCCAAAACCCTTCCTACAAAAATCTCCCACTCTGCTCAGGAGCCAAACAGGCCAGTGGGCTCTGAAAGGAAACACACCTCGTTAGCAGAAGGATCCTCTCCTTTCTCTTCGAGGCTCAGCTACTTTCTATTTCCACTCCTTTGGCCAAAGGGTGAGAGCAGAGCTTTGCTCTGCCTTCAGTTACCGCTTCCCACAGATGTTCTGAGAGTGAAGAGCCCCCGGCGATTTCCACAATGACCGCCGGATTAAAATACTGGGTCTCGCTCAGACAGCTGACCTGGGGAACCAGCTGGAAGCCTTTACGGGCTAAGTGGAAACGGCCTCTGGTCCACTTGTGAGGTGATTCATCCCTCCCTCTTCATGACATTCCTTCTGTCCACGTGTTAAAAGAGAGGGGGGAGAAATCATGGGAAGAACAGGATGTGGTCCGTGGAGTGTGTCTGGTGAGTCTGGAAATTGGCTTTGTCTTTCAAGCAGCAGCTCTGAATCCTTACCTGAGTTATCCATACCTTTACAAAGACAGTGAGGGGCGCCTGGGAGGCTCCGTCGGTTGGGCGGTTGGGCGTCTGACTTCGGCTCAGGTCACGATCTCCCCCTTTGTGAGTTCAGGCCCTGCATTGGGTTCTTTGCTGACAGCTCAGAGCCTGGAGCTGCTTTGGATTCTGTGTCTCCCTCTCTCTCTGCTCCTCCCCGGCTCATGCTTTGTCTCCCTCTCTCTCTCTCTCTCAAAAATAAATAAACATTAAAAAAAAATCAGAAAAAAAAAGAAAAAGCTGCTAACCCAAGTATCTCTAAAGGTGGCGGGGAAGTAAATCTGAACCACAAAGAAATTTCCAAGGCCCTAGAAAATGCAGTTAAACATTATACAAAACAAGAAGATCAAGAAGAAAGGGCTCCTCAAGAAAAACTTTAATTCCCTGGGTGGCGGAGGGGGTCAAAATTTCTGCAGTTGTAGGTATAGGCCTACCCTTTATGTGAACTCATTTCCCACTCCGTTCGAGGGAAGAATAAACCCTTCCAAATTACAATGGATCGATCTGTCTAGAGTGATTTAAACACACCAACAAAAGAACTCAATCTCACGAAAATGGTTTATTTGCTTTTGTAAACATCTGTTTTGTTTTCCTTCTTCTTCCTCTTCATTGTAAGGTGGGTTGATAGTTTTCCAAATGGTACATTTCCAAACAGGCCTGCTTCATTAAAGCCAACCTGTTTCTAGACACCTGTTTATTAAGAAAAAAATTTTTTAATGTTTATTTTTGAGAGAGAGACAGAGAGACAGAGTGTGAATAGGGGAGGGGCAGAGAGAGAGAGAGGGAGACACAGATTCTGAAGCAGGCTCCAGACTCCTAGCTGTCAGCACAGAGCCCGACGTGAGGCTCAAACTCACAAACTGTGAGATCATGACCTGAGCCGAAGTCGGACGCTTCACTGACTGAGCCACCCAGGTGCTCCGTGTTTATTTATTTTTAATGTTTATTTATTTTTGGGAGAGAGAGAGAGAGAGAGAGAGGGAGACACAGAATCTGAACCAGGCTCCAGGCTCCGAGCTGTCAGCACAGAGCCCGACGTGGGGCTCGAACTCAAGAACCGCGAGACCGTGACCTGAGCCGAAGTCCAACACTTAACCGACTGAGCTGTCCAGGCGCCCCTAGACACTTGTTTAGAGTCAGGGTGAACTCACCCTCTGGCTCAATAAAGAGCGACTACCCCAGTCAGAGGAGGGGGGCTGGCGTAGCTCTTGCCGCATCAGAAATAACTCCAAGCTCAGTGGCTCCACGTGGCAGGGGTCATTTCTTGCTCACGCAAGTCTGCGGGGGTGAGGGGACAGCAGCCTCCCAGGCCGCCTCCGTCTGTGTGTTGGCTCACAGTTCTAAGCCGCCTGAACCCTTCAGCCCCTCGATGTCAGCGCTTTACTCCCCCGTCACCTCGGGCGGCGGAGAAGGATCTGGAGGGACGCCCACCAGCAATCGCTCTTTGGCCAAAGCCAAACACACAGTTTTACGGAGACGGGGAAGCCTGGTGGCGTCGGGGGGCCCGGAGGAAGGAGCAAGCCACGAGATGCTAAGACACGTGATGCCTGCCGCGGGTGTTGTCAAAAATCCACCTTCGTGCCGTGCAGTCAAAATATAACTTAAAGACAGAGTTTGGGGTAAAGAGGAACAACAGCTTTACTGCTTCGCAAGGGAGGCCGCGCGCGGGGGTGGTGGTTACAGGGAAACACACAGGATCCAGCCGGTTTCCCCAGGAATTGTGTGCCTTCCGCCAGCCTCGTCCGTCCGTCACGTTCTCGGGGTGGTGCCGGGGTCCTGAAACCAAGGGCTGACGAGACAGGAGGTGAGGTTTGCAGAAGAGGGTAAAGGTGACTTAGAGTAACACTGGGCCTCACTGAAACTTTAGTGCAGCCGTCTCGATTTTGCTGCTACTTTATGCTTCTAAGCGGCTTCGCAGGGACGACTGGAACAGATTTCGAGCCGTACGTGTGCCAAGTGCTGTCTGCAAATGGGAAACCTGCCCCAGCCTCAGATTTTTAAAAATAAACCGTATGTTTTCCACTTTCAGCAACGATGGAGGACCGGAGGCCAGTTTACCCCTCCTTAAATGAAGAAAAAACTGGATAGACGATATGAAAAATGGTTTCAGATGTCAGACAACAGGTGGTGCCAGACTCTGATCCTCGAGAGGAGAGACACAAACAGCGTGAGCCCCCCGAGGGCCCCAAATTCCTGCCTGAGTGCAGATTCCAGGCCCAGAGCAGGGAGGGGGAAACCAAATTGAGTTTTGTGGTCTTGCCGAGTTGAGGAGACAGAGATCCGTCAGGGGGACCAGGCGGCCAGGACCGGAAGGGGCAGAGCAAGGAGAAGGAATCTCCCGAGACGGGGGTGAGGGGCTTCGGGTCTGTGTGCTCCGGGGGCAAGTCCCCTGGAAAGACAAGACCGGCCGCTTCCGGCTGCACGCATTCACCTGAGGGAACCATGTGAGGACAGTCACACGACCGCCAGAACTCAGTTCTGGGCCAGACAATCCCCCCAGGTCACACAGGGCTGGAAATAGGTCCGACAGTCCCCAGTCGGAGTGTGGAGGCATCACGCAGATCATCAGAGGCAGCGCCTTTAGGGGCTCAAGCCTGTCCCACAAAACCCGCCAACGCCAATGCAGTCAAGGCTCCGGTTACTGCAGAGGAAAGGCCAGACTGTCTTGTCATAGCTCCCGCCACACGCCTTTCAGTTCTCTGTAGCCGTCACGAGCACGCCCTGAAGGCGCCCACGCCAGTTGTGTCTTTCCACGGTGTCGGCCTCGTTCGGTCACGCAGCCAAGTCCACATAATCGTGACGCGGGCCCAGCATCCCAAACTCAACGACACGCACAAAGTGGAACACAAGACAGGTCACACAGCACACAAGGTAACAGGGGCGGGGTGGGGGGCGGGGAGCCAACGAACCAAACTCGAAGTCAGTCTGGGGGCGCGCAGTTGAAATGAGGCCTCGGTCCGTCCGGGTCAGCTCTTGCTGCCTCTTCTGTCCACGCCGTGGAGGACCCCAGTTCTGTTTGGGGATCATTCCGGCAAAGCCTTCGGCGGCAGCTGCCTTTTTATTTATTTTTAATTTTTTGTTAACGTTTATTTATTTTTGAGACAGAGAGACAGAGCATGAACGGGGGAGGGTCAGAGAGAGAGGGAGACACAGAATCCAAAGCAGGCTCCAGGCTCTGAGCTGTCAACACAGAGCCTGATGCGGGGCTTGAACTCACGGACCGCAAGATCATGACCTGAGCCGAAGTCGGCCGCTTAACCGACTGAGCCACCCAGGCGCCCCGGCAGCTGCCTTTTTAAAGTGGTCAGACATAGATAGAGGGGTCGGTGTCTGAAGAGTCGGGCAGCTGCAAAAACCCTCCCTTTTTAAAGAGATTTCGTCAGTCTTGGGCCCCTGCAGACCTCCTCTTCTGCTTGTTCTCAGTGCTGGGGTGTCGTCAGCTCGCGCTGGTCTCTGATGTCTGGTGGCTGTGGTACCCTTAATGCTTGTGTCATTGCTTGACACAGGCCCCTGCTTGACACGAGTGACTCCATCTTGCTCTCTACAGTATCCAGCCTGCTTGCCGTCCCTCCAGCTGCCCCATGGCCCTCTGTGCCTAAGACGTGGCACCTCCTTGAGGTCCAGGTGAATACAGAATCCTAATAGCCAACACTTAATAAATGAGGGAGTGAACTGAATTTAGCCTGAGACTGCCGTGTTTCCTTATCTGCACGAGTAGGAACTGGGAAGCGGGTTAACCAGGAACAGAGCTATCTATGTGTGATTGTAGGTACACCTGCATCCCTAACTTTTCTGTTATTAACCGCTTTTTTTCAGGTCTTCACTGGGAAATTATTTACATTCTGATGGCTAAGAAACAAAATAGAAAAACGTTATTAGTATCTGACCACCCAAAACATACCGGTGCCAGAGCAGAGAGTCCATTTACAAATAATCTGAAGTAGGCAAACCGGGAGTTCACCCCAAAGTGGGCCGGGAGCAGGTGCCGGCTGCCCTCCATCCGGGAGGCTCCGGGACTGAATTCTAGCAAGGCCCCAGGCCTCCCTCTGGGTCTGTCCCGTGCTTGAGGTTGGCTTTCCAGCCAAACTACATCACGTGATACTGGGTTTACCGTTCGGATAACAAGCTCAAAGGGTCTCAGCCGATCTGGACTCTCCTGAGAGACCGTGCTGTTGCGGGTGTGGCCGGGAAGGCGCAGGTGTTTGTGGGCCAGGCTGCTGGCGAGGACTTCCACAAACCTCGGAGAGAACCGTTCCCTTTCCTGTAACTCAACCCACACCAACCCTGGGAAGTAAACAGATCATGAGGCTCCGTCATCATCCGTGAGGGATCGGGGTTTGCCAAGGCAGACGGAGTCAGTGAATGCTTACTGACGCTCCAGACGTGGAACGGAAGGGGCCGGGGAGGCCTGGGGCAGAGGGGGCGGTTCCTGGACTTTGATGTCCCCGCGGGTGAAAACAGGGCAGAGACTATGATGGAAGATGGGAGAGCGTCAGCCGCCATCCCCCCACCTCGTTACTGCTGCAGTCAGTGCTCGCTGACCGTTTTGAAATCAAGGTTTGGAGCAGAAAGAGGGCACCCCGACGTTCACCCTGGATCGCGTCTGCTCGCGAGCTCACCTTTACCCCGTGCCAGGTGCGATGTGCCTGCAGCAGGTGGTAAAAGTGGCGGCCAGGCCCTGCTTTTGAATGGGCAGAGTTGACAGGTGACGAAAGCAGACGGTTCTGGGACACACCCTGCCCTGCCCTGAAGCCCACGGGGACCGTGTCCCGGAGGGGTGCCTGGGGGCGGCTGTCCAAGTCCCAGGGGTGGCTGTATCACAGGGGTGCTGCCCCCGGCAGAGGCCAGGGGGCCCGGTGCCTCACGCTCACACCCCGCTCTTCCGTAAGTGACTCACGGAGCATCCCAGTGCTGGGAAGGGCTTTGGGACACGTCTGCTCTCGTCCTGGCAGTCCATGGAGGAGGGGCCCCGGGGTCAGAGAGCATGTGTGACTTGTTCGAGGTGACAGACGTTGGCGTCAGACTTGGGACCAGAGTCCCGGGCTCCAACGCACAAGTCAGACCTCTTTTTATTACCAAGGGTTTCTCCAGGGGAAGGACGGTCTTCACACGTTCGCGGGTTCCTCTGCGCCGGGGCTGAACTGACCGGC
This sequence comes from Panthera leo, assembly GCF_018350215.1. NCBI lineage: Eukaryota > Metazoa > Chordata > Mammalia > Carnivora > Felidae > Panthera > Panthera leo. The sequence continues at coordinate 141,470,668 of NC_056683.1, read as the reverse complement.
ACCCGCTGAGTGTGCGAGCGTGAAGGGAGTCAGCGCCCGGCCCGGCGTTGGTACTAACAAGTATCCGGGGAACAGAGGATGCGGGAAAGTAAATCGCTGTAAGAGCTTAAACACTTTGAATTACAATACAAGCCCACTGTTTTAAAAAGCTCCAAAAAAGTATAATTTTACAATAAAGACCACTCATAATCATACCCCCAAAGAACACTAGAGAAACTCACCGTTAGCTTACGTTCCGCTTCCTGGTCTAAGTGCCGTGGTTTTAGCCTTGGCGCGCCTCCTGTCACCTCTGTTCCAGCACTACCCTGGGCTCTTCTTTTAGGTTCTACCGATAATAGCCTTTTATCCTCAGCCACGTGCATCTATCGAGCACCTTCTGTATGTATCCTCGTCCACGTGCATTTATCGAGCACCTTCTGTCTGTACCTGAAACCACCTCTTGATCCCCAGGAAAGAGCAATTGTCTGTTTGCTTTAAAGTGGGGTTTCTCAGTTTGGGTATATATATATATATATATATATATATTTTTTTTTTTTTTTTTTTTTTTTTTATCGTGAGGGCTATTCTGTGCATCGGAGGATGTTCAACAGCATCTCTGACTTCAACCCACCGGATGACAGGAACGCCCTCAGGAAATGTCTCCTGGGGGGGCCCGTTACCTCTGGCTGAGAACCACTGTGAGGACAACTTACGGGGCTGCGACCCTTTCCAACAGTGAGGCCTCTGTCCACGTTCAGCACCAGATGCTGTGACATCACTTTATCCCCAGAGGAGAAGTGCATGACTCTGGCTTACTGGTAACCCAATATTACTTTCAGTAAGTCAGTGGCTTTTCTCCAGAATTAATGACTCACCACCAGCCCTACTTCCCAGGCTTCCCCAACTCGGCTCCAGGGGCTCCCTGCGCAGGGCAGCTCCTGGGGGAGGGGGGTGGGGAGCGGGGTGGCCAGCCCTCAACCTTTAACGAAACAGTACTTCCAAACTTAAAAGTAGCTGGTCTTGCATAGCCCGGGTCCCTGGATTCAAGTTACACACCTTACCTGTCTGTCTCCCCACCCACAGAGTCTGCAAACCCTACAGACCGATTGCTTCGTTGAACTTGGCTTCCTCCCCGCCCACCCGCCCACCCCGTACGATATGGGCATGTATTTCCACCTCAGGACCTTTGAACTTACTATTGGCTGAAAAGCCAAAAGTCTTCATCCCAGAGGTTTAATGGCCTTCAGACAAACAGGCTCATTGGTTGTCCTGTGAATTGTCAACGACGTTCAAATATTCTCCATGTCTGGCGTGAGGACTACAGTTGACACACTGCATTATATATTCGAAAGTTAACAGAGGGGCTCTTAAAACTTCTCACCACGCACACACGAAATTGTAGCTACGGGAGGTGATGGAGATGTTCACTAACCTTATTGTGGTTAATCGTTTGCAAACATACTCAGATATCAAACCATCACACTCTGCACTTAAATTCATACAATATTATACGTCAATTATATCCCAACGAAGCTGGGGGAAAAAATCTCCTTCCTGCTTTGCTAAAACTTCAATTTGTTCCTCTGTTTTTTTATACCGTTTGCTGGGGGAGTGTGAAAGATTCTTCCTCATCCTTTAGCCATCTATGCAAATGTATATATTTTTGGCGGCTCGTGGCTCTATTCATATTCTTTTGTTTTAAAAACGTTTTCGTACAAAAGTAACGGCTAGGTCTGGGATTTGGTTATGTTCTATTTACGAGCAAATAAATTAGTCTGTTACCGGGTTATGGACGCTGGCAGGAGGCTTAGGCGAGTCCGACGACAGACTTTATTTATTACCCACGGTGCAGCAAGCACGGAGAGCTTCAGCTTCTTCCTACCTTGCAGGTCCCTGGGGGGCAGGGGGACCAGAAGACCCCGAGGGATGCCTGCACATGCAGTGGGTCCTATTACAGGAGAGGAGCCTGCAGCTTTCACAGAAGCAGCAAGCAAGGCTGCTTTTCTTCCGGGAGGAAGACATTATGTCATCCATCAGGGATGCTTGCTGGAAACAGCCCTGAGAAATGACCTTGGTCAAAGCAGTCTGGGCACAGCATTCTGGGCACGGCCGGCAAAGCCAGGCAGAGTGTAAGAGACCAGTGGAAACGTGCCCCACCCTGCCTGCCAGAGGAACTCAAGTTTGCCTTACTTTCTTGGAGAAAAGGATTTGAAACCAACAGGTTGAAAAAATTAAGACACATAGGGGCATATTTCATGCGGGAGTATCTTCCCTTGTTCCAGGCTTGATGTGTATTTCTCTGTTCCGATCGTGTGTCCCTTGGCACCTGGCCAATCTCCCTGCTCTATCTGTTCCCAGCGGGGAGGGTTGGGGCCCTTCACCTGCTGTGTGAGAGGCGTGTGCACAGACTGCCCCCCTGTATCTGCGGCAGCTGAGACCCGCTGGCTGCTGGGGACCGACACTCATTACTGCAGCTGACCTCTGTCTGCTCCTTCTCCGTGAGCAAAGTGTTCTGTTCGTTCCATCCAGTGCCTGAGCCGTGTCCTCCTTGGCGACCCAGACATCTGCGAATCCTGCAGGGGGCTGACATCCGGGGACTGCCATTTCTGGTGGCAGGTGACCGGTGTCACTTGCTCGACAAGGAGACTCACCCATTCTTCCACCGTGCCTTGACCCCTCCTCTCCAAACGCTGATTTTTACATGGTCAAGATCGGTAAATATCATATTCCGTAATTATAGCTCTTCTGTGACATCTAACGGTTGATACAAATGAAAACGAGACAGCAACATGTAAGAACCACATGTGTTTGAACCCATAAGAGAGTGAAGTATGTCCTAGGTCCTTAACATGCTGCCACTTGCAGGAGAACCGTCCAAGTATCGACGCTCAGTGGGTGATTTTTCACTTTCAAACTCCTGTTACTTTGCCTGGCTTGCAGTCAGCTACCATTTTTCTCAGCACCTCAGGTCATCTTGTTTCCTTGGATTCCTTTTTCTGGCCCCTTCCTCGGACCAGTTAAATCGGTATATGTGGGAGGTATCGACTTGACTAGGCCACAGGGTGTGCAGGTATTTGGTACGGGGTCCAGAGGGGGAGAAAGCTCCCCAGCAGGTGCAGGCTGCCGTGCGATCTGCTCTGCGGCTGGGGCCGTATGATCGAGCACGTTGCGCCTGGAATGTCAGAGCAGACAGGGATGCTGTTTGGAGCCTCTGGCAGCGCCCTGTAGGTGAGTAGCAAAGCCAGCCCTTGGGATCTGGGGGCAAAGCCTTGCCCTCCTCCACAGATAACCACTCCCCTTGTGCCACACAGTTCTTGCCTCGCTATCCGGCCTCAGGAGAGACTGAACGCTCACCCCGTGGGCCACCAAGTTACCAGGAGACCCCAGCTGCCCGCCACGAGCTGGGTGTCGGCTGACCCAGCAGGACACGGAGCTGGACACGCACAGCAGCACTCCATCATCCGACGGAAGGGGGGCATATACGATCGGGCCCGAGCAGGCCCCGGAGGCACAAGGAAGCTACAGGAGAAAGCGGCAGAAATGCCCACGTCCCCACTCCTGCCACATCATCTTCTCTCCCCCAGGCTGATCGATGGCCTCCTGGGGAGTTCTCCAAGATCAGCTGCCGGGGACGAGAAGGCTCAGGCCTGGGGGACAGAAGGTTCTGCCCGACGTACAGACACCGCCCGAACGCAGACAGCGGCAGCACTATGGACCCTCCCGGGGACATCCCTAAAGGACACGGTGAAGGGCGATCCTCCCAGTGGCGGAACTCTGAGCAGGACACCTGGCCGTTCACTTTGCTCGGAAGGAGAAATGGCCCGATGTGCAATTAGGTATCAATTCTTGGGCTGGGGCCAACGGTTTGGCTGGATGGTCAGATTCGGAAAAACTGGTGACAAGAAATTTGGGGAAGAGGAATGTGGATGGTCCTCTCTTCCAAAAAGTGAAGATATTTGTGTCCTATAAATGCCCACCATAGGGTGGCTTCAGCAGAAGAGGATTTTAATAATCAAGCGGATAGGACGATCCATTCTGTGGACACCAGTCAGCCTCCCTCTCCAGCCGCTCCGTTCTGTCCCAGTGGGCTCATGAACCCAGTGGTGGGAGGCTGCCCATGGTGGCAGGGATGGAGGTCATGCATGGGCTCAGCAACAGACGTCACTCACCGAGGCTGACCCTAACCCTGCCACTGCTGGGTGCCCGATAAAAGGATTTCAATGGTCATCTTTTCTCTTTCTTTTGTGTGAATACCTGTGTATGCGCAAAGCAAGTACCTGATTTCTTTCCTCTTATTCCTTATCATGTAACATAAGATTTCCATACCACAGAATTAAGTTATAAGATATCACAAAGCGCAAACATCGCTTAGGGAACTCACACACACACGCTCTGTAGGCGGTTTCTCTGCAGAACCCAGATACACTGGGCATCAGTGTCTGTTTCTTACAGCTCTCTGGTGATTAGGACATGCTTCTAGGACTGATAACTCTGACTTAAAGAATTAAATGATCACTTCCTATTGGGAGAATTAAGTTTTGGGGACAAATTCATTCCCTGGACTATTTTCAGCAGCTGGAAGCAAGAAGCAATTATCAAAAAAAAAAAAAAAAAAATCACACAAACACCAAAGTGTTTTGAAAATGTGCTTTCAGAATTTACTGTACAGTTTTCAACAATTTATTTATATGTTGGCTTCTACATGCTCTTACATTTGTGTAAAACATTTATACATATTCTTTACAATTTGTACATATATTAAATGGCTGTATCATAAACATTGTTCTATGAGATTTTATAAAAGAAAAATCAAATAGGGAAAATTACTTATAAAACATTAACAAAACCCGTGATATTAAGGAACAAGAAATTCTCATATTCATGTTCATTTGATCTCCTCTTCTACTTATTTTTTGGTTTCATTTCATTTGTGCTGGCCCAAAACTTTCATTTTCTATACTAGGATCATCAGGTCAGGAGAACGAAAGCAGTGGAGATAACGCAGTAAGGCAACTGTGGAGGACAGACATGCTCGTCTGCAGGAGGAACATAGTGTCTGTGAGTGTTCAGATTTAAAGCTGACAGTCGAGAAAGATTATGTTTTGCTTTATGCCATTAACTGGAGTCCTAGTGATCAGAAAAATTCTGTCTGAAGTTTAGGGATGCAGTCAGGGAGACTTTCACGCTGTACTCCTTAAACATAAAAGCTCCGGGGGGTTACTGTGTATTGTTCAGGTTGTCACCCTTATGGGTCCCCAGACTTTTCGATGTGGTGCGGACGGAGAGGTCTACTAAGCTGTGTTTTCATTTTTTCCAGAGAATACCCTTGGCCCGCTAGTCTGCCATCCAAATCAAGTGGCAAATCACGCTCTCACACGTTTCTCATGCGGCCGGACTGAGCCACCGTCGGCTCAGATTCGAGGCGAAAGTTCTGGGGGAGAAGGTGTGTTCCCCCCCACCCCCCGCCCGAGCACTCGCTCCCGAGCACGGGAGTCCGCAGGGCGGCTCCACCACTGGGAGCAGAGGAGCCGGGTCAGATGATTTTAGAAACATCCCCAACTTTCTCAACATAGTCTTTCTGGCAAGAACCGTGCCCTAACCAAGCTGAGGAAGGGAGCGCCAGGAGAGCGAGCCCTCCCCAAGGAGGGGACACTCGAAATGGTCCTGAGGGAAGTGGGTGCACGTCAATCTGATCCTCAGTTTCTGCCCAGGCGCGTGCTCTGATGGGACCACGGGCCACCACCGAGCCGTACGCGAGGGGGCCGGCCGCCCCAGGAGCCCCTCTTTGCTTCCTCTCTCCCGAAGACATGAGCGCCCGAGTCATAAATATGTCAGTGAAAGGCATGTAGGTTTTCCTAAATAGACAGGAACCCCAAAGGACTGAAAAGAGTTATAAAAATATACAAACATATATATTTTTTATTCTGGCATACTTCATATTTTTAAGAAAGCAATTAGTAATTACCTGACATTGGGTAAGAACCAGAAGATCGTGGGTGACGTAAAAATTACATTTTTATGTAAAATATCGGTGGGGGAAACCCCTAATTTTCTGTTCAAAATTCTGATAACTTTAAGTACTTTCCAAAAATAGAGACGATTTCCATCGTTTTAATAACGGATGTGGAAATGAACAAAACAAGACTATCCCTAAGTAACCGGTGCATTTCAGTTGGTTAATAAAGTAGATGCAGTTTTTTGCCACTCTATTTCTTTTTGGTTTTCTTTCCTTCCTTTTTGATTTTGATGACAGGGGAAAAACATCACATCGCGTTGCCCCAGGTCAGAAGAACACTTGGGAGTTCGCTTCGTGTGCCGTTCTGTCCTACATCACCGGGAAGCGGCCGAGGGCCTGCCTCAGCTTCTCTGCAATCTGGTGAAAAACGAAACAACCCTGAGAGATCACTCCTGTTACGAATTCATAGTATTCTACTATTTCCATCTCTTATGAGTAAAACATGACAAATACTCCAGCTGAGGGGCACCTGGGCGGCTCAGTCGGTTGAGTGTCCAACTTCGGCTCAGGTCATGATCTCATCATGGCTTGTGGGTTCGAGCCCCGCGTCGGGCTCTGTGCTGACAGCTCGGAGCCTGGAGCCTGCTTCGGATTCTGTGTCTCCCTCGCTCTCTGCCCCTCCCCCACTCACACTCTGTGTCTCTCTCTCTCTCAAAAATAAACATTAAAAACATTTTTTGAAAACAAATACTTTAGCTGGGCTATGCTTCTAGTCTCTTCCAGCACCAGGCAGCCAGAGAGACCCCCTGAGAGCCCAGAGGGTGCCGCTCCTTCCCAGCACGGCCCCTTCCTCCCTGGGGAGCCACACTGCCAGGCTACTCACTTCTGCCTCCAGTGAGGCAGAGAGAGAGGGTTTCAGGCTCGCCCAGATCCCCCTGCCTTGCTGGACACCACGGACTCCTGAGGCCCCGATGCTGAGCACGCCTCTCTGATCCCGCCTGCTGCTGGGCCGCCAACGTGGAGACAGCACACAGGTGCACCGTTACGGCCAGTGCCGTATTGCGGAGGAGATCATGTGTCTACCCTGCCCCCAAGGAGACCACCCGGTCCTTGAGGACACAGATGTCTTCGCCATTCTTGGAGCCTAAGTATCTGGGATACGTGCTTGGTGTATAATAGGTACTCAATAAACGTTTGCTCCGTGAACAAATATGCGCGTTTTACAACTTAAGGGTTACTTTCTCATAAAACTTGTTGCATCTAACAAGGACGGTGATTGAATGCACGGGTTTCTACTTTGAGTCACAAGGTCATTGATGATTACACCTCACTTGGGCTTCAGATTACTGAACAAATCAACATTATCAGAATTTCAGCAATTCGCCTTCACTTCTTTTCTCACGTAGAACAAATGCAATCTGCGATTCCAACACATGATGAGAAGCAACCCTACAGCGGCACCGGTTAACACGGAGCGTGCAGCCGGAGAGCCCAGGAACCACGCTGCAGAGGATACGAAGGCGGAAGGGAATTCTTTCTAGAGACTCAGCGCCAAAACCAGCCGCTTCTGACACGCAATTCGCAACACGCGGACAGCACACCGATCACAGCTTCCTTTCAAGAGTCTGTTGGAGACAGACATTTTCGGCGCTGTCTCGCCCAGAGAGGACACGTGCGTGGACGGGAGTTTGGGGCCTGCCTACCACCATCCTGAACATACATGAGATAATACCAAGCAAACAGTGGAAAACTGAGTAAGAAACGGGCAGCCAACACACACAGTCAATCACGCAGTGACAGGACTCGTCTTGCGACGTCTGAGTTTCCACTTACACGCCAGGTTCTTTACTGACTGGACACCCTGGCCAACGATAAAATTACTATGCAGAGTATAAGAGTTTACATTTCTGTTGCGGTTTCCTAAATGAAAACATTTGGGGCTTCTTTCTCTCGCTTGTTTTCTTTCTGAAGTTCCTTCGGTGCACAGGGAGACGTCATTCCCACAGGCCGCCTGTGGTGCCCCTTCCCCTTCCCTGTTCCCTAGGCACAGAGAAGCTGCGGGGGTGGGGAACCTCCCAAAAGGACTTATGGGGGCCTCACAACCAGCCTCCAGTACTCCTTGTTCCTGAAGAGAAACCTTTTCTAATGCTGTATCATTCGAAAAGGAAAAGGCAGATATAATTAAAAGGGTTTTAAAAAACACACCCAATAATTAACCTCCTTTGGTTTAATACTTAGGATTAAAAAATACAAACAGGTTAACTCTGTAGGGTCAAAGTTAAGTGACCACAAATCCTGTGTGTGTGTGTGTGTGTGTGTATGTGTGTGTGTGTGTGTGTGTGTGTGTGTGTGTGTGTGTGTGTGTGTGTGCGCGCGCGCATGCAAAGGGCCTGGGGCCGGCGGCCAACTTACTGTTTCGTAGAACTGCACTTGCTGTTCCAGGTACAGGCGGATGACGCTGTTGTAGTCATAGATCCGGTTGCTATGGAAGTGATTCATCTCAGCTACAACCAAACCCAAGACATCAATCAGTACGCCTGACCTTCAACAGACAACACCTAGTTTCTCTGCTGGGTTGTGATCCGTCATCAACGGGATTTAATCTGCTTGGCTTCAGGGCAGGGGCCGTTCTTGACAAATCGCTTTATACAGAGGCTAGAAAATCTGAGCAGTTGATGGCAAACAATACTTTCCGGCAGAGAGATGAGTTTTGTGGGTTTACGTGTTAGATACTAAGAAGCCTGACACGGTCACGCACGCGTGGACTACTGTCCCGACAGAACCGATCGAGCAGAAGGCTGACGTGGTGGTTGTTCTCTGTGGACAACAGTGCAGCTGAGAGCATCACGTTATGGAGGACCTAGCAAGGCGCCTCGTGGGTCCTGCCCTGTTCCCCCTCGCGCGGCCACTGCCTGGGCAGGTTTCTTGGGGCGCCCTGGAACAGCTGTGCAGACGGATGAGACACAGAGAAACCCTCTTCTGTAACGGAGCTTCGCTGCCCTGAGCACCAGGGCTCTCGGAACTCGGCGTCTTACCAGGCGAGAGGACTTGACGCCCGTTCTTTATCTTTGCTGAATCCATCGATTCACAAATGACTCCCTTGTTGAAATTGGTCCCTCGGCGCCACCCCCACCCCATCACCAACTCTGGAGGGGACTTCTCACACCTCCACCTTGCATGTCCCCTTGTTCTCTGTGCCCAGAAAGCCAGCTGCTGGCACCAATTCCTACAAAAAGGGAATTGTTCTGAGTTTCGTGTTAGCTGGAGTCATGCGAAGCTTCTCGTTGATCTATCTGGGTAACTTCAAACACAAGTTCAAAACAAATTTCCCATTGCAAACCCTTCAAAAGCCAAATCTTCACTCAGGCTTTCCCATTTCTGCCTCTAGTTGCCCTAGTTCTGGATATCTTCCAGACATTCTTCTCTTTGTCCCACTAGTTCCCTAGCCCCGAGGGGTGTTTCCTGGCAAAGTCTGTAAATGGGCCCTTCTCTTCTCTGAGCACCACGTCTTTTTCAGCCCCTCAAACTCTCAGACTGCAGAAGCAGTGGTCTTCTCTGTGGGCTTCCTGACGTCTGCCCCCTTCAGTGTCTCCCACCCTCTCCCGGAGCAGCGGACCCCCTTGGCCCCCAACATCAAACCTCTAGTGGCTTCCTAACGCCCATGTCAAGTCTAGGCTCTTCGGCCTGGCTCTCCAGGCCCTGCACAATCACCACACTTACTCCCCAACAACCTGCAGGTATACTTTCTGCCCGGAGGCCAAGAGGAGAGAATCTTGTCCCATTCTTTTGTGCGCTTTTGTTCCAACTAGAACATCCTTCCCCTTTCTCCTTTGCTTAGCTTTTGTTCCAACTAGAACATCCTTCCCCTTTCTCCTTTGCTTACCCCTGTTCTACCCGTCCATCAAAACAGGAAAAATCCGTTCACGGCTCCTCTCTGCTGGAAAGCACTCAAATCTATAAAAATTAACTAATATCTTCTTTTTATTAACAGACGAACTTTGCTGAAAACGCTATGTCCAATCTCCCTTTACATTCTAGCGTCCCGGGGGACAGAGGTTACAAAGTGCTGAAAGCTGAATTTGGGAATCTCACACAGTGTTACGAAAGGAGCTAATATTAAGGGTTATAAAAGTAATTTTCACTGTCTCTAAGAGATAATAAAAATGTACAGGTTTGATCAGGTTGTCATCCATAGTTATGTCACGGAAATGTGCAAAAGAATAAATAAATATTACAAATCTTCATTAACACTGGGATCCTGCAAACAACGGGCTTATGAGAATACTTTAAATCAGCTCTTAGGTACCTACTAGCTGTGGTTCACGTTTGGATTTCTCTCCAGCAAGAACAGCAGATTTGCTGGGGGGTGGGGGTGGGGGTGGGGGGTGAAAATCTCCGCTAGCTGTGCACGAACCTCTCTCTTACCTTGCAACGCGTAAGACATGGTACCAACTCGCTTCACCATGTTCTGTTTGTCCTGTGGGGTGATCTTACTAGTTGCCACCAGTTTGTCACTTTCTTTCACTTTTTCTATCGCTGCCTGTGAAATACAAATGCAAGAGTATGAATAAAACAGAGCTAAAAGGATTAGCCATTAATCTAAAATAGAACAGTGCCAACATATTCTCTACCTGACTGGCTACTCAACAAGAAAAAAATGTCCCCACAAAATAAGAACACAGGAAAGCACCTAACTGTAACTTCCCGTAAGTCGCTTGGAAGCAAAAAGGTTGCTGTTCTTGAAATACAGAACTAAGCTAAAATGGGACTGTTTAACGCCAAGACAGAATAGAAAACCGAACAGCGCTCTTATTTCTGTAGTACTTGTGAGCCAGAGTCAGGGCCAGGACAAGAGTGGTATGGAAGAGGGAAAGAGGCATTAGCAGTTTGCAAAGTCGTTTGATCAGGGACACGGATGAGCGCATGCGCCCGGGGCCTCTCCCCCTCTTCTGTCCTGGAGCGGCGGGTCACCAGCTTTACTCTGGTTTCTGCGAGGAGCGCTGTACCGATTTCAGATTAATACTCACATGGAGGTAGCTGTGAAAGCTGCCAAATGTTTCCCACTCCAGGACCATCAGAGAGCTCATTAGAGCTGTCTGGAAGGAAAAACTTCACACTCGCGCATACATCAGGCTCCATGCCCAAAACTCTTAAGTGCTGGCACAAATCCCTACAACAAGCTAACCCTTCTGAGCTGGGGTGTTTTTTTTGTTTTTTTGTTTTTTTGAGATTTTTATTTTAATTTCCTCTCAGTTTTATTTATAATTGACACACAACATTGTAGGAGCTGACGTACGTATATATTGCAAAACGATTACCACGGTGCTATTAACATCCCTCACCTCACGCGGTCACAAGCTTTTTTTTTCCCGCCCCCTTATGATGAGCATTTTTAAGGTCTACTCTCCCAGCAATTCTACTTCTGGGCGCGTATCTGAAGAAAATGAAAACATGGTCTCAGAGCGATAACTGTACCGTCGGGATCACTGCAGCGTTACCCACAACAGCCAAGATGTGGCAACACCGAAGTGTCCGGCGACGGGTGGGTTGTAAAGAGAATGTTCTGAGTTTTGTATGGAAAGATCTGAAGTTGCACAAAGCTTCCTGTTTACCTACGCCACCCCCTCCTGACACTTCCGTTATCAAAGTCAAAGGCTAACGGGGCCTCGTGCCAGGACTGTTAGGGTCACAGACCAGCCCTCTGTGGAGATTCTCCTAACAAACCCAAGTACATCACAATACCCTAGAGAAGTACTAGAGTGGATAAAATAAGTCCACATTCTGAAATAACACAGAATTTGAAACAGAGAAAAATTAACCAGAATCAAAATGTGAGGACACCCTAAAACATTTCTAAGTTCAGTTTAAAAATACCTTTACGATGGGAACTACACAGTTTCCTTCTTATTACCCTAAAAATATAAAATTGACGTTGACCATTGAAGTTTTAGTCAGGAAGCCCTTCATCAGGCCCAGGGACAGAACATCTTATTTCATATCAATAGGGAAGGATCTCAGAGGACTTGCCCAAGCAGCTTACAGGGGTCTCACAAAGGGAAAGCGGTATTCCTAACATTGTCTTCAACTTCAGACAGCAGGATTATTTTGTTTGATACTTGACCTAAGCATGTGCATGAAGGAGCATTTTTCATATTTTTGTTTCCTCAAAATTATTTTTTATAGAATCCAAAAAACTAGAAACTCCCCATGATCTAAACGTGTTACGGGGACCTCACTATTTAAACAGACCGAGCAGTTTCCAGCTTATTTCGGAAAGCCCCTCCTGACTCAGGGCTGTGCTGACAGACGGGGACCGCGCAGGTGGCCGTGAGTGGCAGCCAGATTCACCCGTGTCATCTTCTGCGATCAAATTACCTTATGGGCGCCAATAATATCAGGGAAGCAGCCAAGGAAACCTTTATATTCATGATTGCATTCCATGAGGAAATGGAGATCCTTCTTTGGCTGTAACAAGACACAGATTTGGTTATTACTGGCAGAGAAATCCAGGCAACGGAGGACAAGAAAACAGCCATACCTGAGGGCTGTATTGGCCAAGCCCCCAGGTAGTAGTTACTATGGTCAAGGGCTATGCATTCAGCCTAGTTTTCCTGTAAGAAAACAACCCTCCAAGGCTATTACACTCTCAGTTGTAGATTGAAGAGAAAATGATAGAACATCAGATAATTTTTAGGTTGGTTGGTAAAATCAGCTACTTTGAGGTGGCTCAAAATATAACATTATGGGGGAAAAAAGCTAGTTAATACTGTCTGTTTATATATGAGCAAATAAGATGTAATCAATATTTCAATTTTAGCAGAGAATGTAAAATATAATTAAAAATCTGGCAATCACCTTAAGTGGCAACCTAAAATTTTTCAATTTTTTTGAATTATAATTTTTAATAGTTATGTTATGCACAGTTCTAAAAATTAATCTCTTTATAACAAGCAGACGTAGTCAATGACCAACATGAATGTGCGTGCACAAGGATATATCTCAAGAACTGACCTAAAAACTTTTTTTTTTAATTTAGGGATTTGAAACAACATACATGGTTATTCCCCATTAGGGAATTTATGATCTGTTGTCTATACAAAAGAACTGAAGTTGGGCCACTGAAGACCCCAATAAAAGCCACGTGGCTGTTACAAAGACCTGCCTTTCCCAGGGGCCACAGCAGGTATGTTCTCCTCGTGAGCTGCTGACTGCTGAGATCCTTACGAGGCAGGCTCTCCCGTCACCATTTACCAGCTGAGTGAAGCAAGGCTCAGACAGACTAAGGGTCCAAACAGTGACTTGAACAGTGTTCTTGCTACAATGTTCCAACCGCCTGTTGGTGAAGGATGGATCCGAGCCATCGACACCGGAAAGTATTCCTTTAGTTTTCTTTTTATTTATTTATATAATTTATTGTCAAATTGGTTTCCATACAACACCCAGTGCTCATCCCAACAGGTGCCTTCCTTAATGCCCATCACCCACTTTCCCCTCCCCCCCACCCCCCATCAATCCTCAGTTTGTTCTCTGTATTTAAGAGTCTCTAATGGTTTGCCTCCTTCCCTCTCTGGAACTCTCCTTTAGATTTCCTGAAGATACCTTCATCTAGCACTTTTGCTTAACCGAAGAAAAACTACTACCAAATACCATTAACAAAGATACACAGGGATAGAAAAGAGAAGGATATCTATTTGCGAAGTTTGTTTTAAAATAGGTTAGATTAAATATGTGGATTCGACAGCATGAAATCTTTACTGGAATCGCACGTCTCAGTGGATACCTGTTCTGCCACAAGACCGGCAATTTCTTCGTAAGTCTTTCCTGCTTCTGTTATTGCAGCATTGAGATCCGTTTCGCCTGAAAATCATTATGCGACATCAGTGGTCATAAGTTGTATTTTCACTTCATTTATTTTAAAAATTTTATTCTAGAAAATCCTAAACGTTTCAAAACCAGAGGATAGTGTAATGAGTTGCTATCTACCCGTCACCTGGCTTCCCAATGAACAGCTCATGGCCAGTGTTTTTTCACCTGTACCATCCACTCCTTACCTCCCTCTTTCGCTGGCCATATAACAGTTCACTCATAATTTTTACCTAAAAGATAAGGACTCTTCAAAAAGCAAGGACGATACCAACACCACACTGCAGAAAAGACAAACTGTTCCTGACATAAATTATCCAGGCGGTGTGCAGCTCCCTGATGTCCGAAATCAAGGTGGCTGCTTTCAGGAAGCAAAGAACATCCAGGTGGCCGAGAGCCTAAGTGTTTCTTCTGTCTATAGGCTCTTTCTCCTCCCTCCTTTTTGTTTTCTTGCAAATTTCTTTTTCGGGTGTTGAAGAAACCGGGTACTTGTCTTGCTACCTACAGGCTGGGTTCTGCTGACTGTCTCTGTGGGGATAACACAGTCCTCGGTTCCCTGTACAGTCTCGGTCTTTTATTTGAGGAAAGGTTTGTAAACTGTTGCTTTTCCGCTTCGATTACTCTTTCTCGATCTGAAGCACTTCTATAAAAAGGAACCTTCCTTTATCAGCTATCTGCTTACCGTGAGGTACTGGACGAGAAAAAGCACATTAAATGCTTCCTTCTCTTTACCATTTTCAGAATAATGAGTTGATTCCCTAACCAGTCCCCTAAAGGTAACGGAGATCAACTTTTTAAAAAAGCACTGAAATCTGGATTTAAACGTACTCGATAAGCTTCACTTCACAGAAAGTATTACTTGCACTAATGCTCAAATTTTCTCTTTACAGGCCAGCGGAAGGCTCTTCAAACTGGCATCTGAGTTCTTTCTGCTGGGAGCTCTGGTTCATGTGGGTGGAGAGCAGTGTTCAGAAATCCCCCTGTGGGTGGCGCTAGAGGCGCTTCTCACTCCTGGATTGGATATTTCGGGGCCTTTTCAACGTGCAGCGTGAGGCAAGCTGCATTTTTTTAAAAACAGGGAAATCGTAATGAACTCATATTGACATTTCCAATTCAAATTTAGGACTACAGGATTTTTCATAATGGGTTTTAAAACTTTTGATCTTTATGTTTCTCTCTTTTAAAACTTGGTTTCTAACAACAGTAAAAGAATTACGTATTTGCTTTCCCCCACAGTACGTAAAATAGTTTTAGAAGCTTTAGAAAAACAATACCAACATTTTATGCTAACTACATGATTACTGAAAAACGAGATTTTTGAAGTCTTTTTTGGCTTTAAGACACCTGCTACTAGGGACATATAATCAAAATTCGTTGTTTTAAGGTGATCTGAAGTAATTCTCTACATGGTTATGCCCTCCTCTTGATGCATCCAATGATTCATTTTGCTTTTGCTTTTTAGGAATTTTTTTTTTTTTTTTTACATTTTCATTTAAATTTGTTTTCTAATAATAAAAGTAAAACAACAAATATAAAAATAAATGTAAAACATTCACATCGTTCCAAAGTCGAATCTACGAAACAAGATAAAGCTAGAGGTCTAGAGGTCTAGCTTCTGTACCCGTTCCTCTTCTCCCCCAAAGATAACCATTTAAATATTTTTATCAGTTGTTTTTCCATGATAATCCATAAGGATATGAAGCGCCTCATAGATCTGTGCAAAGGCCATGCTAACGGTCTCTGTGTTGTTCCAGTAATTAGTTCATGTATTCTTAAAGGGAGTGTGGAAAGTTATAGTTAACATAATCCAAGATGTTCTCAGGAACTGGAATCATCTGAATTACTTCAAGATCAAAGAGTGCAGCGCTGCCCCAAGAAGCCAGCACGTGTGGGCAAAGGAACACGTGATGAGACACAGAACTCAACTCTGCTGACCTTCATTTGCCTTGAAAGGTCAGAGGCCAGTCTTGAAAAGTTCCTTAAAAACAAGATCTTTAGTAAGGTGAATGATATTCAACACAAAGCGTATTACATTGAGTACTTTTAATAGTTGGCAAAGTGCCACTTGCAACCGGAGTATTTGATAATGCATTGAGGATAGTGTTAAGCACAGAAACATGGAGAAAGCAAACAGTGCTTCTCTGAGTGTGGTTTGTGGTTCGGAAGGGAATACACAGGTGGGCGCCGTGGAGAAGGTCATCTCTTACTGTCTCCTCCCCTCTAGGATGTCCTGATATTGTCGGGGCCTCACTCTACTGCCCCCCTGCAGCCCTCTCTATCCCTCCTTTCTTCTAGGTCGCTTCAGGCTGAAATTACAGAAGACAAAACGCTGGAGAGAAGCTGGTCATTTTGAAGGTACACAGACTCCACTAAAATGTACATACAGAACGAGAAATATATGGGAAGATTTTATAAAGTTACCAAAGAAGATCTTTAGGAACCATTTCTCAGATTACCGAAAGTCTTCTGTTTCCCCCTTTTCAAGACTTTTGGTTCAAATTATCTGCACCCTCTATAAATATCACATTTAGTGAAGAGGAGTGATGTGTCTTTCCCAGCATCGACCAGGAGAACCAGTGAGTGAACTGCTGTTTACACATTCTGTGATCTAGCTCTGAATGATTTTTAAGTTTTATACGTGACTTCAAGGGACGAAAGACCTCAAATATGGGTCCACGTATGATACAAACTTGGAAGCTATTGGAAGGATCATCGTTGGGCTTAAAAATCTAATCTTGGAGCGGTTCCATTCTAGCTTGGATGGGGACACCTGTAAGACTGCTGCTCTCAACGTAATAATATCACATAAACTCAAAAGCCATACTTTCCCTTCGAGTCACTGAAGCACTGTAGGAATGAAGAAATCCAAATGAACTAAAATCAGAAAGGGCTGAGCCTGCCACGCAGGTGGAAGAGGGAGCCCTCCACAGGCAGAGGAGCCCCGGGGGGACGGGAGGCGCTGCATGTGCGCTGTGAGGGACTAGAGCCTGGGGAGCCCCAAATGCAGGGCCAGGTCCCCCACACGGGTTGTGTGCAGGAAGAGGTGACGGAGGGAAGTGAGGGCGGGGCCGGAAGACACCCAGCCCTCAGGTGAGGCTTAAGGAAGGCGCAGACTCGGGTGAGCTCTGACATGTGAGCGCGGGATCGGGGTCCAGTGACTTCAGAACAAAAGCTCTCATCCCATCAACGCATTACAGAACCACAAAGATGAGCGTGGTCTCAGGGTCTTGCCGGCAACCAAGCAGTGGATGTGGTCCTAGACTTGGCCTCTGCATCAACCCCGTGGCACCCTGGCCAGAAGCTTATCTTTCCAGGCCTACGTTCCTCATCTTGAAAGAGGGGGCCCGATTAACTAATCTTCAACGCTCCCATCAATCTGAAAGTTGGGATTATAAGACACAATTCAGCCAGGCCAAAAAGAAATATTCATACACAGCAGCCCCCATACATTTTGGTGAGAGACTAATTTCTCGTCCCTGAAGATACTCAGACACTGACATCCAAAGACCTATCTTCCCTAGGAATTGGGATACAGAACTCGGCCGAAGTACCAATTCTATCATTTCTGTAAGTGATGGGACACACTCAGATTTAAGAACTGCCACTCACCTGACAGATACCTGGACTCCCTACCTGCTCCACAGGGCAAACTAAGCAAAAGCAAACCAAAACATAAGGGGAAATAGCTGGCTTGTTCTCGCAAGTGTGGGCAATGTAAACGTACAATGAATTCGAAAAACCACAGGTAAGATCTACAACGTGGGACAAGTTGAAAATAATTCTAAGCTGCGGAGAGACAGAAAGCAACGTGAATTTGTTACTTAGTCAAATTTTCCCTCCAAACCGCGTTGGTGAATTCTGGCCTTTGTAACAGGAAGACTGGACTTCTGAGTTTGGCGGGGAGATGAGAGCCAGGGCGGAGGCTGACGTATCACAGCTGCCCGTTCGAGCGCAAGAGCTGTGCCTGAGCACAAAGAAAGGCGAAGAAGGCCAGCAAGAAAATACATAGTGTAACAACCCTCCACTCTTCTCAGAAGCAATGAAGTGAGGTTGCAGGAGTCCTGAGTGGAGCAGCCCAGCCAATTTAAGTGTCGGTGACAAGGGCCCTTCACTGCGGAGCCTCTGTCTGCCTACAAGAGGCTGGAGGGGTGGCTGGTCTGCGAGACACTTATGGCCCCAAGACAGATAGACACAGACGTACCTTGATAACCGCTGGAACTAAACACTGTTGCTAAGCTCTGCAGAGCCTTTCCTATCTTCTGATACTCCTTGGGTAATGCTGGAAGAGAAAAAGGAGTGCACGGTTAACCAGTCCTCTGAGCAAACTGAAATGGGCTTTGACTATTTCCTAAGAGTGATTACTTTTATCATAAAAGAAATTTGAAATGATTCAAAATAGTCTATATTCTTTAATAAAATTGTTTTGAACAAAGGATTTTTTAAAAATAAAATTCATTATTCACGGATGGTTCAGTAAATGGCGGATGCTATTATTATTAACCACCGTCACCACCGCCCGCATCCTTCGGAGCGACTGGGAGCTCATTTGGAAGATGTCTGGCTGACAGAGAGGACTTTCGTGTACACCACCCGATCACCACGACAACCCATCTACCGGGTGGAGACTCCACATCTTGGTTTTGTGGGTTAGAAAAATAAGGCTCAGATAAAGTGAATGGACTTGCCCAGGGTCACATGGCCGACAAATGCTGGGTTTGGCACGTGTGATTCCAAATACATTGCTTTCCTCACTGTTATGTATGTATGAACGATTATTTGCATAAATAAGTAAATAAATAAATAGATAGATAGATAGATAGATAGATAACTGAAAGCAGCAACGTGTGGAGAAAAATATGGCAGAAGGACTCAGGACCAGGGAGGGGGATTTTAGCTTGCTCATCTGTATAACATGATTAATGAAATGATCTCTGAGGTCCTTCTAGTGCTAACATTCTAGAATTCTACAGTCACTCTGGAAAACTCTGAGCAGAGTCTATCTTAGGCTATTTTCTCTGCATCTGTAAGTAATCCCTTTCAACACACCAAGTGCTTTTCAAAAGAAAGCTTTACTTGCATTTGAAGGCTTAGTGCAGGGTCTATCTTGAAGAAGGAAGATTCAAATGTTTCTTTAAAAACATCTAGTCCAGAGAAATCTGAAATATGGTCTATAAGCTGCAATAATCAGGAGACATGAATTCAAACCATACTGGCTTAATTTTAATAAACTGTTTACCTTTTTGTAACTCAGTTTTTGCCTCTATATGTGGGGTTAAAGACACCTGCTTTACCATACCAAGCATGTGCTACATTTCTTACTTTACAAATCAGGAATTTTAAGACACTCTTTTGAGAGAAAAGAAGAAAGAAGATATGCTTAAATTAAATCCCAAATCAAGTGCTTCAACTCTCCCTCCCCCCGCCCCCCACCAAAAAGGGCACCCTTACACCAATATCCTCTATTTCATAAATCTGGCCTTATGGCTCATATGGAACCTGAACTTGACTAGATATTAGACATAAGGGATTTAACTCTTTAAAAGAAATCATAAACCCAGATTTTTGTGATATCCTTAAAATTTTGATTGGAGGATTTGCACTTGAAATATTTCTAAAAAACAGGGAACATCTTTCAAAGAATCTATGATTTAAATGATTTATTATCATGGCCTCAAAAGAGCTTACAGCTAAAATTAATTATTTTAAAATGAAATCACTGTTTGAGTGAATGTCACTCCCCCTTCCGTGCTGAGTTAGCTCCCTGTGACCCAAGGCCTGAGCGGGTTTTCTTTTCTAGTGCTGCATTTGTATACATTGCCGTGTGGGGCTTACTTCTATATTTAGGGTACAGCATCATATGTCTTTGCCATGACAAAGGAGCAACTGTTACCACTCCCAGCGTCTGCCCCCCGGGCACGAACAGCTGGCACACAAGTGGTTTTGTTGATATAAAGTATTATGTGAGTGGCAGAGGGCCATTCGGTATAAACAGGGCCTTTTTTTCCTGTAAAGGGCCAGACGGTAAATATTCCAGGCTCTGTGGGGCCACAGGTTTCTGTCGAAGGTACTTGACTCTGTCACTGTAATGGGAAAGGAGCCACGGACAGTACATATATAAGCGGGCATGGCCGTGTTCCACTTTTACAAAAATAGGCCCCAGGCCAGATTTGGCCCGCTGGCCACAGTTTGCCAATTCCTGATGTAATAAGGGCTTGGACTGAATAGATCTTAACACCGCTATGAACTTTGTTGTGCTAGGGTCTGGATTTAATAGATCTTAATATTGCTATTAACTCTGCTGTGGTATCTTAATAATTCATTCACAAGTTACCCCACATTCAGTTTCTTATTCATTAAAATTAGTTTTTGACTTCCAATTTTATTCTTTTCCCCTCATTTAAAAGAAAAATACCACCTGCTAAAAAACTTTACAAAATGGATAATTAAGCTCCTTCCTATGCTGAGTACCACAGTTTAAAAGTGGGTATTATTTTTGTAATTCAAAGTAGAAGCCATTTTATTAAAACACACAATCAACCCCCCACCCCACCCGCACCCAAACCCTGAATACAACCAGTATTCTTATTGGGTGTATGAGCTGAAAGCCAGAAGATTCTTAGATACTGGCCTCATGGCTGACCTACTAGCCTTAGTACTAGGTTAGGTGACTTAGGACTCACGGCACCTCTTTCTCCAGAGATCATCACAAGCGATCATGATGAGAGCTCAGCTCTCTCTCTCTGGGGCTCTGGAGACCTTGTGGCAATAAGGGCGGGATGGACGCAAAGAGGAGGAAGCTCCCGAGAGTCTATGGCCACGGACAGCCACGTGAGCACTTCTGCAGCGGTGACCGGGTCTGTGAAGCCTGCTGGGCCTTAGAGGTGGGAGGGCAGCCGCGGGGTGTTGACCCCACAGCCGACGCTTGAGTGCTTCTAGCCTGGGCTATGTGACAAGAGCTGCAAGGACTTGACTGCAAGACAACAAAGGTTCAGCAGGGTGACAGTTCAGAAACCAAGGCCGTGTGGGGAGGGGGCCGGGGGAGGTACGAAGTCTTCGAGAACGTGGAAGTGCAGGCAGACGGCAGCGGCTGGCGGAGCACCTGCCCTCACCCTGCTCCTCGTCTGACCCAGCATCCTGCTTTCTCTTAAATATTAGGTCTGCAGCCACATACAGGTGGTCCCTGACTTAACAATATTTTGACTTTATGATGGTGTCAAAGTGGTATCCGTTCAACAGAAACCGTACTTGGAATTCTGAATTTGGATCTTGTCCTGGGCCGGGGACACATGGGAGGATCCTGTCTGTGATGCTGGGCAGCCGGCGACCACGGGGATAAACAGCGGGCACAGGGCACGCATTCTGCACCCGTGCAGCCATTCTGTCACTTTGAGTCCAGTATGAGACGTTCAACCGTCTCGGTCCTGTGTGAGACGTCTCTGCCCAGCTGCAGGCTGATGCAAGCGTCCCGAGCCAGGGGGGGCCAGGCTAAGCTGTGAAGTTTGGGAGGGTAAGTGTACTGAATGTATTTTCACCTTAGGGTGTTTTCCACTCAGGATGGGCTTTTTGGGATGGAACCCCGTTGTAAGTTGAAGAACTTTCTATAAACAAATCTTACCAAATGGATAAACATTACAACGTAAAATCATGACATTAAAAACAAGCATTCTCTAAACACGAAGAAAGGATTCATTATTCACAGATTATAAACCCCAAATAACTAGAAACAGTTAAGGGGACACATTTTTGTGAGAGTTCTTGAACTGGATTTGTTGGAGTCCGTTTTCCGTCACCTGATTAGGGCTGACCAGTGAGGGTCCCCAGAGAGCCATGGGTATGACGTTACTGCATGACGTGCATTTCTGTTTGAGGGGACGGTTCCCCAATGTGGTAAAGGTCACAAAACGGGGCCCGCACTGCCACCTACAAACCCAGAAGTGGCCGCGAGGATGGCACTTACGTCCTGTGCACCGTTTCCAGTGCTCCTGGCCCACGGTCAGTAGCTCCTTCACACCATCATCCATGGCTTTGGTGAATTTACCGACGGCATCACACTTCTGTTCTCTGTGGGGCGAAACACAAGACGGCATGTCCTTGACTTTGCCACCACATGGTCAGTGTGAGGTGCAAGACGAGAAAAATCAACACGGTCAGGGAGACTTGCACCAAACATAACCACGGGCAGTGGTTTTCTGGCACTGTAGCAACGCCCTTTACTCAGGCTTGAAGGGGCACTTGGGCGGCTCAGTCGGGTAAGTGTCCAATTTCGGCTCAGGTTTCAGCTCGCTTTCGGCTCAGGTCATGATCTCGTGGCTTGTGGGACCGAGCTCTGCATCAGGCTCTGCGCTGACAGCACAGAGCCTACTTGGGATTCTCTCTCTCTCTCTCTCTCTCTCTCTCTCTGACCCACCCCCACTTGTACTGTCTGTCTCTCTCTCAGAATAAACAAACTTAAAAAAAATTACCTAAAAATCTGCCATTTAAATTTTAACTCTGCTTCTGTTCCCCCTCAATTCCCTGTGAATTTTAACTAAAATCATTCTAAAGGAAATGAAATCATGGTTTCGTGAATATCTTATTTGGTGGAGGTACCATCGGGTAGTTTATTCATTCATTCCAATAAGTACTTCAATGAATCGGAGAAAGTGACCTGGATACACAACCATCTGAGTGATACCGAACAACTCAGTTCTTTGAAGATATAAAAAATGCCAACCTGAAAAAATCATCCCAACATAATGCTAAATGAAAAAAAAAAAAAAAAAAGCTTATAAAACAGAATGCATAGTGTGAGGTCTTTTTTTGCTTAAACAATTTTTCTCTTAGATACATATGCACAGAGGAGATTTTGGAAGACCTAGGTCAACACATATTAACATTGATTTTTCTCTCTGGGCAGTTGTAACATTGTTTTTTTTTTTTTTTTTTTTTTTTCCTTGTCTACACATTTGGTAACACATAAGCAAGAATTTTATAATAAGAAAAAAAACTTCTTAAAAAAAGCCCCAAGATTTCTAGTTAGTTTTTAAATAGAAAAGGAACTACTCCAGATTTTCGACCAAGCCTTCATAAAAAAAAAAAAAAATTACATAATTAGAAACAACAGATGAAAAAACAGCACAAAACTGCAGGTTAGAGATTTACTTCCTTTGAGGCAATGTTCAGAGATTTCTGCCTTGTTGAATATCATGTAGGTATGCACTGGTTCTGTGCCACTTTGTTTTATCATGCTTTATTATTATTATTTTTAATCAGACCTATTTTTTATTTTTATTCATTTTTAAATTTTTTTTTTTTTAGTGTTTATTTATTTTTGAGACAGAGAGAGACAGAGCATGAACAGGGGAGGGTCAGAGAGAGGGAGACACAGAATCTGAAACAGGCTCCAGGCTCTGAGCTGTCAGCACAGAGCCCGACGCGGGGCTCGAACTCACGGACCATGAGATCATGACCTGAGCTGAAGTCGGCCGCTTAACCGACTGAGCCACCCAGGCGCCCCTTTTATTCATTTTTAATACAATTTATTGTCAAATTGGCTTCCATACAACACCCAGTGCTCATCCCAACAGGTGCCCTCCTCAATGCCCACCACCCGCTTTCCCCTCTCCCGCCATCCACCCTCAGTTTGTTCTCTGTATTTATGAGTCTCTTATGGTTTGCCTCCCTCCCTCTCTGGAACTCTTTTTTTTCCCCTTCCCTTCTCCCATGGTCTTCTGTTAGGTTTCTCAAGATCTACATATGAATGAAAACATGGTATCTGTCTTTCTCTGACTTATTTCACTGAGCATAATACCATCCATGTTGCTGCAAATGTCAGGATTTCATTCTTTCTCATTGCCAAGTAGTATTCCATTGTATATATAAACCACATCTTCTTTATCCATTCTTCAGTGGATGGACATTTATGCTCTTTCCATAATGTGGCTATTGTTGAAATTATCATGCTTTATTAGAGGTAACTAGAAACCACCATGTCCATTGTGAAATCACGGACTTCAAGGTAAAAAGGAAACAGACTTTAATCTGATGCTACGGTTAGAAAGACAACGCTTCCCTGCACAAGTGATGTGCTCCCCATCATCCAACCACAGCCTCCCCGGCCTGTGAGCACAGGAGGTGGACACAGGTTTGGGAGGAAGGAAAGGCTGATCTCTCTTACATTTCTAGTAAGTCCAAGTCAGGGGCCTCTGGTTCCATGGTGGAAAAGATCATAACTCCTACCAGCTCGTCTTTCTCAGCCTTCCTCTTCCCAGTTTTCCATTCCTGCAAATAAGAACATTATAATATTACCGTGGACAGCACAGTCTTTCAAAACTCCCTAATGCGATTGGCTCACTGACTATCTTTCTAATTGTCGACAGCAGCTCCCATGCCATCGCCCTCTCCACCGAGGGAGTGTGCACACCCCAGATGTAATCTCTGTACACGAAACACGTGCCAATGAGAACGGTCCCTGTGAGCCCAAGTCCCTTCAGAGCGAGGGGACTCAATCCCTATCCTTTCCCAACGCACAGCAATATAACAGTGAACACGAACACACCCTATATTCCTGACCAAGTACCTCAAAGTTTTAGGTTAAATGTTTTCTTAAAAAAGGTGAAAGCTTTTCTAAAATATAAGATAGAAACCAATATTATGAGCTATTTAAAAAAAAAATTTTTTTTGTAAGATAGATCTATAAAGATCTATATACACACACACACACACACACACACACACACAAACACACACACACATACACACACAGAAAAGCACCTAAAGCCATAATATACAGTGTGACCAATTCTCACAAAGTGTAAGATAATAGCTGTGTAACCTACCCCAAGGCCAAGAGAAACAAGATGGCATTCCAGAAGGCCCCTCGTGTCCCTTCCCAGTCCTGACCCCTGCCCTCCCCCACAAAGGTAACCACTATCCTCTTTTATAGTTACCAGTTCCTCACTTTTCTTTCAAGTTATCCCCTCTAGACACAAGTCCCTCATGGGTAGGTTGGCTGGGTTTCCGAGCTGGTGAAGACCACGCTACCCTGTATTCTTTGTGTCTGGCTTTTTTGGCTCAACCTGTGCTTAGGAGCTACAGCCACATTGTTGGTGGAGCCACAGGTCATTGGTTCCATTCTTGCCTGAACACTCCCCAGTTTGTTCATTCTACTACGGGGTGGCCACCCGAGGCCCTGCGGGCAGGGGGGTGGCGGTTGAGCAAGATGTCATGTACATGTGCCCCGATGCGGGCAGAAAATGTTCGCCCTAGTAGGTAACGCTGGGTGACTTTCCCAACTGGTCTCACCCATTTGCACACCCACCAGCAGGTGTGACTGAGCTCACTAAGACGCTAGGTTTAGTTCAGCCATTTCTGGCTAGTGGGTAGTACTGTTCTCGGTACTTCTGATTTGCATTTCGGTGATGACTAATGAGATTAAGTACTTTCCCATACATTCCTTGGTGACTGAGATACTGTCTTTTGTGAAGTACGTTACCAAGTCAACCCTACAACTGGGCTGATTATCTTTCTTACGGATTTGTATGTGTTTTCCTATATTCTAAAAGGCAGCCCTTTAGTTGGTTCTAAATGTTCATATCTTTAGCTTGTTTTTCACTTTTAAAGGCTTCTTTTGATACACAGCTGTTCTTAATTTTAATGCAGTCTAATTTATCAACCTCTTCCTGTGTGATTAGTCATTTTTGTGTCGTATTTCAGAAATCCATCCCTCCGCTAGGGGTATGAAGATATTCCCCTATGTTACCTTCTAGAAGCTTTATGTGTTGCCTTTCACATTAGACTTGCAAACCACCTGGAAATGATTTTTTTCAAAACTTTATACAATGGAAACTTCCAAATACATATAAAAGTACACAGAAAAGTCTAACAGTTCCCCTCTCAGACTCAGCTGCAAAACAAATATCAACATTTGCCAATCTTGTTTTTTCTATTCTCCTCCATTCTGCATTTTTTTCCTTGATTTTACTGGAAGTCCCAGATATGGTATCATTTCACCTATAAATACCTTTTTTTTTTTTTTTTAAATGTTTATTTATTTTTGAGAGAGAGACACACACACAGAAGCAGAAGCAGACTCTGGGCTCTGAGCTGTCAACACAGAGCCTGATGCAGGGCTTGAATCCATGAACTTTGAGACCATGACCTGAGCCGCAGTTGGATGCTTAACCAACTGAGCCACCCAGGTGCCCCTCACCTATAAATACCTTATATAGAGAAGGCTATTATAGGACTTTAATACAGAAGACCACATTTTCAAAATACATAATCACAACATCAATGTCAACCCTAACAAAATCAATAGCAGACTGTTGTGCGGTAGGGACCAAATTTCATTTTTCCCCAGTGAAGCCACCCAAGTGACCCAGCACCATTCACTGGAAAGACTGTCCTATCCCCACTGGACTTTGTACCATCTCTGCCTTACATCGCGTCCCTTCTATTCTGTTCCACTGATCTATTTGTCTGGCCTTATGCCAATACCATGCTTTTAAAGTTAGTTTAGTTTTATAACAGGTCTTAATATCCAATAAAGCCCTCTTCCTACTTCATGCTTTTTCAAGAGTACCTTGGCTAGGCTATTCTTAGTGCTCTCATTTTCCACCCGTGGCATCTTTTCTGTTCCCCAATTCCATGGAACACTTAGCTAGGTTTTCTTTTATTTCTCTCAAAAATGTTTCACAGCTTTTTTTTTTTTTAAGGTTTACTTACTTATTTTTTGAGAGAGAGCCAGAGAGAGAGTGAGCGAGCTGGGAAGGGGCAGAGAGAGAGAGGAGAGAGAAATCCCAAGCTGTCAGCACAGAGTCCGATGTTGGTCTCAATCTCACTAACTGTGAGATCATGAGTTAAGCCAAACCAGGAGTCAGATGTTTAACCGACTGAGTCATCCGGGCACTCCTTATAGCTTTATTTTTAATTTTATTCATTTTGAGAGAGAGAGAGAGAGAGAGAGAGAGAGAGAGAGAGAGCATGCAAGCAGGAGCGGGCAGAGAGACAGGGCGAGACAGAATCCCAAGCAGGCTCTGCACTGTCAGCACAAGCTCGACATGGGGCTCAATCTCACAGTGAGATCATGACCTGAGCTGAAATCAAGTTGGATGCTTAACCAACTGAGACACCCAGGAACCACCACATCAAAGCTTCTTATGTAGAGTTTTTTGTACATTTTCTTGTATTTATTCCTAGATATATTTTTGATGCTACTGTGATAGATTTTTTTTTAGATTTTCATTTTGTGTTTATTGCTGGTATGCAAATATGTGCTGTCTTGCATCCAGCTATCTTACTAACCACTTATTTCTAATAATTTCTCCTCGGGTCTTTGGGATTACCTACGTCCATCCATCTGCATGAGCTATTTCTGGCCAAAGAATCACAGCTTTCAGTGACTATCTAGTTTTACACCCTCATTTAGCAGGTGAGGAAACTGTGACCCAAAGAGATCAAATGCCGAGGCCAAGATCGCAGAGGGAGCCTGCAGCAGAGCCCAGACTAGAGCTCAGGTGTCCTGACTCCCAGGTTCTTTCTTCTTCCTATTATATCAAATCCTAAAGCCCCAGTGTCCAGATTTCTTTTTTTTTTTTTAATAATAATATTCTGTATTGAACACAACCTTTAGAAGCGCTTTCTAAATCAAATCTTTGGAAAATCAGGACTTCTGTTTGAGCCTTGTGAGTACCAGCAAGGCAAGAAAGTTGGGAAGGGATTCCATGCAGTTTTCGTGTCTCCAAAGTAACAGAACTGATGGACAGAACTCCCTCAAAGAACCTAGTTTCACCACTGTATGATTTCACGGCACCCTGTGACTGGCATCACATCTCACCAAACAAACCAGACTTGTCCAAAGCAGGTGCAAGTGTAGACCTACAATCTTGACCAAAAATTGCTGAAGCGCCTCGGTGTTTTCTAGTTCCTGGCCTGGTTACATGCCACACACTCAAATAAGCCCGCCAATTCTAGAAATAAGCAGTAACTGAAAAATAAGGCCCAAATAATTGTACAATATTAAGTGTATGGGTAGGTCTGTAAACATACACAGAGCCTGATTATTTATACTTATTACAAATGTGTTCATGTTAACAAGGGAAAGGTACTACAAAGCAGTTTAGCAAGTAAATCTCTGCCTGAAAGTTCCAACAAAGTCTATAATATTCCGGTATTTAATTTAATAAAACACGAAAATAATTTCATGACTTTTTTTTCTAGGACTGTAATATATTTCCTATCTCCTATAAAAACTTATGCTTTTATTCTTTACATTGCTTTCTAAGATATGTCATCTTTGTTGTAAGAGAAATATGGAGAAAACATCTTTCAGAATAAAAAGGTACAATTTAGAGCAAAAGTTTATGGAGAGAGAGAACCATCTCCAAAGCAGACAATAATGAGATGTTAAACAGCCAATGGTTTCTTGACCTTCAACACAGAATGCACGGCCATTGGCAGAATGACTATCTACGGGACAAAGAGAGACCAGCATTTAGTCTGGACTTGCGACTACCGTTCTGGAAAAACGCCTTGGCTTGGAGAAGGCTGGTCCAATGTTGAATCTACTTTTTGTTTCATAACGTTATTACACTGCAAGGTCAAAATGTGATCTTAAGAAATCATTCACTCTGTTTCCCTCACTTCACACTGATAATATCCTGCATAGTTTGGGGCCTATCCTATTTTTAAAAGCATCCAGGAAAAATTTTCATTCCTCATCCTATCATATCCTTCACCTCCTGCCCAGTCTGGGCCAATCCATTCCCAGCTGATGGAAAACCATTCTGGCAAGCGGTTCTTCCACATTATCATGACTAATTTCCCATGCTTAGGATTTAGGTTTCTGTCCCCTCATTGTCTTTGGAGGAAATGAGAAATAGCGAGTCAACATAATTTTAACTTTCAGACATAAAATTGGTATGAATGTGACAATTCTCAATATGATCGATGACTGTCATAACAAAAGGTCCTACCTTTTCATCTCGGAAATTTAGAAACTGCTGGAAAACCTCACTTTCTGAGATGACTGGGTGACGACACATCCTGGTCACCCATGCCTGAAGTCTCTCCATGCGCATCTTGATAAATTCTTCTTCAAAGCGACCTGCAAGGTGGACAAGAGTGATATACACCCCTGTCTAAAGCGGATTACCGTCAGCACAAATGAAAGCCGTTTGTATCTACTGGGTCTTTGGTAGAAAGTTATTTAGTACAAGGTAAAACCATAGGGATTTTTCACTAAACTAAAAACACTAACCTAAAAACAAGCTGTTAACACAGCGGATGCTCAAAGAGCTACAGGAAAGAGATACAACAGGCTTTTTAGTTTTTAAGGATGAGATTCTGATTTAACAAATTAACAAATTTTGTAGCTGTGACAAGAAAAATCACAGCTACAAAGTACTATTTTCTTCAAGGATCCCTGAGTATTCAACAAATTTAGAAGCAAATCTTATCTAAGTATGAAAAACTTCCTATTTCTGATAAACTAGGACTGTGCCAGTCCTGTGTGGCCATATGAAGTCTGTAGGCAGAAAGGGGTGAGAAAATGGAATTTAATAAGTAATCCTTACAAAGTGTGTAAAATTTTTATATCTATAAAAATGTGTCCAAATGCAATATAACCTCGAATTTAGTATTTATGAAAAGTAGCTCAAGACTGTAGCTCTTTATTTCATTGTTTTTTAACGTACTTAAACCAAAAATAGAAAAGGCAATTTTTCCACGAATGCAGTAAAGCTACTACCCCAGAACTTATGACCATTCTAAAACATAGCCAAATGAGTGATACTTCTGTTTTAAAAGCAGAAAATCAGCTTAACAAGCCTGACATACCAAACATCAAGTGAACACTGAAAATGTTTTAAGTCTACCAAACAAAATCTCTGTTCGTTAAAAGGCTCCTGGAGATGAAAATACCAGCTACAGTTGAGTGAGGCAATCAGCTATTCCCATCCCCCCAAAACAATTATAAAGCTGGACAGAACCCAGAACCAAAAATAAGTGTTCTGGAAATCAACCAAAGGCAAACAGCCACGTGAGAAGTGTTTATACTTGCAAAACTGCTGAACTTTATGGAAATCTGTGGCGTTCTGTCTGGTGTGGGGCTGCTCTCACCTCCCCTGTGGCCCCTGTACCTCCCCACCCTCTCCCTGGTTGACATGGAGGTTCTGACAGTGTAGAGCAGACTGTGAATGTGAAGGCTGGCCACTGCAGGTTCCCTGGCGAGGAAAAAGGCTCACGTGACCTGGAGCAGGGGGACGTGCTCATACTCAGTGGTGGTGGCAGTGACAATCCAGAGGCTGGGGAACAGAGAGGGCCAATGACCCCACTAGCCAAGGTTGCGTGGTCCAGCCAAGCAATTTCCGGACTGAGGCTGTGTGCAGAAACAGTGGAGACCAGATGGAATCCGAGTCAGCCACACATTCCTGGCCAATTCTGAGGCTGCACACACTTGTAAAGGAGACACAAAAGGTCCGCAAAAAAGTAAAAGCCAGGGTGGCTAACTTTCCCCTACCCAAAGATCCATCAGCAGAGGACAGAAGCCGTACTGGCTTGAGGCAGGCTTACTGCTAATCTACACAGACACGAGGGTGAGCCCCAGGGAGCCAAACTTAAAAAATAAAAATAACTGAACTTTAGGGGAGAGACAATTCAGAGACTTGGCCTAAGCAAATTACTTCCCAAACAATCAAATAAACATAAAGTAGAAACAACAACCTTCAGAGATGAAAAATCAGAATTGAGAGTTGCTAAAATATATTCTCTAAAATTTCCAGTTTTTGACAAAAAATTAAGAGATATGCAGAGAAAAAGCAAGGTATAACCCATACCGACAAAAAAGTAGTCAACAGAAACCATCTCTAAGTGTCCCTGGATGTTGAATTTAGCAGACAAAGCAGCTTCCAGAAATACATTCAAAGAGCTAAGTCATGTTTAAAAATGCAGAGAAATAGGACACGGAATCAAACAATAAAAATTCTCTAGAAAAAGAACTTACAAATAAATAGAATGAAATGTTTGGAGCTGAAAATACAGTAACTGAAATTAAAAATTCACTGTAGAGGCTCAAATGTAGATTCAAGATGGCGGAAGAAGGAATCAGTGAATCTGAAGATAGTGGTTTATATACACAATGGAATACTACTTGGCAATGAGAAAGAATGAAATATGGCCTTTTGTAGCAACGTGGATGGAACTGGAGAGTGTTATGCTAAGTGAAATATATCATACAGAGAAAGACAGACACCATATGTTTTCACTCTTATGTGGATCCTGAGAAACTTAACAGAAGACCATGGGGGAGGGGAAGGAAAAAAAAAAGTTAGAGAGGGAGGGAGCCAAACCATAAGAGACTCTTAAAAACTGAGAATAAACTGAGGGTTGATGGGGGGGTGGGAGGGAGGGGGGCTGTGGGTGATGGGCACTGAGGAGGGCACCTGTTGGATGAGCCCTGGGTATTGTATGGAAACCAATTTGACAGTAAATTTCATATTAAAAAAAAAAAAAAAACATTTATAAGAAATAAAAAAAAAAAAAGTTATCTAATCTGAAGAACAGAGGGAAAAAAATGGCTGAACCATGCTTCAGAAAACAAAACACGTGAACATACTTGCAGTGGGAGTCCACAAAGGAGAAGAAGTAAAAAAAATATGTGAAGAAATAAAAGGGCAAAGTTTCCCAAATTTGATGGAAAATTTTAATCTGCATTTCCAAGAAGCTCAACAAACCTGGATAGGATAAATAGGAGTATGAATCCACACCAAGATACAGCAGAATCAAACTGTCGAAAGACAGAAACAAACCCTGACAGCAGCAAGTGAAAAATGACTCATTTTGTATAATGGAATGTGCTCTTGTGTGTGTGTGTGTGTGTGTGTGTGTGTGTGTGTGTGTGTAATCAAAAGAACTGACTGATTTGTCATCTGACACAAAGGAGGTCAGAAGCAACGGAAAGACATATTCATCATGCTGAAGGAAAACAGTCAGCTGTGAATTCTATAACCAGCACACTTATCCTTCAAAAATAAAGGCAAAATGAAGACATTCTCAGATGAACAAAGATGAGAGAATTAACTGATAGCAGAGCTGTATTAAAGAAATACTAGAAGAAGCCCTTCAGGTTAAAAAAAAATACTACGTCAGGCTAAAAGGAAATTACCTAAATTCATAGGGAGAAATGAAGAGCACCAGGAATATGTGGGCTAACATAAAATATGTATTCTTTTCTAATTTCTTCTCTTCTTTAGAAGACATAAGATTGTAGAAAGCAATAATTATCATACCATATTGCTGGATTTATGATATATATGATGACAGAAGCATAAAAAGAGGGAATCAGAGCTATAATGGAGAAGAGTTTCTATCAATTTTATTAGAATTGAGTATTAATCTGAAGTGCATTGTAACATTACAAAAAAGATGTACACAGGGGCACCTGGGTGGCTCAGTCAGTTGAGCGCCCGACTTTGGCTCAGGTCATGATCTCATGGTTCATCTCATGAGCATCTCACGAGCTCCGTGTTGGGCTGTGTGCTGACAGCTCAGAGCCTGGAGCCTGCTTAGGATTCTGGGTCTCCCTCTCTTTCTGCCCCTCCCCCACTCGCACTCTGTCTCTTTCTCTCAAAACTAAACATTAAAAAAAAGTTAAAAAAAAAAAAAGATGCACGTAGTATCCTCCAAGGTAACCACTAAGAAAATATTTTTTAAAATTTAGTGGAAAAGTGAGAGAAATTAAAACAGCATATTGGAAAATATTTAACGCAAAAGAAAGGCACTAAAGGAGGAACGAACAAGACACATGGAAGACAAATATCAAAATGGGCAAACGTAAATCTAACTGGGTCAATAATTATTCAATATAAACGGTCTAAAAACTCTAATCAAAACGCAGAGGTTGCAAGACTTGATAAAAGAGCAAGCTCCAACGATGCTGTCAACAAGAGATACAGATTCAAAGACACTAACAGATTCAAAGTAAAAGATGAGAAAAGATATGCCATGCAAACAGTGACTGTGAGAGAACTGGGGTGACTATGTTAACATCAGACAAAACAGATTTTAACACAGGAAATCTTACTAGAGACAAAAAAGCTCATTAGGAAGATATAACAATTACAAACTGTATATATACCAAAGTCCCAGCATGATTTTTTACAAATATCTACAAATGGACTCTTAAATTATTTGGAAAGGCAAAAGAAAAATAGCCTGAAATTATTTTGAAAAAGAACCAAGTTGGAGGATTTATACTACCTGATTTAAAGATTTACTACAGAGCTACATGAATCAAGACATTGTGGTATTGGCAAAAGGATGGACACAAAACAGAAGAGAATACGGTCCAGAAACAAAACCAAAGTGGGGCACGTGGGTGGCTCAGTCAGTTAAGCGTTTGACTTCGGCTCAGGTCATGATCTCGCGGTTCGTGAGTTCGAGCCCCGCGTGGGGCTCTGTGCTGACAGCTCAGAGCCTGAAGCCTGCTTCGGATTTTGTGTCTTCCCCTCTCTCTCCGCCCCACCCCGGCTCATGCTCTGTCTCTGTCTCTCCCTCAAAAGTAAATAAACATTAAAAAAAAATTTAAAAAACCCCACCAAATATGTTCAATTGATTTTTGACAAAATGCAAAGGAAATCAACAGAGAAAGAATAGTCTTCCCAACAGGTAGTGCCAGAATCACTGGATATCCAGATGCATAACATAAACTTCTACTTTATTATACCTCACATCTTACACAAACACTAACTCAAAATGCACCTGAAACTACACAACTTTCTGAAGAAAACAGCGTGAACTTGGATTAGGCATACAGGTTTTCACCATGATACCTAAAGCACAATCCACAAAAGAGGCAATTGGTACTCTGAACTTCATTAAAATTAAAAGCTTTTTGTTATGCGAAAAACACTGTTAAGAGAAAGAGAAGCCACACCCGGGACAAAATATTTGCAGATTATATTATTTCCAGAATGTAAAGAACTCTCAAAATTCAGTAATGAAAAAAACAACCTAATAAGAAATGGGCAAAAGATTCAAACAGACATTTCACCAAAGAAAATATATGGAAGGGCAATGAGCACATGAAAAGATGCTCAACAGTAGTTATAAGGGAAATGCAAATTAAAACCATGATGAAGTACCACTACATACCTAGTAGATTGTTAAAATAAAGAAAAACTGACGTTGCCAAAAGTGCAAGCAAGGATGTGGGGCTCCTGACACCCTCATCCACTGCTGCTGGGGATTCCGAAATGGTACAGCCACTTTGGAAAACAGTTTGGCAATTTCTTTCTTTCTTTCTTTCTTTTAATGCTTATTTCTTTATTTTTGAGGGGGGAGGGGCAGAGAGAGAGAATCCCAAGCAGGCTCCATGCTCAGTGCAGAGCCCAATGCGGGGCTCGATCTCACAACTGCGAGATGGTGACCTGAGCCAAAATCAAGAGTCGAACGCCTAACCTACTGAGCCGCCCACATACCCCAGTTTGGCAATTTCTTAAACATGAAACATATGCCTGCCAAATGCCCCCGTCATTCCACTCTCAGGTATTCACCCAAGAGAAATGACAACTTACGCTTATACAAAAACTTGTATGTAAATGTTTTCAGCAGCTTTATTTATTATAAATGCCCCAAACTGAAAACCCAAATACCTTTCACGAGTGAATGGAGAAACAAACTATGGAAGTAGCAATAAAAAGAAACTGATGCACATCTTGTGTGTATCTCAAATGCACAACGCCAAGAGAAAGAAGCCATAATTTAAGACTGTGTGCACTGTGTGCAACCATTTTTTTTTTTTGAGCCACCCCCCCCCCCCCCGCCCCGGTTTCATTGATCTGTTCCACTGTTCTTTTAGTTTCTATTTCATTTATTTCTGCTCTGCATTACTTCCGTTTTTCTACTGGTTTTAGACTTCGTTTGTTCTTCTTTTTCTAACTCCTTTAGGAGTAAGGTTAGGTCGTATGAGATTTTTCTTCCTTTCTCAGATAGGTCTACATGCTTCCATTTATAATGACATTCTGGAAAAGGCAAAACCATAGAGACAAAGAACACACCAGTGTTGCCATGGGTTAGAACTGGGGACAGGGGATAAAGATAAAGGGGCAAGCCCAAGGGAATCTGGGGAGGGAATTTGGGGACTTCCCGTACCTTGAATGTAGTGGTGGTTATAAGACCATAGTGGTTGTCAAAACTTTTTTTTTTTAATACTTTTTGGTTTTAAGTTTATTGATTTTGAAAGAAAGAAAGAGAGAGAGCAGGGGAGGGACAGACAGAGAGAGAGAGAATCCCAAGCAAGCTCCACACAGACAGCACGGAACCTGATGTGGGGCTCGAACTCATGAACCGTGAGATCATGACCTGAGCCAAAACCAAGAGTAGGATGCTTAACCGACTAGTCACCCAGGTGTCCCAAAACTCCTAAAACTATACACCAAAAGGAGTTAATTTACTGTATGTACGTTTAAAAATAAACTTAAAAACTACAGGCTGGCCTTTCCTTTAGAAATGACAAGTACAAATAAGCACAACTTTCTTTAGAGAGAAGAGCATTCCGGATCCATACCGCAAAAACTCACTACCTCAGAAAGTGTCACCCAAACAGCACGATGGATCAGGACACTTCCTATATATTGAAATACTTCAAATTTTTCAAATCTCAGTAGAGATTAAATGGTATAGAAGCTAATAAGACTATGAAGAAACAAAGTCTCATCCCTTGGAAAGAAGATGACTCACCTCCTGGGCAGAAGAGACCCGGTGAGTCCGCATGAAGCTGGGCTATATTGAATTGTCCACATGAGAAAGTGAATTATACCAAGAGTTTAAAACCTACTCCTTGGGGCGCCTGGGTGGCGCAGTCGGTAAGCGTCCGACTTCAGCCAGGTCACGATCTCGCGGTCCGTGAGTTCGAGCCCCGCGTCAGGCTCTGGGCTGATGGCTCGGAGCCTGGAGCCTGTTTCCGATTCTGTGTCTCCCTCTCTCTCTGCCCCTCCCCCGTTCATGCTCTGTCTCTCTCTGTCCCAAAAATAAATAAAAAACGTTGAAAAAAAAAATTTAAAAAAAAAAACAAAAAAAAAAAAACCTACTCCTTGCCTGAAATTAATTAACGAATTAATTAATGCTTACTCCTCCTGAAAAATTTTCTGACGTCGCTGGTTTATTTTCAAACTCTGACTTCAGGTATTATTTTGTGTTTGTTAGGATTTTCCTACCAGGTTCCAGAAAACTGGAACGAAGGTCAGGGGGAGGGGGATTTCCGATTCTCCATTTTCAATGAACCTGACTTAGGCTTTCACCAAGTATGTGAGTATACCAGTTTGGCATCCAGGAATAAAACCAGATTTGTTCAATATTATTTCACAGAGAACAAAATCTCTCAACAAACTAAAACTGTTAGCTGTAAGTTCCTCATGGATGGATTATCAAGGGCACAGAAATATCATGAGATCATCCACTTGGCATTCCTTTCTCTTCCCTCCAGGATGTAAGTGAGAGGGGGGGTTTATATAATAATGATCTTGTGGGTATCACAGGCAGGAGGCAAACGAGAGAGGGGACAGATAAAGTGGCTTCTGTGCTTTTCAGTTTCCTCGGCACATGTCCCAGTCAGAGAATCAAAGCTCAACTTTCTTCAGACTGAGCGGCTGTTGCTTTCTTGCTTTCTATGACATCCCTCTGGCTTCGGGCCTGAGCTTTAAAAAAACCAAACCTTAGTTTGGGGGCGGAACTGTGTGGCTCTCTGATGCTTTAAAATAGCACTGAGTTAACGGATCCAGAGAAAACAATGTATTAAAACCTAAAAGACGTGAGAAATCCCCACAGCCTCGAAACAGCTCCTTAGACACAATGAAGCCCATATTGTGCCAATCAAGTTGATAAAGGAGAATGCTAAAATTCAGGAAAACAGACTGAAATTTGAAAACAAGGAGAAAGGCAGAACTGAAGTTTTCAAGGAAATGGATTTAACTTTGAAAAAGGAAAGCTGTGATTTCAAACAATAAGGGTGACAAAAAGGAGGAAGATTGAGTATCTGGATGGGGCACAGAACCCGGGGCACCTCTGCGGGGTGGGAGGAAGCGACAATCTGCGCCAACCTGGCCGCCCTGATGTGGCCTTCACTCAGCAACCCCCACCCCCACCCCCTGGCTCCAGGAGGGCCCGCTCAGGAGCCACCCAGATGAGGGCCAGGACGGGTCTGTCACCTACTTGGCAATGCAGCCCCACTCACCCCTCTGCTACAATCTGAAATTTTTGAAAAGTTTTCAAAAAAAAAAAAGAAAGTCACAATCAAAACAACTTCTTTAAAAACAAAACCTTCCATCTCCTCCAACAGTTTCAGAGAAACCTAAATACACAACAAAATACAGCGCCAAGTTTTAAGGAGATTGTAACCGTCTTACCCGAGGTAACGAATTCTGGCTAACGACTAGCTGATACACATCCTGTGACGTCAACAGAACAATCTGGAATCAGATTCAAGTGCCTGTTTCGGCGGCATCGAGTGCCTCGGCCGTGAGAAAGCACGGGGCGGCACACGGGGACACGTGACACCTGGCAGGCAGGTGGCTTCACCCCAACGCCGCAAGTGCCTGGTGCTGGCTCGGCCATCTCCGGGATGGGGCTCCCGGAGTCCCCATCCCTCTCCCAGCTCTCCCTCCACCTCCGCTCTGGCCGAGTGAGGACTAAACCCTCTCCGGTCTTCCCTGACCTCCAGGAAAGAAGTCCTCCTGCCCAGATTCCACACTTCCCCCCCCCGAGTTCAGGTTAGCCGTTCGGGGTCTCTGACGTGGAGCCTCTCTGGCACTGACCTTTTAGGCCCTACTCTCATCTTGGATCCTTCCCTTTCTAGTCTTACTAGTTTCATTTAGTTGCAAGTTTTGTGGCCGCATTTTAAAACTCTCATCTCTAGTGAAGTTCAGCCTCTTTACACACTTTTATTCCAAGACAAGCATACGGAGTTCTGAGTACTACTATTCCAGGGTCTATACCGGGCTGC
Source organism: Panthera leo (assembly GCF_018350215.1). Lineage (NCBI taxonomy): Eukaryota > Metazoa > Chordata > Mammalia > Carnivora > Felidae > Panthera > Panthera leo. The sequence goes on along the minus strand of NC_056683.1, from coordinate 141,432,893 downwards.
AGATCAAAAAAACAAAAAAACAAAAAACCAGTGACAGTTCTCAAAGCAGAGAGAAACAAATACTCTCTAAGTGCATTTTTAAAAGGGGCTTTCAGAGCACTGTGAATTACTGACCGTTTGATCATTTGACCATATTGATATTGATCTTGACCATATTGATCATTTGAGGCAGGGGGTGTAGGAGAAACAAACAGGAGAAATAGGACACTTTGAATAATTAAGGCAGGGAGTGATGATCAACAGTAAACAAAAACATTTAAACATTGTCACCAAAGTAACGGAGTAAAGAACTTTGCAACTTCTTACATTAATCCTTAGAAGGTCTGTGGCTTCTACAACATCTGATATTTACATATTTCTAATGAAAATAACACAGCTGAACTGCATGACAGGTTTACGTCATTTGGATCATACGTTGTTATTTCCATTTCAGGTTGTTTGGAGCATTCCTATTTTCTCAGGTGTCACTTTTCACATTGAAAAAAGTCACGTATTTCTTTTACAGGAAATCATGTAGCAATAAAGACACAATGACCGCTACAACTTAAGATGGGTATGCAAGAACTCTGATAAACAATTTTAGGCAACATTCTCATTAGGTGTTTAGGTAACTTCCAAATATATGTCCAGTATACATGGATGTACAACACTTAGCTACTGTTTCCAAACACATATGTTGTTCTTCTAGAAGATGGAAAATGTCATTACTGATTTCCATTAGGACAGATGCTCTGTCTGCAGTCTTGTTACTTGTCATCCTGAGTTGAAGGTCACATGTACTCACCTGTGACTTGTTTATCCGGAAGAGAGGGGATTGGAATGGCTGACCCAAACTTAACCAGGAGACGCTCATATAACCAGTCAAAGTGCTTATACCTGTGGTTTACAGATCGATTAGTGTTCTATAATGCAAGGGAGAGAGAAGAAAACGTTACCAATGCCAACTATAGAAGATGAAGAAAAAAGCAAAGTGTAGCTAGGAACGCAGGCACGATTCTGTTTTTGATAACTCAGATACTCACAGTAGGTGTTAGCTGATATTCAATGTAGCTCTTCAGACCATACATTTTGGAGCCTTTCCTGGGATCTGCTACCACACAGTCAAACGTAGAGGTAGGATAAACCCACATTGGGCCATAATCTCCAACCTACACAATGTTCCAGGGAGAGGTGATTTTGTTACATGCAAAAATAGTCAATATGCTAGATAGAAGTCATTAAAGGATTCTTTTTAGGACTAGAGGACTAGAGGTCCTTTGGAGGGTCATTCTTGCTCTTCTCTGAGAAGTTATGTAAACGCTCCCTGTTCCTGATAAGATTGTGTATTAAAGAACACACTTGCCAGGACAAACCCTTCTGCTCCCCATGTGGGCATCTCAGGCCACGGAGGAGAGATGTCTGCCTCCCTCTCCTGGGGGAGGGCAGGTTGGAACACAGTTTTCCTCTCTCCCGTTCAGTGGTCCTAGTCGTATGTGTTGACAGGCTAGTTTTAAAACATTTCCGATCTGTCACAGACTGATGCTTTTGTGAAATACAAAATTACACACCTGAATGTCTCAACAACATCAAACTGCCATCAAATTCTTTCAAGGCTCACTCTCATGTTCTGCATGTTCAGTCCTAATTCTTTCTAAAGGTGGAAGGAGGAAAAAGTGGGGTGGTGTATCAAAGTTCAGAGGTTATGAGGTCAGGAGGGTGACCAGGGCCCAAACAATCTTACTGGAGGACTAAACGGAAGACCTTGACAAGGAGCTACTATGACTCCTTGAGAGGGAGCTCAGATCCAGAAAACTCTCTGAAAGCTGTGGAGCAGGAGCCTCTGGGGAGCGTCTCTCAGTGACTGAGACCAAGAGAGGTAACTCCGATCAACTAGAGCCCAATATCCAGAGGCTTTTAATTTTCTTAGTGGGTAGAGTTGCTGTGCCTCAAAGGCAAAGAACCACATCTCTGCTTTTTCTTGGTTTTCTGAAGACTTGGAGGCATTTTTCCTCGGCTTCCCTTTTCATGCCAGGAGCCTGCCTGGGCAGGCCCGCCTACAGGGTTCAGGGGCCGTTTCTACCTACAACCTATGGGTCCCTCAGCTCCGTTCCAACCCTTCTGGGCTTGTGATAAAGTCCCTTTTGAGGATCTGAGGGGCAGGGCCGTGGGCTCCAGTCCTGTGGAGTTTTAAATTTAACGAAAAGAACAAAATAATGTATGTTCAGAAGTTACATAAAAAAATCTGAAGAAAAAATTTAAAAATTAAAATAATCTCTAACCACTCAGAAGATAATTACCCCAAATTTGCTTTGCGGGAAAGGGATAAAAGGGGCTCTTGGTTGCAGCCCTTTTTTTCTCGAGTCTCTAGGATTTCAAGCTTTTCAAAGATGTAGGAACACAATAAAAATAAATCCAATGATCAGTTCTGCAGTTCTATCAAGTTTCCCAGGACCCAGAGGTTATAGAATGAGACCAGGTGTTTCCACCTCCTATTGTTGGGCCTACGGTGATCACACCCAAGGCCCCCACTCCCACCTCCATCCCTGTCCTACAGTTACTAGGTTAAGTCCATAGGATCAAAAGACAGCCAGAGTTCTCTTTTCCAGAAGTTAGATAATGCTTACACAGAAAATCTATCAGCAGTCAACATTTGGGTGAAACCAGAGAGCCCGTGTCACGTTATGTAATAATCAAGTTATTCTTTGAGAGAGATTCTTAATGGTGTCACCAACTCCCAGTTTTTATTTGCTAGCTCCTTATTGTGACCTGACAGCTGGTTTATTGGAAGAAAAAGCTAACTGTTACCAATGCAGTGGAAAGAACATCTTATTTTGATAATATGCATGTACTTTGCCAGGGCAGAGACCTAAATATCTGGATTAGGACTTATTAGCTAAATATATAGGGCTGGTAGAAAGACAGTATATAAAAGATACTTCAAGACACTTTGGAGAAAAAAAATTATTGAACAAAAATATGCTGTAGGTGCTGCTGGTTCAATTACTAATAGTCTTAAAAGTAAAAATAAAATATACCTAAACAACATAATGACAGGCATTAATGTATGCTAAATATTTTTAGTATTCTTACAATACTAATACATATTGTCAGTTACCTGGAGCATTAGATGTGTGAAAAATACCTTCCAAAAGACTAATAACCCTCTAGGCTTTCAAGCATTATAAAAGAGCTTAATTAGAAACGAAGCAAGCAAACAAAAGTGAATGAACTTACAATGATAGGAATTTTCTCTTTGGGTTTTGCTAGTTGCTTGGCCAACAAATACTGTTCCATACCAGGTTTTGCAAATCCGGGAAATCTGATCATGAAGATAAATGCCCGTGAGTCTTACGTGTTTCCTGAGAGGAACTCTCCAACTCTTGTCCACATTTACTTAATACAACAGTTTTAACCTTGTTCTGTCTTTCAGATGTACCAGGACTAGGAAACTGTGGTAAATGAAACCTAATGTAATCAGATTGTTCAATGGCCAATTAGTCATTTAATTAAGCTTTATCTGGTCAGAGAACAGTTTGACTCCAGAAGGTGTGATATTTATGGGTACTCTACTTGCTTAACTGGATCTGAAACACTCTATCACCCCACAAAGAGTGAAGGGCAGCCTAGAAAAACGTCCCCCAGGGCACAGGAGGAGAAAGTACCGAGAACAGCCATCTGAGTTGAACACATGGGCCAGTGGCCACATGCCAGCATTTTTATATCCAAATTAAAGCTGCCTTTTGACATATTCCCTCAAGGAAGCCACAATTATCCCAAAGAAGCTGTCACTGTCCATAAGTATTTGTGCCATTTCCTTTTGGATTATCTTCAGACCTGGTTTAGGGGACACAAAAGAAAACCGGTCTCCTTAGTAAAGAGACTCCACACACATTCTAAAATTGGAGAAACACTGGAATAAACATATAGCCATCCAAAGTGCTACTTTTTTTTTAAAGATTTGTTTTTATTTTTATTTTATTTTAAGAGGTTTCTTTTTTTTTTTTTTTTTAATGTTTATTTTTGAAAGGGGATGGGGAGGGGCAGAGGGATGGAGACAGCAGCGAGCCCGATGTGGGGCTCAAACTCACCAACTGTGAGACAGACATGGCCTGAGCTGAAGTTGGACACTTAACTGACAGAGCCACCCAGGCACCCCCCCCACCCCTCCCCCGCCCGCCAAAGTGCTGAAGAGGGCAAGATTAATTTGGGTTTCAGAAATGTTTTTAATAAGCAGGAAAAAAAGACCCTCAGAAAGCAAAATACCTATAATAGGAAAAGAAGTATTATTTCTATAAAAAACCAACTACATTACTTCTATTTCACTCAAATACCAAATTAAAGGCCAACATGCTGGTCTCAGGGGCCTGTCTTTTCCTTCATCTTCAAAGGACCTACCTCTATCCTCTTTTCCCTAAGACATCCTTTAAACATAGCTCATACAAGAGAGAACAAAGAGGGTCTAGGAGCTGGATGGCCTTGGGTTCGAATTCCAACTCCAACAATTAAAAGCTATGTGACCTTTAGAGCTCCCGTCTCCTTGTGTGAAGAATGAGACCAATATGACCTGCCTTTTAAGATGATAAGGGAATTAAATGTAAGAGTTATATAAAGAGCCTCACAAATATACTCATAAATTAAAGTTATTTCTAACTATGCCATCATCTCTTTGAAAGTATTCCCTACAGCCTCTGGTACAGCCAGCTCTCTCTGTGCTTCTTCAACATTCTGAGCATACTTCTGCTATACAATTTATCACACTTAATTGCCATCATCCATTTACACATTACAGCCGACCGGAAGCACCTTGGAGAAGGTATTTGTATTTCCAGGACCCAGAGGAGTTGTGGGAAAAATACACTAAATACTTAATGAATTAATGGATTCATCTGGAATAGTTCTATTTAAAAAAAAATTTTTTTATTTTTTTTTTTTTATTTATTTATTTTTTTTTTTAAATTTTTTTCAACGTTTTTTATTTATTTTTGGGACAGAGAGAGACAGAGCATGAACGGGGGAGGGGCAGAGAGAGAGGGAGACACAGAATCGGAAACAGGCTCCAGGCTCCAAGCCATCAGCCCAGAGCCCGACGCGGGGCTCGAACTCACGGACCGTGAGATCGTGACCTGGTTGAAGTCGGACGCTTAACCGACTGCGCCACCCAGGCGCCCCAAAAAAAAAATTTTTTTAATGTTTATTTGTTTTTGATAGAACACGAGTAGGGGAGGGGCAGAGAGAAAGAGAGACACAGAATCAGAAGTCAGCTCCAGGTTCCGAACTGTCAGCACAGAGCCTGACACAGAGCTCGAACTCATGGACCACAAGATCATGACCTGAGCTGAAGTTGGATGCTCAACCGACTAAGCCACCCAGGTGCCCCTGGAACGGTTTCATTAAAACAACCTATGCTTCCGCTAGAAAATACTGATGGAAAAATTGAGGAAGTCAGAGTGGCAATTCCTTGACTAGACTGTAAGCTTCTGGGTGCAGAGTCTCATTTCACACTTCCTTTGGTATTCTTAGGGATCACAGCAACACTCTAGGGCCGACTCACTTAATACTTACCGAACAGCAGTGCCATTTACTAATTCTCTGAGTGTTATCAAGATAGATTCTTATAATGCCCAAGTACACTTAAATTTCTATTCTCCTTCTCTAGTGTAAGGTTCATGTTCTAGGACTGGAATACAGTTATCATATAAAATGGATTAACTCCTGAAAAATGCTAATACTTTAAAAAGTTTTACAACTGTTATAAGTGAGCCCTTCATACATGAGTCAAGTTAAATAAAAAAACACACAGGATCTTAAACAGCTCTCAGCACCAGAGACAGAGAGAGAGAGAGAGAGGGAGGCCTCAGAGGTTCAGGTGCAAATGAGGACTCCTCTGATTTGGTTTCAACCTGAACTGAAATTTTAGAGCAGAGAGCATTTTAAATTAAAGCCAGCCCCTTCACTTCAGAGATGAGGAAACGGAGGTTCAAACAGGTCACCCGTCTTCCCCAAGATCACCTGGAAGAGGGGAGCCAGGGCAAACAGAAACAGGGACCCGGGCATGAGACAGAACCTCACTGACCAGCCAGGCACACTCGGCCACACATTTGTTGTAGAGTTTGTGCTTCCTCACTGCCAAGGGGGGCTTACATGGCAGCAAAACGGGTTTAAATGCACTTGTATTTAGGTTTAAAGAACAGACTAATTCATGTCACTGCGGACCACACTGAGAACTTCCTATTCCACCAAAGGAAACAGCACATAGTCAATACGAGTGACTAAGTTTATATGTGTGCAATGGAGCCTGAAAATACATAGTGGAAGAAACTGGAGAGAAGTAGGAAGAATGGCTAGAAGACCGCTCATTTAATCATCTGATGCTACTTAGATATACTAAGGGGAACCTGCACAACTCATATGCAGATCTAGACCCAGATCTTGACATCTAGAAATACAGCAAACATTAGGTTTACAACTTTTTCCAGATACGGATTAACATTCCTTCCTATCAGCTTTGCATCATGGACTTGGAGCATTGAGAAAAAGTGGTCGTAATTTTAGAAAAACCGTATTAAACACACTACGATAAGAAGAGTATTTGAAGATCCTTCCGGAAGTCAGAAATTCTGTCTCCTTCGAGCTACGCTGTGAACTACAGGCTTATCCAGAACTCTCCCCCAGGAAATCCCAGGGCGCGATGGCCGTATTCCCCCCCTTCCCAGATGCTTTCCTTTAGGCACTGTGTCTACAAGTACTGTTCCAACACTTTTTTTTCTTCTTAAATCTAAGAGAAGTCTACGTGAAAACAAAGTCTTGAAACGTATTAGGCAAGTAGTTGAGAGACTGAGGGACCGACTAGGATCCTGATTAGACCACTTGGCACCTGTGTGAGCTTGGACAGTTACTTAACCTCTCTGGGCGTCAGTTTTTCCCACAGAAAAACAGAGATTACACGTACCACAGAGGGAGATGGGGGTCACACAGCGCGTACAAACCACGCTGCACAACGCCCGGCACAGAGTAAGTGATCAACAAATGGTAAAACATTTAAAAGAGAGTTACTATTATTAATATGATTATATTTAGCTTTCCTGTGACATCAGCAATAAGAACTTAATGTGTCACAGAGCTGACAAAGATAAAAGTGGTATTTGGCAGATCGTTAAGTACAACAACTATTTCACTTTACAGTGAATAAACTTATTTACTTTACATATATATATTTATAATATATATATATATGAATACAACATATACACGTATAATGTATATATTTAAAGTGAATAAAATTTTTTTTTCTTTAAAGAAGCTAAAGCTGAGATCCAAATCACCACCCCACACTTCACCCCCTTTCAGATCGCTGAAAAGAGGAACGCCTCCTTGGATCTCCTGTCTGTTTCCGCATGGAGTTCACGGTGCCAACGCCCTTCACACCTACTTGTTAAGTGGCAGCTTCATAGAGGAGGAACCAGCCCGGCTGTTGCCTCGCTGAGCAGCCCCTGCCTCTGCTGACTCTGAATCCTTGAAGTAGGGGGCGGCCGCCTTGGGGTCGTCCCAGTCTTCGTCCCAGTCATCGTCATCACCCGCGGTTGCTAGGGGTGGGCACAGAAGATCCCCAGGGAAGAAAAACAAAATACAAATGCAATGACTTAATTTTCTGAGAGTAACTATGGACAGGACCTACGTTAACCAATTAAAGAACAGGAGACAAGGGCGTAGCACAGGATTATAATGCAGACTGGAGCAAAGGCTCTAGTTGGGTTTAAAGCTCCAATTGTGGATTCTGCCTTTTAGTGCAAAGGACAAGTTAGAAACCAGGCTGTCCCTCCAAGTAACTTCAGACAGATGCAGACTGAGAGCGGCTCCGAGGTGTGCACTCAGGGCAAGGCCCACACACAGATAAATCTCGCCTTATAAACTTGCAAATAAGCATCGAATACCTTCTCAGTCACGAATACCGGGGAGTGTGGGGGAGGGGGGTGGGGGGGGGAAATGACAGATCTTTGAAAAGAAATTAATATGAACGATAACACTGGGAAAGGGAGAGAGGAGCAGGGTGGGAGTGGAGGGGGAAGGGATGGAGAAGAAACAAGACAAGAGGGAAGTGGCAGTACCAGGAGCCTCATATCCTAACAGTGACCTCTGTCAGGCTTTCCCTTCCTTCCTGGTCCTAGTCTGGGCTTCTGTCTCCCACCCGGAGGGCCTCAGGTATCCTGGGATCTCTGCCCTAGCGGTGCCAATGGGAGAAGCCAAGAGACAAATGCCAAAACGAAAAAGAAAGGCACTGAATGCACTGGGAGGATCTGGGCCGAGTACAGAGCCAGGAGTTAGCTGTTGGGTCGCAGCCCGAGCCCGTGTCTCCTGCACCTGCCAACAGCCCAGCCCCGGCTGCCAGCAGGAGCCTGCCCGCCACCCCCGTGCTTCCTGCGCATGGGTTCCCTGCCACTAGCACATTCGTACTCCATGTGACGTGCTCAGACAGGGGCCATAAAATAATGAGGGGCAGATCTCTTTTTATTTAATTTCAGAAAGACATAAATACCCTTTTTCTTAATTCCTGAATTGTTTCCCCTTCTATAAATTCCTCTTTTGCCTCTGTATTTCCATTAAGGCCTGGGAGTCAAATGAGTAGTTAAGGAAAAAGAAAACAGGTAAGTCAGAGGTTATAAACCAGCAGGTGACAAATTATACTCACTCTGTATATGCAGTTGTTTTGGCCCAAAGTTTTAAAGCAAATGTGTATCAGTTGCTAAGATTCTGGAGTGGGAAGATGCCATTAAAAAACAGATTTCCTGTCTCTCTGGGGGACCAGGAGCACGAGCTGGGTCTCCTGCAGTGGCAATCGAGCCAACGGCGACAGGAGGCATGCCCTTCCATCTCCAGCAGCCACTGGGCCACTCTGTTCTGCTTTACAAACCCTGCAAGCATTCGCGACTCCATGACAGATGACAAAGACGGAACTAAAGATTATAATGAACGACTACCCACATTTGGCTCCAGAAATCTAGGTTTGCTGTTAGTGAGCAAGAGCATTTGAGAGCGCTCCTTTGATTAAATTCTATTTTTAACTCGGATGCTGTCACTAGTCCCCTTACGGGTGGGCCCGATCACCAGCAGGGCCCTCTTCCTCACCTGGTCCTTGGTAGGCCTGGGGGTGACCAAAGGCAGTGTCCCAGTTATTGGAGGTGTTTCTTTGGGCCGCGGCCCCCTCTGGCTTGGCTCCCCAGCCATCCGTGCTGTCCCAGTTTCCAGATTTGGAAGAACTCCAGGCTGACCAGGGGTCATTGCCACTGCTGACCTGTTGTTAGGGGTAAAAAAAGAGAAAGAATATTTATGACTTCTTGAAAACATTACTCAATTCAGTAGGAATTACATAATAATGAATACAACAGGGGTGCTGAAAAAGTTGACATAAATTTAAAACAATTTTAAATTTAAATAAGTACATTCAAATAATAATTGACATTTATTTTTAATGTTTATTTATTTTTGAGAGAGAAAGAGACAGAGTGCAAGTGGGGGAGGGGCAAACAGAGAAGGAGACACAGAATCCGAAGCAGGCTCCAGGCTCCGAGCTGTCAGCACAGAGCCCGATGCAGGGCACAAACCCACGAACCGCGAGATCATGACGTGAGCTGAAATTGGACACTTAACTGACTGAGCCACCCAGGTGCCCCTAAATAATACATTTTACATTTAAATAGATGAGGAAAACACAAAAAGCAGCATCAATCTTTTTTTTTTTTTTTTTTTTTTTTTTTTTGATGTTAACCTTTTGCCATATTTGCTTAGGAACTTGACAACCAGGAACCAGGAACTATGAGACACAGCGGCTGTCTACTCCCTTTCTTCTTCCTTCCCTGTCCCTCCTGCCCCATTTGCCTCCTCCCCCACCCCCCCAGCAACTACCTTTCTGAATGTGTATTCATTTCTGCCCACGGTTTTATACTTCCACTACTTACTAATTACATTGTAAATAACTTAAGTTTTAAAAACTGACCTACACAACATTACATTGTACGTATCTCTTTGCAGGTTCTTTTTTTTTCCCCACTTAAATCATGTTTTTGAGATTATACAAGCTGATGAGGTTCTGTTTTACTCACGTTAGCAATTTTAGAGCAAATCTGTTGTATTTTTGACTAGGTTTTTATTTTTATTTGAAAAAGTAATACATTCCCAGTAAAAAAAAAAAAATAACAAAAAAACCTCAAAAAGAATAAAAGGATATGCAATTTAATAAATATACCTACCACTTAAGCTGCCATTGTTTCTGGACAACTATTACTAATCAGTTCCTTATGTATACTTAATCAAATATCCCACCCACAGAGATCCTTTTCGTTTTTAAAATTTTTTAAAAGTTTATTCATTTTTGAGAGAGAGAGAGAGACAGAATGTGAGCAGGGGAGGGGTAGAGAGAGAGAGAGAGAGAGAGAGAGAGACAGACAGACAGACAGACAGACAGACTGAATCCAAAGCAGGCTCCAGGCCCCGAGCGGTCAGCACAGAGCCCGACACGGAGCTCGAACTCACGAACCGCGAGATGATGACCTGAGCTGAAGTCGGACGCTTCACCGACTGAGCCACCCAGGCACCCCTCCTTTTTGTTTTTAAACATACAAGTGGGCCCAAATGATACTTTGTGTTCTGTACTTGTGTTTGTCTCCTTCATTTAATGGCCTGAAACGTTCTCCGAGGTCCATCAGCACGAACGGGTGACATGGCTCTTCTACGCGGCTCTAGGAAGTTCCGCTGCAGTTTTCTCCCAGTTGACCCAGCATATGCTGATGCTCACATATCGTACTTTCAGTGTTTAGCTACTGCAAACAACGCCGCCATGCACATGCTTCTACATCTTTTCCCGTGTGTCCCATACGTCTCTGTGAAATTCCCAGAAAATTAATTTCTGGGCTAATGAATGTGCTTCTTCAGCTGACAGATTGCGTCAAATTCTTTTCCAAAGAGATCGTACGGTTATGTTCCTCTGTTCCTATGACTTGCTGATGGGTTCTGCCTTGCATAACAGGGGGCCACCATGCTCCAAAATTATTTTTAAACTTTGTTTTTTCCTGTACTGTCTTTAAGTAATTTTATAGTTCATTTATTAATAGCATATACTTTTGGAACAGGCAACGCATGGCACCTGATCTCAGGGAGTATTACGGTAAGACAATGGCGGCCCATCTCCCACACGGCCCCATCCGCTCGGGGCAGCCACGAGCGTTTTATTTCCTTGGTTTACACCTTTTAAACCTTCGACTTGGAACTTACTTTGATGGAGGAAATAATATAGGAATCTGACTTAATTTTATCTTTAAAAAAAATTTTTTTTTAATGTTTATTTATTTTTGAGAGAGAGAGAGAGAGAGCGAGCATGAGTGGGGGAGGGGCAGAGAGAGAGGGAGACACAGAATCCGAAGCAGGCTCCAGGCTCTGAGCTGGCAGCACAGAGCCCGACACGGGGCTGGAACTCACACACTGCGAGATCATGACCTGAGCCGAAGTCGGACGCTCAACCGACTGAGCCACCCAGGCGCAACTGACTTAATTTTATCTTGTAGTCAGTCTGTTGGTCTGACACCATTTAATGAAAAATCCAACTTCCCCTCACTGATTTGAAATGTCACCTTTATCACATCCTGGACTTGGACCTATCTCTGGGCTCCCTCTTGTACCGTCGGAGTCCATCTGTACAAGTACCAAGTGACCTGGGAGCTCACCAGATAGAAAACCACTCGTACTTTATCATAAATCTGTTATTTTTACACACGAACTTTAGCATCAGCTTAATGTTTTAAAACTAAAACAATCTAAACTTTTGCATCAGGATGTAAAGTTTTGAAAAACATGTTGATTTTCATTTGAATCACCTTAAACTTACAAATAAATTCAGGGAAGACAGTGCCTTAAAAAAAATAACTTCAGTATTGGATCTGTTTATCTAGGAACATGGAATAGCAAATTTTCACTTTTCTTGAGTCTTTTTTCTCACATAAAAAAAATTGGTGTTTAAAAAAAGAAAGAAAGAAAAAAAGAAAGAAAGAGAGGGGGATTTGCAAGAAAGTTACCCGAACTGTGTAATATACCTAATATTCTAGAACACTACTCTGGTTGGCCTTTTTTAAATTCTCTACTGACGGGGGTGGTGGGGGGGTGTGGAGAATAACTGCCCGCCAACACACCAGAAGCATTATAAAAAATGGAGTGTATGTTTTACATGCAGAAATACGATTCCATTCAAACACCTCCTATACTTTCAAGAAAAAAACACAAAGTTACTAGTGGTTTTGTTCTAAGTCAAATATTAACAGCAGAAAGACATTTCATCCATACACCTGTGAACACACAGCTTCCATGAGGATACTCAAGAGCCACTCTAGTGGATTCTGTAGATGAAGGCAGTCATGCTAAAGGGCCTGACAAGCAGACTTCATTTAAGAGAATCCCTTCCTCCCATGGTTTTAAGGGAGGGTGTTCTAGTAGGCCATATGTACTCTGTGCCCTCTAAACTCTAAACTATGAGGTTTTATTTTCAGAATAAGAACTTCAAAAAGTACAGAAAGCTTGGATAGTCAGATGGCAGTAAGTACAGGCATTCATTTGTTTAATATATCTATCAGTTCCTGAATGGGTAGGCCCCACCGTGGAATGACAGGCCAAGGGCAGCATGGTCAGGGGCATTGGTTCTGGTCAGGCTGCCGGGCTGAAATTCTGCCTCTACCTCTTTCCAGCCAGGAAACCTCAGGCTAGAATTTGAAACCAGGCAGGTGGCCTCAGATTCAGAAAGACTGATGGCAACTACATGAAGTGAACTGAAAAGAAACAGAGGCTTACAAAGTAGGACAGCAAGTGCGAGAGCTCAGCTTTGCCATGACCCTGAGACTGTAATGATAGCGAAGAAAGATTTTCATCAACAGTGAGGCAACAATCAGATGTGAACTGTTCAGAGCAAGCATCCTAAAAAAAAGACAGTTCTTTTTAGAACTACTTTGTTTAAACAAAAACACTAATTCGAAAAGATACAGGCACCCCTATGTTCAGTGCAGCATTATTTACAATAGCTGAGATACGGAAGCATCCCAAGTATCCACCAACTGATGAATGGATAAAAGAACACACACACACACACACACACACACACACACACACACACACACACGAGAATATTACTCAGCCATAAAAAAGAATGATCTTGCCATCTGAACAACATGGATGGACCTAGAAAGTATAATGCCAAGTGAGATAAGTCAGTCAGAGAAAGACAAATACTGTATGAATTTACTCATATGTGGAATTTAAGGGAACAAAAACAACAAAAAAAACAATGAACAGAGGGGGAAAAAATCAAACAAAAAAACAGACTCTGAAGTACAAAGAACTGATCATCACCAGAGGGGAGGTGGGGGGGGGGAGGATGGGTGCAGGAGGTAAAGGGGATCAAGAGGTCACTTACGATAAGCACTGGAAACATACAGAATTGCTGAATCATGATACTGTACACCCGACACTAAAACAACACTTTATGCTAATTACGCTTTCATTAAAAAACAAATCAATGAAATGTTTAAAAAGTTTAATTATGGCCAAAATATATAAAACTGCTTTGTGTATAAACTGCTTGGAGTAATCTATCATTTGGTTCCATATGATGATCTTAGCTCCTACCTATGTTGTGAAATCCTTGTCAGCAAATCTAGTAACTGTTTAGCTTTGTTCTCTGTTATTTTTCCTGACATTCCCTCTTCCTGTTTCAAGGTGACTCCTGCTGATAAATCTTTCAAAACGTGGCCCACTGGAAATCTTTCCAGCTTCAATCACGGACTTCTCTCTCTCTATCACGGACTTCTCTCTCAGATGACCTGTACTGACCGCCAGGCTCCTCCTCTAATACCACACAGTCTGCCTCTTTCCAACTTTCTCTGAACCCACCTTCCCACACTTTGTCCTCTGACATTTCTGCTTTCAATCGCCAACACCCCTTGGGTCCCCCAACCACAGGCATTTGGCCAAACAACCCATTCTGCTCCTGACCTGAGGTTTCAAACCTTCTGCCTCTTCTCTTTCTTCCCGCCTTCCTTCCCTCTCTCCTGCGCGGCAAGGTCTTTATCCTCTTCCTCCCCCCCCCCTTTTTTTTTATGAATATTATACCTATTAATCCTAATGACAAGTTTTACTATTCCCAGTATACGGACGAAGATGCAACAGTGAGGCTTCTGTGCCAGCAAGAGTGTGTTTTGTCTCCTGAGAGAGAAATGTGTATCATATCCAAGACTCTTCTATTAGATATGCCTTGGAGACTGATATTTTTTTTTTAATATGAAATTTATTGTCAAATTGGTTTCCATACAACACCCAGTGCTCATCCCAAGAGGTGCCCTCCTCAATGCCCACCACCCACTTTCCCCTCTCCCCCAACCCCCCATCAACCCTCAGTTTGTTCTCTGTATTTAAGAATCTCTTATGGTTTGCCTTCCTCCCTCTCCGGAACTCTTTTTTTTCCCCTTCCCTTCTCCCATGGTCTTCTGTTAAGTTTCTCAAGATCTACATATGAATGAAAACATATGGTATCTGTCTTCCTCTGACTAATTTCACTTAGCATAATACCCTCCAGTTCCATCCACGTTGCTGCAAATGGCAGGATTTCATTCTTCCTCATTGCCAAGTAGTATTCCATTGTGTATATAAACCACAACTTCTTTATCCATTCGTCAGTTGATGAACATGTAAGCTCTTTCCATAATTTGGCTACTGTTGAAAGTGCTGCTATAAACATTGGGGTACAAGTGCCCCTCTGCATCAGCACTCCTGTATCCCTTGGGTCAATTCCTAGCAGTGCTATTGCTGGGTCATACCTCCCCTGCTCTTTATGGTACCAAACACCTCCCGACTCTGTCAACCACAAGATTAAGAACCCCTCATTAGTTCTCTCTGCCCAGGGAGTAAATTCCAAGCTCCTTAGTCCGTCAGTCAGGACCTAACTTTTCCTTGGTCGCAACCCCATTCTCATTACTCACCACTGACCTGCTTTATGCTTCGACCTTCAGGTTCCCAAGCTTCCCTGCACTCTTGCCTCCGCTCACGCTATACTATCTGCATACAAAACCTTCTTCCTCAGCTTCCCAAATTATGTCAAAGTCCTGGCCCATGTACGACCCCGGCCTCAGAGCCTGCTGGCCTCATGTTCTCCCAAAGTCAGTCTTCTACTGGAGTTATTTCATATCAGTTGCTCACTCCCTGTAGTAATTCATGGGCATAATGCCTTTTTTTTCTAAATGTTTTTTAATGTATTTTATTTATTTTGAGACAGACAGCACAAGCAGTGGAGGGGCAGAGAGAGAGAGAGAGAGAGAGAGAGACTGACTCCCAAGTAGGTTTTGCACTGTCAGCACAGAGCCCCACTAGGACCTCTATCTAATGAACCTTGAGATCATGACTTGAGCTGGAATCAGGAGTCGGACGTTTAACCAACTGAGTCACCCATGTCCGAAGGCCTGTCTTTAAAAAAAACAAAAAAACAAAAAAAAACAAAAAACATTTCCCCCAAAAGATTCTCAAAATGTCTTACATAAAGTGGCAAAAACTGACAAATTTTTTTTTTTTTTTTACTTAAAGTGGTTAATATGTTTTTTTTTAATGCTTTTGTCACTGGCTTTTCAAAAAATACATGACGTTCTTAATCATTTGTAGCAAATACATATTATTCTTGGCAGACACCTAATCTTCATAACATTATCATTTATTTTTCACAAAGAAGGAAATCAGATTTTCCTTACGTTCAGTGACTTCAGTCTTTTCAAGGAAAACAACCTGCTGTGGTTGATCACAGGATGAATAATTTTCAGCACGTGACACTACCATACTCTTAAAATAGCAATGCCTTTCGAGTTATAAATGCAGTTATCAGCCCACTGCAGAAAAGTTGGCAGACAGACAGGCATTAGGTGGACAAAGGGGTGGGCACGTGTGTTTGATAAAGTAAGAATAGTAAAATGTTAATGGTAAAATCTAAAAGGTGAAAACATGATTATTCACTATGAAATTCATTTAACTTTTCTATGCGTGAACTCTTAACAAAATGCTGGAAAATCCAACACACAAAATTTGTTCATATAATCATTTTGCCTTCTGAATTCCAGTAGGGTGTATGCAGGGGATCCAGAGAAGGGCTGTGTCCCTCAGGGCCACCAGTGATCTCCTGTTGCCTATAAACATGGAGCCTGGCATGTAGTAAGTTCTCAAATTATTCGTTAATTAGCATGCTCCCAAAGCATGTTTGCCTGAATCTCTATCATGAACACATTTTAATCTGCCTTGCACTAGAACTGGCTGATATGTCTGATGCTCTCCCAGCCCCCACTCCGATGAAATTAAAATGCTTCTTATGGCCAGGAGCAATGTACTCAACATATTTGCTGATCTAAATTTAACAGCTACCTTATCCTCATAAGACAAGTAGAGAAATCCATTTATATTGGCCTTATGTCATGAGACATTTAAATGTATCCACTGGAAGGTAAGGTAAGGTAAGTTTCTTAAGAAAGCAGACTGGCTTGTAGCTGACAGAGCCAGAAGGACCATAAAATGGAGTCACAATGGCCAGGCAGGGGTGAGAAGTGATGGGCGTTCAGGACGTGATCACCAGAGGAAAGCTGGGCATCTTCCAAATAAATAATATGGGGTAAAAAGGGGCAAGGATAAGAATACTGGTTTTTGTTTTAATGTTTATTTTTGAGAGAGACAGAGCACAAATGGGGTAGGGGCAGAGAGAGACAGAGACACAGAATCTGAAGCAGGCTCCAGGCTCTGAGCTGTCAGCACAGAGCCTGGCACGCAGCTTGAACTCAGGAGCTGTGAGATCAGGACCTGAGCCGAAGTCAGAAGCCCAACTGACTGAGCCACCCAGGCGCCCCAATACTGGTCCATTTAAGGGAGTTTTAAATCCCTTAATGAAACTGTAGGAATCTATTTCTTGTGGGTATAGCGGTTAAGATCTTAGGCTTTCAGAGCTGTCTAGGTTTGAAGCCCAGCTTTACCACGTACTAGCTGTATGAACTTGGGCAACTTACATGATCTCTCTTTGTTTCCATGCTTATACAATAGATATAATAACGTGAACTTCGTCACGGGGGCTTTGAAAGGATTCAATGAAACGGTGCACACAGAGCACATAACACAAAACCTGGTCCATGGTATGCGCTCAGTAGAGGTTACCTTATTACATGGCAGCTCAGCTAGAATATATAGAAAAGAATGAAGACTGGCAATTCGCTGAGTAAACGCCATGTGAATGGTTCACCTGTTAGTATGCACTTTAGAGGAAAAGATGGGAAGTTGCATTTCCAATGGTTTCATTGCCAGATCATGCCTCAGGGGCGTATCCCCTCAGAGGGGATAACAGCCACTTAAGATATTTTCTATTCTCGTTAATGATCCGTTGGCTTCAGGTACATAAAAGAAAGAGGAAGAAGACAAACCGTTCACCAAAAAGTTCAACAGCAACTCTTAATTCTTGGGGTGCTCGGCACAAACATTTTCTGGGTGCTAGATGCCAGAGCCTTCCAAGTCCAACCCCTCCTGTACCAAACAACCTGGCCACGAAGACTTGGCTTAATGACCCTGCGGCCTCTGACTTTTTTGCCTCCAATCCCAATAACCCCCGACCACAGGCATTTGGCCAAAACCACCCGTTCTGCTCCTGAGCCAAGGCTTCAAACGCAGGGCTGCCTCTTCCTTCCTTTCTTCTGGCTTTCCTCCTTCTCTCCCTCTGCAGGGCAAGGTCTTCATCCTCTTCCTCGTCCACCTTTTATGGTACCAAACACCCCCTAACGCCGCCAACCATGTGACTGAGAACCCCTCACTGGTGTTCGCCGCCTGGAATAGATCATCGGTCAAGTCTCAGTGACCAGCTGTCCTAGGGGCACAGCCCCGCTGCTCTTCCTGTTCCCACCTAGCCCACGCCCTACGTCTCCATGCCCCAAGACGGCCCTCGGTGAGATACTTCACCTACAACCATCGCCTCACCTGGGGAAAAGGGTTACGTCATGAGGTTTTAAATGTTTATTTCCTCTTGCATTCAAGTTTGAATTTTACCTTATTTATGGTAGGAGAAGGAGAAGATGAAGAAGGTGGTGACTGGCTGAGACTTTCAATACAACCAATCTGAGCCAAAATATCCACCTTAAAACAAAAGAAGTGCTCAGTAAACGGGGCAAAGAAAGAGCACACCCAAGCTTCTAACTAGAAACAGCAAATTCATGGCAAGGCTAAGTTCACCAGAAAATTCTAGCATGCTGCTCATTCCCAGACATTCCATGCAAAAAGCAAAGCCCCAACTGTGTATTAGCGGGTTGTCTTCAGTGCATATTCTAGAGACTGTTGTCCTATCGCGGTATTACTAAAGCACTAAAAATAAGCAGAAGCAGCACAGAAGGAACGGAACAAATAGCATGCGGGTCATACAGCCGATGAGAAAAACCCCAGAGGAAATGCAAAGTCAAGCTGTTAAAAACGTCAAGATGCCGAGCCAGTGCTTTCAAAGCCACCAGACACGTGAGATGAGCGAAGCCACCCGGCTGACAACGAAGGAACTGCAGAGTCACGATGGAACCCAGCAAGCCCAGGTGAGAGCACAGAACCCGTGAACGCAGGAGCAAAGGTCTCCGGTGCACGCTCCTGGCTCAGTACGCAGCGTCGTTGTGGGAACACGTAACAGATCGGCTCCCATGAAGCTACTCGACACCCAAACTGGCATCGTTGTCAAGAGGACAACTGCGGAGCCCAGTGTCCAGGCTTTGAGCCCACTGTGCAACTATCCAGTAGGGAAGTCATTACCAGAACGTTCACGTGGTGCTACGAGAATGCACTTTTCACTCTCCAGGTAGGACTCTCTTGTTAAGTAAGTGGTGGTATTATTTCCATTTTATAGATACAGATAAACTTGACTTTGGAAATCAATTAATACATAGGAGGCCATCAAGATGATCCAGTTTTCCACTTAAAACTAAAACTATTTAAAAAAAATACAAAATATATGAAGCAGTTTTCCAATCATTGGGCATCAGACAATAAAGGACCTGATCCTGCCTAGAGAGACTTTCTAAGCCACAGATTAGGGATGAAGAACCCACACAAAGACCAGTGGTCTCTGTGAATTGAGAAGACAGAACTGGCAGCCTGGAGCGGAGGGCCAAAGAGGAAGACAGCTGCACAGAGAACCATCTACGGACCTGGGCCCTGGGCTCACACTAAGCGGCAGACCACACGCAAGGATGAAGTATCAATCTCTCGCATCAGATGGTTCTCGCCGGCCAGAGTGGAAAACCTCACGAGTCACAGGGCATCGGGTACACTACTAAGAAGGGTTTGCCTCAGTAGGCAGGCAAAAATACCCCTAGATTAAACGTTGCTCTGGTCCCACTTCAAAAAGCTTAAAAATAATGTGACAGGATTAAACTATTTCTAAGTAACTTAACTGTATACCAGAACAAGACCCAAAAATATTTGTGGGAATACAAAAATATCCAGCGTATAACAAGGTGAAAATCACAAGGTCTGGCTTCCAATAATAAAAAAAAAAAAATCACCAGGCATGAAAAGAAGCAGAAAAATATGAACCATAGATAAGAGAAAGACCAATCAATCAAAGCTGACCCAGTAATGACATAGATAACAGAACTGGCAATATTTAAGAGCAAGAAAGCTTCCAGATATCGATGAGCTAGAGGAAACATTTTGAATGGGCTTCCAAGGGGTGACAGTTATAAGCCTAAAAAAGAAAAACCCACTCTGGTGGAAATACATTGAATCAATGTAAACCGCTGGGTCCACAACAATACCAAAAAAAAATAAATAAATAAAGATGGGAAAACTCATTTGTCACTACTTGAGGCAGCTATTAAAACAACTTCTTACCTGGAAAACTGGGAGTTAAAGGGAAGGAACTAGATATCTATACCTAATTCCAGCAGAAATTGTTTCCCAAGGTAGCTAACTAGCTCCAACTGGTAAACGAAAAGAGCTATTTTACAGAAGAAAGCCACCTCTTACAGTGTGGGAGAAACAGCCTGACTGATTCAGGCAAGGCTTATCATTGGTGGTAAACAAATAGGAGAATGGTTACCAGCACTGAATCAATACCAGACAGATGACCTTCTGGTCACAAGGAAACAATGTAACTAGATAGTGGAAGCACAAGACTGTCATCAACCTGACCCAAGGTCATTGTGATCAATGACCAGACACTACGTCTTCTGAGGTGATATTGCGTGAATATAGGATATCCCTATGGTATATTCTTTTTTTTTTTTTTTATTTATTTATTTATTTTTTTTTTATTTATTAATATATGAAATTTACTGTCAAATTGGTTTCCATACAACACCCAGTGCTCATCCCAAAAGGTGCCCTCCTCAATACCCATCACCCACCCTGCCCTCCCTCCCACCCCCCATCAACCCTCAGTTTGTTCTCAGTTTTTAACAGTCTCTTATGCTTTGGCTCTCTCCCACTCTACCCTCTTTTTTTTTTTTTTTTTTTCCTTCCCCTCCCCCATGGGTTTCTGTTATGTTTCTCAGGATCCCTATGGTATATTCTTGTCTCAAATGTTCAATTTGAATCCACTGAGCCTTTAGGTACAACTTCCAATTTGTAAGAAGTACAGAGGATAGAGGAACAACTTGAAGGACACCAAAGGAACAATGTGACAAATCCAAAAGACTGGAATTCTACAGTAAAACTAAGTCAGAATAAAAAAGTAGGGATTGTGCTGGAAAGAAAGGACACATGTGAGGGACATAATGGACACAACCAGACATAACGCTTGGTCCTGCGCTGAACACCAGTTCATAAACGAGCCGTAAAGGACATTCTGGGGGCTGCTGGGAAAATTAAAAGTGGTCTGGATATTATGGCAGATGAAAATTTACTGAAAAGGAAAGGATCGTCAACCTTTAAAAGGTTACAAACAGCAGGTACTCAATGTGTCTCATCCAGGTAAGCACGTGGGTAACCATGCTCACGCAGGGAAAATAAGGTATGCACCAAGGTGTAAACAGTAGT
The DNA here is from genome assembly GCF_018350215.1 of Panthera leo. Classification (NCBI taxonomy): domain Eukaryota; kingdom Metazoa; phylum Chordata; class Mammalia; order Carnivora; family Felidae; genus Panthera; species Panthera leo. The sequence continues at coordinate 141,411,863 of NC_056683.1, read as the reverse complement.
CATGCACGGTGTGGATGTGACGTTTTTCTTTTTGCTGGCCTGAATTTTCCAATTCTCTACAGTGTTTATGTACTGCTTCTAAAATGATAAAAGGTTACTTTAAAAAAGTATTTTTAAAGAAAATAAAAACACTAGTCTGCAACCGCTGACCGCAAAATGAGAGGTTCTGGTTTTGTTATATTTTGCTGTATTTTCTTCTATATGACATCTTGAGGGGGACCTGGACCAGTAAGAAGCAAACTCCTACTTCTGACAATAGGGCAAGGACTTGTGCGGGTGCTGAGATCTGACTCATTCACTGGTGTCCCAGTAAGCAGACAAGATGTGGTGTGAGAAGGACAAACTTCACTGCACACATCACAACAGCATCCATATGGGAGCAGCCGGGACAAGATGCAGAGAAGGGCAATGACGCCACTGTTTCTGTGTCCTCTGAAACTAGGTTGGATACTGAGAGTGATTTAGGTCTGAGGATTAATGAAAAAGGGAACATGTCTTTCATTAAGGTTGCTTTTTTTTTTTGCATTTTTATAATATTCATTTATTAGTCTCTTGATAATAATTTGAAATAATTTGAGAAAAATAAACTGTAGCATTTTGTAAATATAAAAATTAAGTGGTATACTCCCAGTTGGTAATTGTAGGTTTGTAGTTTCTTTTTTTTTTTTTTTTATTTAACTTTATTTTTTATTTTTTAAAATTTACATCCAAATTAGTATACAGGGAAGCAGTGATTTCAGTAGATTCCTTAATGCCCCTTACCCATTTAGCTCATTAAGGTTGCTTTCTATCTGGCTCTCTACCAAACCAGCAAACAAGAGTACAAAGGACATACGATGGCTCGACAGAAGTCAATTCATGGTCACCGCTCTGGCTGCCCACTTGGTTCCTTACAGGAGACGCTCAATCAATACAGGTCAGAGTAGACCACTCAGTCTGAGAAGCCTGCCAGGTAAGAGGAGTCCTGAATCACGGGCTCACTGCCCTTCTTGTTGTTACCTTGGAGCAGAGACAGTGGAAGCATTCCAGGGCTCCTGTAACACCACACACGGGATCTCTCGCCGTGCCTCCCTCACATGCTCGCACACTCTGTTGTCAGCTGGCCTACCCTGCCCTGACTTATCATTCCACTCTCCCCTCATACATGGTCTCCTGCTTGGAAGGAAAGATGGAAGGAAGGAATTTTGTAACTAGAAATGTCCAGGGCAAGACTTTGTCCAGGGATAAGGAACAAAAATGAAAAGAAAGTTGCTTGCTCTGTGAAGGTTGAGGCTTATTATAGTTTTTCTTCTTTCGTTTTTGTAACTCATCTGCTTGACCGAGGTACTAAAGTCTTTACCTGACATTTTCTCCTTCATCAGATTGTAATGACCGTGTGCCAACTGTGTCAGGAAAAGGGAACAGAAAGCAAAGACTGTGATTTCTATGCCCAAGAACATTTCAATAGTTTCTGACAACAATTTAACTCTTTTTCTCAAAAGAACCTACAGTAGGTACAAAATCTCTTATGTAAAGAGCCTAGCCATTTCTACTTGGAATGTTTAAGAATTTGAAAAATTTCCTGTTTTCTTGTTTATAGATCTTTTGCTCAGAGGAAATTACCTAATTGTAATTCATCTAATTCAGATAAACCTCGACTAACTTCACAAAACCACTGGTCAGAATATAAAACTTGTACCTTCTTTTAAGAATGAGGCTAGATCACAAGAACCGATGAAATGCATTTGCACTAACTGCAAATGACCCAAAAAGTACAACTGGTTTAACAAGCCCTTTGTTAATTCATATTCTGAACCCACAGATGTCAATTCCAGATATTTATTTTTAAAATACAGAATATTAAAACATTATAATTCATATTAAGAAATGGGGACAACTGGGGGGTGCCTGAGTGGCTCGGTCGGTTAAACGTCTGACCCTTGATTTCAGCTCAGGTCATAATCTCACAGTTCGTGAGGTTGAGCCCCACATGGGGCTCTGTGCTGACAGTGCAGAGAGAGATTCTCTCTCTCCCTCTCTCTGCCTCCCCTGCTTGTGCTCGCTTGCTCTCTCTCAAAATAAATAAAACATTAAAACACACACACACACACACACACACACACACACACACAAACACACAAAAGAAGTGGGGATCTTTGTATTAGTTTAGAGAGTTTACTTACTTCGTCAGCACGAAGTCTTAAGTAATATCGGTAGCTTTATGTCCCAGATAGGATGAGGCTACGAGTAACCTCCAGATGGATCTAACAAAAGTCCATGCAGGACAGGCTTATGGACACTTGTGATGATGGGCCGTGCTAGAACAATGCTCACTGGCCCTTCACCAGAGCAGTTTTAAGGTAAAAAACAAAACAAAACAAACCCTTTGCTTCTGTTATTTGTTTCCTATTAGACGAAAGCAAACAATGACAAACCACCCTAAACAATGAATTTCATAGCATGTACTTTTTTTTTAAGCATTTTATTTTGATTTTTTTAGTGTTTATTTATGAGAGAGAGAGAGAGAGAGAGAAACAAGCAGGAGAGGGGTAGAGAGAGCAGGAGAGAGAGAGTCCCAAGCAAGCTCCATGCTCAGCATGGAGCCAGACGTGGGGCTCAGTCTCATGAACCATGAGATCATGATCTAAGCTGAAACCAAGAGTCAGATGCTTACGTGACTGAGCCACTCAGGCGCCCCTGATAGCACGTAGTTTTGGAAAGGTTCCCTAGGTGCATAAAGCTGTCTTATATAAAGCAAGGATCCGTGATCAATAAAGCATGGAAAATTAGTATCACTAGCCTAATGAAGTTTTGGGGAGAAATGTCAACAGATCCTTTAAATAGATGTATACAACCTTCCTTACAAAGCTCTGTAAGCAACTAAAAAGAATTCACATGGGGGTGGGGAGACAGAGAGAACCTTTCCAATAGGGTTTTGTAAAGAGGAAATCTCAATAAGAATTATGAGAAGTCTATGGCATTACAGATCTCATTTGAGGTAATGAAATAATAAGCAAAATTAATACCCATGTGACATTTTCTTTTGCTGATTTATTTTTATTTTTTATTTATTTATTTTTTTTTTAATTTTTTTTTTCAATGTTTTTTATTTATTTTTGAGACAGAGAGAGACAGAGCATGAACGGGGGAGGGGCAGAGAGAGAGGGAGACACAGAATCGGAAGCAGGCTCCAGGCTCCGAGCCATCAGCCCAGAGCCTGACGCGGGGCTCGAACTCACGGACCGCGAGATCGTGACCTGGCTGAAGTCGGACGCTCAACCGACTGCGCCACCCAGGCGCCCCTGCTGATTTATTTTTAAATGGTCTACAAAATGGCCTTAAAATGGCCTAAGCATGGATTTGGGGGTGGGGGTGGGGGGTGGAATGAGAAAGGGAAATGTAGTTCCAACATAAAATTACTATGGTCTTCCTTATCCCTTAAACAACAAAAAAACCCTTCATAACAAATATCATTACACTGAAAATCTCTGAATAAAAAGACGTCATTTCCCTAAATACCCACTTAACTTTGAGCATGCGTTTAATATCCAAATGGTTAAAAGATAGTTAACAATCTCAGTGGGTCTCCTGTAGGAGAACGAGCTACTTCTGACTGGGAAAACCGGTGGGTGGTAGAATGAGGTGCTATGGTGGCTCCCAGTCCCCCAGTCGATGTTGAGAACACAAACCTCCCTAGAGAGAATTCGGGTTGGACTCAGTCAATCTCATAACATTTTCCATTGTAAAATACCTTTTTAAAAAAATTGTTCATTTACTTATTTTTGAGAGAGAGAGAAAGAGTGTGTGCGTGAGAGTGCAGGGGAGGGGCAGGCAGAGAGGGAGAGACAGAATCCCAAGCAGGCTCCGCATTGTCAGTGCAGAGCCCGACACAGGGCTCGAGCTCCTGAACCAGGGGATCATGACCTGAGCTGAAATCAAGAGTTGGATGCTTAACCGACTGAGCCGCCCAGGCGCCCCTGTAAAATACTTTTTGCTGTATTGACAAATGAACCAAAAAATCACTCCCACGTTTGTAGAGAACTGTATTATGGTGCAAGGCCTCAGAGAGGTTATGGGAATAGAAAAAATAAGGCAAAATCTCTGCTTCTCACCAAGCTCGCAAGTTTATAATTAAGTAATATAATCTGTGATTAAGAATCACAAATAGCACAGAGGGAATCAAGAAGAGAGAATGAAAGACACACATACACACAAAAAAAGAGGCTTCACAAAGGACATGATATTTGAACCTAACCTTGGGGGGTGGGCAGACTTGAAAGATGGAAGGAGTCACTCTATCATTCTTGGAGGCAAAAGCAAAAGATACAAAGAGGAGGTGGGACAGCATGGGGTCTATCTGGAGAAGGGCCAGTTTGGCTGGAGCCTATCATAAGGACAAAGTAAGGATGGGGCCATGTGGAGGAATCAGACAAACAAAACAGGTTGGAAAAAGTCTCGTCGCACCTCAAGTTCAGATGCTTTCTTACACAAGTTCCCTACCATGCATTGTTCAGTGTCCACCTGTCCCACTCTGACAGGGTAGTGGCTACCTGCTCGACGGATCTCTCTCGATGCGCAGAAGGGGTCACTTGGTTCAGGAGGCGACGGGGGAGCCCCTACAGTTTCTCGAGCAAAGAACCGAAACACTTAATCATCTTATCGTAGAGGCAGTGGTGTGTAAGATACTGTCACGAACAATTATCAAATCTCTATCAAGTACTACATTACATACTTGAGAAGCAGCTCTCCATTTACTCATTCCTACAATCGTACGAGGTTTCCCAGATGAGGAAATGGAGGCATGGAAGGGAAGAAACTTACCTAAGTCTCACGGAAGTATGAGGCCTGGGATTAAAAGCGAGGGTTTTTCCTGCCCTTGCCCACGTAAAGGATGCAGGACCCTCCCGTCAGTAACTGTGGCTGCCAACGGCACTCGGCTAGGGTTTTATGAAAGAAGGGCAGTACGAGCATGTCAGAGAAAGGAAATGGGAAAGGGAGAAAGAGAAACTACTTCTGTGGGGAAATGAGTGATTGTGCTCATGCTCTGAGACACAGAAGGGATAGGCGGACGGAGACGTTCAACAAGAAGCCGGAAAATGAGCAAACTGAAGAGAAAATTCGAGACTGGAGACAGGCATAGGGGAACATCCACGTGGCAGGAGAGGGAGAGGTTGGAAGAAACCAGTGCAGATGCATGAGAACACCCCTGGAAAAGGGAAGAGGTGAGAAAAGAAGCAAAGTATTTATTAAATGTCTTCCGTGTACAACACTACTTTCTACAAGGGGCCTAATCCTGCAATTCCGGAAGCCACAGCTCACACGGCGTCACATTCAGGTCTGGTGGCAAGGCTCTGGTGCTTCCCAGAGCCACCCCACCCTGGGGACGGTGCTGGTGGCAGGGGATGAGGAACCCGGCAACAGGAAGACAGATTCATGGGGAACTGGGAGGCGGTGTGGTAAAGACAGAAGCAGTTCATCCCAGGGATGTAGATCTTGCCAGTATTTCAAGATAGAAAAATAAACCTCTCAAGTCAAAGGCTTCAGATGAAACATCTAGTTTCACAGAACTTTTAATTCACGTGTAATCCCTATTGTTCTTCTTCAGAAAGTACAGGGGTGTCTGGGTGGCTCCGTAGGTTAAGCATCTGACTCTTGATTTCAGCTCAGGTCGTGATCTCACGGTTCGTGGGTTCAAGCCCCACGTTGGGCTCTGCGCTGACTCGTGCAGAGGCTGCTTGGGATTCTCTCTCCCTCTCTGCCCCTCCCCCTCAAAACAAATAATAATAAAAAAAAAACTTAAAAAATTAAGTACAAAACTTCCCATTAATTTCTCAAAAGTAAATTCTCCACAGAAGCAGCCACCTCCGAGGTTTGTAAAGATCTATAGTGAGAAGCTTCTCAGAATCAAAGCAATGGTGTAACTGAAACACTGATAACTGGGTGAAAACCAAGACTGGGGCGACTGTCCCCACATACGTCTCTGAATGGCGGCTGGTGGCACAGCTGCCACATGAAACGCTCTTGCAGCTGGAAAATACCAGATAAGTCCCTAGTAACAAAACTAGTATGAACCACTAGAAACTATTCTCCTTTTCTAAAGGTACTGCAATAGTGGTCCTCATCCACCTTAAGATCTGTATTAGAGTAAGAAAACAATGAGAATTCATTTCCTGGTTATGCTTCAATAAATGTTCTACACACAATTTGCATCTGTGGTGTGTGCGTACTCAAGCACGGGAAAGATAACATTACTGATGTGCTTTTAAAAAAGAATCAGATGTGGGGCGCCTGGGTGGCTCAGTCGGTTAAGCGGCCGACCTCGGCTCAGGTCACGATCTCGCGGTTCGTGAGTTCGAGCCCCGCGTCTGGCTCTGTGCTGACAGATCGGAGCCTGGAGCTGCTTCGGACTGTGTGTCTCCCTCTCTCTCTGTCCCTCCCCCACTCACACTCTGTCTCTCTCTCAAAAATAAATCAACTTTATAAAAAAAAAATTGTTTAAAAAACAACAGACGTCCACACCTGTACATCTAAACCCACACTCATGCTTCCCACCATGTGGCCGCCCTGCACTCTGCCTGGCCAGGTCCCTATGGTCAGACGTGTGTGTCCCCACGTCCTCATGTTGGACCTTGCACGGTGAATCTGCAGCCCACGTGGCTGAGTCCCAAGAGGAGCTCTATAAGTAAACTCAGAACTGCTGGGGCACAGAGTAGATGCATTTTAAATATTAATGCATGTTACCAAACTGTCTTCCAAAAGGCTTTGTTAATGTATCCTTCCCCCACCTTTGCAGCAGAATGCCTATCAGCATATTCCTTTCCTCACGTGGGGTATTAAAACATTTTAATTCTCTAATTTAATAGCAGACACTAAAAATGAGTATTTTCCTATATTTATTGGCTGTTTGTACTACTTTTCCAATGAAAAATCTGTTCCCACCCTTTGCTCGTTTTTTTTTCTCCTGAGCTGTTCATCTATTTCTATAGATTTGCAAGAATTCTTTGTATGTTAACAGAATTAGCCGGTTTCTGTGGTATGTGCGAAATATTTTTCTAGTTTAGTATTACTTTTTTACTTAAATGCATCCATTCTTTCCTTAACGGCCGCAAGACACTGTGCTGTCTTTCCATATTCCAAGGTTATGGAAAAAATGTCCTTGATATTCTCTCCAAGTACTTAAAAAATAAACAGCTTTACCGTTTTCCAAGCTAAATTGTCCAAACACATTTAAAGAACACTGCATCATATTCCTCTGACATTTCCAATCCTAGTCTATACCACAACCAACAACTGGACTATGTTTTACAGATAAGGGATCCCCCCCCCCCCATGAACTAGTAAAGGGAGAAAAAGATCACAGTGGGTCATTGTGATAAAAGCACCCTGTTCTCTCCTCTACACCAGTGACTGCATGACCTCTGCAGCTGCTCAGTAAGCAGCCAGAACCAGAAGGTACCTCAAGCACCCTGAAATGAGGAGTTTTAAGAAAAGCCCAAGGAAGTGCTTTTTACATATTAAATTACAAATTTATGAACTAATTACTCTGACATGTAGGACAGATTGAGAATACAAAGTCAAGGAAGGGTCAGACAGATTAAAAAATAGCAGGCTCAAAATAAGCTATTCAAGGAGATCTGCAGACGGATAGAACCTTTTAGAGAGATTAAAAAAAAAAAAAGATACACGATTTAGAGGAAAGATACAACAGTCAGAAAGTTGGATAACCAGGAGCTGAATGCAGGGCTTTAAATCTGCGTGTGTGGGAAGAAAGCCAAATTTCAAATCATCGGTGCCGAGGACAGCAGACAGATGCTGGTTCGGAAGTGAACGGTGTGCGGAGGGGACAGGGGGTGTGCCCTGCACGGCCTGACCGGGGGACAGAGAGAGCCGGCGCCTCTAACATACTTGTCCTCCAAATCAGACTGACCTCTGGGAGAGAACACAGTGCCAGAGTAATTAGAAAATCCCAAGAGCCACATCCCTGGGACAAAAACGGTATTTTCTCATTGACATCCAGAAAATGAAAGAATGAGTAAACCCGACAGCAAAAGTTTTAAAAGCTACTAATTGGTAATGGCTGCCTGGTTTCTTGGTCATGACAGTTTTCATGGTACGTATGAACATCATCACCATTTTGGCCTATTTAAGTTATTTTCCTATCCCAGATAACCGAAAGCATAGACGGTTATTAAAAATATTTTTACTTGATTTAAATTAAATCCAAATGCTCAGTTAATTATGGTCATGCTTGCTTTATTCTGTTACTTCTAGTTTAGTTCACTTTTTCTTTGCTTTCAAAGGATCTGGCTAGATTTAGTATGTCCGAACGGATTAGGAAAATCCGACTTCGAAAAGGGGGTTATATTTTCTTCTAAATAACCTGGAAGAAAAAACATTTACACTTATGCTAATCCGTCTGTATTGCTACATTTAAACACCGAGGAAGCTATTTCACAACAGGACAAGACTGGAGCCTGACTGCAACTTTGTGTGCAGAGTGCTGCAGCCTATCCTGAGATAATGATTGATGTAGGTCCTTGAATTAAAATAAGACGAATTGGGACGCCTGGGTGGCTCAGTCGGTGGAGCATCCGACTCTGATTTCGGCTCAGTCATGGTCTTGCGGTTTGTGTGTCGGGGCCCCACGTCCAGCTCTGTGCTGACAGCAAGGAGCCTGCTTGGGATATTCTCTCTCTCTCTCTCTCTCTCTCTCTCTCTCAACACTAAAAAAATTAAAACAAAAATAAGATGAATATTTCCATCTTTTGTCTCCTTCATTTATTCTACGATCATCTGAACATCATTCCCTTTTATTAAAATGTTCTCTTTTACTCAGTGCAAACCCATTTCCCTGAGGTTTTTGTCTAACTCAGTGAACTCAGCTGGTTGACTTTGTGCCCAGGGGACGTCTGGCAACATCTGCAGATAATTTTGGTTCTTACAACTGGGGGCAACGGGATGGTACTGGCATGTAGTGAATCAAGGCCAGGGGTGCTGCTGAACATCACAAGCTGAAGCTCAGTCCCCAGAGGTCAACAGGGCTCGCGCTGAGAATCCCTGGTGAAACTTCAAGGAAGGTTTAACTACCATGGCTTCACAGTTTAAAAAATATTATTTTATTTTGTTGAGAGAGAGAGAGAAAGTGCAAGCAGGAGAGAGGGGCAAAGGGAGGAGGAGGAGGAGAGAGAATCTTAGGCAGGCTTCGCACTCAGCACAGAACCCAACACGGGGCTTGATCCCACGACCCCGGGATCATGACCTGAACTGAAACCAAGTGGGACACTCAACCGAGCCACCCAGGTGCCCCTAACTACTACTGTCTCACATTTTATCTTGCGTAGTCTCTAACTGCCCAGGGTCCTCAGGTATTACAGAGTTACAAAATATAGGCAAACGCTCAACTGTGGTGATCACTCTGCCTCTGAATTTTAAGTATTTGGGTCAGACTAAGTTGTAACTCAGGATGTCCATCAAAAGCTATCTAAAAATGTGTAAAACCTGCAGTTAACATAAGGTAATAGCACTTGGAGAAATTCTCTCGGAAGGTTAAAATATAAACATTCTGTACGCAAATAATTCTCAAGCGATACGACTATTAGGCTTCACATAATTCAAAACCTTTTTTGTAGTTAAAGAGTATCACGAAATAACATCCCCTGAAGCCGAGTTGCTTCTAAAGATTTAGGAAGGGCAACATTTTGATGTCCATCTTCTGACTGTTCGTGCTGACACTCGCCCAAGGTAATCATTTTACAATAACTGGGCAGAGTCACCTGAACTGGTCAAACTTCCCTTAAAATCAATGTAGAATTTCAGTGTATTTTTCCCAAATCATCCCACTATTGTAAGTCTTCTAGAAGCAATACAAGATACCGAGTGCTAAGTGCTGGATTTGCAGCCACTGTTACATGCGTAGTGTCCACAAGACGAGGGGGCTCTGAGAGTGTAACGACCATGGCAAGGTCTGAGAAATCGTCTCCTGTTGCAGCGGAGTTTTGACACAGATCACCTCAGCACAGGACCCTGCTTTTCTTTCCCCACTTGAGAGGATATTTGTACCTTACAAGGTCCGTGTTCATATCATGCCAGACTTTTAAAAGCAACTCTCAATGAACACCCTGCATTCTCTCTTATAATCATCTTTAAAAAGTGTTTAGCCCACCTAACAGGCAAGTTCTTTGTTAATACCCAACAGAAACGCCACACACACATCTAACAGCTATTTTGTTTATGCTTTCCGGGGATGGCAATGGCTCGGAGGCATCACAAGCTCTCACAAATGCGCTGTGCTCAGTCCAGCCAGATGACGGAAGACTCACCTGGTTATTACTGTTGGCAGCTGATGAATTGGCCTGAGTGGCACTCGCTGACAGAGAATCGAGGAAGGCTTGGTCGGCCACTGAATTTCCACAAGAAAATGGGTCTTTTCCATCACTGGGCAAAATCTGAATATTAGAAAGAACCACAGTTACTTTCATAGATTAGGGTTATTTCAGAGTTAGAGTCTGAGGGCAAGCAAGAGTTGTCATCTATTATGGAAAAGGGGTTTATATTTTTAAAAGGTAAGCAAGCCCCAGAACATCTGTATTAACCATCCCTTTCTAGAAGTATGCAGAGTTCTAGAAAATGCAATTAATGCCAGCACTAACTTAAATCCTTAGATTTTTCTCATTCTTGTCTATTTTTAGAATCCTGAATACACAGTGCACCGAGGTAAAGCACAACATAAGTATAAGACAGGTGGACTGAGTCCAGGGGCCCATGAACCCTGTGGAACTCTACAGAAGAGGTTGGGGTACATGCACGTGCACATATTTCCGAGAGAAGGGCCCCAGATTTCATCAGATTCTCCAGAGGGTTCAAAACTCCCCACCCCAACTCTCGATCAGAACAACAGACAGACAGTCTTCCCATTCTGCAGGCAGTGCCCAGGTAAACATCCTCCCAGGGCATTATTCCTCTCTGCTGGAGAGGAACCATAGGCACCTTGTTCTTGTTCAGTTTTACTCCCAGGGCACCAGGCCACCTTAGTTTCAGTCACCTGAGTGGAAAGGCAAGCTCAGTACCCAGGACTCAATTTTGAGTGACCTACAGACAACCAGCAGGGGGCGCCAGGAGGCTGGCTCAGGGTGGGCTGGGGGGGGGGGGGTGTCAGCTGAGTGGGTGTGTCCCAGGCTGGGAGGCTCCTCCCAGATGCTGTAACACTATCCTTGGCATCTATGGGAACACAGCTTAAAACCAGGCAATAGGTCCCAGAAGTTAGTTCATCCAAGGCCCTCTGTCTACGGAAATGGGGAGAAGGAACTGAAGAGATATGTCCGAAACCAGCACAGAGAGAAGAGAACTACTTAAAAAAAAAAAAAAATCTTCTTAAACTTTGTGAATGAACTCTGTAATGTAAACAGTATTATAGGCAGCAGCTATTACACAATAAAACACAGGAAAAATAGGGGCATTTATTCAGAGTACTTAAAAGTTGCTCTCCCTAAAAGGAACTTAATCTAAATATGGAGTCACTCTTTGGAGCACAGGTCTATAGGTAATATTTTTTCTTAGCTCTACTTCAATGTATTGTTCACATTTTACATAATTACCAGGTATTACTTTTACAGTGGAAACTTTCTGATTAAAAATAAAGTTGCTACTTTCCATAATTCATAAAAAGACGTTTGACAAAGACCAGGTTTTACTATAGGACAATAAGTTCTTACTTCGACATAGTCTGTGGGAACAAGCCCTCGTTCTCCTTTGCTGTTTCTTCCTTCTAGCCATCCTCCACCAACATCCTAGTAACATTTAAAAAGAGAAAAGAAAAAAGACCAAGATTACAGTTGGAGTTGCCTGCAAAATTTTGCTTCGGGAGTTGTCATACAGGAAAAAATAATTAACGTAAAGCTCTTTATTCCCACCGATCTAACACTGTTCAAAATTTTAAATTCCTAAGGCTTCTCTTTTACTTTAGAAAATGATATAATCTGAAAACATTAAACAAGTAATGAAGATTGCAGAGTAGCCTATTCAACAGAACAGAATGCCATCATCGTGTAATTCCTTTCTATTTATCGGTTGGTGGCAGACTGGTGGCAGTCGGTTCGCAGCTCCGACTGTCAAGAGGCAGAAGGATACCACCCCCTCTGGAAGCCGTGATGTGCTTGGTGACCTCTATGGCCAACAGAATGAGGTGGAAATAATACGGGGTGAGTTCAGAGTCTGGCCTCAAGGGGCTTTGCACACTTTTTCCAAAAGAGCTGCTGTGGGAATAATCTGGGTTGCCGGATGATGACAAAAAAAGGCCCAATTGTTGCCCCAACCAAAGTCAGCCACCAGGAGGGGAATCGCCAGGCACATGCGTGAGTGCAGGTTAAAGCACTTGGCCCAGAGCTGCCCACCAGGTGACTGAAGACAGGAGAGGCATCTCAGGTCAGTAGAACCATCCAGCCAACCCATAAGTTCTTGAGCAAAGTGGCAAAAGGTTTTTCGATTAAGCCACTAAGCTTTGAGATTGCCTGCTGTTTAGGAAAAGCTAACCGATCCATGGTTCCTTAGCTCTTCTGGATAAACAATATTAAATAATAAAGTCCTCTATACCAGAATTCCCACTTTCCAATCTATTATTTCAACAAAGACCTACCTTTTCACCTTATAATAGTAAGAGTTGTCGTAAGTTCATAAATCGTGTCTTAGTTAATAACTACCTGAATCTAGATAACACATTCTTCTTCAAAAATCACTTTAAGCCACAACTTTGTCCATTTGTAACCATGACAGCAACTTAAATTCAATACTATTTTACCAAGAAACCAAGATGATTTCTCCATTAAGAAAAATCAGAAGGGTAAAGAATCTTTAATTTCTCCTATGATTAAAAATAGGACCTAGTTACTTATCTACACCTGGTGTATTATCTAAAGCTCATATACTGTTCCTACCCAGTGATTCTTTTCTGTATCTAAAGCACAGAAGACAAGTTTTGAAAACAGTACCAATATTAAGAAACCATCATTCTCTTGCTCATTCGCTGTCCTCTGTCCCTGGTCTCCGTGCTGCCCTCGGTCCCTCCCACCTGGGGGAGCCCCAGCATCTCCCCCTTTCCTTCCCAGTGCCTCTCGGTTGTCCTGGCAACCCTCCTCACAGGCTACTCCCTGAGGTGTCCAGGGAGGTGGCCTATTCCCAGCTCTTACCCCCAGCTCGGCATTTCCATTTTTATGACGCAAAGCTATAGGGAAGGGCTAATTATTCGCTTTTCTTCAAACTCCACACATCCAACAAGAAACTCATTTAACCTTTCCAAAGAAGCTCTTCTTCATGACTCGTATACTTTAATAAATCTACCATTCTCTTAGGTTAAAGGTCAGAGCCAAAAACCTTATGGATCCTTGCCTCTTTTCTCCCACCAGTATCTAACCTGGCACCAAGTCCTCTGGGGCTGACTCCACAAAGCCTGCCGTGTCTAGCTTTTTCCAACTCCTGTTGCTACCGCCGAAAGGCGCATCCCCAGACTCCAGCCACACCAGTTCGTTCAACATACCTCTGCTAGGTTAATTTCCCTGAAGTGCAGGTGTCATCTCGCCACCTGCCTACGACAGCATCAACAATAAAAACCAAGCAAAGCTCTTAAAAGAATCCACTACTTACAGATGAAGCCCAAGGTCTACAGCCTGGCCCACAGGTCCTATCCGATCTGGCTAAGAGCCAGTTTTCTTAGCCTGTCTGCTACTGGCCTACGTGTACCCTGTACCCTTGGGAACCCTTGTTTACATGTAGTGTTCCCAGCAGAGAGCAAGAGCAGAGGCTCAGAGGCTCAACAGATGTGGCTTTGAATCCTTGCCCCGCCACTAACAGGCAAAATGATCTTGAGCAAGTTGCTTAACCTCTATGTCTCATTACCCTCATTTGTAAAACAGAGATGAGAAGTCCTTAGCTCATGGAGTTCATGGGGAAAACACATTCAAGAACACACGTGTAGTATCAGCCAAACATCTGGCTCGTAGGGCTGTCAACCAACAATAGCTGTGACTTCCAAGAAACACTGAATACGTTCTAATCTCTGTACCTGTGATCTGGCTGGGATCTGGCTGGGATGTCTCTTTCCATTTCTGTCTGATGGAACCCCATCCAACTACCTTTAGAGGACTTAACTTTTATCAATGTTTATAAAATAGAGTCTTACCTCATCATCAATACTTCATAAGCGCCAGAAAAAAAATTCGTGTCGGTGTGAATGATCAATTTATTAAATCCTTAAGAGACAATCGGGTTTAAACCTAATAGTTGTCTTACCGGATTTGTAATTGTGATGATTTCTCCTTCATTAACCGTCAGTTCGTTATTTCCAGGTTCAGCAGCAAAATCATACATAACCCGAGCCTATTGGGAATAGAGACAAGCAGAGGAAGTTACAAACATAAACTTAACAGTAAAAAAAACAACCTTTATTGTCCACTTTGTAAACATGCTGGTAATGAACAAACACTTCATGGCTGTGGTTATTTTGAAATAAAGGAAGACATATCACCAAAATGATTCATCAGCCCTATTGTGAGGAAAAAGGACACCAAGAATGAGAGCCCCTACTGTTTTGGAAAGAAGAAGGGTGGCCCACGCTGCACTTAGAGATCAGCCCCCAAGGTGTTCTCAAAATACACTTGTTTCATCGGCGGGGGTGGGGGGTGGGGAGGGGTGGGAAGCACACCTTTTCTTTAAAGAGGTGAGAAGTGGAAATAGAGATATCGTTCATTCTGGGCCCACTCACTCTCAGGGACTGAAGGAACACACACACACACACACACACACACACACACACACACACACGTAAGATTCATACATGTTTAGATTATTCCCTGGCAGTGAAAATGTTCACTATGCTTTATCTAGAGCCACTGGGATGAATTTTAATAATGCAGTACCCCTGGCCAACTGAACTCAGAATTTCAGATGTGGGTGGCAAGATGTATTTACATACTTCTACTAGAATACTTCCTACTATGCAGTGATCTACACAGGGCTGTGCATACTGGCCAGGTAACCTAACAGCTGTGATTTGCAAACGTTCCCTGCAATAAAATCGTAACTTCGTGGAAAACTGACTAAAGGAAAGCTGTTTTGGTTGACGTGAGCAGCTGTGCAGAATTCCCAGGAATTCTGCCACGCACATATTCCAAGACAATCAGTGTTGTAAAAAACATGTCTTATATATACTTTTGTAGTATTTAGTGAATATATATTTTTAATGCACTTCAAATTCTAAATATTTGTCTTTCATGGATTATCTCATAAAAGAAGGTCCATCATAAACTGGGGATAACATGTACCTAGGAAGCATAGGGTTTATTTTCAAAGTAACTGTCCCAAGCAGCAAGTTCAAGTATATGCACAGGGCTAGTCAAACAGGACTAATGGAACTGCACTCACTTAACAAATATTTACTGAACACCCACCATATGGTGAGAACTGTTCTTGCCAGTGAACTCTCCCCACACTTGCTTAATGATGCCTGAAATCCTTAGAACAAGGATTAAGGATTCACATCTAATGATAAAAGGTTAAAGAAAAAAAAAATTCCAAATACTAATTTATTTTGAAACCCATTAAGAATAATAAGATGGACTGACGCATGAAAATGCAATAAAGCAGGTATAGCAGAATGTTATTTACAGAATCTAGATGGTAGGTTGATGGTGTTCAAAGGAAAAGGATTCTGATTTTTCTACATGGTTGAGATTTTTTTTTCATTACAAAACGTTAGAAGCAAATGCTAGTTTACTGTCTGTCAGTCACAGAATGGCATCCTCCTGGACTTCTGTCCAGAGAGGCTAGGAAGGGGGCTGAGGGGGCAGGTCGCAACCACTGAGAACTCTGTGAGCATGACAGCTGTCCTGAGGTCATTACAAGGACAACGAAACTGTGATGTCTTTTTTCTCATACAGCTGCAAAAGAAGATAGAATTCTTCTAGTCCCATTGGGGGGTACTTTTTAAAAACCATGTCACCCCAATCTCAATTCCTCATGCAATGAGGGCAGGTGCACATAAATGTGTGAGGGGGGTGAGGAGGGTCCTTGGGGCCAGGACACAACCCCCAGGGCTGCGGGCTTCCTGGGAAGGGCCCTGGTGTGCACACAAGAGCCAGACGTGGAACCTGCTGTTTTGTTATTGCTTTTTTTTAAGAATCTTGGCTAACAATTTTTTAATCCGGCTAAATCTAAGCCCCAATACAGAATACCAAAGCCTCTTCCTGTGTGCCAAAACTTGTGTATCAAACTTGTGACTTGGTGAAACAAGTGAAAACCTAAAAATGGACACCCCCTTACACATTTAAATATGACTGAACATTAGCCATGGAAAAGATGGCTGGAAACCATCTTTTGGTTTGGCATGGCATGGAAAAATGTATACAAACATTACAGGTTTACATAAACACTGATTTAAGCCTTATTAAAAAACAAACACCTAGAGATGCTTCTTAAAAATTAGAATGGGAAGAAATTTTGGAGAACAAAAGAACACAAAAGAGAACACAAAAAAAAGCACCTCCCCAAATGAGCGTAACATGTCAAGAGAAAACAAATTTCAGCAACTCCTCTGATCTTATCAAGTTCAGGTGGCCTGGAAGTGCTGTCTTCAAAGCCTTGGGGCGCTGTCCCCCATTACCTCCATTTTTATTCCCATCCTTGTATCTGGCTTCCGTCTGACTTCTCCCTCTCTCCCCCATCACCTCCCATTTCCCCCGTCTCTACCACTGACAGTATTTGAAGAGGCTCACCCCCACCCCCACTGCCCATCAGTCCCACTATGTTTCTTTCATGCTGCCTTTGACAGAAAAAGCCCATTTTTTTAAAAAAAATTTAACGTTTATTTATTTTTCTAGAGAGAGACAGACAAACTGTGAGTGGCGGAGGGGCAGAGAGAGAGGGAGACACAGAGTCCGAAGCAGGCTCCAGGCCCTGAGCTGTCAGCACAGAGCCCGACGCGGGGCTCGAACTCCCGGACCGTGAGATCATGACCTGAGCCAAATTCGGACGTCCAACCGACTGAGCCACCCAGGCACTCCGGAAAACTCCAGTCTTTGATACTGCTTTCCCCAGTACTGGCTACACTTTAAGAAATGATTCAAGTATTTTCGGGAGCTAAGTGTCTACACACATCCTGGGCAGATGATGTGATACCGTATGCTGAACACACGCCGTCAACAGTAACTAATCTCTTCAATAGCAATACCAGAAAGTATTTCAGACGAAGGTCAAGAGATAGTAGACAGCAGCCTTAAACACAAGCTCCATTATCTGGCTACAGGCAAATAAACATTAGCAGATCCAAAGCTCTCAACGTTCCAGGCACTGGAATACTAAACGTGCTGCCACACACCTGATATGTGCATAATCCATCATCCTTAACACAGATTTCCTTTTGAGAGAAGAGAGACAGGTATAAAAATATTCAGTCCTCTTGACCAGGTTGTAAACATCTACTATTCTGTCTGCTTCACATCTCTTCTTTCTGGAAACTGTTCCTGCCTTGACTCTAAGTGATTGGTGAGCATATAATCCGAACAGGAAGAATTCGAACTCTTTCCTAGAAATATACAGCTGCTGCGGAGCATGGATGGTTAATTTTCTCTGAAAATGTCGCCAATGGCTAACTAGTTGAGGTATGGAGAAGGTCCATCTTTGGTGGAGTGGAATGGCAGAGAGAGAGTGTCCCAAGGAGATCACTTGAAGGACAAGCCTGAGGCTACTTGTGCTTGTGGACCTCTCAGTCACAAGAGCCAATGGATTTTTTTGTGTGCCTACGCTAATGTGAGTTCAGATTCTGTCGCACAAACAAGAGATCCAAGCTGATACAAACCAATAATCCCAAACCACAGAATTTATTAAAAGGACATTCTAAATAAAGAGCAACACTAGATAGAAATATACTACTGCATTTCCTATTTTGCAAAACAAAAAACAAAACACTAGAACCTAAAATGAACAAGAAAGAATTAAACAGTTCAAGATGACCAAAAAACTGTCAGCAAAAAAGTCCATAAGGCAGTAAGAATGCAGAAGGCAAGCCCCCATTCTTAAGGATCCGATTCTCTGGTTTCACATAAATCACAATTAAATCTTTGGGGGAAAGCAGCCCATCTTCAGCAATGCAGCTACCTCATTTTAAAAACAGAGACACTCAACTAAAAGCTAAAAAAAAAATTCAAGGGATGGACAGATTTATTAATTTGACACCCTTGAGACCAGAAGTTTTGCATGTAAGTGATATTTCTATATAACTAGTTCACCTTTCCAAATGCCAAACTTGTTTTACTTAAGCACACTCATTTGACTTTTTGTGAAATCGTAGCTTATTCCTATGTCCTGTGGGGTTTTTTTTTTTTTTTCCAAATTTTCATTTAAATTCTAGTTAGTTAACACATAGTGTAATATCGGTTTCAGGAGTAGAATTTAGTGGTTTATCACTGACATATAACACCTAGTGCTCATCACAAGTGCCCCCCCTTAATACCCATCATCCATTTACCCCATCCCCACCCTACCTCCCTTCCACCAACCCTATTTATTCTCTATCATTAAGAGTCTCTTATGATTTCTTCCCTCTTTTTTCCCCATCCCATATGTTCATCTGTTTTGTTTCCTAAATCCCACATGAGTGAAATCATATGATATTTGTCCTTCTCTGACTTATTTCACTTAACACAATACACTCGAGCTCCACCTACAGTGTTGCAAATGACAAGATTTCGGGGTTTTTTTGATGGCTGAGTAATATTCCATTGTATACATATACCACATCTTTTTTATCCATTCATCAATTGATGGACACTAGGGTTGTTTCCATAGTTTGGCTATTGTTGATGATGCTGTTATAAAATCAGGGTTCACGTATCCCTTTGAATCTATATTTTTGTATCCTTTGGGGAAATACCTAGTGGTGCAATTGCTAGATCATAGGGTAGTTCTTTTTTTTTTCTTTTTAACATTTTGAGGAACCTCCAACTGGCTGCATCAGTTTGCATTCCCACCAACAGTGCTAGAGGGTTCCCCTTGCTCCACATCCTCACCAGCATCTGTTGTTTCCTGGAGTTAATTTTAGCCATTCTGACAAGTATGAGGTGGTATCTCATTGTGGTTTTGCTTTGTATTTCCCTGATTATGAGTGATGTTGAACATCTTTTCATGTGTCTGTTGGTCATCTGGATGTCTTCAGAAAAATGTCTATTCATGTCTTCTGTACATTTCTTAACTAGGTTATTTGGTTTTTGGGTATTGAATTTGGTCAATAAGTTTGTTTGTTTGTTTGTCTTTTACAGATTTTGGATGCCCTTTATCAGGTTATGTCATTTTTAAATATCTTCTCCTATTCAGTAGGCTGACTTTTAATTTTGTTGACTGTTTCCTTCATAGTGCAGAAGATTTTTAATCTTGATGAAGTCCCAATAGTTCATTTTTGCTTTTCTTTCCCCTACCTCTGGTGATTTGTCTAGTAAGAAGTTGCTACAGCTTATGTCAAAGAGGTTGTTGCCTGTGTTCCCTAGGATTTTGATGGTTTCTAGTCTCAAATTTAGATCTTTCATCCATTTTTAATTTATTTTTGTGTATGGTATAAGAAACTGGTCCAGTTTCATTCTTCCGCATGTTGCTGTCTAGTTTTCCCAGCACCATTTGTTGAAGAAGACTTTTTTCCATTGGATAGTCGTACCTACTTTGTTGAGGGTTTTTATCAAGAATGAATGCTGTATTTTGTCAAATGCTTTTTCGGCATATATTGAGAGAACTGTATGGTTCTTATCCATTCTTTTATTAATGTGGTGTATCACAATGACTTGTGACTACTGACCCATGCTTGTAGCCCAGGAATAAATCTCACTTGATTGTGGTAAATAATTCTTTAAATGTACTGTTGGATTCAGTTTGCTAGTATCTTGAGAATTTCTGCATCCATATTCATCAGGGATACTAGCCCATAATTCTCTATTTTGGTGGGGGTCTTTATCTGGTTTTGGAATCAAGGTAATGCTGGCCTCAGAGAATGAGTTTGGAAGTTTTCCTTTGACTTCCATTTTTTGTAACAGTTTGTGAAGAATAGGTATTAACTCTTCTTTAAATGTCTGGTAGAATTCCCGAGGGAATCCATCTGGCCCTGGACTTTTGTTTGTTGCAAGATTTTTGATTACTGATTCAATTTCTTGGTTGGTTATGGCTGTTTAAATTTTCTATTTTTTCCCGTTTCAGTCCCGTTTCAGTTCAGTTTCTATGTTTCTATGTTGTCCATTTCTTCCAGATTGCCCAGTTAGCACAGAATTTTTCATAATATTCTCTTATAATTGTATTTTTGTGGTGTTGGTTGTGATCTCTTATGTTCATGATTTCACTTATTTGGGTCTTTTTTTGACAAGTCTGGCTAAGGGCTTATCAATTTTGTTAATTCTTTCAGAGAATCAGCTCTTAGTTTCATTGATCTGTTCTACTGTTTTTTGTTTGTTTCTAGACTGTTTATTTTTTGAACTAATCTTTATTATTTCCCTTCTTCTCCTGGCTTCAGGCTTTATTTGTTGTTCCTTTTTTAGCTCCTTAAGGTGTAAAGTTAGGTTGTGTATTTGAGACTTTTCATGCTTTTTGTTGTAGGCCTGTATTGCCCTATACTTCCCTCTTAGGACCACCTTTGCTGCATCCCAAAGGTTTTAGACTGTCATATTTTCATCCTCATTTGCTTCCATGTATTTTTTTTTCTTTGCATTTCTTCTACAATCTCCTGGTTAACCCATTCATTCTTTAGAAGGATGTTCTTTAATCTGCATGTACTTGTGGTCTTTCCAAATTTTTTCTTGAGGCTTATTCCAAGTTTCATAGTGTTGTCGTCTAAAAATATGCATGGTATGATCTCAGTCTTTTTATACTTGTTGAGGGCTGATCTGAAACCAAGTATGTGATCTATTCTGGAGAATGTTTCACATGCACTCAAAAAGAATATGTATTCTGCTGCTTTAGGATGAAATGTTCTGTATATATCTGTTAAGTCCATCTGGTCCAGTGTGTCATTCAATGCCATTGTTTCCTTGTTGATCTTCTGCTTAGATGATCTATCCATTGTTGTAAGTGGGGTGTTAAAGTCTCCCATTACTCTTGAAACTTACCAATGAATTTCTTTATGTTTGTTATTAATTGATTTATATATTTAAATATTTGGGAACTTTCAAGTTGGGGATATAAATATTTACAACTGTTAGATCTTCTTGATGGATAGACCCCTTAATTTTGATATAATACCCTTCTTCATCTCTCATTACAATCTTTGGTTTAAAATCTAGTTTGTCTGATATAAGTATGGCTACTCTGGCTTTCTTTTATTGTTTGTTAGCATGAAACATGGTTCTCTATCCCCTCACTTTCAATTTGCAGATGTCTATAGGTCCAAAATGCATCTCTTGTAGGCAGCAAAGAGATGGGACTTGTTATTTTATCCATTTATCCTATGTCTTTTGATTGGAGCATTTAGTCCATTTACATTACATTGATTATTGAAAGATAAAAATTTAGTGCCATTGTGTTACCTGTAGAGTTGGTGTTTCTGGTGATGTTCTCTGTTCCTTTCTAGTCTTTGTTGCTCTTGGTCTTTTTCCCCCCATTCAAAGAGGCCCTTTAATATTTCTTGCAGGGCTGGTTTAGTGGTCATAAACTCCTTCAGTTTTTGTCTTGGAAACTCTTTATCTCTCCTACTATTCTGAATGACAGCCTTGGTGGATAAAGTATTTTGGCTGCATATTTTTCCCATTCAGCACATTGAACAGATCATGCCACTCCCTGCAGGCTTGCCAAGCTTCCTTGGATAGATCTGCTGTGAACCTGATCTGTTTTCCCTTGTAGGTTAAGGACTTTTTTTCCTTTGCTGCTTTCAGAATTCTTTCCTTGTCTGTGTATTTTGTGAATCTGACTATGATATGTCTTGTTGATGGCTGGCTATTGTTGAATTTAATGGGAGTTCTCTGTGCTTCCTGGATTTCGATGTCTGTTTTCTTCCACGGATTAGGGAAGTTTTCAGCTATAGTTACTCAAGTAAACCTTCTGCTCCTTTTTCTTTCTCTTCTTCTTCTAGGACTCCAATGCTACAAATATTATTATGCCTTCAGGAGTCTCGGAGTTCCCTAAGTCTACATTTGTGATCCAATACCTTTCCCTTTCTTTTCAGCCTATTTTCGATAATTTTATTTTCTATATCACGGATTCATTCCTCTGCTTCATCCATCTTCACTGTCATTGCATCCATTCAGCTTTGCATCTCGGTTATAGCATTTTTTATTTCGGCCTGACTAGTTTTTAATTCTTTTATCTCTGCAGTGGGAGTCTTTAGTGTCTCCTATGCTCTTCTCAAGCCCAGCTAGTACCCGTATGATTACTGTTTTAAATTCTGGTTCAGACATCTTCCTTGTATCTGTATTGATTAAACCCCTGACCATGACTTTCTGTTCTTCCTTTTGGGGTTAAATTCCTCCATCTTGTCATTTTGTCTGGGTCAGTTTTTTGGTGTGATTGTTAGGAAAGCCTGTTATATTCCTGCTCCTGAATGTAATGGCTATGTTACTAAGAGGTCAAAAAAAAGGTTGGGGGGTGATGGGAAGCTAGATCCTAGGTGTGTTTTGGTCTGCCTATAAAAGAAGATTTCCCCCCCCCCCCCAAAAAAAAGGGAAGCTAGATCCTATTTCCCCTAGAAGTGAAGCTTTGCAGCACTCTATGATCATCAGACTTGGTGCCTGTGAGGCATCTGAACAGGTCTTCTGGGGGTGGGACCTGCTGGACTGATTCTCAGGTGGACTTGCTCTAGTAGAGATGCACCTGCAGGGCATAGGCGGAGGTCGGGGGTGTGGGGGGGTGTTGGTGTAAGCAGCTCCAGCCCCCACTGGATGGCACTGAAGTCGGTCAACGCTGATGGGGAAGGGAAGGAATGGTGTCATCCTGCTCTTTTGTCCCTGGAGCCGGGAGCTTCCTCCACTTTTTAGGAAGCCCTCACAGAGAAGCAAACTATCACCTTTCTTGTGTCCCCAGCTTTTGTCAGACCCCTGCCTTCACCCTGCCGGCATCCAGGCTGTCTGCCTGCTGCGTGGCACAGTACTCCTGTGTTGTATCTCAGGCATACGGCTGGGTTTCCAAACTCCAAACTCCAAATTTTACCTGCGTGACACAGACCCACGCTGATACTCTGGGGGAGAGTCCTGCCACACTTTTTGCTGTTTGCCAGTTTGTCCTGGAAAAGCGGTCACAGGATCATGCAGCAGTTGGGAGTTTATGGTAAAGCTCTGCACTAAGTTGGCGCCAAGATTTGCTGCCCTCAGCTGGTGTCTCTGTTCCTATGCTAGGAAACTGGGCAGCACACTGGTGCCACTGGTTCTTTCTATCCCCAGAGAGGCCGCCACTCCCAAATGCACTCCAAGCAGGGGAACTGTTTGTCCCCGTGTGACCCAGGGGATCCTCAGGCTACACTGTCCACCCCTGGGTCTCCACCCTCCTTCCCACAGGAGCACCGCCTGCCAGACACTAGCAATGGCGCAGACTTGTAAAGCTTCAGACTCTGCGCTCTGCTGCTCATGACAACGTGTGGCAGAAGCCCCTCTGCTTTTCCCAGTCAATGGTCTTGGGGAAGAGTGTTCCGTGTGCGGTCCACTATGCACGCTTTCACTATTTCTCTCTCTCCTTTCTCTATGGTCAGGGCTCCCTCCCCACTGCAGCATCCACAGTTGTCTTCTCCCCCAAACCAACCTTCTGTAGCCCCTACCCTCCCCAGTGTGGTTTTTTTCACCTCTGGTTGTGTAGTTTTGCTCCCTCAGTCCTCAGATTAATTTCTTGGGTGTTCAAAATGATTTGACATTTATCTAGCTGTGTTTGAGGGATGAGGCAAGCTTAGGGCCCCCCACTCCTCCACCACTTAACTCCTCTCTGTATCTCATTTTTACATAACCAACAAGATCATCAGAAAAAACAGAACTCCCTTTAACAGACTCTGAGAGCATTATGACATCCTTTATATATATATTTGTCCTTATTCTAAATGATTAAGACTTAAATGCTTTTCAGTTTATATCAATCTGTGATTTCATTTAAATCCTGGCCCGTGCTTGTTCAGTTGTTATTTTGAATCAAATAGAGAATCTTAAATTATCCTGTAAAATTGCATCTTGTTAGATTTAGCCATTGTTCCAACCTACTAAGTTTTCTGAATTCTGAAGCTGTCATCCAACTATATCCAACTATCCCTTAGCGCTTCCTGCCAAGAGTCATCAGAAAGCCTGATAAGCATGCTTTTCATAGCTTCACCTGTGTCATTAGTAAAACTGTTAACGCATGGCAGGGTTGAGGTCCAAGACGGCCATGAACATTAAGACACTCTCCCAGAGGACGTGGATCAATTATCACGTTTTAGGTAAGTTGCTCTTGAAATTTCTAAAGAAGGTGTAGGGACAGAAGGCAGGCCACCCCAAGATGGGCCACTCTGGTGTGAAGATTATTCTCAGTTGAAGGCAATGGGGACCCCGAGGGCTCAGGAGAAACTCCTGCCTCTCCCTTAACTGCACAGAAAAATCTAGAGTGGGGGTCTTTCTAAGAGTTATTTCCTGAGATAAAAATTTTTTTCTATCAGAGTTGTCCTCTTATTTATTTTATTTATTTGGGGGGGGGGGGCGTGTGTGTGTGTGTGTGTGTGCGCACACGCGCGCATGCAAGCTGGGGAGGGGGGAGAGGGAGAGAGAATCCCAAGCAGGCTCCACACTCAGCATGGAGGCCGATATCAGGTCTCAATCTCACGACCCTGGGATCATGACCCAAGCTGAAATCAAGAGTCAGATGCTCAAATGACTGAGCCACCCAGGCACCCCTCACTGAGATAAATGTTATCTGAGTGACCCATCTGTAAGGCAGGCCAAACATCTAACGACTAGGTAAATAGTCCTCTCATTGCCCTGTGAAGTGCATTCCTTCCCTCAGAAGTCCCAGACCCCTGCCCCCTTCTCCTTAGTTCAGAACGACATATTTGAGGAGAACTTCAACGACCTCCACTTTGACCTCAAACTTTCTAAGCGATTCAGTTCTTCTGTCCAGTTTATCTCTTAACTCATGGGAACCAAAACCACCCCCTCAAGCAAAAAGGTCTGCCCTCAGTCAGCAAGACCCCACATGACTGACCCCAACATGTGGGGTCTTGACTGATGACTGACTTGACCTTCACAGCCCACCTCTGCCTCACATTTTTCTTATATAAACCTGGAAGTACTTTTGGCACTCTGGACACAGTCTGAGATGCTCGTCTGCTGGCCTCCCAGTGGTGGTCTCGGTGAAATCAATTCCTTTCTTGTTTCACCACATCTCGTTTCTCTGCCTTTGGATTTTGTCAGGGGTGAGCAGCTAAACCTCATCTGTTTGGGGACCCTGGAGCCAGGTGCTCTTATACCCCTGGGCCCCAGCTACATATATATTTCATTTTGCCGGTCTCTGGAATTTCCGTATCTGTGTGGATTCCCCATACATATGCTATTAAATTGGGTTTTTCTCCTGTTAATCGGTCTCATGTTAATTAGATTCTCAGTCCGGCTAGAAGGGCAGGAAGAATTCCTATCTGACTGTCGGTGTAGGTGGCAAGATGCTTTAACTCGCTAGCCACCATTCCCCAGCACACTGCTGAGGCTGACAGATCCCAGGACAACTGACAAGCAGCCACAGAAAGTGAGATTTCCCACATCAGCTTCCCGGAATCTCCCCCTGCAGAGTGGATGGGGCAACACTGGTGAGAATCCTTTACTCGCCTTCTAAATTGAGCTTAGCAGGAGAAAAGGTTTGCAGAACTAGTTCCTTGGGCTTAGCGACTCTTTGGTTAAATTTGGTAGAGTACACATTGGTTACTCATCCATTTCCTCCCAGAGATGGTCTTTGTTTTCCTTCGTCTGTGCCTTTTGTCTGTCATCTGTTGCTAAAGGCCATCTCGGAAGCCAAAGCCACAAAATTGGTGGGCATGGGCGAGCACTTAAAAGCTGCTAGACCCTCAGGAAGACTCCTATGATAGGACCAACTGGTCACATAACAGGGTAGACAGACACTAGGTCACCTGCCACCTGCAATGAGGTACACTCTAAAACAACAGTCTCCAAACCAACAGCACATCCCTCTTAGTTATTAGTGTGGCTTAAGGAAACCTAAGGCTTAGATAAAGCTGTTAGATTTTTCCTTTTATCTTGTTCTATGTCCTAGGAGCTTGGCTTTATGACCAATGGGAATATTCTCTTTGGTCTCCACCATCCAGAGGGTGCACTTGGTGGCCAGTTGAATAGGCTGGGGATCCAAGCCTCCTTCTCTCTGTCCAGCTGTGCCAGCTCTCAGGGGTATCTGTCATGAGAGGTTCCAGTCCAGAGGAACCTGTGTCATCTCAGCCTTCATTGCTTGATTAGCGCTGGGAAGTCCCATTCCGGGAGCATCTGCTTGGTGTTGAATTAGCGGATCTGGGACTGGAGGCATCTCGTATTCTTGTGGGAGGCTCAACATGGCATTGTCACCACACCACCCTTACTGCCGCCTGTGCCTTTGCTTTCCTAGGCTAATTTTAGGAGTAAACTTTTGGACCATGGGAGCTACATCATTTATGCCCTCTGGATGCCTCTTGCATCTTTGGTTAAACCACTAAAAGGCGTATTGGTTTGAGTTGCTATTAATAGATCCAACTCACCAATGGCCAGACAATGGATCCTTTAAATAGGCTATATTTAGATTAAAAAAAAAAAAAAAAAAAAAAGCTCTCAATTGTCTTATTAATGTAATGGCTAGCCTCAGGGACTCCCTTGACCAGATAAAACAACAGAAATTAGCCTTAAGATTTAAAAATAAATATCCACATCCAAAGTAAATTCCAGGCTCATCTGCCTGTTTTAACTTCCCTTTCCCTACAAGATTTACAGAGATCACTCTGGCCTAATCTCTAGGCTCTAAGGTTGCTTATGTAAAAGCTGAAAGCCAGAAAATCTCAACAAAAGCACATGAGACTGGCAATAAGGATTGCTTTGCTCCTACTTTCCAGGGCTCTGTGATCAGGGTTTACTGAAGAGTAGGCATTCCTGTACTATGTCCTTTGCAGGTATATCCTAGACAACCCCCTGCAAAAGAATTTGCATCCTCTGAACAGTGTCGGATCTTTTAAATTATGAAGTACCTTTTACCTCTACTTTCAAATGACCCCACTGAATTCAGAAAGTAATCAGAAAGGCTATTTGACTATATTCACAACTTTCCCTTCACTGAGGAAATAGATGACCAAAATTTCTCCTAGGCCCTTATACACATGACACTGCAAAAGGCCAATGTTTAGGGACTAACAGAAGCCAAGGGTAAATTTTGTATCCAGAAAAATGCTTACTGAAATGCTTTGTACATACTTTACAAAGGCAGAAACCTCTTGGTTCCCATTTTAAAGTTCTCCCTGATAGTTAAAAATGTGAGTCAATCTCTTGATACTCAGGCTCTAATCCAGGTGTTTGGGGAATTAGGAATAACTGCCTTTATTTTACAAATCTCTCTAAAACCAGAACTACAACTCTAGAAACAGGTGAAAGTTCACCTATCTTTACCAATCTCCAAACCTTACCTATTCCTCTCAAAATGTGTGTGTACGTATTATAAAAGATCAGGATATTGGAACTAAATTCTGTACCTTAAAAACGTAAATTTTACTTAAAAAAAATTTTTTTCTCTTTTATTCAAGGGGCAGTCGGGGAGAGGGGCAGAGGGACAGAAAGAGAATCTCAAGCACGCTCTGTGCTCAGAGTGGACCCAACACGGGGCTTGATCCCACGACCCTGGGATCGTGACCTGAGCCAAAATCAAGAGTTGGACACTCAACTGACTGAGCCACCCAGGCCCCCCCAAAAAGTAAATTTTAAATGACAATCACCTTGAAACTCTTTTAAAAAAAAAACTTTTTTGAAATTCTTTCTCTGTCCCTTGAAATTAATAATCTTATGTCTTTGAAATGTAAACACAGCCCACAATCTCCTGAAACTGAAGAAAAAAAGAGAGAAGTATCTTAAATTGGGCCTGTAATGTCCTCTCCACAAATATTAGTAGAAACAAAATTAAGGGGCGCCTGGGTGGCTCAGTCAGTTGGGCGTCCGACTTCGGCCCAGGTCATGATCTCACGGTTCGTGGGTTCAAGCCCCGCGTCGGGCTCTGTGCTGACAGTTCAGAGCCTGGAGCCTGCTTCGGATTCTGTGTCTCCCTCTCTCTCTGCCCCTTCCCTATTCACACTCTGTCTCTCTGTCTCTCAAAAATAAACATTAGGAAAAAAAAAAAGAAAATTAAGATTTTGTTTACATCTTGCCTGTGTATTTTTGTGTGTGTCCGTGTTTTCTCTACCTCTGGATGATATTGCTAAAATTAATTTGTAAAAAACCTTTATTTAGTTGATCTGAAGGCAAGCACTTATAAGGATTGGCCATCCTAAAACTCAGAAAGATAGAAACTAACTCAAATGTTTTTCAAGTTCATGTGACCTGGGACAATATGTGGTATGAAAGCCAATTTAAGGTTGCTGGTTTAATTAAAGCAGACATGTATTTACAGTTATCAGCATTAAATATAAACTTTCATTCTGCTTGTGTTTACTAAAAGTCAAATAAACTTATGGTATCTCTGTTGTAAAATATGTCAGAGGAAAAAAACTCAGAATAACAACTGACTTTGTCTAATGCCTCATGAAGTTTTACGGGTAGGCTAAGCATAACTGTTAAGAACAAGTAAATTAAATAGATGTAAATAAAATAAGAAGGTTTGTAGCTTTTAAATAGCTTCCAAAATCTTTGGTAACCTAAAAACTTAAAATTTCACGAAGTTAAATGATGAGTAAAATTCACTGATTGTCTAGATCATTTCCAATTAAGATAAAATAATGAAGCATTAAGTAATCTACTTCTGTCTTACTCCAGAGAAACTAAGGATACGTTTGGGTCTGTTAATAAATATACTTTGTGCTTTATTGTACTATGAAAAAAATTCATATAAAGTATGAAACTGCCAATCTAAAGAGTTCTGGTGTAACAATTCACAGTTGCTTACTACTCAGTTTTCACTAGAAATTAAGGTTTCTAAGCACTAAGAATTCTAACAAATATAATTAAGAGCACTGGAAATAATAAGGGAAACAACTTGGTATGTGAGGAAAATGGGATGTGCTTTTGATAACAAAAAGTATGAGGAATAAAATACATGTTTGTTAAGGAAAAAGAAAAGAATTTTGTCCTCAAGTGAGACTAGTTATTTAAAAGGGTAAAGTTTAGGACAAAATCCGAACGTGAAAAAGAAACGTGTGTAAGGTTTACAGAGAAACACTCTTCAGAAAGAAACTTTACGTGTGGCCTGTACTGGCTAAGATTAGGATAATTTCAAATAAGTAAATGAGTTTTAATATCAAAAGTACCCTGGTGCAATGTTTTAGTTTTTTTCTTTGTTAACGGTACAAAGTTCTTTTGAACTATTATTGGTCTACAATTTCGTAAGAAATTGTAAACAAAGGTTTTTCTTTACCTTTTAAGTTCTCTAACAATTATTCCATGTTTGCCAAAATAATTTCTTATGTTTATCAGCTCTTTGATTACTTAAGAAAACTGAGTCTTAATATGAAAAGAGTTCAATTCTGCTCACAACTATGTAATCTTCTGTATTGGTTTTTGAAATCTTGTACTGTCATTGTGGTTAAATGAATAATTAAATATTTTTTCAAAATGACTTGTGATTCTATTTAATCAACTATCCAAATCTTTTGATATTTTCTGACATACTTCCCAAAACCAAATTCTAAAATAAAGTCTTTGACCACAATCTGAGGTGTTACAAAGGGCCCATGGAACGTTTCAAAGACTTGAGAAATTAAACTAATCAGGCTTATTTGGTATGTTAAATTACACGGGGAGCACTGTCAAAAAAGTGATATTAAACTCTCCTACATTATACTTATGTAGATATGTTATTAAAGTTAAGTGTTGTAAAAATTACATGAAACTCCTAGAAATCTGATGTCCTGGTGTGTTATTATCCTGAAGCGTATGTCACAAAAATAACCCAATCTCCTTACCAATTGCTTGTAGTGAACTCTAATCAAATCTTCAACCACGGCCATTTTTATGTAAGTTTATCGTTTACAGACAGTAATACTTTTTACTCAGATGCCTCTACAAAAGCTTCCTGCAAATGTGTTTCATCTTCAATGAGACACATGGAAAAAAACTCTGAGTACAGGTTTCTGATAACCTGCAGATCGTAAAACTGAACTGGGTAAAAATTTCTGGAACTAGCGGAAGAACCGGATTCGAGCAGAAGAATTAATAACGTGGGACCGAAATTGAGGAAGACAATTACACTTTTTATGATTTTTTGCTTGGAACATTGCTGACTTTTTAAAAATGTTTTGGTTTTTTTCCAGATTTAAGAAGACGTTTTCTCTTAAGCTAATCGACTTACTGCGATTTGATAAAATACACCTTTTTGAACAAACTGAAACTTTTCTTTTCTCCCTATCTGAACCCTCCGGAACTCAGAAACTCTCAGTGAGTATTCTTATATGCTTATGGCAATCTATTTCTTTGCATAAGTTCAATACGAATCTGTTCTCCTTATGACAGGACACCAATGGAAAAAATGGTATTATCACATGGTATTACCACATGGTATTACCAAATACCAAAGAGTATTACCAAAGCTTCAACTGGAATGTCGTATTTGAGAGACACGCGCAGACTCAGATGTGACCGGACAGCTTTAGGGAACTAACGTTGACTTCATGGAACCAATAACGCTCCCCTGGAAATATCAGCCTGGTACCTAGCTTCCAGAGTTCCCAGCAGCCTGACTACCACAGGGGTAACTTGGAGAACACACCTGCGTCACCACCTCAGGAAATGAACAAGATTATACTGACCTGTTGTCAGGACTAAGAGACCGGTTCAATGGGATAAAACAACCTATCAGCTCAACTTTTTAATGTGTGAAACTTCAGGGAAGTTTCAGGAGGAAGCCGTAGGGGCTAAGAGCAGGCCACCCCAAACTGGGCCACTCTGGCATGGGGATTATTCTGAGCTGAAGGCAAGTGACCCCGAAGGTTGAAGAGAAGCTTTTGCTCCTCCCTTAACTACACAGTAAAATCTACATTGGGGGTCCTTCCCAGAATAAGGGTATTCACGGAGATAAGTTTTATCTGAGTGACCCATGTGTGAGGGCTGGGCAAACATCTAATTACTAAACATCTGGTCTTCTTATCACCCCGTGAAGCACATTCCTTTCTTCTGAAATCCCAGACCCCCACCCCCTTCTCCTTAGTTCACAATGACACATACACCTCACTTTGCCGGTCTTTGGAATTTCCACGTCTGTGTGGATTCCCCGTACATATGCCATTAAATTTGATTTTCTCCTGTTAATCTGTCTGACAATTTCTCCTGTTAATTGTCTGACAATTTGATTCTTGGTCCAGCTAGAATGACCCTTAAAAGACAGGAATTCTTGCTCCCTAACAAAGGAAATAGTCTGTTTCCTTAAATGTTCACAAGCAATGTGTTTATTATCTATTCAAGAATATAGTCAAGGGGCACCTGGGTGGCTCAGGTGGTTAAGCATCCGACTCTTGATTTCGGCTCAGGTCATGATCTCACATTCATGAGATCAAGCCCCGCATCAGGCTCCGAGTGCTGGGCGTGGAGCCTGCTTAAAAGAGTCTCTCCCCTCCCTCTCCCCATCTCCGTGTCCTTACCTCTAAAATAAGAGAAGAATATAGTTAAGATGTTAAAGTTTTGTTAAGGTTTTATTTTAATAGTTGTTCTATAAAAGATCTTTTTCCAAAAGAAATTTCTACAAAGAACCAGAGTAGCCATTAAGAATGGCTGAAAACTTTTCTTACGCAAAAATGTCAGGAATGAACTACCACGGTGAAATTAACATGCTCTGTAAATGTTTTTCCTAAAGTGGGCTTTCATCTGTTTTCCTGAAATATGATGCACTTAAAGGAATTTTTTAACTAGTGGTCAATTCGATGAGCAATTTGGGAAATTTCCACAGAAAGAAATGTAAACAGAAACAGCTCACAGAGTACAGGAATACGAATTTCCAAGACATATTTAGAATAATCTTATATCTGAGTGTAGCAAAGGGCAAATCAATTACATAATCACAAGAGGAACAGAAAAGTTTTAAATAGCGATCATAAATAAATCACATTGTACCATCCGCTTCCACCTCACTTTCCCCTCCCTGTAGTCCACGTATGGATAATAGTTCTGGAAAAGCACTTGAGCCAAGGAAATTCTCTGAACGGAACCAAACCAAACGGCTAGAGACTGGGATGACTTTAAGCGACTTTCTCCCCAGACTCACCCAGATCCAAGCTTCTTTGGTACCGTACATGAGACCAATCAGACAAAGGTGTTTTAATAGTTATCTGATTAGGTGGCATCAAACTGGCCATACCACACATAACATCACTATGACCAAGTAATACGCCAAAACAGACACTTAGGACACCCGCACGTGACTGCCTGTTCTGCCCACTGCTTCGTAACTGCACATACACATTTAAAGTTACCTGGATTTTTTTATTTTTAAGGCCATATCAAAATGGCTTCATCATACTAAACACTTTGATGTGGTTGCTTGAAATTGGGGTCGGTTTTCCTTTTTCCGTAAAGGGTGAGGTACTAAACATTTGAACTTTTGCAGGCCATGCAGTCTCTCTGCTGCCGTAGTGCAAAAGCTACCATACGCAATAGTGCAATAAATTAGTGTGGCTGCATTCAAATCAAACTTTATTTACAAAAAACACATGGCAGGCCAGATCTCGCTCAGGGGGCCATAATCTGATCTCTATATCATGGCTGGGAACACAATTATTATAAAAAAGTCATTAATATATATTGCATCAGTCATAGAAGAATCTTTGTAATTCATGTCACAAAGGGTTACTCTAATATATAGAGCTTCTAGAACTTAAGAAAAAGACCAGGAACCCATAAAAATAGGCAGAGGAGCAAACAGTTCATAGGAAAATATAAATGGTACTTACACATATAAAAAAAAAGAATGCTCGATTTCACACATAAGGAAAGGCAAATTCATTTGGAAGATGTTGCCAGATCTCCACTAGGGACTGTACCATTTAAACTATTACCAGCAACATATATATGAAGGTGATTGGCTGTCTACAGTTTCACAGACAGAATAAATTACCCAACTTCTGGATTTTTGCCAATCCAGTAAGGGAGAAATGCTGTCTCAGCATAGTTGTTTTTTCTTTTCAAAGGAATGATAGCTTTTATTTTATTTAAATTTTAGTTAGTCAGCAGTGTAATATTAGTTTCAGTTGTACAATATAGTGACTCAACAATTCCATTATGTCACCCAGTGCTCATCACACCAAGTGGCCTCCTTAATCCCCATCACCTATTTAACCCATCCCCCCCCAACCATCAGTTTGTTCTCTATGGTTCAGAGTCTGTTTCTTTTTTTTTAATATATACTTAATGTTTTATTTTTTGAGAGAGACAGCACACACGAGTCGGGGAGGGGTAAAGGGGGGGCGGACAGAGGATCCGAAGCAGGCTCTATACTGACAGGCTGACGGCAGTGAGCCTGATGTGGGGCTCGAACTCATGAACCATGAGATCATAACCTGAGCCCAAGTCAAACACTCAAATAAATGACTGAGCCACCCAGGCGTCCCTAGAGTTTGTTTCTTGGTTTGCCTCTCTTTTTTCCCCTTTACTCATTTGTTTCTTAAAAATCCACATGAGCGAAATTATATGGTATTTTTCTCACTCTTATTTCAGTTAGCATAATACCCTCTAGCTCCATCCACATTGTTGTAAATGGAAAGATTTCTTTCTTTTTTATGGCTGAATAATACCCCATTTTCTGTGTGTGTGTGTGTGTGTGTGTGTGTGTGTGTGTGTGTGTACACCACACCTTTATCCATTTATCAGTCGATGAACATCTGGTCTCTTTCCATAATTTGGCTATTGTTGATAATGCTGCTATAAATGATGGGGTCCAAGTATCCCTTTGAATCTGTATTTTTGTAGCCTTTGTGCAGATACTTAGTAGTGCAATTGTGGATTGTACGGTAGTTCTATTTTCAAATTTTGAGGAACCTCCATACTGCTTTCCAGAGTGGCTGCACCAGTCTGCATTCCCACCAACAGGGCAGGAGGGTTCCTCTTTCTCCACATCCTCACCAACACCTGTTGTTTCTTGTGTTGTTGATTTTAGGCATTCTGACAGGCATGAGGTTTATCTCACTGGAGTTTTGATTTGTATTTCCCTGATGATCAGTGATGTTGGGCATCTTTTCATGTGCCTGTGGGCCATTTGGATGTCTTCTATGGAAAAATGTTTATTCATGTCTTCTGCCCATTTGTAAAATAAATTATGTGTCTTTGGGGTGTTGAGTTTTAGAAGTTCTTTACAGATTTTGGATACTAACCCTTTATCAGATATGTCATTTGCATATATCTTCTTCCATTCTGTAGGTTGCCTTTTAGTTCTGTTGTTTCCTTCACTGTGCAGAAGCTTTTTTTTTTTTTTTTTAATTTAAATTTTAGTTAGTTAACAGTGCAATATTGGTTTTGGGAATAGAACCCAGTGATTCATCACTTACATACAACACCCAGTGCTCATCACAAGTGCCATACTTAACGCCCATCACCCATCTAGCGCATCTCCCCCCCATCACCCTCTATCAACCCTCTGCTCTCTGTCATTAAGAGTCTCTCTTGTGGCTTCTTTCCCTCTCTTCTTTTTCCCTCAATAAAGTTTTAAAGATAAATTTACCCTTTGACTCAGAAATTTCTTTTGGTCGGTGTCTGGGTGGCTCAGTCAGGTTAAGTGTCTGACTCTTGATTTCAGCTCAGGTCATGATCCCAGGGTCATGGGATTGAGCCCTGCATCAGGCTTCACGCGAGCATGGAGCCTGCTTAGAATTTTCTCCCTCTCTCTACCTCTGCCCCCTCTCCCCCACTCGCGCACTTTCTCTCTAAACTAAAAAAGAAATCTCATTTTGGACTCCATTCTCTAGACGCAGAATGTGTACCAGTGAAAACATAGCACTGTTTTTCATATAAAGAGACTATAGACAACCCTAGTGTCTTGCAATAGGGAACTGTTATATCACGAGAGAGTATTACGCAGCAATAAAAGAATAAGAACAATCTCTATGTGCTGACATGGAAGGAAAATATCACTAAGTGAGGAAAGCAAGCCACAGAATAGGGCATAGAGAATATTACTTTTTTTTCATACGTAGATTGATATTTATATTTGCCAATATTTCCACCAAAAAGCACTAGATAAACAAATTATTTTTAAACTGGTTACCTATAGAGATGGGAGAGGAAAAGAGTGGATTCCTCTCAGTGGATTCCTTTTCACATCATTTCCATTTTTGCTGTATACACGTACCACCCGCCCAAGAATTCTAAATTAAAACGGGAAGAGGGAGACACCATTTATAGTAGTAACAAAAAATAGAAACCTATCTGGAAAAAGCCTTAAAACGTTCCTGAAAGACACAGAAAGCTGGAAAAACTGGGGAGTGTGGCAGATTGCTTGCAAAAAGGGCCACAATAAATCTTCGTATCCCTAGATCCTTTTGCAGGGTGACTCTGCCAGTCCTCCCATTGAGAAGGGAAGGCCATTTTTCCACCTCTGGACTCTGGTCTTGTTCATGTGCTTGCTGCCTTGGCCAAGAGAGTAACAGCAAATGTGACAGAAGAAAGGCATGAAAACACTTGCACAACCAGGGTGGCCCTCTTCTGTTACCAGGATCGCCTCTGCGACCACTTAATCAGCCCGGGTTAGCTTCTACAGGGGACGCCATCCCACCCCAGGCATCCGAGCTGTACAAGGTGAGACCCCAACATGGGGGGAAGGCCACTGGAAGCTTCTCCAGCCTCAGCTGGGCTTTCCAGACCACAGGAGCCACCCACAGCCAACCCATAGAGCTAAAGAAAAGGTAGGTCTTTGTTGTTTTAAGTTACGAGGTCTGCAGGTATTTTGTTAGACCAGAAAAACTAATTCATGCAAAGAACCTTCCCACGTTTTAAGATGGGAGGCTCCACTGAGACAGCAACTCTGTCACAGATTTTAATAAAAAGATGAACAGATTTTTTTTTTTTCTGAAACAGAACTGATCCTAAAATATGTTTGGCCATATAAATACATAAAAATAAAAAAAAAATCATCAAAAAAACAAGCAGAGAAGAGAAAAAGTAGAAAGTCCACAACTAGTCCCAATGTATAGTAGTAAGTACCAGTATAATAAGTAGTATGAGGGCATTATATTGCTTTACTGTAAGTGAGTTGATCGGGGGGGGGGGGAGTGAATCCCTACCTCATGCCCTATACCAATATAAATTCTAAGATGGACCAAATATTTACAAGAAGAAAGAAAAAAAGAGAGAGAGAAAAGGGAGAGAGAAAAAGTGAGAAAGAAAAAAAATCACATAGCTAGTGCCCAGATTAGAATCTTCAAATAGCACATTTCACTAAAAGGAATCAGATTTACTTAGAGAATTGGCTGGTTTCAGGTCAATTTCAGGTCTCTCTCTGCCCCTCTCCCACTTGTGCTCTCCCTTTCTTTCTCTCAAAAATAAATAAACTTAAAAAAAACAAAGAAAAAAGAAAACAAGAACACATGCACAGCATACATAGATGGGCCCAGAACATCTTTTCCTATCAGATATCAAAGACACTCGCCAAACCTGCTAAGACAGTGTTGAAAGGACACAGGCTCCAACTTGCAGGGGAGCTCGCTACCCAAACAAGAGGCAATACAAGCAACAATAAGGATAAAGGCTGCAGTGGACTGAGCATCAAGTTTACTTAAACCTGAGAGTTCAAAATGATAAAAATAACGGGTCACAATTATATGATATGAGGGAACCAATGCATTCTGAAAGCTGGTAAATAAAGTTGGGAAAAATCTGGCATTTATCTTGTCCCTTTTTTACAAACTGTACCACTAAGGAATCAAGTAACAGATAAGTTTCCCTTTATAAAAATATTCTAGGGGCGCCTGGGTGGCGCAGTCGGTTAAGCGTCCGACTTCAGCCAGGTCACGATCTTGCGGTCCGTGAGTCCGTGAGTTTGAGCCCCGCGTCAGGCTCTGGGCTGATGGCTCGGAGCCTGGAGCCTGTTTCCGATTCTGTGTCTCCCTCTCTCTCTGCCCCTCCCCCGCTCATGCTGTGTCTCTCTCTGTCCCAAAAATAAATAAAAAACGTTGAAAAAAAAAATTAAAAAAAAAAAAAAATAAATAAAAATATTCTAGCTAACGCAAAATGGTAGAGCCACTATGGAAAACGGTATGGAGATTTCTTAAAATATTAAAACGAGAAGTACCATATGATCCAATAATTCTACTCTTGGGTATTTATCCAGAAGAACTGAAATCTGGATCTCAAAGAGATATTAGCACACCCATATTTACTGCAGCATTATTCATAATAGACAAGATATGGAAACAAACTAAATGCCTTTTGACAGATGAATGGATAAGGAAAATGTGGTATTTTAAACTAGGCTTTTAAAAAGAAGGAAATTCTGCAAAATGCCTAAACATGGATGAACCTTGAAGATAGCTCATAAATGAAATAAATGAAAAGGGAGTAATAGAATTAGAACATCATTTTCAATCCCTAATACTTTAATGCATCTAAGCATAGTGCCTCCGAAAGACAGCCAGAAATTATTTGCCTTCTGATGGAATACAATGCCAATTACGAAATCGACTTGAAAAAAGAATTTGCATCTTATGGACACTCTAAATCCTAGTACCAATTTATAGGAAGTATAAAGAAATATATTTAACTATGCAATGAGGATGTGATAGGAAAATCCATATGTAGGAAGTTACAGAATCCATTTTCTCTAACTAACAAATCTCAAAGACAAAAACAAGCCTGCTGGGGGTGGGAGAACAGGGGAACCCATAAATAAAAAGATTTCAGAGACTGATCCCAACTGCAATATACATAGACTTTATTTGGATTCTGAGATCAACAAAATGCAAAAAAAGGTTATGATAATAAAAAAAACTGAATACTTAAGAGCTATGGGATATTTAAAAAGCATTCAATTTTCAGGTATCAAAATGGTATTGTGGTTATATATTTTTTTTAATTTTTAAAACTTCTTTTAATCTTTATTCACTTTTGAGAGAGAGACAGAGCACGAGCAGGGGACGAACAGACAGAGAGGGACACACAGAATCCGAAGCAGGCTCCAGGCTCCGAGCTGTCAGCACAGAGCCCGATGCGGGGCTCAAACTCACGAACCATGAGATCGTGACCTGAGCCGAAGTCGGACGCTCAACCGACTGAGCCACCCAGGCGCCCCTTGTGGTTATATTTTTAAAGTACCGCCCATCTTTAGAGAAATCCACTGAAATATTTACAGATGAAGTGACAAGAGATCTGGCATTCCTTCAGAAAATGCAAGAGCAGGGGAAGTTGAGGGGTCTGGACCAAACAAGAGGAGTCAATAGTGGTTGAAGCTGGGTGATGGGTGTGTTGGCTTCGTTATACTATTCTGCTTTTGAATATGTTTGACATTCTCCACGGGAAAAAAACTTTTTAAGAAACTACAAGAAGTACCAAGGGAAATCTTAGAGGAGAATTTAAAAAATAACCTTGCAGTAGAGGAAGGTTTCACATGTGAAACAGAATCTTCAAGTCCTTAAGAGGGAGGGAGAGAGAGATTTCTCTTCACTCAAGTAAAAGATACCTGCCTTGCCTGGCGAGAGCCAATATAAATAAGATAAAAAATAATGACAATAAAGAAAAAAAAAAGACAAATGACAAACAAATATTTGTAATTCATATCAGAGACTAAAGGTTAGTTCCCCTACTCTACAGAGGGTACCTACAAATCAGTAAAGAAAAAGAAAGAAAGAAAGAAAGAAAGAAAGAAAGAAAGAAAGAAAAAGAAAAAAAAAAAGAGGGTGGAGTACCTGGATGGCTCAGTCAGTTAAGCATCCGACTCTTGATTTCGGCTCAGGTTGTGATCTCATAGTTCATGGGTTCGAACCCCACGTCAGGCTCTGTGCCGACAGTGTTGAGCCTGCTTGGAATTCTTTCTTTTTCTCTTAAAATAAATTAATTAAAAAAAAAAAAAAAAAAGTAAAGATGGCTCTTAAAAATATAAACCAAACATTATTTTTCGCCTACCAGCATGGCAGAGAAACAAAAATGAAACTCGTAACATCATTGTTTGAGTTGCTCTGCACTGCCAGCCCAGAGCCTAGAGCCTGCTTTGGACTCTATTTCTCTCTCTCTCTCTCTCTCTCTCTCTCTCTGCCCCTCCCCCGCTTGCACTGTGTCTTTCTCTCAAAAATAAATAAACGTTGAAAAAATTTAGAAACTCATAGCAACATCATTGTTGATGAAGCCGTAGGTTCAGGAAGTAGATTATTCTTAGGTGGGAATGGGAGCGAGGATTCTTACGGTGTGGATGGCAATGTCTATGAAAATTACAGAGATTCTCTTACTTGGAAATTCCACTTCTAGGAACGTATCTTCTAGAAATATTCACATGTCTGCAAAGTGATGTGCATAAAAGGGTACTCACTGCAGCCCTGTTTACAACAGTGAGCGAGCAGGCGCAGCCCAGCGCTAGGGATTGCTAAGGAGAGTAGGGCGCTGCACAAAGTGGAACCGCACGCTCCAGCAAAACACAACTAAGGTTTGCTTATTTTTCAGAGGTGCGATCGTCTCTAGTGGATGTGTTAAATAAGAAAATAAAGCCTGGTATGTCATTTGTGTGAAAAGAGGGGCAAAATGCCCCTGCTTGTGTGTGCACAGACTATCTCTGTAAGGAGGGAAAAGAAACCGGTAACACAGCCCCCAAGGAGAGAAGCCAGCTGGCCGGGGGCGGGGACAGATAGGAATTTCCTGTGTCATTCTCTCTGCACCATTTTCTTGTTTTTTTTTTTTTTTTTTTTTTTTAATTAACATAAGTCTACTGCCTGTTGAAAAAAAATTAAAAATTGGAAGTACTGTTTAATGCCTCTACCTAGGAAGCTCAGAATTCTGCTGAAAATACCACAATCTACAGGAGAATGCTTCCTTGGTTGTAACAAAGCACAAAATGCTCCCAAGCATAACTTAAAAGAGGGGGGTGGGGTGGGAAGGGGGCAGACAGAATTTGTACCGTCTTCCAGGAGTTCCCATTCTGAGTACGGTTACCTTCGCTCCACACAAATATACACATAATTACATTTTACAACGACATGAAAAGCAATACAATGAAGTTTACAAATGGAAAAGTTAAAAAATGTTCCTCTCCTCCTGTCAAAGGTCACAAGGGCTAACAGATTTGAAACTGGCCTTCCAAACATCATGCATTCGACACACGTGTGTGCACACACACAGGGCCAATTAGAACCACAGCACCTATGCTCGTCTACATTTCATGTTTTATGTCCTCATAGGAGTGTTCATATCAGCACATCTATCTTGTTCTCTATCACAGCTGCAAGGTGTCTAACCCACCCTGCAACCTCCAGGGCAAAGCACATGAAAACTTACTTAGCTGTGGTTAAGAAGATAACCTGACTCCCAGCCTAAACTGAAATAGTGTGACTGCAAAAGGACAATCGCCTTGGAGCAAAAAAGGGGAAGAAGAGTCTAAAAGCAAACAGTGCCCCAAATCCCAAAGACAACTGGTCGAAAACATACACACTCCCAGTAACAGCGTCTGACTGGTCCCCCCTCCCCCCCCCCCCAACAGTCAACGCTGTGTGTTGACAATGATTTTCATTCCCCCACAAACGGGAGAGGAAATGTCATCGCTGGCAACATGGCAATTATGAGCTGACTTTGGAGCCAGACCACGAGGGGTCAACTCCCTACTCTACCATTTCAATGGCTTTCTGAACTTGGCCAAATTCCTTAAAGTCTGTCTCAAATTCCTCCAGAATAAGATAAGGATAACAGCATGTGCCTCGTGACACCAATGATAAGTGAAGTCATAAATATGAAGTGGTTGTAACAGTGACTGGCACAAAGGGCCCGGTAAATGCCAGTTATTGTGACCTTTGGGTTTTATTTATACACACACACACACACATACATATACACACACACGTATATATACACACACACATACATACATATAATACATACACACATATACACACATACACACACTCCGTATTAGGCTAAAAGTTGTTACTTAACTGTGTCGTCCTTCTAGCCTGCCAAGCATTCTGGAACTAGCCTTGGGGTTCAAGAGAAAGTGCTGAGTACTGGTTACTTATCCCCACGAAAGGTGTTTCTGTAATCTGTTACTTCAGCACATCTCGAGAGAAGCAGCCCCACCCCCCCCCCCACACACACAGGGTCAACTACCCGCTTCACACCCCCCTCGTCCCTGTGTGTGGGGAGTATTGCATACAAGTAGAGATATTACAGCAATGTTGAGGATGGTCCCAGGGGTCCCTCGACCCCATTCACTTGCAAAAATATTGGAACAATAAACATGTGATAAGAAAACCGATTTAAAGATAAACTGGCAAAAATCAAATTTCTCCATAAATACTGACTTGATGAAAAAAAAAATACAACTGGGAGGATATTCCCAATAAGCAACAAAAAGCCAAAATACAAAGCAGAAGAGATCACCACAAACATGAAGAACCTCATGAGGAAAGTCCCACCAGCAAATCACACCATGTTCCTGAGAACAAAGGGGTAACTGCACAGAGATGTCAGTCTATAAATGCACTGAAGGTTCATTCAAAATCCCAAGGGGATATTTTGGGAGAAATTACAAATAAACTCCATCGCAAACAAACTGTGATCTCTTAAAGGGCACCTGAAACATACTACGACCTCAGGAATACAGTAGGATGACGCCTTATTTTTAGCACTATACAGCCACAAAAATCAATAGCCAAGGACCATGTTAAAATCTTTCAATATTTCATCCCACTGTTTAATACAAACTCAGCATAGTTTCCAAAATGGCACAAACTACCTTGAAATATTTCTTTTCCCCCATGAGACTGAAAACTTTGATCAGATTAAACTGTCCTATAAAATAAATTCCTGTTTCAGCCATTAGCCCCTGGTTACCAGCCTATGCTAATTATCATGGTCAAGTACTCCTTAGTCCTTTACTACACTGATTACTTTGTACCCAGTACTCCAACAATCTCGTTTAGGA
Organism: Panthera leo; assembly: GCF_018350215.1. Lineage (NCBI taxonomy): Eukaryota > Metazoa > Chordata > Mammalia > Carnivora > Felidae > Panthera > Panthera leo. The sequence goes on along the minus strand of NC_056683.1, from coordinate 141,369,671 downwards.
AAAAATACATTATCTCATGACAGAAGAAATAGTCATCACAAAGGAATCTATCAAAATGTTGTATTATATTCAGTGCCTTAAGTTCCTCACAAGAACTGAAATTTCCTGGAAGCCCATGTTTCTTAAACAATACGAAGATTTTCAGAGGGCTCACTTGTGTGCTGGGGAAAAGTATAGCAATGGGGATGTGAGCTATCATGCAGCCCTCACTGTTATCTGGAGACCCTGAGACGCTGAATATACATGCAAAACGGCAAAAATAAACGTGTGCCCTAGAACTTCAGTATTTTCCTAGAATAACCTGAATCAACTCAGGGCCTTATAAGGATAAAACTATTGAAGGCCGAATTCAAGAGGCTCTAGTTCAGACCAAATAAAACAGAGAAGAGAAGGACTACTAATTAATGAATGAACGATACATCAAAATTCAATAAACATAACAAAATTAATCAAAATCAAATAGCAGAAAGCCACAGTGGAGTAACTATCCCTCTTACTACCATTTGCAGCTAGAAAACTGGACAAAATGCATGAAATGACAGTTTCCAGATATTGAACAACAGGGCAGCACAGGACAGCGAACCCCAAGAGAAGGGAAACAGAGGAGGTGAACCCTATGAAGGCTCTAGCTTTCTGCCTGGAGGCAGCTTCTGACTCAAAAGCTAAGAGAAGAACCCAAGCGGGGAGCCACAAGTGGAAAGCACAGGTCCTGCTGAGGTGAAGTGAGCGGGACCAGAACTCCAGGAGGCTCAGGAAACTGGGAATTGAGGAACAGACTACCAGAAAGCAGCTACTCAGAGAAAATTCTCCAGACACCTGCAGGGAGGTCTCCTTGAGCCTGTTGCTGAATACCAGGCTGCACACGACAGGGTAAAACTCTTTAAGGCTAAGCAAACAACAACTACAGGGGGGATGTGGGCTGGAAAAATGCTCAGAGGTCAGGCAGTTCGGACTAGCCAGAGTGGAGAAGCTTCACTGAACACATCCACAGCATTCTCGGTAGAGACCCCAGTGGGGCTGGGGTAGAGGCGCCTTAGGATGAGATTACTCTGGACACCCCCCTCCCCATACAAAACAGAAACAAGTCTTGAATTAGACTGGTTCACAAGTAACTCAACTGCCTACCAAAACACCTTAACACCCTTTAAAGGCACAACGCAAAATCCAGACACTCGGCAACATGCCAACACAATGTCCACCATCCAATAAGAAATTAACAGACAAGCCAAGAAAGAAAAATGTGACCTAGGACAAAAACATCAGTCGATAGAAACACACCAGGAAATGTCAGACATAATAACACTGGCAGACACATTAGAATAGCTACTATAAACATGTTCGAGGACTTAAAGGAACATCTGATTATAAGGAGAAAAAAAATAGATGTTATAAAAAAAAAGATCCTAATGGAATAACCAGAGCTGTAAAATGCAATTTCTGAAATTAAAAAATTTACTGGATGGGCTCAACAGATAATTAGACACTCCAGGAGAAATGGTCAGTGAACTTGAAGAAACAGGAATAGAAACTATGAACAGAAAGAGGTCACGAAATGGGCAGAGCCTTCGTGGACTGTTGAGACAGTACCGCGCAGTCTCACGCGCATGCAACTGGAATTCCAGAAGGGCAGGGAGGCAGAGCAGAAATTTTTGAAGAAATAATGGCAGAAACTTTCCAATTTGATGAAAACTAAAATCCCCAAACTCTAGAACCTGAGTAAGTCCCACAAATGAAAAAAGCACACACGCACACACACACACACACGCACACACACACAAACCACACAAAGAGACATCATAATCAAATGCAGGACATCAGCAATAAAGAGAAAAATCTTAAAAGCAGCCGAAGGTGGTGGGGAGGGGGGAGGCGGGGGGGGGGGGGAGACACATGACATACAAAGGAACAAAGAACAACTCAAGACTTCCTATCAGAAGCAAGTCAAAATCTATCTTTCAAGTGGTAAAAAATAACAAAGACGATAAAGCTAAAATTCCCTATACGGCAAAAACATCTTGCAAAAATAATATTGAAATAAAGACATTTTCAGACAAAAGCTAAGAGAATTTATCACCAACAATTTGACACTGCAGGAAATGCTAAAGGGAGCTCATTTACCGAAAGAAAACGACGCTGTATAGAAACCTGAATACACACCCACCCACCCACCCACCCACACAGACCATGAGAAAGAGTAAACATGTGGGTCATCTACAAAAAAATTCTCATTGTTTCTTTTCCCTAAAAGATTAGGGACTTTTAAAACAAGGACAACAGTGTACTGTGGGGGTTATACCATTGAGAAATAAAATGTACCAGACAAACAGCACACAGGACGGGAGGCAGATGTGGAAGTGCATTGTTACAGAGTTGGTATACGTGACACCAGAAGGTGGAGTCAGAGTGTGCAGTGACAGGTGCATACTGTGAACCTGAGAGCAGACAGAAGGAAAAGAGAGAGAGAGAGAGAGAGAGAGAGAGAGAGAGAGAGAGAAACATATGTGAATAAATAGCTAATAAGCAAATGATAAAGATAAAAATACCATTAAGTAACCTAAAAATGAAAAGAAAAACATGAAACAATAGATGCAGCAAATAAAGAAATAGCAAGACGGTACTTAAACCGAATCAAATTATATTTAATGGATAATTACATTAAATGTAAGTAGTCTAAACACTTCAATGAAAAGAGAGATTGTTGACCTGAGAACAAAGCCAGACCCTCACTATGTGCTGTCTGTAAGAAAATGCACTTTAAGTATAAGGAGACAGAAGCCTGCAGAGTAAGGAGAATAAAAGCAGAGGGCAACAGCACTGGGGCGCCAGCTCACATCAGGATGCAGGCGAGGGTAGCAGAAGGAGTGTGTGCAGACTCCCCCCCAGGACGAATCCCTCTGCCAGCCGGCAGGGAGCCTGCACCAGATACATGCCCAATGCAACGGGGGGTTCGGGGTCCCCGCGTGCCTGGGTGACCCGATGCGGGATGTGCGTGGAAGCAGCAGGCGGGTAGAGGTCACCACGAAACTGCTACACTAGAGACCGGAAAGGTGAGCGCTGGGGAGGGAAGGACGACACCGGCCCCCTTTTTCTTCTGAAGATAATCTGTCCTGGGAAAAGGCCAATTTAACAAAACCTACTTTAGAAGACGGACAAAAATGTCCTGATAAATAGCAGGCAAACTTCAGCTTCAGAGAAGATGGGGTATCAGGTACTGGATTTACTCTCCCACCTTAAACATCTTGAACACTGAACAAAATATGTGAAACCACAGTTTTCAGGCCACGGACACGGGACAGCCCAGGACTGTGATCTTGAGAGAGGGGGGCAAGGAGGTAAGCCTGAGAACTGCCACAGTGACTGTGGGCCACAGGGAGGGAAGGAAACCCAGGAGAAGCCTCCGGATGTCTCTGCAGTGAGGACTCCAAGATGGGACTGGGGGAGGGGGTGGCAAAGAGGGAGCAGAAACGGCTGCACAGAGCCCGCGTTCTGGGGATCTGCGATCGGCACACGCATGCGAGAAAACTGCCCAACAGTGGAAGTAAAACCACAGAAGCGGCGGGCAGAACAATCTCCTCCCAAGTTCACCCAAGGCTGGAGAAAGCTGGGGTTCCCACCAGCCATGGTGAAAAACCTCTGTGATACAGGGCACTGGGTAATTATTCAGACAGGTATCCCTTCAGTGGTGGGGAGAAAACAGTCCCCAAGGCTGACCTACCTCATCACATCCTACAAAACTTCAAGCAAGGATCAAAAGGATCTAACGGTTTCCGAGTAACTTAACTGCATTCCAGTACAAGCTCAAGAAGGTTTTGAAACATACACAATTACCTAACACCCTTAAAATTCACTAAGTCTGACATCCAATCAAAAAATACCAGGCAGGAAATTAGACCCCAATGAGGAGGGGAAATCAATGGAAACTAACCCAGAAATGTCAACTGATTCCATTATCTGAGACAAGATTAACACTAAACACAAAATTAGTTATTGTACCTAGTGAACACTAAAAATTAAATATTGATTTTAAATTAAACATTGATATAGAAGCACCTGGGTGGCTCGGTCGGTTAAGCATCTGACTTCAGCCCAGGTCACGATCTCATGGTTCGTGGGTTCGAGCCCCATATTGGGCTCTATGCTGACAGCTCAGAGTCTGGATCCTGCTTTGGATTCTGTCTCCCTGTTTCTCTTCCCCTTCCCCACTCAGGAGTGTGCTCTCTCACGCTCTCTCATAAATAAACAAACATTAAAAAAATTTTAAATGGGGGCGCCTGGGTGGCTCAGTTGGTTAAGTGTCCGACTTGGGCTCAGGTCATGACCTCATGGTTCATGAGATTGAGCCCCGCGTGGGGCTCTGTGCTCTCAGCTCAGAGCCTGGAGCCTGCTTCCCATTCTGTGTCTCCCTCTTTCTCTCTGCCCCTCCCCCGCTCATGCTCTCTGTCTCTCAAAAGTACTAAATAAACGTTAAAAAAAAATTTTTTTTAATTTAAATGTACAAGCACTGTTAGAGCAATTATTCACAATAGCCAAAAGGTAGAAGCAACACAAGTGTCCATCAGGAGATGGCTAAACAAATGACAGTGGAGTATTATTCAGCCATAAAAAGGAATGACAGTCTAAGACATGCAAAGACACGGATGAACTTAGAAAAACGTCATGCCAAGTGAAGCAAGCGGATATAAAAGGACAAATACTGCACGACTCTGCTGACATGAGGCACCTCCAAGAGACAAATTCTTAGACAGAAGACAGAAAAGAGGGTACCATAGGCTGGTAGGGGGGAGGCTGAGTTATTGTTGAATAACAACACCAAGTTCCCATTTGGGATGATGAAAAAGCTCTTTAAATAAGTGACGGTGATACAACATTGTGAATGTACTGATGCCACTGAATCCTATACACTTAAAAAACGGTTAAAATGGTAAACTTTATGTATATTTTACCACGATTTTGAAGATTATACAAATAAGTAATGGTGTACAATTGTGGGGGAAAAAATGAATGGTGCCCTGGTTGTACTTTTTCTTCCTCTTACGTAATTAGCCTTCTGTAGCTGACAGTTGGTACTAAGCCACCTTCACAGGGACCAGCAGCCAGCAGTGCTGGGGCTTGAAAAGTCAAACAAAGATATGCTGTCAAAGAGGTCACCAGAAGTCTTCAAGAATGGTCAAATACTTTAAACACAGTCACCCAACATTATAAAGCAGATGTGATACGTTTCACCACCAAATGTTTGCTTTAGGGCATTCCTGGGGGTTACATGTAAGTACTTGGCCTTGGCTCCAACTTCAAAAAGATAAAAAACAAAGAAAGAAAGGAAGAAGGAGGGAGAGGCCAAGAGAAAACTCCTTGGGTAAAGTACAGAGATAATCTGCACCTGACCACCCCTAGTCACAATGGGACAACGCTCAGCAAGTTACACTTTCTAGCTACTCCAGGATTTTCAACCTCTCCTGTCTCCTTCCCGTTGGCATCCAAACACTCATGCCTGTTACATCTTTAAAAAGGAACAGAATCCTCCCTCAACTCCAAGGACTCCTTTGACCAATGCTTTCTCTCAATCTAAGAAATGTCAAGACAGGCGGTCCACGTTTCCTGTGTCTATTTCACCTGCTCCTCACTCTTTAACTCTCTGTAGTCCAGCTTTGCCACCTGGCGCCCCTGGAACAGCTCTGGCCAAGGCCACCTGCAACCTTCCCACCCGCAACCTGCTGGACCCTCCTTTCTCCTGGCCGCATCTGACACCGCGGTCTACTCCTTCCTGAAACATTTCCTCCCTCTGGCTTTGCACACGTGCCCACAACTTCCGCCTTGTCTGTTGTCTCTCCTCTCTCAGTCTTCTCGTGGAGGCAGGCCCCCTTAAAGGCTCGTGTTCCCCAGGCCCCATGCTCTCCTTACCGTATACACTCGGCCTGGATGACAACCACCCTGACGACTTCATCCGTACACTGATGAACCCCAAATCTATACACACCTTCCCTCTTTCTTTACCTAAGTCCCATTCACCTTTCAAGTCCCAGCTTAGATTCCACTTATGGGAAGCACCCTAAAAACCTCTGAAATTGGTCATGCACCCCTCCTGTGAACTACTGGGGGTGGGGGGGCAGGGGGCTGCACTCCTCCATCACTGTATTTGCACGACACTAGCTTGGCTGGTTTACTTCTCTGTGTTCTCTACTACACTGTAGGTTCCTTCTCGGTCTTGTTCAGCACAGCACCTGACAGCAGTCACTCAAATACGTTTGATGGATGAATTATTAACCCAGTCATCACAGCACAGCGGCTACCTCCTAACAGGTGTTTAGAATGTTTGAGCTAATGAATTCTCTGCCATTTCCAAATGTACCCAACCTCCCAATTTGGTGATAAAATTACAGAAAATACACTGTTCTGGAGATGAAAAACTTCACTAGTCCAGGTTTGTTGTCCCAGCTAAAAGAACCAAAAGCCAATATTTTAACAGGCAATCATAAATCTCTTGAGTTTATAAGCTAAACATTTCTTTGCAAAATGTCAACATTTATCCCAAACGTTTCTTAATTGTACTTTCTTAAACTCTACCGTAATTTTGGGAGAGAATTGCCTGCCCCCCCCCCCCAATATCCTAGTTTTTTCTGCTCAACGCCGTCAGAGGCAATTCTCCTGGGATGCAATGGAGTCACTAAAGCTGATGGCTAGAAACCAGGCTGAAGCTAGATGGCGGATATGCATTCATTTTGTCATCAAATGTAACAGGCAGTCCCTACTGCCACGCCCTGTTCCAGGCCCACACAGTGGTGAAAAGCTAACAACACGTCTACCCTCCCTCAGAGTGTGTTAGCAGAAAGAGATGCCACTCAACACAGGGTAATTCCAGCTGGTGCTAAGGACAATGAGAGAAATTAGGTGATGTGATAGAGTAACAGGCTGGTGCAGGCTACTTTAAGGTGTTTGGGGAAAGGCACTTTGAGAAGGGGTCATTTGGGACCTAAAGAATGAGGGAGCTAGTTGGTGACGAACAGGGCTGGAGGACTACGCCCAGGTATGGCAGGAAGGACAGCAAGTGCAAAGGCCCTGGGGAAATGCTAGGTCATAAGTGCTAAGTGTGAATAAACAAGAGGTCAAATGATACAAAGGAACATTTACAAAAGAGTTTTAAAAATGAACACCTTATTTTTAGCATGACTTCCCTGACGCTTCGATAAAAAAAAAAAAAAAAAAAAAAAAAAAAAAAAAAAAAAAACAAGCATTCAGGAGACAAAAGGAAATATCATTTATACAACCTATGAATAAAATATACTGAAAACTAAATTACAGGAATCAAGCCCTATTAAAAACCAGAACAGAAGATGTTAGGTATATTACATCAGCTCCCCTGCTCCTTCCTGGGCCCAGGGAAGAAATTACTAATCTCGGCATGGTTTGTACGTGGCCTCAGTCCTTTTCAGCAATGCCCTCCCGGCAGCTCCTGCTCGCCTTCTCTGTCCTGAAAGCTCCATAACCAAAAGAGATGAAGTTTTTTAATAATTCATCTCTCATGGTCCTTCTTCTGTATTACATATTTTCCTGGTTTCAAAAAGACTACCCTGAAAGTAGGACTCATTTAAAAAAAGCCTGTTCCTAATGACTCAGGGTCCTTATCATAACCATGATTACTGTATAAAGTAAAAGACACTGAATATTTATTTTCTAGGCCTTAGCTTTCAAACGCGAAAAATGACAGGGTTAGACTAGATGACCTGCAAGTCCTTTTGGGCCTATTTAAAGAATTCAAGTTAAATATTTTACACCGGCAGCTTCTCTTACGCCGACCGCCTAAGAGTCGTGCTCTGAGACGCGACAACCTGTCCTCTTCCTCTCCACCATCTGCTCGGCAGCCGTGCGTGGATGCACCTCCATCCTCGCTGGCCAGGCTGGTGTCCGGGATCGGCAACGCCTGCTGGGAGCTCTGCTGCCTGAAAGATCTCTGTATTTCACTTTAAATCGTGTTCTTGAAATACTTAAAAGACCACTGGGGGAGGAGCTGACTCCTTCGATGCCTTCTTCAGCAAGACGGGTGCTGGCGAGCATGTGCCCAGGCCGGTGTTCGCAGACCTGGGACCCATGGGCACTGATGAGGCTCACGCTGGCACCCGCCGCCAGCCCTTCACCATCGAGCAGCCCCTCGCAGGCAAGGGAGATGCTGCCAATAACTACGCCTGAGGGCGCTACACCGTTGGCAAGATCATCATTGACCTTGTCTTGGGCCGAGTCTGGAAACTGGCCAACCGGTGCACAGGTCTTCAGGGTCTCTTGGTTTTCCACTTGGGAGCGGAAGTTGCTGCCGGGTTCACCTCCCTGCTCCCCTCCAACATCTATTGATTATGGCAAGCAGTCCAAGCTGGAGCTCTCCATTTACCCAGGCCCCAGGTTTCCACGGCTGTAGCTGAGCCCTCCAACTCCATCCTCACTACCCACATCACCCTGGAACACTCTGTGCCTTCACGGTTGACAATGAGGCCATCTATGACATGTCATAGAAACCTCGGAACTGAACACCCAACCTACACTAACTGATATGGAGGACACGATTTGACCTCACCGCCTCCCTCACATTCGATGCAGCCCCGAATGTTGATCTGACAGAATTCCAGGCCGACCTCGTACCCTACTGCCACGCCCCTCTCGCTCCGGCCACATATGCTCCTGTCACCTCTGCTGAGAAAGCCTGCCTTGAACAGCTTTCTGTAGGAGAGATCACCGACGCGTGCTCTGAGCCAGCCAACCAGATGGTGAAATGTGACCCTCGCCATGGCTTCCTGCCCGGGGTACTGTGGCAACACGGCTCCCAAAGATGTCAATGCCGCCACTGCCACCGTCAGGAGGAAGCCTACCATCCTGTTTGTGGACTGGTGCCCCGCTGGCTTCAAAGTCGGCATTAATTACCCGCCTCCCCCTGCGGTACCTGGTGGAGACCTGGCCAAAGCAGAGTGAGCTGCGTGCACGTTGAGCAACACCCCAGCCATTGCTGGGGTGCCTGGGCTCGCCCGGACCACAAGGTTGACCTGACGTATGACAAGCGTGCCTTTGTTCACCGGTATGTGGGTGAGGGCATGGCTCCCCTTGACAGAGACTGTAAGGAGGTCGGTGCGGATTCTGTTGAAGGAGAGGATGAGGAACGAGAGGAACAGTAAACTCTGATCTGTGCCCTGAAGTCAATGTGTATGTAGCAGCATATCCTCATACAATTACTGATCTTTGCTTTAAAACACAGCACTTTGTTACAGACCCAAGCTGTCCATTTCTCTGACAGGTCTGAACAAAGAGTATCCCCTGTCTTAAATGAAAAAAACAAAAAAAACTTTTTAAGTATTTCAAGAACATGATTTAAAGTGAAATACAGAGATCTTTAAAATTAAACTACTCAAAATGATGCTTTTCCCTTCAACATGAATACACATACAACTGAGTTACGTGAGGAATGTGGGTGTCTGCTTTAAACTGCTACGTGGATGAAGGGCAGAACTCCTAACCAGGATTTATTTTTATCAGTGGTTCCTCTTTAGGATAATGTGTCTTCTAGATTCACACAGCTGACATAAAACCACAAAACTAGACCTGGTTTTTATTGTAGCACAAGTGTAAGGCAGTAAAATAAGACTGCCAAAGTTAGCAAAATAAAACACAATTCGAAGGGCCAACTTGAAGTTTCGTATGCCAAAAACAGAAGAATGAATCATGCATGGCCAAATGAAGACAGTTAGACTAAATAGCAACCAACAGACAGAAAAAGTTTACAAATACGGGATTCATAACATCTGAGATGGAGAAGACAGTAAAGCTTCTTGGCCAGGTCCCAACGAGGCACCGTCTATGGGGCACGAAAGGTGCCTCTGACCAGATCTCTGCCAGCTTCCTCTCTTTCCCCTCCCAACTGGTCCTTCCTGCAAATTAACAGCGCAACAAAGAGGGAAAGCCAAGTGGGGATGGACTAAGCCTCTCCAGCAGTGAGGCACTTTACATATGCCCGGATTTAACTTTCAAAATAGCCCCATGGTGGCGGTTGACTTAGCTTCGCAGGAGAAACAGCAGCTCACAAGATCACATAGGCTAAGGTCCTGAGGTCGAATGACCAGCGAGTGGAAAAAGTGGCATTTTACCCAGTTCTTTGCCGCGTTGGAGCCCCTGGGCTGATCTTCCTGCCATGACCTTCCCTCTCACCCAGCTGCCTGTACACACTACTGCAAAGTTCCCCTCATAACACAGGCACCATTCACAGCAAAAAGTTCGAACGGTACCCCATCACCTAAGATCAACTTCAAATTCATTCCCTGGCATTCAAGATCCTCCACGATCTAAAAATCTAGGCCTCTCCCCCACTCCACAATACCAACCGCTCCCCCGCCCGGTGACTCTATTTCTCATCTGTGCCCTCTTCTTCCCCCCATACTGGATGCAGCCCCCCACCCCCCGCTTCTGGTTAAGGTTTCACCCTCCCTCTTGTGAGTCAGGTAAGGTAACTCCGGGTCTACCCTAGCGAGTGATCTAGGCCTGAGGAGCCTAGGCCAAGGTCTCCCAGGGGTGGTACAATTCATATTTGGGCCAAGGGGAGGATGATTTTTTATGTTCTTTGAGACTTTCCTGCACATCAGAAGTTTAACACGCCTGCATCATTACAGATGAGGAATCACAGCCCAGAGTGATTCATCTGCCTGCGGTCAAAGATCAAGAAAGTGAGCGCTGAAGCCAGGACTGTACCCCAGGGCTTTCTGATGGCAAAGCCTGGCCTTTCTAGCACCCCCAGGTGGCTCCTGGTTCTTGCTCAAAAATTCATCTACTGAATATCCAGTACAAATCACTCTACAAGGAGACGAACACCAGCAAGGAAGAGTCACTGTCCTCCAAGGCTAATGGGAAAAAGATACGGTGTGATCAAGAGAATGCACTAGTAAAACAGAAGCAGCACAGTGGGCTGGTAGGCAGGTGCCGGCAGGGAGGGCACAAGACAGAGGCAGCCGGGCAGAGGGCGTTTCGAGCTTCAGTGAGTGGTCTGTAGCTTTCGTTTTCCTCTTGAATATGCTCTCGTGCAGCTGGTTTTTATTTTTGTGTTTGATAACACTATGGAGGGCCTCAAGGACAGAGAGAATGCTTGACTTTCCTTTTTTTAATACCCTAGTCACTTCGGTTGTGGATTCCAGTAAACACAGAACACAGGCTAAGCTGAAATGCTAAGAAAGCTTACCATGTCCATCACCACTGGCAGAGGAGGTTTTTTTCATAGGATTAAGTCTACCCCTACTTCCAGGATGGAAGGAAAGGCTACTGCAGAAACTGTAAACTCTCAAGTTCCCCACACTTGTAAAATCTCTAAGTTTCAAGAGCTATACCATTCTCGTCTGTAAAATAGAAAAAAATGACACCACATTACTTTAGTAAACTACATTTCGTTATTTTTTAGGTCACCGTCTAAAATCCATCTTCACTGAAAATGTCACAAAAGCTCTTCTCATCACTCACATCATGATAATGGCCCTACCGGACGCAGCTGGTCAAGGTACTAGACTAAGGAACAAACACTGAATTCATCATCTCCTGTCAATTCTCCTCTGAGCCCGCGGGAACCACAGTCCAAGCCAAGCAATCCCAGGTAACCAGCCACAAATTTCGACAGTGTGACTCATTAACAGGAGAGTGTCACGTAGCCTGTACCCTCTATGTCAACTTTCCTAATTTACGGGCGCTGTCTGGGCTCTGGGTGAAACGCGTGGCATCCTGAACTCTTGCATTTAGCAGGCTACCCCCTCATATACATACCAAGATGGTTCCGAAACCCGTTTATGTAGTTGTACTTACGGCTGTAGCCATGCAACTGAACTATTATTGCCTTTCACACAAGACTGTGACAAAGGAGTAATTGTTTCTAGGAAAATCAGTTGAATGTTTGGAGAAACAGTGACAAAAAGTTAAGTTGCTAAAAACTTTACTGTCAAACTAATGCAGCTGAGGCAACAGGACAGATGGGAAATAATTTTTAAAAATCTAGAATTCTGTATCCACAATGCTTTGAAATTGTTTTTAAATTCTTTAAAAGCTCTTTAAAAGAAACTAAAAATGGAAATCCTAGGCAATGCATTCTGAGATTACACAAGATGGATCACTTAGAACTCCAATCAGACCTTGGTTTTCTATCAAAGGATTGGTAAGGAAATGTAGATTTATGTATTCCTACATTAAAACATGATGGTATTTTCTTTTCATTCTTCATCAACTTTTTAACCATCACTTGGAGGTCACTCTGATGTAATAAATGCCTCTATAACCCCATTCTTCCCTAATCCAAAGCATCTTCCCATTGCTGGCACCACCCGAACTGGGCAGAAAGGCTTCGGAAAGGCCTTGTCTGCCGAGGATTCTGTTAAGGGCAGTGAGTCAACACGAGAAGAGCAACACACATATATATTCTAAAGCCTGTGGTATGCTAGCTATGCACACACTACTTATGACAAAATTTGTCTTAACACTGGCAGATTCATACAAATGCCAATCAATAATCATTTTAACTATCACCTAAGCATCTAGCTAAGCTAGATGGCATGGTCTTTATCTGAATGCGTATCAAGCCATGTAAATAGAGCAAATTATTAATTTATGAATGTTTACAACACTGTATACCATCAGACTGGATATTTCAAGATATTAAGGATTTATTCTTGAATTTTAAATGATAGGAATAATTGTTATGTTTTTATTTATTTATTTATTATGTTTTAGATACAGAGAGAGAGCGCGCATGAGTGGGGGAGCGGGACAGAGGGGGAAAGAATCTCAAGCAGCCTCCACATTAAGCGTGCAGCCCGATCCCATGACCCAGGGATCACGACCTGAGCCGATATCGAGAGTCAGATGCTCAACCAACTGAGCTACCCAGGCACCCCTGTTATGGGTTTTTAAAAAGTCTTACTTTGGGAGGGATATACTAAAATATTTACCATGAAAGAATAGGTCTGGAATTTGCTTCAAAATAATGAAGGAAGGGGGAAATGGGTGAGGAAGGTTTGAGGGAAGAAAATGGGCCAGGAGCTGGTAGCCGGTGAGGCTGATAATGGGCATGGGGGGCGGGGGAGGGTTCACTGTACTATTCTTTCGTCTGTGTTTGTTTGGAATTTTTATAAATAAAAAGTTAAAAAAATACTGAGTCATGCCAAGGTATTATCTTTAAAACTCACAGACATGGAGTTTTAAAGGACAAATAATATAAAATTTCAGTAATCTATTGCACACCGCTCCTCCCTTCCCCCCCAAAATCACTAATGGAACCGGGAAAAGAATAAAGATTCATTGAATCTCAAAATCCTAAGCCAGGATGATGCCACTTGTTCTACGCTTGTGAGAACATTCTGACCCAATTCTCGGAGTTCCTGTTGCCTTCTTACACTACTGTTCTCAAAACTGCTGAGGCCTCAGAAAGTCTGCTGCTTTAGCAAGTAGTGACTCCAGTCAGAGGAGGAATGTAGTTGGTTGTCATTAGTTATAAATATTTTTTGTATCTAAAACCTGCCGGTCTGGCAATATTTCACTTACTGTCTGGGTGAACACCAGTGAGGTCAATAGGATGAGGACAGAAGACGGCCAAACGAACCATCTTTTAGTCCAACTAAGCAAGTGGCCAGATAGGTGTATGTATTTACTTTCAGTACAACCAGGAGACAGCTGAAAAGTCCTATCAGATAAAATCTAAAATCCAGTGTGCTTAAGATTTTTTAAATTTCATTTAAAAACTATTTTCAACTATGGGGCGCCTGAGTGGCTCAGTTGGTTGAGTGTCCAACTTCGGCTCAGGTCATGATCTCACAGCTCGTGGGTTCGAGCACCGCTTTGGGCTCTGTGCTGACAGTTCGGAGCCTGGAGCCTGCTTAGGATTGTGTCTCCTTCTCTCTCTGTCCCTAACCCACTTGCATTCTGTCTCTGTCTCTCTCAAAAGTAAATAAAAACATTAAAAAAAAAAAAAAAAACTATTTTCAACTGACTTGGCTGAGACAGTCTTTGTATATAAAAGGCTATTTATTTTTAATGCCAGTATAGCTCATGTACAGTGTTATATTAGTGTCACGTATACAATAAAGGGATTCAACAATTCCATACACTACTCAGTGCTGACCATGAGAAGTGTCCTCTTAAAAATATAGTTTTTTGGGGGGCGCCTGGGTGGCTCAGTCGGTTGAGCGACCGACTTCAGCTCAGGCCATGATCTCACGGTTTGTGAGTTTGAGCCCCATGTCGGGCTCTGGGCAGACAGCTCAGAGCTTGGAGCCTGCTTCTGATTCTGTCCCTGCCCCTCCCCCACTCATGCTCTGCCTCTCTCTCAGAAACATTAAAAAAAATTTTAAATAAAAATACACATATAGTTTTTTTTCAAAAAAGGATAATCTATCAGTCCTTTTGGAGCTCTTTCCTTTTTTGGCTTAAAGGTCACACAGAATTTTCCTAGTGGTACTCTAATTAGATACAATCAAGTTTCAAGAAGAGAGAAAGTGAACAGAGCATTAACTCCCCAGTTAGCTTTGGCCAATAGAGGCCAGCTGGATTCCAAAAAGAAAAAGAAAAAAAAAAAAAAAGCCAGCGGTTTTAGGTCTGTTGAAAACGTGCCAGGGATTCACCTCGCACTGGGAATGAATGCCACCGGCCTCATCATCACCCATGAGGCCCCAGACCCGACCAGGCCCCCACGGCTCTTCCCGGCTCCGGCTGCCAGGCTGACCCCCGGGGTGCTACTCCGGGGGGGGGAAACAGAGCTGGGGCCCCAAGGATCCCAGTGGCCTGCTCCCCGCCTTCCTTCAGTTCTTTGCTGGAGGGTCTCCTTCCCCGGCCACGTCTAACGCTGTGTGTGCACGCGCTCACGGGCAGGTTCTCCTCTTCACGGCCGGAGCTTCCTCCTTCCCTTATCCCTTCTCCTCGCTGACCTTGTTTGTTGTCATCTCCTCCCCTAGACAGCAAGGTTCACGACAGCAGGGATTTTGAATTATTTCAAGGTTGTATTCCTACTGTTTCCCAACAGTTTCTGGCCCATGGTAGGTGCTCAACAATATACTGAAGGAACAGGGGGACATGGAGAACCACTACCGCGAGGATCCAATGAGATGTGCCATCTAAGAACTTAGCAAGCAGAGCTGCTCCACGCACGTGGTGCCGTTCCACCATAGGGTTTCCAGCAATGTCAACGCACTTCTTGGTTTTTTTTTTTTTTAATTATTTTTAGTGTTTATTTTTGAGAGAGACAGAGGGTCAGTGGGGGAAGGGCAGAGAGAGAGAGGGAGACACAGAAGCCGAAACAGGCTCCAGGCTCCGAGCTGTCAGCACAGAACTCGACGCGGGGCTTGAACTCATGAACTGCGAGATCATGACCCGAGCCGAAGTCGGAGTTGACTGACTGGGCCACCCAGGTGCCCCGCCAATGTACTCTGTGATTTTATTCATACTTCTTTCTGCCTCCAACATTTGGTCTTGTTTTTGATGACAGGTAATTTACCAGAATTATCTTGTTTTGATGTATGAAAGGTAATTTACCGGAATTAACAAGGCTCAACAAGGCTCACCAAGGCAACGGCAAAAAGAATCAAACTCAAATTGTCAGGCACCCCAATCTGGGAAGTTTATCCAAAGTTTTAGATAAATATGAAGGAGATGGAAAAGCTGATCACATCCACAAAAGTAACTGGAAATTAGAAAAGCTTATTTCAGCTCCCTGAATACAGTTAAGGTAGACTCTAGATCCTGGGGTCTAACAGATCTTAGTTTATACTCTACTTTCACAATAATATGAATAACACCATTCAACCATAACAACTATCCTTTGCAATAAGCCAGACACTTGGTAAGTCCTTTATAAGAATTTTCACTTAATTCTTAAGATAATTTGGTAGAGATAATAGCTTTAAAATATAATTTTTTTCATCCTTAGGGATTTTTGTTTTCCTTGTCTTTACTCCCACCTCCCCACCCCCAAGTCAGCAGTGTCACTGCCTCAGCAGAGGGACAGGACACAGTGGAACACAACAGTCTTCCCAGCTGCGGGTTCCAAAGGCCCTAAGAACAGAGGGAACTCTAGGTCTACACCTGTGAGAAACACTGCACAGGAGAGACAAGGCAAGACCTGTTGAACCCTTGCCACTTCTGCCTCCAAAGCCTGGGGAAGATGGTCTGGGGTGGAGAAGTACAGGACAGAGTGTAGACGCAACGGAGAGTTCTGGAGACCGCATCATAGTGCCAGAGCCCCGGGGAAACGGCAAATGGACCGGAGGGGTACGAACAGCTGTATGTTGCATTAGGACAGAAAGTGTCTGAGCTTTGCAGAGATGCGTGTCCCATGAGAGTGTGGCAATAGCAGAATGGTTCCAGTGTGGGGAGAGGTGGCTGGAGGGCAGGATGGGGTCCCCCCCAGGCAATGACATTACAAAGGTATCTCCACCCTCAATTCAGCCGTGAGGCAAGAGAAGGAGGTCTGCGAACTCACAGATGATAGTTTCACTTACCCAGTAGAATCGACACGATTGTGGTAAATTATTAATGAAAAATAAAGTTCTATTTTTTTCCACACCTGGACTGTGCAATGGAATTCACATTTGAGTTCATATGATTACTTGTATTTTACAGATGAGGGATCTGAAACATTAAGTAACTTTCCAAAGTTATGTAGCTGGATTTGATTGGGATTTGAGCCCAGACTCCCAATCTCTGGGCTATACCACTATTGCACTGAAACACATAAACTTCATAATCACATAAAACTGACTTTATTTGTTCACTGCATCTCTAATAGAAAACCCAACAAAATCTCTCTTCTAAAGATGAAACTTAAGGTAAAGCAAATACTGATTAAGGGAAATGGGCTTTTATACAAAAGTCACCTTGAATCATAGAGGGATCCCAACAACCCCAAAATTAATTCATACATACATACATCACCCCACAAACAACAGTAATTACACAAAAGCACAATTTATTAATACTCAATGCCACAAAGGTACTATGAAGTCATTAACATTTAAAAAAAATTTTTAAATGTTTATTTATCTTTGAGACAGAGACAGAGCATGAGGCGGGGGGAGGGGTGGCGGAAGACGTAGAATCCAAAGCAGGCTCCAGGCTCTAAGCTGTTAGCACAGAGCCGACGCGGGGCTTGGGGCTTGAACTCACGAGCAAGGAGGTCATGACCTGAGCCAAAGTCGGATGCTTAACTGACTAAGCCATCCAGGCGCCCCAAAGTCATTAACATTTTTAAATGATCCATATTTTATTAATATCACAGCTGACATATTTTTAAACCATATTACAAATGTGAAGAAGACACCCAGTCTATAACAATGTTTGCTCATTTAAAGACCAAAGATAAATAAAAATCCCCTGAAAGCTCACCAGCGGGGAATCCCTAATCTAGAATAAACTGGAGGTGTTGCAAACCAGGCATATAAAACACTCCAAATGTTTTAACTAAACTGCTAACCTGGAAATCAAAAGGAGATCTGTTTTAACCATTTTAAGACTCTGTCCACGACCACAGGGTTTTAGAAAGAGCCGGGTTCTTCAAAGTGGCTTAGTGCGGCCAGCCTCAGATAAAATTTTAGATCACAACCAGGGAGACTGAAGATGTCCGCTTTCTGTGAAACGTACTTTCTGTCCTGCAGGGGCAAGTCCCTAATAAAGAAGTCCCTAATAAAGAAGTCCCTAATAAAGAAGTCTTAAAAGAGACCTCAAATTGAATGTGTCTTCGTTTATCTAACATTACTCCCTAATATCCTCGAGTAGAGGAACGACCCTCCTCCGTGTTCTGACTAATGTATGTCCGAGTATTTAACTAGTTTTGATTTTTACATGAAGTTTTCAAACTACGGTCTCTTTATTGGCACAAGTTCATTTTTACTCTTAACTGCCCAGTGAAAGTCAATGAAGAAATGAGCGTCTCACTTCTGACTCCCAGCAATGTGCCCTAACTGTACACGGCATCTACATCCACAGCAGCAACTACAACATTCAGTTAAAGAGATTCAAGTGTTTTCGCCCACTAGACTAGAAATTCTTTGACACTGGAAGAATATACATGCATTGTGCACCTACAGTATTTACAAGTTCTCAACAAAGCCTGTTGAATGAAAAACACACCCATGCACTTGAGTTTTGGTAGCACACTTAATATTTTCCATAAATACCCCCGGTATTTACGTATAATAATATTCTAATGTTAACCACAGACAGCAGGAAAATTAAATTTATTCCTTCTGTAACTAACAGTATATATTGTTTATGGATCCAACAAAAAGACTTTGGTGTAAATGCCAACAAAGATTTTAAAATACCTGTCTGGGTGTGCCTGAATGGCTCAGTTGGTTAAGCGTCCCACATTTGGTTTCGGCTCAGGACATGATCTCAGGGTTTAAAGAGTTCAAGCCCTGTGTCTGGCTCTGTGCTGGCAGCATGGAGCCTGCTTGGGATTTCCCCCATCCCTCACCTCCCCCCCTCGTGCTGTCTCTGTCTCTCAAAATAAATAAACTTAAAAAAAAAATTTTAAACAAGTATCAGTCTGTACCATTCTTTTTTTTTTTTAATCTTTTTTAAACATTTATTATTGAGAGACAGAGCATGAGGCGGGGAGGGGCAGAGAGAAAGGGAGACACAGAATCTGAAGCAGGCTCCAGGCTCCGAGCTGTCGGCACAGAGCCCGATGTGGGGCTCGAACTCACAAACCGCGAGATCATGGCCTGAGCTGAAGTCAGACGCCTAGCTGACTGAGCCACCCAGGTGCCCCTCTCTGTACCATTCTTATTCAGACACGTGCTAATTCTGAGGAATGGCACAGGCACATTATAGGAGCACAGCCAGCCTCTCACTCACAAAGCCATTTTCCAAAGCACACCCTTGCCTTTCATGCAGGAGTCCCAGACCAATCAATGCAATTATTCAAGGGTAGATTCTTCTAGTTCAGGGCTTATACTCAGCCTTTTCTTGGCTTTAATAAATACTTGAAGAAAAATTTACTTTTTTAAGGCTTCTAAGGGGTCTTCCAAGGAAAGCTGAATAGTTGCTCAAAGGAAAACAGAAAAGTTGCATCTGATGAAATTCAAATTCACCAAAATTAATAGGTACATACTGCACAAATAAGATTTAAAAAACTAGATTTACACAAATATCATAGATTATCTGAATCATAAAATAATTAAAAAAACAGGATTCTCTTACATAGTATTCCCCTCTAGTGAATTAAAGTCATTTTTTTTTAACATTTATTTTTTTTTTGACAGAGAGAGACAGAGACAGAGCATGAGTTGGGGAGGGGCAGAGAGAGAGGGAGACACAGAATCCGAAGCAGGCTCCAGGCTCCAAGCTGTCAACACAGAGCCCGACGTGGGGCTCAAACCCACGGACCGCGAGACCACGACCTGAGCCAAAGTCGGACGCCCAACGGACTGAGCCACCCAGGCGCCCCCCTCCTAGTGAATTAAAATTGCCATCATTATACAGCCACGTTAGGAACATACTATACAAAGCAAATAAATCTAGGCTGAATACTGTGAACTATAATGATAAACACAATTGTATGGCCTGTTTTTTAGCCAACTAAAAGCAACAGGAAAAGTTAATAACCAGCTACAGCCACCTCACCACACTAACAGAGACCCATTTGCATACAATACAAATGACCCATCAACACAACACTGAAAAGTTACTGAAAACCACAAGCTGACAAGAAACTAAACAGTCTTTACTGGAGACTACTGATCTGATTTTCAGCATCACCTGAACCCAGTTAGACAGAAGAGTCCTTGAAACAAGAAACCATACTCACTGCTCACAGGTGCACTAGTGTGGCCCACCCGTTTTACAGCCCACGGATTTTAGGGATGAACCAAGAACAGAACTCAGGTTCTGATTCTTCTTTTTCCATCTTCCACACAGTGGTTCTCAAAGTGTCATGCCAAACCAGCAGCATCAACATCACCTGGGAGCTGGCAGAAATGCATGTTCTGGGCCCCACCTCCTGAATCTGAAACTCTGCGAAGCCCAGCAATTGTGATTTAACGAGCTCTCTGGGTGGGGGCTGTGATGCAGCCAGGGTACCACAGCTCTGCCATTAGTGCCTAAAACCTCAAAAACACGATCATAGCTCATAAAACATCCATATATTTCAGTAAGAATCCAATTTCTCCCTTAGATGAAAGCTTATTGCCACAGCCGTAATCTCTTTACAGCACAGATTGTTAATAAGGCAGAGAAGAGGGGAGTTTGAGGAAAAATAATTAATACTTGCATTTTAGAGAACTACCTATTACTTTCACAATACAAACTACAGAAACAGACATGAGATATTTTTATTTATCAAAAAGGGGAATGTTACAGATAGAGCAGTCAATACTAGAAGCAGCTTTAAATATCAGAATTTTAAAACACAATCTCCATATTCTTTGGTATCATCTTGGCTTTAATTGATTAAGACAAATCAATATAATGTAACTACAGATCTCCGTAATCTAAAACCTACTGGATTTTCTAGGCTGGGGAGGCGGTTACAAGGACATTGAATGTGCTTTACTCACTGGGAAGGACAATCACAAGACAAAGTAGGTCTGACACACCAACGAAAAGGCTATAAAATCTTAAAATTCAACTCTTGACTCTAAAATCTTATGAAGGTGGGGAACGTAAGGAAGTGAAGAAAACCAGTCCAGCCCACAGGAGGCTAGGGAGCTCTGCTTCCTTCAAGCTCCTGAGGGAAAGGGCACCAGCAGGCTTTGGTTAAAAGTACAAAAGTTATCTATAAAGCAGCAATTGTTAAGAACTTCAGTGCTGCTTTTTGGTAAGTTTTTAGTTATTTTTGAAAATTAAAAACCATACTTTCTCTCCTTTGGCAGAAGAAAATATAGTGCTTCAGGAAGTAAAATAAAATTTTTAGTTTCTATTTGTAATCCTGCATGCATTAGTATTTTTCTATTGAAGTGCCACTATTTATAAGCATTAATTAAAAACACTTTTTTCAGGGGTGCCTGGGTGGCTCAGTCGGTTGGGCGACCGACTTCAGCTCAGGTCACGATCTCGCAATCTCACGGTCCATGAGTTCGAGCCCCACGTCGGGCTCTGGGCTGATGGCTCAGAGCCTGGAGCCTGCTTCCGATTCTGTGTCTCCCTCTCTCTCTGCTCCTCCCCCGTTCATGGTCTGTCTCTCTCTCTGTCTCAGAGATAAATAAACGTTAAAAAAACAACAACACTTTTTTCATCTTACTATATACTTCAAAGCAAATTAAGAGAAGGTAGGTAAGTTTGGGAATCTGCTTTCAGGGCCCAATTAATGACAATAAGCTTTTAAATGGAAAAGAAAAAGAAAAAAAGAACTTGTTTTCCTCCTCATTACAAAAGCAACAAATATTCACTACTCAAAATCTTGAGAATTCAAAACAGGCTGAAAGATGAAAGAGAAGTTCCTGAGTGCAACCACCATGAGATAGACAAATAGTATTCACACCCGTATCTACATTTTCAAGCCCTCTTTCCTGAATCCGCATTAGAAAATATATTTAAACTGACATTTAACTGGTACATTTCACACAGCTCATTAATTTCTGACTGTCAACTCTCTTAGGCAAGGATCCAAATCTCATTCTTACTTCCAGTGTAAAAGGGGTACACAGACACTACTGAAGTACCTGCTGAACTGGACATTTGGGATCCTACAAGGCAGTCTGGACTTCCAGACTGTCAAATGTGTTCCAGAAGTATCTTAAAACTGACTGATGTAATTGAATAAGGGCAAAAATTCACTCGATGAATTAAAGAAAAAAAAATAGACATTTCAAGACTTCCACTCCTTAGCAAGCCTTGCGGGCTTGAAAAACTGCATCAGGAAGGAGCCCCCACTGTGCCCGGAAGAAAGCCTGCAATCCAGGGGCTAAGGCTCTTTGAGAGCGCGGATGAGGCCTTTCATGCTGCCATCCCAAGTGCAGCGGAAGGACCTGGCTCTGAGATCCTTTGGAGCTCAAATGAAGGAGTCAGTGAATGATGAGGGGTATCGGCTCCCAGGATAAAGGTGCATTTATCACCCTCCTTAACCCTAAAGTTTATATGTCTCTTTGACGCAAATAGCCACTAACAGGTGATTTTGCATCCTGCCTCTACAGGTAACGACACTATATGACTCCATTTTCAGAGACTAAAAATAGCTTAGAAGAATTGAGTCATACTGAATAACACCCTCAAGCACTGCAGTTACAATATCTAAAAATGAATAAGAAGGGCTAAATCTACCATGTGCTTTGAACAGTCAACAAGGGGGGTGGGGAAGAAAAGACACCCCAATTGGAAAGTGAAATATGGCCACAGTCTGTTGTTTTGATAGCTTAAGGTTTGGTTTCTACTAAAATGCTTAACTACTTTGCTTTTTCACCTTTTTTCCCTCCAAAGAAGAGGTTAACGCTGTGCGTGCGCACGTTCCCTTCCTTCACTTTACAGTCTGTTATAAAGATGCCCTGACTCGGATTTTATTCCAGCACACAGGGCAAGCCACCACCCCGAACCGCCCGCAGGCTGAAGCACTTAAGTGCTGAATAAAATATTAAAAGGAAAAGACGAGCACACACATAAATAAACACCTCTGAAAACACACCACTGAGTCAGCACAAAAGGAAAGGCTCTAGAGAGGTCACACAGGAAGGGAGTGCTTTCTCTCCTTGGAGAAAAATATGTGCTGAGCCACGATTCCACTCTAGGCGTCTCCTCCAAACCCTGAGTTTGAGACCCTGGAGACTCCGAGTTCGAGTCTGTGTGCTGAAGGCTACACCGGGGGAGGTAGGAGAGAAAGACTCCTGTATTGAGCTAGACACCGCGACCCCAAAAGGACTTCAATATAAAGGCCAAAGAGAGAACCTATTGTTCAAAAGCGGACAGCAAGGAAACCTGTTTTTTTCATAGGCCTGGAGTACAGGAGTAAGGGAAATCTCCCCAGACATCTGAGGTCTGTATTTTTGCCACCAGTATGGCTGGAAGCACTGAACCAGGAGTGAGAAAGTTAGAGTGACCACAAGAATGCAGTGTCCCTGGGAGACCGGCATAAGCAAAGACAAATTCTCTCTGGAAGACCTTGTAACTTCGATCCGGGCATTAAAATTCCCTCAGATGAAATTCCAAGGAAAATGAGCAAATCACAGAAACACACACACACACAAGAAAACAAGGCACCATGAGTAAGAGTGAGCAGAACCAGATGGATGATTAGACTTCAGATACCAGAACAGACACAAACTATAAATGTTTAATATGTTGAACAGAAGCTTAAAAATGAGCTAAGAATGAGACTATTAAGAATGACCAAGCAGACTTGAAATAGAACCAAATATAATTTTTATTTATTTATTTATTTTTGAGACAGAGAGAGAGAGCGTAAGCCAGAGAGGGGCAGATAGAGAAGGGAAGCCACAGAATCCGAAACAGGCTCCAGGCTCTGAGCTGTCAGCACAGAGCCTGACGCGGGGCTCAAACTCACGAACCGCAAGATCATGACCTGAGCTGAAGATGGACGCTTAACCGACTGAGCCACCCAGGCGCCCCATGGAATCAAATGTAATTTCTAAAAACAGAATATAATTGAAATAAAAGCGATGGATAAAAGAGTAGATTACGCCCAAAGAAAGAAAAAGTAGTGAACTGCAGGTGAGAGCCAAAGAAATTATCCAGAATGCAGCACAAAGAAAACACGGCAGGTGGAAAGTAAAGAAGTTAGAGATGTGCTGGACCTTTTCGTGCTAATTAGAGCTCCAGAAAGAGAAAATGGGGAAGAGGGAACATTCATGAAATAACCATCTCTGGGAATTCTCTGCAACTGCTCTCCCCACTATGCAGCCATTAGCCACATGAGCCTATGTAAGTTAAAATTTAAAACACAGTTCCTTAATCGCACTAACCACATTTCAGATTCTCGTTAGTCACATGTGGCAGGTGGCTACCATACAGGACTGCACGGATGTAGAACATTTCCATCATCCTAGAAAGTTCTACTGAACTGCATTGTTCTAGATCTACTGAAATTCCCATCCTTGGACCCGACACCCCCGGTAAAGTTCAAGCTGTGTATATACAATTCACAAATGGGCACACTAAGGTAAAACTGCAACGTACTGATGATAATGTACTAATTAGAACTGCAATGAACTAATGATATAGGGAAGGTCTTAAACAGGCAGATCATCTTAAATGGACATTAGACCGCTCACTTCTTAGAAGGAACTCTGAAAGCCCAGAGAATAAAGGCGAATACTACCGTCGAATATGCTGAGCTAAACTGTCAACCAAGAAACCTATCTTTCAAGCATAGGGCAAAATACATTTTCACACATAAATGATTTGCCAACAACAAATCTTCCCCAATGGGAATTCCAAAGAATTCATTTTAAACAGAAGGAAAATTATCCCAGAAAGGAGTGAAATGTAAACAGAAATAGCAAAGATACAATAAAATTCGATTAAATCTAAATAAACATTAACTATGTAGAAATAAAAATAATGTCCAATTTTTGGTGGAAAAGAATGACAATACTGGGCAGTAGCTGACTATATTGGGGGACATGATTGGAGTTATATATCTTAAGACCTTTTTGTCATTCAAAAGGAGGGCAATGATATTGAGTAACTTCAGACTTTAACTTAGAAATGGTAACATACATGCTTATGATAACCACTGGAAAAAAAAAGTGACATATAGGACAAACCTTCCAAAAAACTGAGGTCAAGAGGAGTAAAATAAGAGGAAGGGGGGAAAAATCCTCAGGCAGTCCAGAGATGGTAACCAGAAATTCAAACATGTGAGAAAACACAAATAAAAACAGACAAAACTCTAGCCACAAAGATCACCAGGCTAGATAAAAAGGTAAAATTCAGCTATAGGTTTTTATATACCAGGCAAATATTTACCAAAAGAAAGCTACTGAAACCACATGAACTTCAGACAAAATTGTCTTTATGAGAAAACATACTACTAGAGATAAAGAGGGTCCCTTCATAAGGATACAAAAAGTTCAAAGCACCTGGAAGAGGATACTAATTCTAAACTTAAAAAAAAATTTTTTTAACTTAAAAAAAAAATGTTTATTTATCTTAGAGAGAGAGCAAGCAGGGGAGGGGCAGAGAGAGAGAGGGAGTCAAGAGGATCTGAAGCAGGCTCTGTGCTGATAGCAGAGAGCCTGATGCAGGGCTTGAACTCACTCACCAACTGTGAGATCGTGACCTGAGCACAAGTCTGACACTTAACAGACTGAACCACCAGGGCACCCCTAAACTTCTTAATTTCTTAAATCCAGCATTTTAATATCTCCATCAAGTAGACAACAGATCAGCCAGATACAACAGATTTTGTAAGGATGCACATGTGACCAGTATAATAAATTCAATCTAATGGACATACACAGAATACAAATATATACGTCGATTAGCGGATATACATACTCTTTTCATGAACAGATGGCTCATTTATGAAAACACACTACAGGACAGATACAACGGTAGCCTCAACAAATTTTCAGGTATGGTATTACTAGCAATCAGAATCCCTGGTCACAATGCAATTAAGTTAGAAATCATTAACAAAAAGGTAAATGGTAACACCCTATACTTTTGGTAATCAGACACATTTCTAACAACTATGGGTTAAAGTCTCAGCAGTATGAGGTTTGTTCCAAACACCTGAAAACATAAGAACCAATAAAACTGAATTATTCGATTTCAAACACATGCTAGTACCTACGCTGTAGATGTGTATTGTCCATTGTGGATGTCTACTTAAAAAGGGAAAGTTTACTAAAATGCAGTGAACAAGAAAGACAGTTTACTGCTGAAAACAGTTTTCTTCAGCCATCACTTATGTCACTGGAATATCTTTTACTCTTTCAAACTGGACAGCAAGGAACCCAGGCAAGAAAATTCAACATTCATTCATGCAGTAACAGTTTATCAAGAGCCTTGCCTGTGCCAGTCACAGAGGATTCAAAGTGAGGAAATACACACAGACCCAGCCTCCTGGGGCTGAGAGCTTCCTACAGGAGACGGTCACTAGACAAAATCACAGGTAAAATGGCAGCCCAGACGCACAATGTCACCCTGTAACAGAGGTCAGGGAGATCAGGAAAGGCTTTCTGGAGGAAGCATTGCTTTGAGCTACGACAGAAGGTGTTAAAAAAAAAAAAAAAAAAAAAAAAAAAAGGTACCTGGAGGGAAGAAGCCAGAGAACAGCATTCCAGAAAAGAAAGGAACAGCACAGGCAAAATTAAAAAGGTTTAGGTGGGCAAAGGAAAATTATTAATTTTCATATAGTCAATATAGAAACGGTGCAACAGAAAACTCTGCAAAAATTTTATGCTTCCTCATCTATTCCTTCCTTAACAAAAAAGTGGTTGACCTTTTTACTGTCAGAATTTTTGACTACACAAATACTACCCAGATATTCTATTTAGTAAGACCCTTAAAAAATTACGTACACAAAATTGAATAGTCAGCATTTTCTGTACAGTTTTTAAAAATAATCAAAACCAACTTGAATCCTTAAAGCTCTATTAGGAAGATATTTCTATTCTTCCACTCAAAGAGGTTTTTGCTCAGGAGACATTACAAAGTATGTTTTCTGCTATTCTCACTAATGTATATCATGGAACAGTCCTGAGCAATTCACTCATTTCCCACCAGTATTTTCAACACTTCGCACCCACTTAATTCAACCAGGTAAGCACGAACACAAATGTTTAACTTTAAATATTGGAGCTAGAAAGTTGGGGGTGGGAATCCTCAGGGACTCTCAGAATCTTGTTATAATGATTACTCTTAAAAGTGATTATGTAAGCACAAAAGGAACCAAATTCGTTACCAAAGGTTAACTCTGACACGGAAATGACCGTGTTATAAGGCTGCGGATCAACTTCCATCAACTATTTTCATGCTTCTTTTGACACATATGGGCAAAAAAAGAAAAAATTTCTCTCATGACTTGATATATACGACTTATTTTACTCCTAAATCCACCATATGACTGTGATAAAATACAACCCTCTGAGGTTTCTAGTAGAAGCCAAGGCTTAAACACACTTATTAGCCCTTCACTGTATTCGTTAAGTGAGATAAGACTGGACTCAGAATAATGTACTTACTTAACAACTGAATTCAGCATCCTCCTGTGTAGCGATTAGAAACAGAGAAGATAATCTCTTTCTAATATGCAGTTACTGACTAACTTTCTTTGGCAGTGAAGAACTGCCCCATTAAAGTTTTTCTTCTAAAAGAGAATTTCTTTCTATTGGGAACATACCAGTGGATTTTGTTTAAAAAAAAAAAAAAAAAAAAATCACGACAGTTCAGAGATAACTGCATCTTGGGAAAAAACACGTAAGAAGAATACAAAAGAAAATTATATTTGCAGACAACTAAAGCCATTCTCTGGTAAACTCAAAGGAAAACGCAACACCACCTCACACACCCAGATGTCGTGTTTGTCATTACTTAAGGCTTCTAGCAAGAGCCTGAGCGCCCCGTGAGTCTCCGATTCCCTAAAAAGTTAGAAGTCATTACTTAGCAAGCTACATTCTCACCACCTACCCAATTAAAGAAAGGGAAGGAAAAACCCCAAACGACTCAGATGTCTGCAAAGGCAGGGGTGTGGCTGCAGGGGCGAGAGGAAACCAAGGACAACTTTCCTCTCTGGCAACAATGAAAAAATGACCCTGGTTTGACACAAGAATCATTAGGAAGTAGCAAAACCAGAGAACTGGGGTAGGGTCCCCTTTTAACAGTGCTTCTTCGCTCCTCCTTTCTTTTCGAGAATGGAAGTGGCTTGTCATCACGTAAACATGGTGCCGAATGCCATGTGGAACAGTGATTAGAAAGGTGCAGGACAGACAGACTTGGAATCATGGGAATTCGCCTCCAGTAGTGGAGATAAAGTAGGAAGTGCTTACACATGCTTTATGGCTTGGTTTAGTGAGGACACGTGCAAGTCAAGCTTACTACAAGAACCACTGTCCTTTTTCACTTTACAAAAAAACTCAGTTCAGTTTTATCAAACCAGTTTCATTACCTGGGTCCCACTGGAAGGAGGGGTACGGGTAACACGCATCAGCAGATCAGAGTGCAAAATACCACAACACTGACCACCACTGAACACAATCTACCACAAACAGCTTTTCAGGTTGCAAGATGAATGCAAAATAGGTCCGGTAATTGGTGATTTCTGGAATGGCTGGCAACAAACCTCAAAATCAAATCTCCTTAGAAATCCTTGGCTTGAGCTTTGTTTTTAAAGAGATCAACACAAAATTACATACGTTAAAAAGGTAGCAAGTTCTAAGACATCTAATAAAACCAAGGAAGAGTGCAGCCAATAATGTATTAACAAGCAGGTAATTATTTCAGTAACAGCACACAACAGGTTCCCCGGAGGAGAATCTTTTTTTCTTTTTTAAATAAACACTGCCCATAGTGTCAGAGCACAAAATGTAACAGACTGAAGTGACATCAGACAATCTGATCTTTCTAAGGGATTTCAAAATTTTTATCCTTTCCTAATTTATCCTGGAATCCAAAACAAAAACCCAACAACAACAAAAAATTAAGGTTTTCGCCAACCCAAAAGAAGCTCGGAGATTTCAAACATGAATATGGAAGAGGGTGCTGATGCTGTATAAAAGTGACATCACGAAAACTATTTGCAAAAGTCAAGCCATTCCTCAAACCACATCACTAGCTCTAGGAGGGGTCTCCTACCAGTAGTGCCCTATTCAGCGACTGTGACTTTCCCAGCTACTACTTTGCATGAAGAGCTAAAGAAAACGCCCCAGAAAGGGGGCGGGGGGAGGGTGGCTTCGACACACTCAGGTAGCAAAGGGTGACCGCTAATTCCACGAACAATACCCTGAAATAAGCAAACCACTACGCTTGGCCAATTACCAAGATCGAGCTAAAGTTCCACCACGTAATTGGGGCCTGGGCCTTTTTTTTTTTTTTTTTTTTTTCAAGCAAACTCGTTACTGAAAGCACAGTCATTTCCCTCTTCGTATTTTATTCACGCTGGAAATACCATTCAAACTGAAAAGGTAGCAAAACAAAAGGAAAAAACAACAACAAGAAAAACGAAGGAAGTGGAGGCGCGGGGCGTTCGGTGTGCGGGTTCCCTCCGCGACAGCACTGGCTCGCGGGCCGTCATTTGAAATGTCCAGTCCCGTCCGCCGGGGCTCGGGTCCCCCAAAACCGGCCCGCGCCGCTGGGGTCCCACCCTCCGGCGGAGGGAGGGGCGCTTCTCGCGGCGGCGGCGGCGGCGGCGGCGGGCAGAGGACGCCACTCGGGGCAGGACCGGGGTATCCCGGCGGCCGGGCGGCTGCCCCGAACGAGCTCCGGGGCTGAGGGAACTTTCCCTCCCTCCGGCCCGGCCGCAGCCCACGCTCAGGCGCAAACTTTGTAGACGCCGCCGCTGGCGTCCGGGGTCCCGCCCCGCGACCCTCCCGCGCCGCGCGCCGAGCCCCCGAA
Source organism: Panthera leo (assembly GCF_018350215.1). NCBI lineage: Eukaryota > Metazoa > Chordata > Mammalia > Carnivora > Felidae > Panthera > Panthera leo. The sequence continues at coordinate 141,340,178 of NC_056683.1, read as the reverse complement.
CGTCCGCGCCCCGCGTGACTGGGCCGCGCCGCAGCCGCCGCCGCCACCGCCGCCGCCGCCCGCGCCCCCGGCCCCGACCCTCCCCCGCGCCGCCGCGGGCCCCAGCGGCCGGCCGGCCGGGCCTGCGCCGCGCGCCCCTCACCTTGGTGGCCATGGCGGGCGGCTCCCCCGGCCCGGGACGGCCGGCTCCTCTCCGGCGCCGCGGCTGTCGGCCCGAGGCGGGCGGGCGAGGGCGGCGGCGGCTACGGCTGGGCCCCGGCGCTGCGGCGGCGGCGGCGGCGGCTCCGCCTCGGCCCCGAGTCTCGGCGCTCAGGCCCCGCCGCTGGGCGCTCGGCGACTCCGGCCGCCGCCCGCTCCTCCAGTTCCTGAAACTCCCCGGCTGCGCGGCCCCCGCCCCTGCCGGCCGAGCCTCCCATTTACCGCGGCGTGCGCGGCGCGGCCGGCGGAAGCGCGCCCGGTGCCCTCGGCCGGCCCGGCCTCCTCTCCCACTTTCCGCCCCCGCCCCGAGCCTCCGCCCGGCCCGCGCCGCCGCAGCCGCCGCCGCCGCCGCCGCCTCCTGCGCCGGGCGCCCTTTGTTCCAGCGCCGGCCGCGTCCCGAGAAGCGGCCGGGCCTGGGTCGGCGCCCCGCGTGGCTGCCCGCGGGAAAACTTCAAGGGGTGTGAGGATTCGCTTGGGTCCCCCTGCCTGGAGGACCGGTACGACTGCCTCCCGCAGGACCGGCGCCGTAGGCCGCGTCCGAAGTTTCTTGTGGCCGGTGCACCCGGTGCACTCCAAGCCCTCCTGGCAGGGCCAGAGTCACCCACGGGGATCTCTGCTCCGCTGGGGAGTGATGTGGAGCCGGTTGTGCTCTTGGCTGCGTAAAATAAGTACTAAAAAGCCAGGGCGGAGGGAGGCAATGGCTTCCCGGTCCCACTGGCCCTGGGGAGGGAGCAAGATGGAGTCACTCATGTCAAGTAGTGACCCAAACAGGAAAGCAGCCAAGGGCCCTGCAGCTGTGACCAGCTATCTCCCAAACCAACACAGACTGGCCGCACTAAGGGCTGATAAACAATAAGGCCACAGAACCTGGAAGAACCAGGGGCTGATAATCACTAGAACCAGAAGAGGCCTGCGAAGGCCCAAGCCTGATTAAACTGCTTTGAGAGGGAGGACGGCCAACGGTCAGCCTCTCCAGACGCTGGCCCTCCCACGTGTGGCCACATTGGAGAGGCAGCTGCCCCCAGAGGTTCTGCCTGGTTGATCTCTGAACATGACAGAGATCCTCCGCGGCTCGAACAATCAGCGGTGAGCAGGAGAGCCGACCCGGACCAGACTGCCGCCCCACCTCAACTGCGCTCAGGGACTGCCTTCGCCTTTGGTTTGTTCACTTCTTACCTTCATGGCATTTCGTTTGTTGTGTGCCTTTGTATTATATCTCATCTTGTGTGACGTGTATGAAGCCAAGTTAAATGCATAGTGAAATGTCATTGAGTTTAAAATCCTGAACCTGCTTGACAATTGTTAACCTTGCTGTGTGATTGAATAAGGCCAGCACTGTGGAAAAGGCACAACTGGTGTACAGGCCTTTACGACTCGCCTAAGTTGGCTGAGTTGTCAGAATGCTGTGTCACTGACTCACTATGTGTTTTTAGAAAACTTGGAAGAATTGGGGGGAAAAAAACTCCTTGAGTCTTGCTGGAATTGGTGATAGCAGAATTAAAAACAGTAAGTTGGGGATAAATTTGTGTGAAAATAGAATTTCCACGTGTTTTGCTGGGGGTGAGATCCTAAGGTATTGGCACAGGCAGGTGAAATGGAGACCAGCTGTGTGCAGGAGGCGGTTAGCAGCAGAAGCCTGGCTTCCCCCTTTTGCAAGCGGGGCAGGAGGTAGAAGTAGCTAAAGCCGAAACCGAGGGACACCACCTAGAAAGGCACTTGGAAGCTTATGAAAAATTGAACCATTCAGAAGCATTGCAAAAATGTATGTCACTAGGGGCCAAAATAATCTACAACCTGAAGGAAAGAAAGACAGGAACAAAAACTGTGTAGAAACCTATAGACATATCCCAGGTATATGGGAGAAATAGAGCTCTACGTAGTTAAGAAATTGTATATAACAGCTGCTAGAATACAAGAAAGGAAGAAAAATGTGGGCACCAGGTAAATGCCTAAAAATGAAGGTGGAAATTCCCAGAGGTCAGACATCCTAATTTGGGTAGAAGATCTGTGTTACCCCCACAGAACTAGAAGTCAGAAAGAGGCTCACAACTGGGACCCCATGTAATCATGGATCTGAAGGATACTCAGAGTGTAAAACTGTTAATGTCCCCAGCTCCCCCTACAGAGGTTCCCGTCTTGCTAATGAAAACCACCTTGCAGCTAGACCAGGACCAATAAAAGGGCAAGGAGCTAGCTAACAGAATAAAAAGGAAGGCCAAATCGATGAATGATTTGAGTTTAAATTGTCTTTTGAAGTGTATTTTTACTATTTTGAAAGACAGAGCGAGCAGGGAGGGGCAGAGAGACAGAGAGAATCCCAAGCAGGCTTACACTGTCAGCCTAGAGACTGATGCAGAGCTCAGACCCATGAACTGTGAGATCATAACCTGAGTGAAAATGAAGAAGCCGACTCTTAACTGACTGAGCCACCCAGGTGTCCCAATAATTTGAATTTAAAAGACAGACTACCTTCGGGACCCCATCCTGAGGACCCAGGAGACTATGGTAACTCCAGGGTGGGGAGGATGATTATCGAAGCAGACCTATAATTACAAGCAAAAGAGTGGTAGATTATAATCATGGGCCAGGACAACCAATAGAAGTATCAGAAGATAGAGAATATACTTGCGCTGAGCTTGAGAAGATCAGGACAGATTTCTGTTAAAAACCTATCTGATGTAGACTGGCTCCTCCATGTGTGGGATAGTGGAGCAAACACGCTTGCACGGTCAGGTGCACAGATGCATCAGGTATCTTCTTTTTTTTTTATGTTTTTATTTATTTTTGAGACAGAGAGCATGAGCAGGGGAGGGGCAGAGAGAGAGGGAGACACAGAATCCAAAGCAGGCTCCAGGCTCCGAGCCTGAGCTGTGTCAGCACAGAGCCTGACACGGGGCTCAAACTCATGGACCGCGAGATCATGACCTGAGCTGAAGTCTGATGCTTAACCGACTGAGCCACCCAGGCGCCCCATCTGGTATCTTCTTTAGCTGAAAACCCTTCATTAAACCATTCAGTTATGGAAATACATAGATCACATAAGAACACATGCATTATTCAAATGGTTCACAAAGAAATCTCAGGGTTACTTAGGAAATAAAAGAGCATTGCAATGATGCCTCATATATAAACAAATGATAGACAAATGTGGGTATACTGCACCAATAGACACATACAAACCCACTACATTTAATTTTATAATACAAATAGATTTCGTAGGATGGTGAAATCACAGTTATCTATAGAAGCTTGCCACAACCATGGTATACATATATACAGGACTGGGGATAGCTACGGCTGCCTCTAGCCCCTTAGCCCATGCAACAGTAAGAACTCTAAAATCATGGGCACCAATAACTGTAGAAAGCGACCAGGGAATTTATTTTACAGCCGCCTCAGTTCAAAAAGCTCTGTGATCTATAGAACTTAGAATGGAATTGCCACCAAGCCTGTAACCCTACATCTGCTGGATATATAGAGAGATTTGGTGGATTATTAAAAAGACAATTAACAATTGATAGACAAGGGAGTTTTCAACAGGCCATAGATACGGCTTACTTTGTGCTAAACCAAAGAGAGACACTACAAAAAGATATCCTTATAGGATCTTAAACACTTCTGCCCCAGATATAGGAAAAAGGGAGACACCAGTAGACACACCCAAACTTCTATATAAGGTAGCACCTAAACTGAGGGACAGTTCTGTCTCCTTACAAATTACTGTTGCTCATAGACATGGAAAGCTACTAGATCACAGGGGCCAAAGGACCGCTGCAACTTAAGAAAATCCGGGATCCTTTCCCCATGGGCATACTTGAAGAATAATCGGAGGGGGGCGCCTGGGTGGTTCAGTTTAAGCATCCAACTTCAGCTCAGGTCATGATCTTGCAGTCCAGGAGTTCGAGCCCTGTATCGGGCTCTGTGCTAACAGCTTAGAGCCTGGAGGTTGCTTCAGATTCTGTGTGTGTGTGTGTCTCTCTCTGCCCCTCCCCTGGTCATGCTCTGTCTCTCCCTCTCTGTCAAAAATAAATACACATTAAAAAAAATAGGGGTACCTAGGTGGCTCAGTCAGTTAAGTGTCTGACTTCAGCTCAGGTCATGATCTCACGGTTTGTGAGTTCAAGCCCCCCGTAGGGCTCTGTGCAGACAGCTTGGAGGCTGGAGCCTGCTTCGGATCCTGTGTCTCCCTCTCTCTCTGCCTTCCCCCACTCATTCTCTGTCTCTCTCTCAAAAATAAATACACATTAAAATTTTTTTAAAAAAGAATTGGAGGAGAAGTGCATTCTAGTTAGAATCCTACTATGTGGCATTATACTTTGGCTAATAACTGGCACACTCATACGGGCATTATATATTACACAAGCGTGCCAGGCACATGTAAAACACAACAGTCCCCATATTATAGACTAGAAAACTGCTATATACTGCATCTAATCTGTGTGTTCTTGCTCACTTGTACAGTCACTATAAGACAAGTGATACTCCTGCACACGAATCGCATCATCGATTAGGATACAAATATGCAGCGTTGATCTAGTTTCGTGGCAGTGACGCTGCTGGGGGAGGTATTTCTATTAATTACCAATATCGTCCTGATTTTTTGTCTTACTGAACTAACAGGACCCACCTACTGTGCAGAAACCTAGTTAACTACACTAGGTTAACTAGTTAAACTTAGTTTAGTTAAACCTAGTTTCGTTAGCCTAACTAGTCAAACCTAGTTAACTAATTAATGCCTAATTAACAAAGCATTAAAAGAATAAGATTTTCCACATCAGGATCAAGAGGGAGATGCACCAAATTCCAGACTCTGCCCTATCAGACTCCCCAGTATCTCCTGACAATGATCTAGACTTGGCACAAATAACATGGGAAGACGATCCAGAGATTACCCCGCTGCTAGAAGCAGCCAGGAAGATCTCTCAGAGCTCTTGGAGGACAATGTCGGATGATGACACCTGGTCACAGCAGGTACGTGCTGATTCACATGAGTGCCAAGATGTGCTGACTCATGAGGCATACTAATTTTAATGATTGCTTCTTTTTTTTTTTTTTTAATGTTTACTTATTTTTGAGAGAGAGACAGAGTGGGAGTAGGGGAGGGGCAGAGAGAGAAGGAGACACAGAATCCGAAGCAGGCTCCAGGCTCCGAGCCGTCAGCATAGAACCCGACGCGGGGCTCGAACTCACAAACCTCGAGATCGTGACCTGAGCCGAAGTCAGACGCTCAACCAGCCGAGCCACCCAGACGCCTCTAATGATTGCTTCTTGACTGAACTAGCAGCAGCACTAGGAACTTTACAATGACTAGTGGAGGTCACACACATAAGTCACTTAATTGATACTTGTTGGCTTTTAAGATACTATCGTCAATATATACAAGGGCTGATTAGTCAGAGAGCTAATAGAGGACATTATTCTAGGCTGGAAACATGTATCACATGATTACCAAGATTTGGTGGCCAGTTTTATGTGTCTTCATCATAAGTACAGCCACTAACCCAATGAGCACAGGAGACACCAATAAGACACCAGATCCTGATTGCAACATAACTTTCCCTATACCACAAACCCAGCCCACACCAAAAGTCAATTTTTCAAATCATGTCCCAACCATACCAGGACTGCCTGAACACATACCAGGCTGTATTTTTTACAATAATATCTCTCTGTTTTGAGAGCTAATTACATACATGCTTGATTCCAGTAGGGCTCAAACAGCAACTTTAAGACCCTTTTGCACTTACAGTGATATTAAGCTTTGCCAACAAATTTTTGCTCTACCTTACAAACCGTACCCCTTTATGGAGCTATACATAGAATATAGATCACACACCAGATCACTGCAGACAAAATACGATAAAGTGTAAAAGACCAGAATTAATGTTCATTCAGTGAAGACTTTAATAATATCTCAAACAGGGGCACCTGGATGGCTCAGTTGGTTAAGTGTCCAACTTCAGTTCAGGTTGTATCTCACGGTTCAGAGTTCGAGTCCCACATCAGGCTCTGTGCTGACCGCTCAGAGCCTGGAGCCTGCTTCCGATTCTGCGTCTCCCTCTCTCACTGTCCCTTCTCCGCTCGTACCCTGTCGCTCGCTCTCCCTCTCAAAAATAAAATAAAACTTTAAAATTGTCTTATTTGTAATATGAGTGGCATATTGGTTTGAGGTCTTTTTTTAAAATTTTTTTAAGTGAAGACTTGGAATTAACCACTTCCATGGAATTTTAAAACATTAGGACCGTCCTACATAATCTCACCACCAAACAAGGAGCCATGCACTGCAAGATATCCGAACATCCCATTGGATGAATATTATTATACACTCATACAAATCCTTTGTCAACACGTGGCGTCAATTTTTGTACCAACCGCCTATGGAACAAGAGGATGTATGGGATGAATATGAGTATCTCAAAACTACTCATACTAAACCCTCATTATATCATTTCCACCCTTTCACCCACTCCTAGACAAGCTTCCAATGCCAACTGGGTACCTGAAGGATTATAACATCATATCCACAAACAAGATTGTTACATATTATGACTATTATTTAACAGATCCCATTGTTTGGCAATTTTGGCACAAGACATGAAGATTCACAATGTAATAAGACACATTGTACTTGGTAGGCCAAGGCTTCATCAACCTGAGGAAATTTATACAAGAGGAAATGGAACATTTGCACCCACAAAATTAGATTGGAAATTAAAAATAGGACCAACCTTGCTTACATAGCCAGAGCACCACTTCACACATCGAGCTAGACCTGATTTACATGTACCCCAAAACACACATTATCATATGGAACAATTATGACGTAATTGGACATTGGCATGCCCGAGAGGCTTGAAAGGTAATTTTACCACACACCTACATGGGGACAAAGCTGCAAGACGAATGCTTTTCAAACCGGTTCTCTTATGCTTTCAACTGAACCTTACAGCACCACACACCGAGGGATATTTTTACATAGAATATTCAGAGAACCAGAACCTAAACTACCCATTTGGAACAATTCAGACTTTAAAACATTGGTTTACAGGGCATGGGCATTGCCCCGATGGACTAGTAAATTGCTTTGAGCAGGACCTCTAGGCTCAGATTCAACTGTTGACACCTTTTACATACCAAGTCATAACGGAATGGAATCACAAATCTTGAACAACACCGCGATCAGGTAACTCCCACTTATGGTACAGCTGAGTTGAAGTTACGCTTCAGTAATGCAGGATATAGTATACCATGGAATGGTGACACAAACAAAGGTTACACATGGATGCCACACAACACCTCCGTCATTAAAGACATCTTCACAAAATATGTCATTATGGCACCATGTCCCCACGGAAGGGACTTGTCCTCCAGCAGTAACACTTTCGGACACAATCCAGGCTTATCAAAATTTAGAGGCAACATTACACGGTGGAATATTTCCAGAGACAATGTTTATGGCTTTAACGACTATCTGTTACGGAGTCCCCTACCGCACAACTTACTAACTGCCAGTTAATATGACAAAATGTGGGCAACCTGGGTACCCGGTAGTTAAAACAATGGTTCCCAGGGCAGTCTGTGACACACCTATACAATTATACCTAAATGAGTTTTAGCACAGAAGAGGTAAATGGGGCATAAGATCTTTACTTGTGATCATACTCTAGATAATTTTAATAGCCTTGCAGCTCGGAGTCCAGCTATGTTAGGTCCTTTTACACCTTCGTGGTATAAGACACAAATCAATTACTCCAACACAGATCCCACCTAAAATACAGGTTTTGTAAACAGCTTAAAATAAATGACACATATAATGCTACCTTAATATCAAAATCTGCAGCAATCTATATAATACAACAAAGGAAGTAATCATGCTGGTTTGTCCATTAGAACAACTAGATGCAATATATTTTTATGACCTCTGGTTAATAAAACCTCAATTACACAAGGAAGATCACCAGCATGGTAGGATATATCGGGAACTGATTTTAATGCAAATTTAGTAACACTAATTAGTAACATTGACATAGATTGAACCAGGTATGCAACAATATTTCTTTTCATTGATCCAACCATCAGATGCATGGTGGGTAGAACACACATGCTTGGCACAGCATCCTATCTATGAGAATAGATCCAGAACGGATTCATCGATACCAACTTACATGGCTAAAGGAGTTGCCTTTGACAAATGTGGTGTATCACCCAACAGCCCAGGCCCATGTATTATTGAGAGAGGATTTTAAATACTACACATCGTATGAGAACTTTCCATTGGAAACCACAACGGGTACGTGGCATTACCAAACCAACATGGAAAATCCTCAAGCCAAATATGTTTGAACCTGTATTGCTTAACCCAGTGAGAATTGTATATAAACTGATGCCACAGAGAGTTGAAATAACAAGAAGAATAATTCAATTTGTTCTATATACAGCCTGAATGTAAAATTTATGCAACAGAAATAGGAATGACCACCCAGGAATTGCCTGACTCACCACCCATTGATAAAATTAGACTTAAAAAACTACAATTCCTGGTACGACTGGGTATCATCGCTAACTTAATTATCTCTGGGATACAAGAAGCAGAAATCCACACTATTAAGCAGGAGCTATTTGCATTTAAAAAAAAAACAAACATGTTCACCCCTTGTCTAATGCAGTGGGTAGCTTAGGTTCCAAGATCTCCTCAGCATTCAGAGAACTATGATCCATGATCACCATGCCTACCAACTGGAATTTAACTATGACACTGACCGTAAGGTCGAGGTCCTCCAGCAAAATTTATTCAATCTTAGAAATTTCTACATAAAAGAACAACGAAAAAATGGCTGCTGCATGGGGTGCCCGGGTGTCTCAGTCGGTTGTGTCCAACTCTTGATTTTGGCTCAGGTTATGATCTCATGGTTTGAGAGCTCGTGTCCCTCATTGGGCTCTGCGCTGACAGCGTGAAGCCTGCTTGGGATTCTCTCTCTCTCTCTCTCTCTCTCTCTCTCTCTCCCTTGTCCCCGCGCTCTCTCTCTCTCTCAAAATAAATAAATAAACTTAAAAATGGTTGCTACAGAATCAGTAACCTACTAGAGAAAGCATGGAATGATATCAGAAACATGACTTAACAGGGGAAATGTATTCTTCTGACTGGACAGAGTCTGTTTATAGTTAGACACTTCCAGGCCATCAGGTTGACAATACAGAACAATATATATAAACTTTCATTGTTGAGACTATTAGGTGGTCAGAGCTCATTAGCACATAACACATACACCAAACCACAACAAGTACATGGTAACACATCACTTTTGACAACACATGCGCCCTTATGGATTGATGGGTATTTACTACCTGGAGATATTTGCCTGAACTGTAAATCAATGCTAATCTTCATCCTCTAACAACAACCTGCACAAAAAATTTATTCTTAGACCTAGGACACTTTTCAACTGGAAATGATACCGTCGTCACCATAGACAAAGAATGTATTAAAATATTATATGCTCTTAATGTGACATTTAATAATGTTACCAAAATGGATACCTTTATCTCAGAATATCCACATAAGAATTTTCCAACATCCTCTCATACTAAGGTAACAGTTACCTTGAGTAAAAACTGATAAGATCGATAAACTTTGGATGAAAACTTAGAAGAACTTGGAGCAGCCCACAAAACCTCGACCAGGAAGCTAACCCTGTGAACGTCATTCACGCGGCCTCAGCACTCATCGACACAAACCTAGCCACACTGAGCAAAAGTATTCAAAGCTTACACGATAAATGTTCCTTTCTAGAATTGCTAAAGAAACCTTTCAGATACGTCATTTGTTCTAGTTCATGGTCTCACTATAACACTTTAAAATGCTTAAAGATCGGTGGAATTATTTCTCTCCTCATATTTGAGAATCCATTAAGGAAACCCTTCTACTGCTTTTGGCTATTATTTTTGCTATTTTATTAAAAATGCTATTAGCGTGTTATGCACCTTCAGGCTTAAGAAGGGAAGATTACAAAAAGACTCTGATTTAACCATACCCTTGCTTTTCTTTTCCGTATGTGCCGTGAGCCTACGTCAAAGATTTCATATATATTTTTGGACTTCTGTCTACCATACTTGATGGTATGATTTTCACTGGATTTATTTGCTTTGTTGATTTGTTAACTTACCTTAATCGAATTCAGATTTAGTTTGGTTTCTGACTTGACTCAATTCTTCTTAGATATGACTCTGAGTTTGAATTTTGATTCTGACTTGACTTTACAACCTGACTTAATTGATATTTTATTTAATCCTTCATTGATTTTGCCTTACTCTAAATTGATTTACCTCTATTTGATTCAGTTTATTTTATCTAACTTGTTTTGATTTGTTGTGATTTTCATTTTATGATGTCGATTGACATTTCATATGATTTGAGATTGATTTGATTTTGTTTGATTTGCATTGGAACCATGAGTGTATGACTTAGATTTGCCTTTATCCATAGCAGAATAAAACCATACTGCTGACCTGGTTAAAAATTTTTTTGATTGCTGTACAGCCCTTACGACTAGTCAGGAGTAATCACGGGATGGGATGTAGAGAGCAAGATGGAGTCACTCATGTCAAGTAGTGACCCAAACAGGAAAGCAGCCAAGGGCCCTGCAGCTGTGACCAGCTGTCACCCAAACCAACACAGACTGGCCGCACTAAGGGCTGATAAACAATAAGGCCACAGAACCTGGAAGAACCAGGGGCTGATAATCACTAGAACCAGAAGAGGCCTGCGAAGGCCCAAGCCTGATTAAACTGCTTTGAGAGGGAGGACGGCCAACGGTCAGCCTCTCCAGACGCTGGCCCTCCCACGTGTGGCCACATTGGAGAGGCAGCTGCCCCCAGAGGTTCTGCCTGGTTGATCTCTGAACATGACAGAGATCCTCCGCGGCTCGAACAATCAGCGGTAAGCAGGAGAGCCGACCCGGACCAGACTGCCGCCCCACCTCAACTGCGCTCAGGGACTGCCTTCGCCTTTGGTTTGTTCACTTCTTACCTTCATGGCATTTCGTTTGTTGTGTGCCTTTGTATTATATCTCATCTTGTGTGACGTGTATGAAGCCAAGTTAAATGCATAGTGAAATGTCATTGAGTTTAAAATCCTGAACCTGCTTGACAATTGTTAACCTTGCTATGTGATTGAGTAAGGCCGGCACTGTGGAAAGACACAACACGCTTTTATTGCATGTTCGAGACACCTTCCAAGGAGGTTCTGTCTCCGGCCTGGAGGTTACCACAGGCTGTGATCCCAACTGGAACTTCTGGGCCGAGACACTTGGGGATTTTGTTCTGAGATGTCCAATTAACCTCCTCCTAGACTCTCGATAAATTTAAAAATGCCTCAGGGCTCTGGAGGTTTGAGGGAGATACAACAGGTTTCCTAAAGTGGAAATGAGAGGTCTAAAATTTTCCTTTTTTTTTTTTTTTGGAAAATGTTTCTCTTCAGAGTTGGATATATGGGTTTTATTAATAAATGAATGACTCAAATTGAGTGGCAAGAGTTTTACTCCAGTACAAAAGACATGACTGGAAGATATATCTTAATTAGTATATTAGTCTAGTACATTTTGTTTTTATTATCAAGGATATATATGTTAAAACAGACGGCTATCAGATAGGATCAACATTAGGCTAGGAAAGCAGTATTTAGAGTTAATGTCAAATCTGTGTCCTCTGAAAACTATCCTATCTGACCTCCAGGATTTCATTAGTTACATTCAACAATGGACTTTAAAATGGATATGGCACAGGGCCCCTGGGAGGCTCAGACGGTTAAGTGTTCAACTTTTGATTTCAGCTCAGCTCATGATCTTGCGGTTCTGTGAGTTCGAGCCCTGAATCGAGCTCTGTGCTGACAGCATGGAGACTGCTTGGAATTCTTTCTCTCCCTCTCTCTCTGCCCCTCCCTTGCCCATGCCCACTCTCTCTGTCTCTCTCTCAAAATAAATAAATAAACTTAAAAAAAAAAAAAAAGAACATGGCGCTATAGAGCACTGTGAATGTTTGTTTGCTGAGCTCGTGACTGAAGCTATAATCATCATAATATAAACAGTCTTTCCTAAGTAAAAAGGGAAGTTGGAGACCAGCATTCATTGACAGCCTACTGCTGTAAAGCTCTCACATGCCTTAATCCCATTTGGTCCTTATAAGAAACCTTTTTTTTTTTAAATTTTTTTTTTAACGTTTATTTATTTTTGAGACAGAGAAAGACAGAGCATGAATGGGGGAGGGTCAGAGAGAGAGGGAGACACAGAATCTGAAACAGGCTCCAGGCTCTGAGCTGTCAGCACAGAACCCGACACGGGGCTCGAACTCACAGACCACGAGATCATGACCTGAGCCGAAGTCGGACGCTCAACCGACTGAGCCACCCAGGCGCCCCTATAAGAAACCTTTAAGAAAGCCATTATTGTCCACTCTTTACAGACATGAAGAAACCAAGGCTCACTTAAGTAACTTGGCTGATTTAGTAATACTTATCAAAATTGGAAATGACTGTAACCTTGGACCTGGTGGCTCTGCTTCTAGGAAACTATCCTGCTGTCAGACTTGAGTGAGAAGGATGTTCAGTAAACCACTGCTTTGTAATAACCCCAAACAGCAACGTACATGTTTGCTAACAGGTCTGTTTCAGTAAGTACGGTATATCCACAAAAATGAAATATGAGGAAGCCTATAAGAAAGTGGTAATATTTTAAGAGGTATTAATAAAGGTAAAAAGAACATTATAGTACAATCCATTTGTGTAAAAAATATGAAAGTACATTGTCTAAAAAAATTAAAAAAGAAAACAAACCAAAAAAAAGAAAATACATTGTCTATGTCTAGGAAATTCCTGAAAAGCTTCATCAGATGCTATCATTAGAAGTTTTGCTTATATATGTATTTCTGTATCTAAAGAATGAGTTTACATTTTAACAAACAACTAAATAAATATTTTGAGTAAAAGCACACACTAGTATGTGGAAAAGTCAGGATTTGAACTCAAGTAATACTTTAATGAGGTTTCCATATTTTTTTATCTTATTTTTTTAAGTTTATTTTTTAAATGTTTACTTACATATTTTGAAGGAGAGAGCGTGCAAGCAGGGAAAGGGCACAGAGAGAGGGAGAGAGAGAGAATCCCAAGCAGGCTCTGTGCTGACAGCGAGGCTTGAACTCGGGAACCATGAGATCATGATCTGAGCAGAGATCAAGAGTCGGACGCTTAACTGACTGAGCCACCCAGGCGTCCCCTCCATATTCTTTTAACGTTGAGAGGTGGGTGCAGCTCCCCGCAGCAGATCAAGAACGGTCAAGGTTGCTCCTGTGACCTGAGCTTTCTGCATGCTCGCTTGGCAAGTTCTGGGCAACCAGTCATTTTGGGCACCCAGCACAAGAAAGCAAGAAGACCAGGGAGTTCAAGGTTTCCCTACTTGAACAATTTCCATACTTCTGGTTTCATTTTTGGAAGTAACCGTGGAGACACCACACTCAGAACAACCAATGCGAATTAATAAATGAAAGTGAATCACTACATATATCCTTGAGGTTTTGTTTACAGAGCCCAGAAGTGCAGTCATTGATGTAATCGTCACGTGAGCCTGATCTCCACCCCTACCTCATACCGCCCTCCCAGAGTTCCGCTCCAACCACACTGGCCTCCCTCTTCCTCCTGACTCATGAGCGTCACCCTCCCTTCCAGGGAAGGGACCAGGACCAGCTTCCTGGGCGAGCACGTGAGCTGTGCAGAAGGGCCCACGCAAGGACCCTGTCCTTGTTTTGATGCTCTTTCTCACCACCTTTAAATTCTTAATAGGTTTGAATAAGGGGCCTCACGATTTTACCTCGTGCTGGGACTCCTAATTATGTCGCTTATGTTGTTCCTTTGTCTGAAATACTCCCGCTTGCCCACCATCCACCCTCCCCCCAAAACCAACATACCAGCTACTCTCCTGCTCATCCTTCCGAGCTGCCATGAACTGTCAGAGCACTTCCAATTCTCAAGGAGAACCTCCCTGCCTCCACTCTAAGTCAAATTCTGTCAATTTAAGCTCTCACGGTGCTGGTTTCCTGGCGTTTGGAAACCTATCTTCATTTGTAATTCATTAGAGTGACCACTGGCCTGCCTCCCCCATCAGACTGTAGGTAAGTTGAGGAAAGGAGGCTCCAGGCCTTGGTCTCACAACCACCCCTGTGCACCTAGCTCACGGGAAGCCCCCACCATCACTGTGTGAAATGAACGAGTAAATGGGTGAATGAGAGGAGTTACAAATCCCAAATGAAGCAATATAGCATTCGCCTGAGTCTACTTATGAGCAACTTGTAGGATTCTGTGGGACACATCTGAAAACCACTGTCTCCGTCATTGACCATGCTAATGTGAACCATTGCACAATACCAGTTTCCACAACTTTTATTATTCAATAACATCCTGTTTTCTTAAAAAAAAAAAAAAAAAAAAAAAAAAACTTTTCAAAAGTGCTATTCTTCTCCGAAGTTTTATGAATTCCTCTTGTGATATAGTGTTGCTTTCGACTCGTGTGTGTGAAACTAAAACTGCTAAACGGAGTAGGATTTACTGGAGACATTAAAGATGCCATAAATAAAGATTTTAATTATGTTCAAGACCTCTCTAGTGCGACTTATCATTGAAGTGCACATCTCTTATGCGCTTTCTAGCTATCGGTTGGCATTTGTTTGTCTTGGATGTAGTTACCAAGTTCATGGGATTATAAAATGCCAGTCCACTCATTCACAGGTGCAGAAACGAGACCAGGGTAGTTCAGTGACTTACTCTCGGCCGTGAATTAAGCCAGAGGAGGGACAAGAGCCGCTCCTCTTACTCCAGCTCTCCAAAACATGTCAGTTTCAAACTCCAAATATTGTAGGTGAGAGGTTTGTGAAGGTCAGGACAGTCACTGTTAAAAACAGGACAAGGACTCCCGTCCTGGAGAGCCACCCACCCACGCTAGAGGAACGGAAGAAGGAAGCATGACATCCTTTTCTCTCATCTCACAAAGTCCAGCTGCCCAGTGGAACAGCGGCTTCCCCCAAACTACGAAGTTGGCCTTCCGTTTGAAAAACCCACTGATGCCTCCTTCCTCCTTCCTGAGAGGCAGCACCCACACCGGGCTGCCCGCAGATCCCAGAGCCCCAGCACTGAGCTGGGGCTCAGTCATTATTCCCTCCACAGCCTGAATTTCCAGAGCTCACATGGGTGAGAACACAACTGATCAGCGAGGGAATTTGATCTGCATTTGCAGGCCGATTTGGGTTCTAACAAGACTGCACTTTCAAAAGGAAAAAGGGCCCGGAGCCGGAGCAACCGAGCTGCTCTGTTTAGGTTTTGCACCCTTATCATGCCAGGGAGGTGGACGGCTGGTGGCAATGGAACGGCCGTTGAATCCTGCCTGGGTTTGTTTGGTGACATTTAGTTGTTATGATACACTTGTGAAGTTAAAGCACTTTGGTTTTAACTAAAGAAATTAGTAACTTCATTGTTGTGACTCAGAAACTCTCTAGCCCCGAACTCATTTTTTCACATTGACGTGTTTTTGTTTTAATGTTTACTCTTGAGAGAGAGAGAGAGAGAGAGAGAGAGAGAGAGAGAGCATGAGCAGAGGAAGGGCAGAGAGAGAGAGGGAGACACAGAATCCAAAGCAGGCTCTAGGCTCTGAGAGGTCAGCACAGAGCCCGACATGGGGCTGGGACTCACGGACTGAGAACTCACGGACCACAAGATCAAGACCTGAGCTGAAGTCAGACACTTCACCGACTGAGCCACCCAGGCACCCCTCACATTGACGTGTTTTAAAATTCATCTTTTAAAAACTGGAAGTTTCTTAGATACGACTCTGATGTTTCAGCAAAACACAAATGCAGTCCCCATGCCCTTTCCTTCTCTTTTCTCCTCCTTTCTTCCTTAGGAGCACAGACTTTGCTGTTCACGGATCTGTTACTTACAACCCGTGTAACCTCAGGTACGTTTCATAACTTTTTCAACCTCAGTTTCCTGAGCTGCAAAATGAGGATTTAATAGTACCTACGTCATGGGTTTGTTGTATGTGTTAAGTTCGATAAGGAGCTCAAAGGACTTTGCATGATGTTTCATACATAATAAGCACTCAATAAATCTCATTGTAATTCTTCTTGCTTCTTTCTCAAGTCAAAATTAGATTGTCCTTATGTCCCAAAAGCTCAGAGCCCAACTAGGTGCTGGGTCGACCAATGTGAAATTACTGCAGGCACATGAAGGTGTGAGAGCCGATGCGGAATGGGGTGAAGGTGGGTGACCGTCACAAGTTGCAGGATGCAATGTGTGGGGACTAGTACGGACCCCCAGAGTCCCAGAGTCGGCCTGGGTCTGGCACAAGACTACTTCTCTCATTTTCTGAGCTAGATGAAGTTAAAGGGTGAACCTCAAGGGTGGCCTCGAAATTAGCAAAAAGACGGTGCCTTTCCAATCACAGCAAATGTATTAAGTCCTCACCTTGTACCAGGCATTGTTAGAGATAAGAGCCCCGCTCCCTCAGAACTGCCAGTAATGGGGGGTGGTGGGGGGCGCGGGGAGGACAATACACCACAATACATATACAACATGTCGGGTGTGACAGTAAGCGCTCTGGTGGAAAATCAAGCAGGGGAAGGAAATACAGTGAAGGGAGAGAGGTTACCTCACATGAGACTTTTCCCTTGGTGTGAAGCTAGCTGATGGTATGTGTGAAAGTGAATGTCTTTTTGTTTGGGTCGCTTAGCTGATGTTGGCTTTAGTTTTTGTTCCATTTTGACTTAGTCACTTCTCTCTTCCACTGTCTGGGAGACGGTCCACGTATAATAATCGGAAATAGCGTGCGGAACTGGAGATCTAGCAGGAATCCCACTGCTAAGATGTGAGCAGGCAGGGACAGCGGGTCACGGCAGGAAGAGGCTGGAGGTTAGTGAGACCGCACAGATGTTCGCTCTTGGTTCTGGGCTCGCCTGTTTGCAGGTGTGGCTGCTCCGGACTCCCGGAAGGAAGGCTGGGATAGGAGGCTGAGATGGGGCAGTAATGGTAACGTTGGCTAACCAGTTGGCTTCCCAAATGATCTCCCAGGCTCCAGCGTCCCTGTGTACTCTACTACTTTACCTTAGGACGTTGCTTTGACCCTCTGACCTGCTATGGACAGACTCGAGCGGGAATCGTCAGAAACAAATTTACGGACGGTGATTGGGCACAAAGAAGTGAGTGACAGAGGAGGAAGAGCTGGGGTGCAAAGGACTTTTTGCTAGCTCATGTGTCATTGTTCAAGTCCCAGGCTCTGAAGAGTTACTTTGAAAGCTACAAGTCCCACCTAACACATTAGTGCATGCACACGCACCTTGCATGCCCCCCTGCACGCACACACTATGCTCCGTGGGAGGCATTTCTAATGACGGCGCTCGCTAACACCAAGGCAGGATATTTGCTGCTAAATGCAAGCTGGTAAGTGCACATTGCAGGCCTTTGATCAGAAAGGCCACCTGCTGCTGAATGGAGAGCAGCGGGCCGGATGTAGACAGTCCTTGGCTTGAAATTCGTTTCTGCGGCTTCCACCTGTGTGAATTAGAGCAGATGATCTAACCTTGACCCTCAGTTTTCTCATTTGTAGTGACACTGCCCTACGACTTGTCTAGGAGATTCGGCGAAACTGCCTTTAACCCTCTCTCCTAAAAGATTTTTTTTTTTTAATTTTTTTAACGTTTATTTATTTTTGAGACAGAGAGAGACACAGCATGAACGGGGGAGGGGCAGAGAGAGAGGGAGACACAGAATCGGAAGCAGGCTCCAGGCTCTGGGCCATCAGCCCAGAGCCTGACGCGGGGCTCGAACTCACGGACCGCGAGATCGTGACCTGAGCCGAAGTCGGACGCTCAACCGACTGAGCCACCCAGGCGCCCCTCTCCTAAAAGATTTTAATAGTTAATCAATAACCCTGCACTTAGGGGGGCTCCACTATGGTGCTGATTTCTATTCACAGTTCTCAGATCTATAGTGGATTTCCTAACATGTCCCACAATGGTTACAGGGTTCTCATCATTCACATCGAGGGCCTGTATTTGCTCACGCGTATGGCGTCTCTTTCTTTTCTTCCGTATTCCCTTTCTTCATTCTCACTGCAGTTCTATTCAGCCACGGGATATACTCAGTCTCTTCCCTGAGGCATCCAGCATGGCTAGCTTCTCAGGATTTTTACACACACCTCAGCCATTCTCCTGTTTCTTAAGATCATTAAACCTCTGGTTAAGTCCAGAAATGTCAAAATGCAAAATACTCTTTTAAGTAAAAAAAGGGTGTAGAAATTTACAATTTGTGTAAACCCAAGCTCTGCATTAGTTTCAAAATAGGTAACAAGTTTAGGGTTATACTTACAGAAACAGAGAGATTCTAAGCTCAATTTTTAAAAGTATTAAATACACAGCTGTTCAGAAATATATATGATTCATTTTTTTAATTTAAAAAACAATTTTTTTAAATGTTTATTTACTTTTGAGAGAGAGACAGAGACAGAGTAAGAGCCAGGGAGGGGTGGAGAGAGAGGGAGACACAGAATCTGAAGCAGGCTCCAAGCTCTGAGCTGTCAGCGCAGAGCCTGACGCGGGGCTTGAATCCATCATGACCTGAGCCGAAGTCGGACACTTAACCGACTGAGGCACCCAGGCACCCCATTTTTAAAAAACTTTTTAAGTTTATTTATCTTTGGGAGAGAGACAGAGAAAGAGAGAGAGAGAATGGGGAAGGCGCAGAGAGGGAGAGAGAGAATCCCAAGCAGACCCCTCACTGCTAGCGTGGAGCCCGATGTAGGATTTGAACTCATGAACTGTGAGAGCAGGACCTGAGCTGAAACCAAGAACCGGATGCTCAACAGACTGAGCCACCCAGGTGCCCCTGAGACACATATGATTCTTATACACAGTCACTATCTAGCTGGCACCTGTCCATGTCAATATTTGCAAAGTAAAGGTATGGTTTTCAGGTGGTGATTGTTTATTGACTGGAGTAATGCACACTGAAGCCTAGCCCAGGGCTTGGCATACACCTAGGGACCCAAGAAACAGTAGCTTATATTATGGCTAGTTTGGTCTATTAGCTGCTTTTTTTTTTAATGTTTATTTATTAATTTATGAGACAGAGAGAGCACAAGCAGTGTAGAGGCAGAGAGGGAGGGAGACACAGAATCCAAGGCAGGTTCTAGGCTCTGAGCTGTCAGCACAGAGCCTGATGTGGGGCCCGAACCCACAAACCATGAGATCATGATCTGAGCCAAAGTCAGATGCTCAACCGACTGAGCCATCCAGGTACCCCTATTAGCTTTTATTTCATCATAACATATTTATTGTGAGCCTACAATGTACAAAGAGCTGTGGTAGATAAGATAAAAATCATGAAAATGCATTTTGTGTTTACCTAGAATTGAAAATATAAGGAAAATAAGGGGAAAACAGTCCATCCTGGTACCACCCAGAGGCCCCAAGGCAGTCCTGGCTGGCTATTGACTCTTACTAAACAAATATTGTGTATTTTTCCTGGAAACAAAACTCATGCTATTTCCATGAGAACCACGGCGAGAAATATCTGTGTTTTAGAGAACCTGTGGTTTCTGAAGAGAAGGGAAAAGCTGTGAAAAGCAGAACAATTCAGGGGAGTCTTTTAAACCACACTACCCCGACCTAAAACCCCAGTACGCTTACTTCCAAGGCTAGCCCACCTTAATAGTGCCCCGCCTGAAATGTCTCCTACTGGAATGTAACTCTTAGAGGCTCACTTGGCATGTTCTTTTGAAAATATAATTGTTTTTTTGGGGGGAGGATTAAGGAACTATTGGCTCCTTGTTTAAAACCAGCCTAATAAATATTCAGTAGATTGAGTTGATTGAAATGAAAAGGAAGTGAATAATTTTGTAACACAGTTACTAACTCTGTTAGAAATTAGATACCTGTGTTCTGAGCAGGAGGGGGTCACTTAAAACGGGGTTCCAAGTTTTCTCCTCAGTGGGCACAGTTATCAGGTCCAGCTACATAATTTGTGGGACCCAGAACAAGATGACAATGGGTAAACCTTTGTTCAAAAATGATTAAGAATTTCAAAAGAATGAAATCAATATTACCTCACACCACACACAAACATTAACTTGAAATAGATTCAACACTTAAATGTAAGATCTGAAACTATAAAACTTCCAGAAAAAATGTGGAGGAAAATCTCCTTGACATTGGTCTTGGTAATGGTTTTTTGGATCTGAAAGCAAAAGTACAGCAAAAAAGCAAAAATACGTCAGTGGGACTCTACCAAATCAAAAAAAAAAAAAAAATCTGTACAACAAAAGAAATAATTAACAAAACAAAAAGGCATCCTATGGAATGGGAGAAAATATTTGCAAACCATCTATCTAAAGGGTTAATATCCAAACTATAAAAAGAACTCATATGCCTCAATAGCAAAAATCAAAATAATTGGATTCAAAGATGGGTAGAGGGTCGTGGGGTGCCTGGGTGGTTTAGTCGGTTGAGCATCCGACTTCGGCTCAGGTCATGATCTTGCAGTTTGTGGGTTCAAGCCCCGCGTCGGGCTCTGTGCTGACAGCTCAGAGCCTGGAGCCTGCTTTGGATTCTGTGTCTCCCTCTCTCTCTGCCCTTCCCCTACTTGTGCTCTATCTCTCTCTGTCTCTCAAAAATAAATAAATGTAAAAAAAATTTTTTTTTAAATGGGTAGAGGATCAAAACAGACATTTTCCCAAAGAAGACATACAAATGGCCAACAGGTATATGAAAAGGGATTCAACATTGCTAATCATCAGAGAAATTCAAATCAAAATCACAAGGAGATACCATTTCACACCCGTAAAAATGGCTATTATCAAAAAGACAAGACATAACAAGTGTTGGTGAGGGTTTGAAGAATAGGGAATCCTTGGGCACTATTCATAGAAATGTAAATGGTGTAACCAGTGTGGAAAACAGCTCCTCAAAAAATTAGAAATAGAACTGCCATATGATTCAGCAGTCCCATTTTGGGGCATATATCCAAAGGAAATGAAATCACTACCTTGAAGAGATATCTGCACTCCCATGGTCATTGCAGATTTATTTGAAATAGCCAAGTCATAAAAACAACCTAAAATTCCTTCAGCAGATGAGTACATAAAGAAAATATGATATGATGGAATATTATT
The DNA here is from genome assembly GCF_018350215.1 of Panthera leo. NCBI lineage: Eukaryota > Metazoa > Chordata > Mammalia > Carnivora > Felidae > Panthera > Panthera leo. Next base: position 141,318,780 of record NC_056683.1, on the reverse strand, counting down.
CAGCCATAAAAAAGAAGAAAATCCTGATGTTTGTGACATAGATGAATTGGAGGACATTATATTAAGTGAAACAAGCCAGATACAAAGGACAAATACTACATGATCTCACTTACACATGGAATCTTAAAAAAAAAAAAAAAGTCCAGTTTATTGTACCAGCAAATAAAATGATGGTTTCCAGGGGCTGGAGGGTAAGGGAAATGGGGAGATATTGGTCAAAGGGTAAAAGTTTTCAGTTACAAGATGAATAAATTCTGAGAATCTAATGTACAGCATCGTGACTATAGTTAATAATACCATGTTATATACTTGAAATTTACGAAGAGAGTAGATTTTAAGTGTTCTCACTACACACACAAAAATAACTATGTGAGGTGATAGATGTGTTAATGAACTTGATAGTGGTAATCATTTCACAATGTGTACATATATTAAATCATCACATTATATACCCTAAATACCAATAATGTCCCAATTATACCTCCAAAAAGCTGGAACAAATGAAGAAAATTTAAGGCTGGGAAAAAAAAAAAAAGCAAAGATCCCGATAAAACACAGGGTGAACAGTGTTGGAGAATTCAGGACAGAGTTAAAAGATAAATGGGACGTGACTAAAAGAGGAATAGAGAGAATGTAGAGAGGAACTAATATCAGAAGAGAAAACACACAAACCTGTTCCAAATTGATGAAAGACATCAACCCACAGATTCAATTATCAGTTAACTCAACCTCCCGTAAGCAAAGTAAGTACACAGGAAACAAACAAGCTACACTATGATCTAAAGACCAAAGATAATGAGAAAGATTTTAGAGAATACAGACACCGAACACACAAGAAAAAGGCTGATTGCTGAGGTCTTCATATAAGTAAGATGAGAGAGACATCCGTGGAACCCCACTTTTAAAGTGGCAAAGAAGGGGTGCCTGGCTGGTTCAGTCGGTTGAGCGTCCGACTTGGGCTCAGGTCATGATCTCACAGTCTGTGGGTTTGAGCCCCGCGTCAGGCTCTGTGCTGACAGCTCAGAGCCTGGAGCCTGCTTCGGATTCTGTGTCTCCCTCTCTCTCTGCCCCTCCCCCACTCATGCTTGCTCGCTTTGTCAAAAATAAATAAACATTAAAAAAAATTTTTTTTAAGTGGCAAAGAAATCTCTTGTTAAAACAGAATTCTATGCCCAGCAGCAATAGTACCCCCAAATAAAGATTTCTTAAGGAAAGCTTAAGCTGAAACATTTTGTTGTTAGCAGCATTGAATTAGAAAAAAACACTAGAGTGAATTCTTTTTTTTTTTTAATGTTTATTTTTGAGAGAGAGAGAGACAGAGTGTGAGTGGGGGAGGGACGGAGAGAGGGGGAGACACAGAATCCAAAGCAGGCTCCAGGCTCTCAGCTGTCAGCACAGAGCCCGATGCGGGGTTGGAACTCATGAACTGCGAGTTCATGACCTGAGCCAAAGTCGGATGCTTAGCTGACTGAGCCACCCAGGCGCCCCAAAACACTAGAGTGAATTCTTAAGTCCAAAGGAAGATAATCTCAGATTGAACTGAAAATGCTGAAAGGAATGAAGAATAACAAAGAGGATAATATATAGATAAATATAAAGGAATATTGTTTTATGAAGCCATAGTAGTAATGTCTCATGGAAATTAAAATTTATGCAGAATTAAAATGAATGACAAGGGCAATATAAAAGTTAGTAAGGGTAGCAATAGAATTAAAAGTGTTCGAAGGTGTTAGGATTTGAGGGCATAGTTTAGTAGACTCTATTAAGTATTCATGATTCAGTCATTAGTATAAACACAAGGATTTGTGTATATTTATAACTAAAAAGTTTATAGAGGGATCAGTGGCATAATAAAAGACTTAATTCAGAGCAAGAGTAAATACTTAATTCAAGTAAAGAGATTAAAGGAACACTAACCAGTTAGGTCAAAGCTTAGGGAAAGAATAAGGTGGTTGAAAATCGTCTCAAATTCATCAGCAATTACATGAAATGTAATGTACAAAATATTAATTTCTTTAAAAAAAAATTTTTTTTTAAACGTTTATTTATTTTTGAGACAGAGACAGAGCATGAACGGGGGAGGGTCACAGAGAGACAGGGAGACACAGAATCGGAAACAGGCTCCAGGCTCCGAGCTGTCAGCACAGAGCCTGACACGGGGCTTGAACTCATGAACCACGAGATCATGACCTGAGCCGAAGTCGGACGCTTAACCGACCAAGCCACCCAGGCGCCCCTCTTTTAAAAAATTTTTAATGTTTATTTATTTTTGAGAGAGAGAGTACGAGTGGGGGAGGTGCAGACAGAGAGGGAGACACAGAATCCGAAGCAGGCTCCAGGCTGTCAGCACAGAGCCTGACGCGGGGCTCGAACCCACAGACTCATGGACCATGAGATCGTGACCTGAGCCGAAGTCAGCTCCCCAACTGACAGAGCCACCCAGGAACCCCTTAATTTCTTTTTAAAGGCTGTGTGATTCATTCTTTAGCATTTTTGACAAATATTTTGGACATTCCTTTATTGAAAAAAATAATAATTTCGAGACAGTAATAGAGCATTAAACCAAGTGTAGGGCCCTTTTAAGCATGGGACTCCTGTGCAACTTTACAAGCTGTACCCAATGATGCCTCCCCTGATAATTATTACATTTTTCCACAAGAGATGGTTGTTACCTATGATTGGTATAATCAGAAAATTTCAAAAGAAGGCGGAATTTGAGGTATATCTTGAGAAACAGGTGACTATTCAGTTTTTTAATGTGGAAAGAATGGTGTAAGCAAGGATACAACAATGAAACAGTTCGGTCTGTATTCTCCTGATGCCAGCTAGACCAACTTTCCGGGGGCAGAAGTTGTCCAGTGGGAAATCGAGCTAGAAAGACAGGTAGAGGGTAGATTATGACTTTGGGAAGCCATAGAAAGTATCAGTTAAGCATCTGACTTTGGCTCAGGTCACAATCTCATGGTTCGTGAATTCAAGTCCCGCTTCAGGTGAGCGCAAGCCCTGCTTTGGGTGAGCTTGAGCCCCTCTTTGGGTGGCCCTGCCTCTCTCTCTGTCCCCTCCATCTCTCTGCCCCTCATGGAATTCTCTCTCTCTCTCTCCTTCCTCTCTCTGCCCCTCGCTCACTTGTGCCCTCTCTCTCCAAAAAAAAGTATCTTAAAGTAATGTCTCTGGTGTGTAGGAAGCATTGGAACAACTGGACCCGAGAGGGAAGGAGACAGATGAGAAAACCCTTTGGTAGTTGAAGATATTCATTCCTATAGTAGTTACGGCCACACTATTCTGAAATGTTCTACTGTCTTACCTAGGAACTTGGGACTGAAAGAAGTGATACACCCATTAGATTCTTAAAGGTCAAGAAAATGCTGATATGAGCAAAAATATCCAAAGAAATCTTAAAGAGATAAAATGGTTCCTTGGCATGCAAAAATCAACAATAATTAGATTAAAGGTATTAACATATTTGAAGAAAGGAAATGGCTGTCCGTAGGGGGTGTTTGGCTTGATTTGGTAACAAAGGAGAGGAGAGCCCAAGGCCAATATGGCAGGCCATGGGAGCACCTGTCCCGGACTCTGGTGCCTTCCCCGTCCTGGCCTTGTGGGGAAGGCTACCTTGGCCTGATGCCAGTAAACATAGGCAAAGCAAGTTCCCTGGCTCTGATTCCAAGCTCATAAAACACCTTGTATAGCTGCTTGCCTGGAGGGAGAGAAGCTGCTGGAAAAAGATTCAAGTGTCCCACACCCTTGTCAGTCAGACTCATTAATAAGAGAGTATATTGGCATTCCAAAGTAGCTGTCACCCTCCTGAGCCTCGTTTGTGCGAGTCTGCCCCTCTGCTGTAGAGTCACGACTAAGGTGGTGACAAATCACTTCCTGACACTAAGAGGTAGGTGGCCACAAAGCACCCAGGCAGCTGCACTGTGACAACGTGCCACTTGTGGCCCTCTCGTGTGACAGGCCAACCTTTCCCCAGGGAATGTGCTCCTCAGCATTGCTACTTATCAAGTATCTTCTTGTTTCTCTAAATGTCTAAACAATGGCATGGAAAGAAAAGAATCACTATGAGACATGAGTTTGTTGTTATTTTAATTTCTATTATTATGGGAAATTTCAAACACTCAAAAGTAGATAGGACGGTAAAATGAACTTCCATGTACCCCTTACCCAGACCCAGATATCACCAACCCATGGCTAACCCATCCCTACACCACCCACTATTTACCTCCCCTATTATATCTTCTAAATCCCTGGACATCGTATCACTTTATTGGTAGATATTTCAGGATACAAATGTAAGAGGCATTGTGAATGAAGAGCATGCAGGCCAATCATATATATGTGGTGCTGGGGAGGAAAAATTTTATTCTACCTTCAAGGTTCTTGTGGTTGGTCTAAGAATTTAATCGACATGAGACAGATTGATGCGAGAAAAATGACATTTAATTGTGTATATATGAGGGTTCCGTATGGATACAAGGTCCCCATGCAGTCAGGCAGTTGAGGCTTAAATGCCATCCAGAGGTAAAAAGAAGGCGGGAGGGGTCTGGGACTTCAAAAAGAAGGAAGGCAATTAATTCATAGGAAAATGAAAAAGAGTGAGTGTCTTTTGGGCCATACAGAAACAGTGGGACCTACAGAGGAATTTTAACAGACTGCTGATTTCCTCCCTGACTGCCATACCTAGTTCATGTTACTGTAGTTGTTACCTACGGTGATAACTCCCTTCCTGGAGCAGGTGGTTTATCTAAATTCTATTAGGCAGTTAGGGGTAGGTCAAAGATTTCTTCCAGGGCCTTCTGTTTCTTTTCCTTTTTTTTTTTTTTTTAAATTTTTTTTTTTAACGTTTATTTATTGTTTTTTGAGACAGAGAGAGACAGAGCATGAACCAGGGAGGGTCAGAGAGAGAGGGAGACACAGAATCCGAAACAGGCTCCAGGCTCTGAGCCATCAGCACAGAGCCCGACGCGGGGCTTGAACTCACGAACCGTGAGATCATGACCTGAGCCGAAGTCGGACCCTTAACCGACTGAGCCACCCAGGCACCCCAGGGCTTTCTGTTTCTTAAAAATAATAGGTCTAAAATAATCCACATGCCAAAGAGATACATTTTGGGGTGGCAAATTTTGCTCCCTGAAGGTAGAACGGGAAAGATTAAGGTAACTACGTTTCTACTGCTGAATAATAGTAATTGTTAACATTTTCTTAGCAGACACTGGGTGCCAGATACGGTCTTGGCATGTTACATACTGGCTTTGCTAGAGAAGGATGAAGCCGTTAATAAAAACGAGGTGCTAGGGAGGAGCCCAGTGTCCGACTCCTTTTCTCTGCAGCTCGGTTTCTGCGCATTTGGGACTAACGCGACCTTTGGAAAGAAAAATTTTACGGCCGTGGTTCAGCGAACCTTAGGGAGAATCTCAGAAGTGGGGGTGGCAAGGGGGTGAGGGGGAGTGATGGCAAACGTGTGCGATTTTAATGATTATCAGAGAGTATATGGACTAGAGTCTCAACCCCTTCTTCCAGCCCCTCCTACCCCAATGCCAGATATTTGCTTGGGCTGCTGTGGTCGGCGGCTTAGGCTTTAGCCTCGGCTTCTCCCTAGTAGCCCTTTCTGTCCTATCTCAGGTCTCCTCCACCGGGAGGGGTCAAATTCTCAGCTCCAGATCCCCCCCAGTTGGCTGAGTTCAGCCTGACTGAGAGCTGATATCTGGATGGAAACACTCAGGAGATACGTGGAAAGGGGAATTGGATTCTAGACAGAAACGAGACCTGAAAATGAAGATTTAGAGATAACAGAGGAGAGAAAAGATGTGAGAGGCTGGAGGGATGTGCCGTGGAAGCATCGTGGCAGAATGGAAGACGAAGCTCCGTGTGGTATGGCCACTGACCCAGGAATTCCTAGTGGGTCAGGAACGAGGTGGAGAGAAAAACACAGCTTTTCCAGATGTCTGGTGTGTGGGAACAAGACATTTCATTAAAGATGCAGAATTTTGAATATCTTAATGCCAGTGAAAACCAATTTTTTTAATTATAAAATTTTAATTGAAATAAAAGAATTGCATATTTGCAAGGGTCTTTTACAGCTCTACAGTCACTTAGACAGCAACAGAGTCAACTTTTAATTTGAACATAAAATGTATTTAAGATGCTAAACCTAGAAGTATAATTTAATAACATGGTGATTTAAATATTCAGATCGGGGCGCCTGCCTGGACCATGGGATTCTTGACCTCAAGATCATGAGTTCTAGCTCCATGGTGGGTATAGAGATTACTTAAAAAAAAATTCAGATCACTCAAACGTTATTTTAGGTGTTTTTTTTTTTTTTTGTCATTACCACCAGCTCCTTAAAATAATCACATGAAACTTGGGAAAAGCATCAACAAAAAAAGAGCTTTAATTTTTAAAAAAATTTTGGCCTTTATATTTAACAAAATGTCAGGGGCACAGGGGAAAAAATATCAATTCAGCATCCGGGGTGAGTAAAAGAGAAACAAACCACACAATCCTTTCTAGCTGTCATCTGCCCAGTCAGGTATTTGGTGACCTGATGCCACCAGCACTGCCATGGCTCCTGGTACCTTTCTCGGTCAACTCTGAAGGATTCCGCTGACTTCTGAAAACGATTTTTTACATAGATGGGTATAAGCCTCTCCACCCTTCACATGTCATTGTATTTCTTGATAGCATTCTGAGGATTTCCAAATAGAGACTCACTTTTGCACCTGCTACAGAAAATGGAGTATGAGGAATGACAAAGTAGACGCCACACAAAGACCTGGCTTCTGTTGTGGAGCGAGAAGCTCCCACTGCATTAGGAGGGTGTGTTGATGGGCTCAGACCGCCCTGACAACGTGCCACAGACTGGGAGGCTTACACAGTAAATGTTTATCGTCCTACGGTGCTGGAGGCTTAAGTCTGACATCTGGGTGGATTGGTGCTTTCTAAGGGCTGGGAGGGAGAATCTGTTCTAGGCCTCCTCTCCCCTGGTATATTCGTTAGGTTTCTCCAGAGAAACAGGACCAATAAGGTGTGTGTGTGGAGGGAGAGAGAGAGAGAAGGAGAGAAGGGAGGAGAAAGAAAGACGGAGAGAGAAGGAGAGAAAGAGAGAGAGAGATTTATTTTAAGGAATTGACTCATGGCATGTGGAGGCTTGGTGAGTCCAAAATCTGACAGAGTAGGCCAGCAGGGTGGAGGCCCCGGGAAGAGTGACAGTTCAAGTCCAAAGGCAGTCTGCTCCTACCTGTTTCATTCACATTTTCCCGGAGAGTCCACCAGACTTCTACAGTGGCCAGCCTCTAGATAGTCTCCAATGACCCCCTGCTCTAGTGTTTATTCTCTTATATAATCCCCACCCTTTGAGTGTGGGTTGAATTGCTTTTTAATGAGTAGAATAGTGCCAAGGAGGTAGATGGTTATAATAACCAAGGTTGTTATAAAAAGACTGTGGTTTCCATCTTGGATGCCCTGGTGGGCGCTCTCTCTCTTAGCTGCCGTGTCATGAGGGCATCCAGGCAGCCGGTGGAGAATTCCATATGGCAAGGAGCTGAGGTCTGCCTGCAAAAATGTGAGTGCACTTGGATTTTACAGAGATCTGCTAGGGTCTGCCCAGGTGTACATGAGCGAGCTTCGAGATGTCTACTGCCTTGGCTGATGGCCTGACAGCATCTCATGAGACACCCTCAGCCAGAGACACCCAGCTAAGCTGTACCCAAAATGAATGTTTGCTGTTTTTAGTTATTAAATAGTGGGCGAATTTGTAATGTAGCAATAGGTAATGAACACAACTTTGTACTAATAACTGGGAACAAAATAGTTAACAAGGCACATCTTGGTTAACACATCACCATCCATACTCTCCTCCCAAGTATGAAATCTGATTTCTACCTTAAAAAAAAAAACTGGATGCCCTGGGAGTCCCAATGTCAGTCGTCCAGACTGACCCCATATCTTTAGCGTTCACTTTGGGAGGTAGCTCTCCATCCTTCCTTGTCTTCTCCTGCTGTGTTTTCTTTTACCTCCATCATAGTCTGACCCTACATTAGTAGCAGTTAGTCTCTAATTACTCCAATTATGCTTTTTTAAATTAAAATTTTTAATGTTTATTTTTGAGAGAGAGAGAGAGACAGAGTGTGAGTGGGGGAGGGGCAGAGAGAGAGAGAGGGAGAGAGAGAACCCCAAGCAGACTCCGCACTGTCAGTGCAGAGCTCTACTCGGGGCTTGAACTCACGAAACCGAGAGGTCGTGACCTGAGCCGAAACTAAGAGTGGGACACTTAGCCAGCTGAGTCACCCAGGTGCCCCTAAATGCATCTTTAACACTTTCAGAAAGGTGATTCTTTTATTCCATAAATAAGGAGAAAGGAAAGGTAAGAACCAGTAAAGGGCCATTCCTTAAAATGGTATCAAGCTATAGTTAAAATTTTTTTAAATGTTTATTTATTTTTGAGAGAGACAGTGCAAACTGGACAGGGGAACAGAGAGAGGGAGACACAGAACCTGAAGCAGGCTCCAGGCTCCAAGCTGTCAGCACAGAGCCCGACGTGGGGCTCGAACTCACAAACTGTGAGATCATGAACTGAGCTGAAGTTGGATGCGTAACCAACTGAGACACCCAGGGGCCCTTGACAAAGCTCATTTAAAACTATAGCCTGGGGGCCTCTGGGTGGCTCAGTCAGTTAAGCATTCGATTTAGCCTCAGTCATGATCTCACTGTCTATGAGTCTGAGCCCCATGTGGGGCTCTGTGCTGACAGCTGGAGCCTGGAGGCTTCTTTGGGTTCTGTGTCTCCCTCTCTCTCTGCCCTTGCCCTACTTGCACTCTGTCGCGCTCTCTCTCTCAAAAATAAATAAACGTTAAAAAATATTTCAGTTGAGCTCTGCCAGATTCACATCAATCACTATTCAGGGAGCACTTACGGAGTTCCTTCTGGGTGAGAGGCTGGCGAAATAAAAGACGAACAAGGCCACTGGTGTCTTCTGTTGAAGAATTCATAAATCAGTGGGGAAGTACCCATAAGCAAATGATCACAACACAGTAAGTAAAGGGTGAAGGAGCAGTATCATTTAGATCCTGTATGGTGACATTTCCTCTGCCTTATCCTGGTCCCAGGCAACCCGCGTTTTGTTACTATATTTTTGCCGTTCATAAAACGACATAAGTGAAACCATACTATAGTTATAGTCCTTTGTGTCTGGCTTCTTTAGCTCAGCGTGATGTTTCTGCAATTCACTCATGGTAGCTGTCATTCTTCTTTATTGCCAAGTAGTATTCCTGTACACGGACGCAGCATGATTTGTTTATCTGTTCTCTAGCTGATAAACACTTGGGCTGTTTCCAGTTTGAGGCTCTAATGAACAGTGTTGTGATGGACATTACTCCCTACTCTTTTTTCAGACATACCTTTTTATTTCTTTTGGATACATACCTAGAAATGGAATCGAGGGATCATATGATCAGCGCATGTTTAACTTTACAAGAAACTGACATACTGTTTTTCTATAACGGCTGTATCATTTTCCCTCCCCAACATAGATGTATGACAGTTTCAGTCGCTCCATATCCTCACCAAACCAGCATTGTCCATCCTTTTTGTTTTCATCATGCTAGTGGGTAGGGAGTTGTATCTTATTATTCTAATTTGCACGTTCCTGATACCTAGTGATGTTGTGTATCATTTTACTCTTCCGTATGAAGTGTCTGTTCAAATATTTTGCCCATTTGCAAAATCGCTTGTTTGTCTTATCGAGTGGCAAGATTCTTAATCTGTTAATCTATTTTGGATACGAGTTCTTTTTTTAAAAGTTTATTTATTTATTTTGAGAGAGAGAGAGAGAAAGAGAGCACAAGTGGGGGAGGGGCAGAGAGAGAGAGGGAGAGGGAGAGAATCCCAAGCAGGCTCTGTGCCATCATCGCAGAGCCCAGTGTGGGGCTTGAACCCACCAACTGTGAGATCATGAGCTACTGAGCCACCCAGGAGCTCGGGGACAAGTTCTTTATCAGATATAGTTTTGTAAATATCTCCTCCCAGTCTGCACCTTGCTTTTTCATACTTTTTTTTTTTTTGCCTTTTCATTTTTAATGTTATCTTTCAGAGAATAAAATGTTTTAATTTCAAAGTCCAACTATTTTTTCTTTTCTTTTCCTTTTTATAGTTTAGTTCTAGAATATTTTAAAAGATTCCTCCACATTTTCTGTATTAGACAATGATGTCTGTCTTTTACAAAGTTTTGTGTCCCGTCTAAGGAATCTTTGCCTACCACAAGAGCACAAAGATTCTCTCATTTGCTTTAGAACTTTAACTTTTATATTTAGTTCCATGCTTCATTTTGAGCTAACTTTTATATATGGTGTGAGGTGTAGGTTGAAGTTCAACTTTCTTGTGTCTGGACAACCGGTTATTCAGGCATCATTGGCAGAAGGGGCTCTCTTCTCCTTTGCTGACTTGCCTTGGCAACTTTGCTGCAAGTCAATTGAGCAAAGAATTATGGGGTCAATTCCTGGGCTGTCTATTCTATTCCGCTGGTCTATATCTGTCTCATCTGCCAATAGCACATTATCTTGAATATTGTCCATGAATGTAAAGTTTTGAAATCAAGTTATATAAGCCCTATAACAGTCTTCTTTTTAAAAACTGTATTGTCTATTGTAGGTTCTTCATATTTTCAGATAGATTTGAGAATTGTAGTTGATTTCTACAAGAAACAAATTCTGGGATCATGATGGTGATTGTGACTGTTTAAATCTACAGACCAATCTGTTAAGGGAGAATTGCCATCTCAATCCTACATCTTCCAATACAAAAATGATGAATCTCTCCATTTATTTAGGTTCCTTTTAATTTTTTCCAGAAATGTTTTATAATGTTCCACGTTTAGATCTTACACGTTGTCTTTATTAAATTCATTCCTCGGGTTTTTTTGTTTTCTTTTTTTAAGTTTATTTATTTATTTTGAGGGAGGAGGATGAGTAGAGGAGGGGCAGAGAGAGGGAGGGAGACAGAGAACCCCAAGCAGGCTCCTTGCCGTTATCGCAGAGCCCAATACGGGGCTCGACCGCACCAACAGTGAGATCAGGACCTGAGCGGAAACCAAGAGTCAGAGGCCTAACTGACTGAGCTACCCAGGCACCCCATTCCTAGGTTGTTTGATGCTATTGCAATTGAAAGTGACTCAAAATTTTATCCTTCAATTATTCATTTATCTATAAATACAAATGATTTTTGTTGGCTGGCCTTATAGCTTACAGCCTTGTGAAATGCACTTATTAGTTCTAGAATATTTTAAAAGATTCCTCCACATTTTCTGTATTAAACAATGCTGTCTGTGAAAAAAGGGGCAGTTTTATTTATCCTTTGCTAATCTGTGTGTCTTTTGTTTCTTTTTCCTACATTATCATGCTGTGTAGGCCCTCCGGAACAATGATGACTAGAAACAATGAGTGCAGACATACATGCCTTGTTCACTCTCCTAGATAGAAAGCTTTCGTTCCTTCACCATGAAGTATGATGCCAGCCACAGGTTTTTCACAGATGCCCTTTATCAAAATGAGGAAGTCCCTTCTATTTCTCATTTGTTGAAAATGGATTTTTAAAATTATAAATAGTTACCAAATTATATAAAAATTTTTTTCAATCTATTGATATAATCATATTTTCAGTTTTTCAGTCTGTCCATGTGGTGAATTGCATTGATTTTTCAAATGTGAAACCAGATGTGTATTCCTGGAATTCAAATGGGGATAAACCCCACTTCATTAAGAATATACTACTCTTTTTAGACATTGCTGGATTCGATGTGATCACATTTTGCGAAGATTTCTTTGCATCTTTAATCATGACCAGTTTAGATCTTCCCTTGTAATGTCATTGACTGGCTTGGAGGGCAGGGTGGTGCTAACTTTATAGGCTGAGTTATGAAGTGTTCCCTCTACCTTTACCTTCTGGAAGAATTTACGTAGGCTTGGTACTGTGTTTTCGTTACGGTTTTGAGAGAATTCATTGTAAAGTCACAGACCTAAACCTGGGATTTTTATTGTGGGAAAATTAAGAATTACAAATTCTATTTCATTAGTTGATATAGATTTATTTATATTTTCTTTTTTTCCTCAAGTCAGTTTTGGTAATATGTATCTCTAAAGCAATTTTCTGACTTCATCTAAATTGCCAAATTAACTAGCATAAATTGTTAGTAATATTCCCCTATTATCATCTGAATGTCTGTAAAATCTTTAGTGATGTTCGCTAGTTCATGCCTGTTGTTGTTAGCGTGTGCATTCTCCATTGTTTTCTGGGCACTGGGTGTTGCTGGTTGCTGTGCAGGGCAGAAGCTGGATGCTGGAGAGGCAGCAAACCCGTCAGGACCCTGGTCCCGGTGCAGACTGCTGGGGAAGCCATGCACCCTGCAAGCGTGCGGGAACCGGAAAGAATAACTCGTCCTCTCTGCAGTGTTTCCCAAGTGCTACAAAGCTTGACATCAAGCCATCTGGCAAAGGAAAAATAATATTTAAATATTACTTAAATATTTAAAGGGCCCAGGGGCACCTGGGTGTCTCAGGTGGTTAAGTGTCTGACTCTTGATTTCGGCTCAGGTCATGATCTCATGGGTTCGTGAGTTCGAGCCCTGCGTCAGGCTCTGTGCTGACAGCGTGGAGCCTGCTTGGAATTCTCTCTCTCTCCCCTTCTCTCTGCCCCTCCCCTGCTGCACTCTCTCTCTCAAAATAAATGAATAAACTTAAAAATATATATATTTAAAGGGCCCAGATCCATTTTCATAGAACTGGCGAAAAGTATGAATTCGGCAGAGTGGTTTGTTAGGTAACAAAAGCTAACTGATATATGTTAGACCTTTTTGGTTTATCTTCCAAGTGTCTTAACCCCCTTTACACTTTTCCAACCCTTTCTCCATGTCGTAGTTCTGGGAAATTTCTTGAGGATACAAGACTTTTTTTTTTTTTCCCCCAGCTCTGTCCAACATCTGCAGCTAATCTTCCCACTGGATTTTAAATTTCAAAAATGCAATATTTTTTTTTAATTTCTGGAGGAGCTATTTGATCTTATTTTTTAATGATGATTTCTACACATTTGAAACACCCTTGTTTTATCATGTCTTTCCAATCCTACTATTATCTCAGGTTCTTGCTAATCTTCCTGTTTGATGTGTCTGTGGTGAGTTGTTTTCTCTTGTGGTTTATAATTTTTGTTTGTGAGCTCATTTCTTTAGGATTTTTTTCTCTAAGGAAGTCACTTGTATTTTCAATTTAAAAAATATCCCTGCAGTGTAGTCTATATTTTCTTTTTCTAAGCAACTAGTAATTTTGCCAGCCTAGGACAAGTTTAGCTTGGAAATTTCCACATAACGGAGGTGTTGTAAATTTCAACTCCTGCATGGTGCAGGTTAGGCGCCTCAGTAATTCATGGGAGATGTTTTTCCAGGACCCTGGGCAGAGCTCACTTTGCTGCTTTCTTGGAAAAGTAGGGAGAGTTTTTTTACCCCTCTTTAATGAAAGGACAGATCATCCAGGCTCTCAGTTTAAGGGTCTCAGTTCTAGCTCCTTGCTTCCTGTGGGCCCAACACCACATCTCCTGCCCTCTCTTGGGTGTTAAAATCCCATTCATAGTCTTTGGGGCTCACATCCAGACATAAACCTGCCCTCACTCCACAGCTGAGACTCAAGTTATAAGTTTACTACTCACTCTGACGCCTGGAGCTTTTGAGCCCATCTATGCCTTTCAAATAAATTTTGCCATCTTTTATCTAATATTTCATATGGTTGTGAAAATTTTTACGGTTGGGAGTAAGGCTTGCATTAGTTCAGTATGCTATGTTTCTGGAATCTGAGTTGTAGATCTTTCATCACTCTAGAATTTATAGCTGAAGGTTTTAAGCAGGAGAGGCACATGATCAAATTTACTTTACAATGAGAACTCCGGTAGATCTAAGAGTGAATTTCAAAAGAAAGTGATTCACGACTGGAGGGTCAGTTAGAATGCTCCTGCAACAGCCAAGATTTAAAGATGATGAGATAGTGAAGGGTCTCCCTTCCCCCACCTCACTCGAGAGTCCTTGTCCTTTAAGAAGGGAAGACTGTCAACTCACATGGTCAAAGGAGGCTTCAAAAAGGAGGTGACACCTCTTTTCATCTTTGAAAAATGGAGAAAAATTTTTTGGATGGTGAGAAGAATGTAGAGCCTTCTTTTAGGGTGGACAGGCACAGGACGGGGCCAAGGAAAGAAAGTAGAAGGAATGCTCGTGGCTTATAGTCAAGTACTTGGGAGTAGTTCAGCATGACCAGAGTGGTGGGTCATGCAGCGGGGGCAGTAGAAGGCAGTTGGAATGACCAGTGAAACCTGATTGGGAAGGCTGTTTAATCCCCTATAGTTATTCTCATTGCTGATGATCATTAATAGCATGTTTGGAAACACAGTCCTGGGTTTTGCCAGTGCAGACGCCAAAAGGGATAATTATTTAGATGGACATATGAAAGGAGTCGGATCCAAAAATGTAGCTGTCCCAGTTTGCAGATCATCCACACATTCTATTGCCATGAGAATCTAGGTTTAAATTTGAGAAAGAAAATACATGTTCGGCAATTGATTTAAATCATCCACTTTCAACTATATCTAAACAAAGTGTTGGTTTGCCTGCTACCTACCGCCATTTTCCACTTGATTTTAAGATTATTTAGTAGAGAGAAGGATACAGATGGGTGTGTGATTTGCTTTATATTTTTAAAAAACGAGATCAGGGGGCGCCGGGGTAGCTCAGTCAGTTAAGCGTCTGACTCTTGATTTTGGCTCAGGTCATGGTCTCATGGTTCATGAGTTTGAACCCCACAACAGGTTCTGCGAGACAGCATGGAACCTGCTTGTGATTCTCTCTCTCCCCCTCTCTCTGTCCCTCCCTCGCTCTCTCTCAAAACAAATAGACTCAAAAAAAGATGAGATTGGTGGGTGTTTTGAGAGAAACTTCAGGATGTTTTATGCTTTTCACTAAAAGTCGCATAGCCAAAATTATATCCATGGAATAAAGCCTCACAAATGTGCTTCTTTGCACAATTATCAAATATTTTGGAGAGTTTGAGTAACTGTTACATCTGTTAAAGATAAATGACTCAGTAGCCTCTGGCATATGCAGAAATCGGAATGGAAATAAGGAGACGGGAAAAAGCTTAGATGATGGATTTACCAGACTGAGCAGGAAAAGAAGCCAAGAGAAAGACATGCTTTTTGTTTTTTTCTTTTTAAAATGATGAATAGTTACAGAGTAGCTCAATTCTAGGCCAGCTTTGTTTTGGCCTTTTATCTCTCTTTATTGACTGGTGAAAGAGATAAACACACTTTTATTAATTTGGGGGGTATGGAGTTCCAATAAAATGCTCAAATAACAATTTTCGATGCATAGCCTTCCAGGAGGATCGGTGCCTGTTAGCAGACACTTAATCTTACCCCGGTGCCAGGCCTGTGGCCAGGAGAACTGATTTATGTGCTAAACCATAATAGACGGGCCTTTTCTTACACATCTGGGTGTATTGGGTGCCTGCCATGGTGCCAGAGACAGGCCAGACACTCTTTGCTGAGTGGGTGAATATGTGTACAAATGAACATATAAAAGGTTCCATCAGTACATATTTAGATAATAGTTTATATACAATAGGGGGTATAAATTGAAAATTTTACCCAGAAAAACACTTTGAACAAAGTGGGGTGAACCTAAGCTTCATTTTCTAAGCTTCCTCAGGTGGGAAAAGTAGATTTATTTGAAATTCTGTGCTTTCCAACTTGTTATTGGCTTCATGTGTTTCGTTCTCATTTGTGTGAGAAGGTCCCCTCCATCTGGCAAATTGGAGCAGATGGTACCTGGCTCCATACTCTGGGACGGGACCCGTACTCTGGGGATGGGACCCACAGGGGGATGGGCCAGGCTAAGAACAGCAGGATGGGCACTGTGTTTTAGAAGGTCAACTCTGAAGGCCTGTGAGGACGGTTAGAGGTGGCAGGGAAGGGAATACGGGAGATTCAGATTCTAGTCCACGTGAGACATGACGAAGACCTGGGCCAGGCTGGTGGCCGCAGGGACAGAGAGGAGGGATATTTGAAATGATAAGATCGGGGACCGATCGAATGTGGGCACTGAGGCAGAGGAAGGATCCAAGACGAAGCCCGGGTTTCTGGCATGGGTGACCATGCGGCTTGCGATCAGTTGCCCAACACAGAAGAGTCAGGAAGAGGAAACCATTGCGGGTGCGGGAGCTGCTGGGTTACAGGGTGAGGTCACAGAGCCTGGTAATGTGACTCATGGTCTTCAAATCTCACTAAAAACTTGCTGCTGGACCTGAAAGCCCTTAGTGAGCAGAATTTTTTTTTTTTTTTTGCGTATAATTGTGCCAAATGTTTGTCATTTTCTGAGGCCATGCAGCCCTTAGCTTCCCTTCCTATGTCTGGGCACCCCTCATTAGGTAGCACTGGTGAGGCACAGAGCCCTGCTTCTCACTGTATGAGTGAAGGTGGCCTTCTCCCTCCCCCCACATTCTGGCTGCCAGGATTCTGGCACGCTCCCTGGGTTCACCAATTGGTGGCTGTGATAGTTAACACACTAGGCCACACTACCCAAACTTGGCTAGGCCACACTACCCAAATATTTGGTCAAACACTAGTCTAGACATTGCCGTAAGGGCATTTTTATTTATTTATTTTTTGCTATAAAGGTATTTCTAGATGAGATTAACATTTAAGTCAGTAGGCTTTGAGTAAAGCAGATTATGCTCCATAACGTGGGGGCCTCATTCAATCAGTGGAAGGCCTTAAGAGAAAAAAGATCTATATTCCCCTGGAAGCAGAGGGAATTCTGCAAGCTGCAATATCAGTTCTTCTCTGAGTCCTCAGACTGTCTGCCTGTCCTACAGACGGATAATAACCAGCATTAGTTTCTGCTTTTTGCAGTAATGAGTGTTGCCTAATACAATAATACATGTTCGTTGTTGACAAATCACAAATACCAGAAAAGGTAAAAAACAAACAGAAAAATTCACATATATCCTGATACAACTAATTTAAACATTTTCCTACTCTCCCTCCAGATTCTTCTATACATGTTTTACACAATTTCATTCATATGTATATGGTATTTTATCCTGCTTGTTCATTGAACATTCTACTATTATTAAAGCATTGTGATGTGTCTTTAACTACTGATAATCTTTCTGATACTCTTGGTTCTACTTCAGTCTTCTTGATGTGTGCTTTCTGTTTGTGAGGCTGCCTTCTTAATTTCTTTGCCTGTTTCTGTTTTCTTGCCATATTTTATTTGATTGGAAATAGACACCCCATTTAAGCCTGCTTGAGGTTACCTTTAAGTTTAAGAGCCACGTGGTTAAAATCAATTTCTCTGGTTATTAAAGTTGAGAACAACATTTGCCCTTATGTACAGCTCTCCTTTTCTCGTACCCTCTCCATGGCTTTCATGTAATACTCTAACATATGTGAAGTGTTTGCTCATGTAAATATTTTCTTAAGAGTTATTTTTTGCTTACTCAATTTTGAAACCATATCCTAAAAACTACGTAAATGTTCAATTGGTTTTAATACTTATTGCATGGCCTTTCTATTCATTGAAATGTCACTTTCAGGGAGACATACGACGGTGGATTTTTGGGGGGCCCTTGCCTATTTGAGACCATCTTTGTTACTTTCACACATGAATGACAAGTTGGCTTGCTCAGAGAAGTGTTCTCACACTATTAATAGAAATTTTTAATGGAGGTGAGTCAGACCTCCCTACGGTTTTACCAGCCATCTATTACTGTGCTGGTTGACGGCAAGGAGGGATGATTCAAAGGGGTAATTTTCAATCCAACCTCATCTACTCTGAAGTTAGTGGAAATCCCCCCGCATTCTGGCCCATGGCACTCTTCCTTCTCTAATGTCCAGTGGTGTTACGAGTCCCTATATTTTGTTACATTCACAGGCGTTCTACTGGAAGATTCAGAGAGGGTCTACCAAGTAAGTGCCAGGATCTACAACACATTGCCTCCAAATGCCAGTGCTGTGTTAGCTCTTCAAGTCCTGAGCCTCATCTGCAGTGGCTATTTTAGATTCAGTCTTCTTTCCCCTGTGTTAGTCAAGCTTCTGTGGTTGCAGGTAACTGGAACTAACTTGACTTATGTAAACAGAAAAGGAACTATCATAGAAGAATACAGGAAAGATTCATGGAACCCAAAAGCAGACATGGAACGGGGAATATGAACTCCCGTTCATGTTTCTCTTTCTCTTTGTGGTGACTCATAAAGATTAACAGAGATCGTTGACATGTACTGAGTACTTTGACTGCCACCGGGACCCTTGGAGACAGACATCCTTGAGCGTCTCCGCTATACATAAGAGGAAGTGGAGACACAGGAATTAAGTTCCAAGCACAGAATTTGCACCCCCGGCATTGACACCCTTGACCTGTACCATACTCAGGGCTAACCCCCTATGCACATAACTTAAAAACAAATGTAACGATCCAATTATAAAATTAAGGAGGAATAAAGGAAAGTAATTTATGAAAAAAGAATATGTAAATGCTGAGGCCTAGCTACACTGGAAGACACAGGAAATGGTTATTTGCATTTGCTTATAAGAAATGTCTGTATGCACAAGAAGTGAGAAGATCAGAGAGCTCTGTATAGAAAATGTATAGAAAATAGAAAATGAAAGAGTAAAGTTACAAGTAAGCAGTAGGGTACACAACAGGCCAAAACTATTTATATAGGATGAAAGAAAGAGGGGAAAAAACCTTCTTTAAAGTCATAATATATGTCAGAAATAAATGATAGACTTTTGAAAATGAGGAAATATGATTTCCTCCCAGGTGAACTACAAATTCACCTGTAAGTGTACTGCTAAAGAATTTCTTGCCTTTTGACATGGGACGGTAGATCGCCAAAAACATATCCCCCATATTGATTTCCTTAAATTCATTCTGTAGGAAATGAAGCTTGGAGCCCATGGGCTTCGATGAGCCCCAGGGCAGAGAGGATGGGAAGAGAAACTGTAGAACAGGGACGAGAGGTCCTGGGGTAGATCCCTGGTTCAGGGTGAGAAGGAGGCTAGAGAATAATAAGCATGAAAAAATAATTCCAATATGCAATTTCCCAATGCAGGTCTCACCCTTGAGTGACAAAATCGATACACATATGAAAACGATCATAGGAAATATTTTAAAAGAATCCTTTGAGTGCGGCGCCTGGTGGCTCAGTCGGTTGAGGGTCTGACTCTTGATTTCGGTCCAGGTCATGATCTCACAGTTCCTGAAATCAAGCCCTGCGTCAGGCTCTGCACTGACAGTGTGGAGTCTGCTTGGGATTCTCTCTCTCCCTCTCTCTCTCTGCTCTTCCCCAGCACCTTGTCTCTCTCTCAAAAATAAATAAACATTTTTTAGAAAGAAAGAAAGAAAGAAAGAAAGAAAGAAAGAAAGAAAGAAAGAAAGAAATCCTTTTAGTGCAATTAAACTCAATCTTTGTATTCATGGTTTTGCCAATTTAATAAGGTTTTGGTTGGAAGGCAGTTCAAAGGAGACTCCAGAAAGTTCTGTTGCATAGCAGCATGGGAAGACTGCAAAGGCAGAGGAAGGTGTGTGCACTGGTCACTCAAATAGCACAGGCAGGCGGCCCTGCCAGAGGTGACCTCATTTTTCCCCGTAGTGAGCAACTTCTTGGTAGAGTTTCAAACACAACAAAGTAGTCTTCTCTCAACTTACATGGTCGTGGTATTCCTGGAAAATTCGGTGAACCTGAGAAGTATGACAAGAAATAGTTTGCAGTTGGAAAGAAAGTGGGGCTCCAGGCTGAGACACTTATAAAAAGCTCTTTTTCAGCTCACGAATGGCTGGAGGGGGGGTTCTTTATTTCTTGGTACCCTCCGCACGCTGCAGGGGGCCTGCCATCTTGGTCCTCACCTCCTGAGTTCTGGCAGGGCACCCCTCCCCAGTCACAGGGACAACAGAAAAATGTCCGTACATTTCAAATTTTTAAGAAAATTGTGTTTAATGTTTATTTTTGAAAGAGAAAGAGAGACAGAGAGAGAGAGAGAGAGAGAGAGAGACGGAGACAGAGAATCTGAAGCAGGCTCCGGGCTCTGAGCAGTCAGCACAGAGCCTGATGTGGGGCTCGGGCTCGTGAGCTGCGATCTCACGACCTGAACTGAAGTCGGACCCTTAACTGACTGAGCCACCCACGTGCCCCTGTCTACACACTTCTAATAGCCCTCAGGGTGATGCTGCCCAGAAGACTTCTGTGTTAGAGAAGTCCATTTAACTCCCTTCTCCAGGACACTGGCAAGCACTACACACACAAATCCTTCCACATACGGACATGCAGTTTGGATTCAGAGGACACACTAGTTCCAAATGTGTTTCCTGAGCAACCATTCGTTCTCTAATTTTTATTTACCATTTTCCTAGCTTTTTAACAAATTGTAATAAAGACACCTAAATTTACCACGTTTGAGCGTGCAGTTCAGCAGTGTTCAGTACACTCCCATTGCTGTGCAGCCATCACCGCCATCATCCCTAACTTGGGTACATTTGATGTTTATTTAAATTTAGAGAAAGGTTGTAAAGAGAGTACAAAGAACTTTTCCTCGTGAGCCATTGAAGAATAGGTTGTTGGGGCTCCTGGGTGGCTCAGTCGTTTGAGCCCTGGACTCTTGATTTTGGCTCGAGTCATGATTTCACCGTTCATGAGTTCAAACCCCGCATCAGACTCTGCACCGACAATGTGGAACCTGCTTGGGATTCTGTGTCCTCCTCTCTCTGTGTCCCTCCCCTGTTCATGCTCTGTCTCTCTTTCAAAGTAAATAAATAAACTTAAAAAAAAAAAAAACAAAAAACAAGAATAGGTTGCTGCTACAATATTGTATCAATCTTGAATGCCTTAGTGTGAAATTCTAATAATGGCGTTCTCTTAAACAACCCCAACATAGCCATCAATATCAAGAAACCAAAATTGATAATGTACCATCATCTGGTCTTCAGGCCCCACTTAAAGCTGGGCAGTGGTCTTCAGGATGTCTCTTACAGAAAAGATCCAGTCTAGGATGGGGAGCCACATTTAGCTGGGGCCTGGGAAGGGCAAGGCAGGCCATGGAGGGTCTGTCATGTGCCAGAAGGTCTGAAGGCTACTTTCTCATCTTTCGTCTTTATCAATCAGTTCCTCAGTTTGTCCTTGACTTTCACAATCTCCACACTTTAAAAGATTACAAGCCAGTTATTTTCTAGAATGTCTCTTAGTTTGGATCTGTCCAGCGTTTCTTCCAATTATTTCAGGTTATGCTCTTTGGAATTCCTGGTGAATTTTTCTTGCTGTGCCTGTTCAAGTGGTAGAAGGTTTCAGTTTGACTCATTACAGGTGGTATTAACTTTGATCATTTGATTCGTGTTGTCTTCTGAGTTTCTCCACTGTCAGGTTGTTCTTTTTCTTTTGTGATCCATAAAGCTTTTGTGAGGAGAGACTCTGAGACCATACAAATACTCCATTCCTTGTCAAATCTCATTCACTAGATAGTTTTAATATCTATTAATGTTTTCTGGTAGCACTAATAATCAATATATTGTCAAATAGTGATTTTCTGATTCCAGCATTCCTTGTACATTTATTAGTTGGCATTTCACTGTAAGGAAAGCTTTCTTTTCTCCCGCTAGTTATTATGTCATTTCATTGTGTCAGTATAGACTCATAGATTCCTATTTTGTGCAGGGCGTTATCATCTCTTGCCATAACCATTTGCTCTGATGCCAAATTGCTTATTTCCCCCTGGATTTGTCCAATGTGGGGCCCACTGAACTGGTTTCAGTGTCCTTTTAATATGTCCTTATCATGCACTGAGATCTTCCCAACTTTCTGGCATGTTCTAAGCCCATCTTGTACTTTCCCTGCCCTGATCCTAGAATCACCCATTTCTCCAAGAATCTCTAATTATCTTTTTAATAGAGAAGAATATTTAGAAACCTAGATCAAGACTCTAGGAGTGCACATGGTTAACAGCATATCACTGTTTTCAGATAGTGCTAGGGCTCTATCGTCCTATCTATCTATTATCTATCATCTATCTATCTATCTGTCTATCTATCATCCATCCACCTGTCTACCCATCCACACCACACACATCATGTATGTATCAGACACTCATATTTATTTCTTTATCTCTGTACACTACAAACCAGGAGTTCATACCAATACTTCCACTTCCAAATCTGATACCACAAAGTTCATTCTAGTTTCTTCGTTTTCTGTATTTGTAACTTCCTTCTCTGACAGTGAGGAAACCGGCCCCCATTTTTCTCAGTATGTTTGCTTACTGCATCAGTGTCCTCTATAAGTAACTGGCCTGCTGCCACCGCATCTCCACATCTTGCCTGGGTTCTGACACACTGTCTCAGGCTCCCAGACATGGATGGTGGCCTTGCCCTGCTCCCCACTTAGTGGCTTGTAAACCAAATCATTCAGGAAGAACGGCAGGGAGGCAGGCGGACAGAAACATCCCAACGAGTTGGATCCCATTTTTGTGTTATTTTAAATTATTTAACTTTTTAATTAGAAATTATGTGTTTCACACTACAGAGTGCCTTCTGTGCCTGTACACTGTGTAATTTCCACACATCACTGCATTTAATCCTTCTCTGGGTGCAAAGTATTATTCTCTTATTCGTCTTACAAAGGAGGCACCTAACACAAGTTTCGGGGGCACCTGGGTGGCTCAGTCAGTTGAGCGTCCGACTTCGGCTCAGATCATGATCTCATGGGTGGTGAGTTCGAGCCCGGTGTCGGGCTCTGTGCTGACAGCTTGGAGCCTGGAGCCTGTTTCGGATTCTGTGTCTCCCTCTCTCTCTGCCCCTCCCCCGCTCATGCTCTGTCTCTCTCTCTCTCTCTCTCTCTCTCTCTGAAAAATAAACATTAAAAAAAAAAGACCTAAGTTTCATGGGAGGTGACACTGCTAAGACTGGAATACAGTGTGTCACACTCCAAAGATCATCCTCGATACTAATTTTTGTAAGTTTAAGTATTTCCGATATATAACACCTTCTAGATAGAAGCCATCTGTATGTCAGCAAACAAATTTTTATCTCTGTTCTTTGAGTTTATATTTTACGTTCTCGTGAGCAATAAAAAGGCAGAGCACACTATCTTCTCAGGATGACAGACCTTCATGGAATGCAGCCGTTGAATTAAGGCTCTGGCTGTTATCAATGCCCACAACAGTGCCTGCATATAGTGGGTCCTCAAGCAATAGTTTTACACTTGGTGAATGAACCATCTATACACCTACAAAGCAAGTGATGATAATGAAGTGGAAACGGTGCTCACCAAAACAGTTACTTTTCCTTCACTGACACCTGGAAGGCCACACTTCTCTGCCCCCTTGCAGTTAGGTTGGATCTCATGATCAGTTCTTGTCAAAGAAATGTAGAGCTGCAGTGACCAGTGAGAAGACCCTGTGGTATGCCCTAGTCACTCT
Source organism: Panthera leo (assembly GCF_018350215.1). NCBI lineage: Eukaryota > Metazoa > Chordata > Mammalia > Carnivora > Felidae > Panthera > Panthera leo. Next base: position 141,295,290 of record NC_056683.1, on the reverse strand, counting down.
TGTCCTGCAGAGGCGAGTCCCAGGTAGCAGAGCTATAAGACGGGGAAGGCTCTGGCAGCCTGGTGCCCTACCCAGTGTATCTCCCTCTTCCCACCCACTGCTTTGTTGACCCACAGATTTTTTTGTGAGACATGAACCTTTGAAGTCACTGAGATTTTGAGGTTAGCTTGTTTCTGCAGCATAACCTTGCCTATCCTGACTCATGTCTCTCTTCTCTAGTTTCAGACAGATGGTTGATTGATTGATTGATTGATTTTTAGTTTTTTTTAATGTCTATTTTTGAGAGAGAGACAGAGTGTGAACGGGGAAGGGGCAGAGAGAGGGAGACACAGAATCCGAAGCAGGCTCCAGGCTCTGAGCTGTCAGCATGGAGCCCGACGTGGGGCTCGAACTCACCACCCATGAGATCATGACCTGAGCCGAAGTCGGACGCTTAACCGACTGAGCCACCCAGGTGCCCCAGAGAGAGATGATTTAAACAGAACAAAGGTTATATTCCCTACTGAAAGTCCAGACACAACTGATCCGTTAGTGTGAGCAAGGGCCAGTTGTGATATTTATAATAGAAACAGCATTGTGAGAATATTCAAGCAAAAAGGAAGCATTGCAAAGTGCAGGAACATTAATTTAAGGGGGAAAAAAAGCGCCCAAACTCCTGAAATCGAAGGAGTACTGACAGAGCTCCCCGCCTTGTAACCTCACGTAAATCATTCCCGAGAATGATTTCAGGTTCTAACTTCCTTGATTCCTACAATGCCGGTTCTTCATCATACTTTCTCTTTAAAGAAAAGACTGATTTTGTTCATAGAGGGTTGTTTTTTTTTTTAAGTTCTGACATCTTTTCACTTAAAGGAAGATGAGAAGTACAATTTGTTCACCATCTGGCTGGCTTAGTACTTCCCCGTCAAAGATATTGTTCCTGTTACACTTATACCAAAAGTCATTTCAACAATGAAGTGGTATTTAAGATTAAATTCACCCAACATGCTTTTCAACATTATTCTCATGAGAACTCATTATAACAATTTTATATATAAAGTAAAGAGAATAATATGACAAATTCTCATAAAAAGGTCATTTTGATTTTATAAATTAACATTTTGTCTTAGATGCTTTATTTCTTCCCTTTGCTGAAGTGTTTTAAAGCTAGTCTCAGACTGAAAAGCAATGAAACCTTTTGTCCCCCCAACATTTCATCCTTAAATGCTTCACTGCACATATTAAAAAAACAAGGATATTTTCTTATATAACCATAGTACCATCATCACACCTAATAAAATTAACAGTATATCTCCTCATACCATCTGAAACCCAGTCCATATGTAAATGATCTCAAAGATGTATTTTTATTTTATTTTAATTTTATTTTATTTATTTTTATTTTATTTATTTATTTATTTAAAAAAATTTTTTTTTAATGTTTATTTATTTTTGAGACAGAGAGACACAGAGCATGAACAGGGGAGGGGCAGAGAGAGAGACACAGAATCTGAAACGGGCTCCAGGCTCTGAGCTGTCAGCACAGAGCCCAACGCGGGGCTCGAACTCGCGGACTGTGAGATCATGACCTGAGCCGAAGTCGGCCGCTTAACCGACTGAGCCACCCAGGCGCCCCTAATTTAATTTATTTTTAAATGTTTATTCATTTTTGAGAGAGAGAGAGAGAGAGAGAGAGAGAGAGAGAGCAGGTGACCAGGGGAGAGGCAGAGGGAAGGGAACAGAGGCCCTTAAGCAGGCTCTGTGCTCACGGCAGAGAGCCCAATGTGGGGCTCAAACCCATGAACAACTATATCATGATGACCTGAGCCAAAGTTGAATGCTTAGCCAACTGAGCCACCCACAGGCGCCCCTTTATTTTATTTTTATATTTAGTTTGATTTGGGATCTAAACCATGTCACATATTACATTTCATTGTTCAGTTTCAAGTCTCTGTTAACCAATTTATTTTAAAATTCGTCTTGATAAAGTCTTTTACTTTTTTCCCCATTTTTTAAAATTTCTACCTTTCAAATATTTTTCTTCTTTTCTTTCTTTTTTTTTATTGGTAGGGTAAGTTGAGTAAGACTCTCACCTTGTATCTGGGGTATTTAGTATTTTTTTTTTTAATGTTTATTTTTGAGAGAGAGAGAGAGAGAGAGAGAGCGCGCAGAGGAGAGGCAGAGAGAGAGGGAGACACAGAATCTGAAGCAGGTTCCAGGCTCTGAGTTGTCAGCACAGAGCCCATCACAGAGGTCGAACTCACAAACCGTGAGATCATGACCTGAGCTGAAGTTGGACGCTTAACCGACTGAGATGCCCCTTAGTATTTCTTAAAAGCATTTCCTAAATATAAAATATGTATTAGTCAAGAGCTTTTATTAAAGAAAATCATTGAATATATCTAGCTGGTAGGGGCTCAAGAGTAAGAAAAAATTCTTTCGATGATATGACTTAAGTTTTCTGTTTTTCGTGTTTGCAAAGTTCATCTAGGTCAGAAAAAGAAGCTCTTTTTGTTATAAATCTTTAAGTGTGATGGCCTTCTCTCAGAATTGAGACTCTTCTTACTCATTCCTTAAAGAAGTTTCCTAGTCAAAAAGGAAAAAGGATAAAAACCAATGTTTGTTTTTAGCAGTCTCTAGAGATAATGTGATACAATAGTAGAAAAAAATACTATCTAGAGATTTAGGGAGTTAAAGTTTAGTTCTGCCTTGACAATAAACTAATGATTTGAGTAAGTCCTGTAAATTGTCTGAGCCTTGGTTTTTCATGAGAAAGTTTGGCCTAACTGATGGACAAGATATACCTGGAACATTCTAAAATTTCGTAATGACATGTGCCCCAAAACAATGAAATCCTTTTTGCCTCCACAACAGATACACCAAAGTCTTAGGCTTCTGCATGAGGGTTGTTCTTCAAAGCAGGCCCTTTGGCACCGGAAGCTAATCTCCCTGATGTTGCCACCCCTCAAAATAATATTATAAATACTTTCAGTCGCTTTACAAGCCACCCAAGAAAATAAGTACTTCTACTTGATGGCCACATCTCCTATTTAATAAGCATGTTTTGCAAGTTTGCTGCGTAGATGAAGAACCGTGCTGGGTGCTGGGGTGGCCAAGGCAGATGTGGGCACAGAGATGAATGAAACAGAGTTCCTGTTTGCTAAAGAATGGGTGATCTGGTTGGAGTGGGGAGACAGGTGCATGCACAACACAGCTGAAGGGAATGAATAAAACCTTTGAGGGATGGGAGTATCTTGGGCATAGTATTAATATCTCCAAGGCCAAGATCCTTATATAACTTTATATTTTGAGGCTGATAAAGTGACTCCCATCTGATATTTATTAAAAGTGATTCCCGTGTCATCACTAGAACGGGTGGAGATTTGAACAATCATATCAGTTAAAGGGTCAAAGAGTTCAGAACATCCTTTGGGCAAGGCTGAAGCCAAAACAAACACACTACACGCTCAGTAATTTAGATAACTAATAAATGCTCTTTTAAGAAGTAGGGACATTAAAGGGTTTATAACATGATGAAGGAATTTTGCTGTTTTTGTGTTTCCAGACAACCCCAGTTAAATATTCTAGGGTGCAAGGGGCGCCTGGGTGGCTCAGTCGGTTAAGTGTCGGCCTCTTGATTTCAGTTCAGGTCATGATCCCAGGGTTGTGGGATTGAAGCCTGCTTGGGAATGTCTCTCTCCCTCTGCCCCTCTTCTCCGCTCGTGCTCTCTCTAAAAATAAAAAAAAAAAATTCTAGGGTGCAGCTTGCAGAGGGAGGAGCTTCAAAGTGCGGAACAGCTGGATTCATTTAAATCCTGTTGGTTCTAGCTCCCAACCCTTCGGATAATCACTGCTGGATTGTTTTGGGAAACCAAAGAAGGAGAACAAATTTCATCTGAGTCACTTTGATGCATTTTCAGTCTGTGTTGTGGGTTTTTTAGCAAGATGGTTTTTACTGTTTCATTTTGTTTTGCTTATAAACAGACTGAGTTAAGAGGATTCTTAAATGAGCATCTATCAGACTCCTGCAGTTCTAGCTTCTGCTGCTGAATCGCTTTGACATCATCGATAATTCTTCACCTTCTGAAAGTGCATATGCAGGTCAAATTAATCCAGGGAGTCTAAATTACTGATGATAATCTTCTGTTACGATTGTCTGTTCCATTCAGAAGCGATTTTTGTAGCCTCAATACATACAATGGAAATTACCTTTCCTAATAGCGAAGCAAAGAATGAATTTCATCTGTTTTTGAATGGCAACCAGTCTCCTCTGGGACTATGCAGTCAGTCTCCTGTGTGTATTGACTGGGAACACCTGATGTCACCAGACACCACAGCACCCAGGTCTCATCCGGGAGGTTCTCAGTAACTATTTCTTGAATAAATAAGGGAGAATCACGATTAGGCTAATTAACGTATTTGAAAAGCCCTGCTCATCTTCCTCAGCAAATGCGTCTTCAGCACTTGGCAAGGTGACACCTTCTTCTTGCCACAAACAGCGAGTGTTACACCAGCAATGTGGCAAGGACAAGTCAGTCCACAGCAATCCCTGATCAGCCCACCCCAGGAAACATTTGGTGCGTCCAGTACGGACAAGCTCCTGGGCTACATGGGGCAATGATGGCCTTTCTCTGCCCGGTTTCTTAGCTGGAAGCACCAAGCAACATCAACAAGTCGTGAACTACTAAATTCTGGTCATTGTAAGAGATATGTTGCAGGACTTTTTAAAAAAATTTTTTTAATCTTATTTTGAGAGAGAGAGAGACAGAGTGTGAGTAGGGTAGGGGCAAAGAGCGAGACACAGAATCTGAAGCAGGCTCCAGGCTCCGAGCTGTCAGCACAGAGCCTGACGCGGGGCTTGAACCCATGAACTGTGAGATCATGACCTGAGCCAAAGTCGGACACTTAACTGACTGAGCCACCTAGGCGCCCCAGTATTGCAGGACTTTTTACCACAATACCCGGAATTTGTTGGCACGCCACTTGGAAGAATGAAGAGGTGGACACAGAATGAGCCGCAGGCACAAGTTTATAAGAGTATAAGATTAGAAAGTTAGAATGGTAGGGAAACTCTCTTTACAGAGAGGGGATGTTCAAAAGTGAATGCCTGAGAACTCTGGGCAAGGGTCTTTGTTTTATAAGCTTCTGGTCAACCCTCCCCTACTCTACCCTCTTGGTCCTTCTCAGCTTCTACTCTTAACTGGCTTGAGAGCTCTAGGTGCTGAGTGCCATTCCAGATTGGCTCGCGTCCATAGCACGAGGGGTGGCCTGCGGCCATACTTTGGTCTTTCATCAAATTCCTGAGGGAAACCGGAGGGGCAGTAGGTGGGGTCTGTTACATTCTTAAGAGGAACCTTAAGCCTGAGGGGGTTTCCTGTGGTCAGACACTCCCAGCATTGTTCTAAAATACGTGTTTCTCAGCTCTGCTTAGACTGTGAAATTCGGGTTTGTTTCTGCAACCATTCCCCGCCCTCAGCCAGGGGTGCCCTCTACCCCAGATAACCTCGCCCTCCCTGTTCTCAGCAAGGGGGGGGGGGGGCGGTGGGGAGGAAGCTGCCTTTCTGGACCTTTCTTCCCGGAGCAGCAGTTCTCCTTGCTGAGAACAGGGAGGGCGAGGTTATCTGGGGTAGAGGGCACCCCTGGCTGAGGGCGGGGAATGGTTGCAGAAACAAACCCCAATTTCACAGTCTAAGCAGAGCTGAGAAGCAGTGCTAGGCTGGGTGTGTGTGTGGGGGGGGGGGGGCAGCAACACCTACCCCTGCAACCTACTGAGCTTGAGAAGAGAGGTCTGGGAGGAGGAACACACCAATGTCTTGCAGTCCTTTGTAAATGGTGACAGAGGAGAAGGGCCATTGGGTATGATTCCTGTGCCCCAACTTCCCTGCCAACCTCACAAGCTGATCACAAACAAATTCCATGAAACCTCCTGGGTGGTCTTCCTCTTTTTTCCCTTCTTTGTGCTCTTCCTGGTTCAAATTCTCCCTTTGCCATCAGCCACCTTTTTTTTTTTTTTTTTTTTTTTTTAAGTTTATTTATTCTGGGAGGGAAGGGGCAGGGAGGGAGGAGAGAGGGAGAGATAGAACCTCAAGCAGGCTCCTCACCACACTGTCAGCAGGGAGCCCAGTGGGGGGCTGGACCTCATGAACCGTGAGGTCATGACCTGAGCCAAAATCAAGAGTCTGATGCTTAACCGCCTGAAACACCCAGGTGCTCCTCTGACATTCAATTTTAATCCTCTACTGACTCTTTAGCTACACCTCTTTGCATCTGGTAGTTGCTTTAGTGGTTATAATATAGGCCTTTATTTTATCGCAATCTTAGGGGTAATACTGTACTGCTTCATATACCTCACAGGAACCTTAGCAGTAGAGCCACAGGCTGCATGCACAGGCACATGCACTTTGTGTTATGTATATTACATCTACCTCAAGCCAGCAAGGCTGATGTTTTCTGCCAATGGGGAGTGTGGGGATTCAGGAAATTTCTTCAAGGGGGAAAAAAAAGCAGCAAACTTCCAAATATCACCAGGCACACTTCCCCTCTTTCAAGGGTAAACTCCACTCCAGTTTCTACCTCTTTTACTCACTCTCCACTGCTTTCAAATATGAAGAAAAAAAAATTCCATTATCTCTAGGGCTTATTTTCATCAAACTACTTTGTCATTCTCAGAATGTAATCTCCATGGTCAACCTTTTTCAGAGAGCTTTGTAGGAAACTAAAGCCTTCCACTGAAATCAATTAGCAAGCACTCATTACTGGGTGAAGACCTACAAGCTTAAGGTGAGACAGGGCCTTCAGGCAACAAGCAAATACCCTAACAGAGATGAGATCACGTATAAGGTCACGTAGACATGAATCTGAACTGGGTTACTGAGGCATCTCTGGTGCCTGACATCAGAGCCCACTCTAGAACCTTGACGGTTTCTTGAACGGTAGCCTAGATATTGAGCCATGCGAAATGGCCACTTCTGACTTGTTTGACTTTAAAAAACATAAATGTCATAAGTTCAACCAAATGGTCTCGCATAGAACGTGGGTTTCAATCCTTCTTGAACATTTTTTCATCTTTTTTTCTTATGTTTACTTATTTTTGAGAGAGAGAGAGGGAGAGAGGGAGGGAGACAGAATCTCTCAGCACAGAGCCCCACGCAGGGCTCACACCCACAAACTGTGAGATCATGACCTAAGCCAAGTCCGACCCTCTACAAACTTGAGCCACCCAGGTGCCCCAATCATTTTCTCATCTTTACAAGGTCCTGGAGCTAAAGAGACACTCTCTCCATTGTTTTATAGATAGACAGGAGGAACACCACCTATGAGAGTCACAACTCTAGAAGGCAAAGCTAGGCAAGCAGTCCCATTTAAAGCATCCTGCCTGAACGAGGACGGTCACCTGGTGTGGCTGCAGCCCCATGTGTCAGACGTTAACATTAACACTGATAACTGATTGCTGTGCTTTCTCAAAGGCAGGGGTTGATAACTGTGATGTCTGAATGTCACCATCCTGAGATGGTGTTAGTAAAACAATGTGGATTTAGTGTTGCCAGATTTCGCAGAAACAAAAAACCAAATGAATAAAAGCAGGATGCCCACTGAAATTAGAATTTCAGGTAAACAACAAAAACTTTTTAGTATAAGTGTGTTTTGCCCCTTTTACAATTAATGCATGAAACATATTTATACTAAAAATCATTTGCCATTGATCTGAAATTCCAACTGATCTACAAATCTACCTGGCAACTCCATGGTCTCCATTCGTTGCTGCCAAAGAGGACAGCGTTCTGGCTCTGGAAGGCCACACTATTGGGGAAATGGGCCTCCAGTTTGATGTTCACGATCCCATCCCTGAGAGAAAGCAGGCATACCCCGGTGGGAGGCCAAGTTCACAAGCCACCTGGAGAGTGGACGCTTATAAAGAAGGTTTTCCTTTTGAGAGCTCCTACAAAAATAATAATTAGCTTTATCAGGAGCTTTGTATGTGAGTCTGCTCTATAATTATTCATTTGTTAATTGCCTCAACATCCTGTTGAGGTTGGTAAATATTTATTTCTACGACTCTAATTTTGCAATGAGGTAAACAGAAACAGAGGAAGAGACTGACTCACCGGGCAGCCCAGCAGGCCGGGAGAGGACAGGCAGGAGAGCCAAGGAGGGGCCTCAGGTCCTGTGCTGCCATTCTTCAGGAAGGCTTGCCCCAGGGCCAGGCCTGGCAACAGAAAAGCCCAGATACAAATCTGATAAGAAGAATAAGGAGAATGCTCTGAACTGCCTGAAAACACATTCTGAACGGCTCCATTGCCGGTAAATGAAATAGACCAGAACAAAACTATGTAGAAAGCAAACTACTGAAGACAGATTATTTTCCCCAAAGGAGGGAATGGCTTAGCCACCCTTTGTTTCTCCCCAGTCAAAGGTGAATTGTCTTGAAAAGGAAGATAGTGTGGCACCTGGGTGCCTCAGTCTGTTAAGCCTCAGACATCGGCTCAGAGCCTAGAGCCTGCTTCCAGTTCTCTCTCTCTCTCTCTCTCTCTCTCTCTCTCTCCTCTGTCTCTGCCTCTTCCCTACTAATGAGCTCTCTCTCTCAAAAATAAATTAAAAAAAAAAAAAAAGAAGAAGAAGGTGAGCTTCAAACCCGGGCCTTGCCTGACTCAAGTGCGTGTACCATTTGCTGCATAAATTCTTCCACCCACACACAGAAAAAATCCAGCACACCCAAAGCCAAGTAAATGGTCTTTGCAAATACCATTTAAATTAGCTTTTTTGTCTGTTGTGTCTCTTTCATGAATTCTAACACAATCTCAGGGCCAGGGCCATGCATACCCACAAAAGGGTCTTGCCAAGGCTCCTAGCTCTGTAATAATACTTCCATCCCAGCACATAACCCAGCAGATGTGCCAATAACACTGAGGATTGAGCAGGTATCATGATCTTTCTTTCAGTGATAGGAAACTGATTTGCAGGGGCATCTGGGGGGGCCCAGTCGGTTAAGCGTCTGACTCTTGATTTCAGCTCACGTCATGATCTCACAGTTGGTTGTGAGATTGGGCCCCGAGTCAGACTCTACGCTGAGCGTGGAGTCTGCTTTAGATTTTTTTTTTCTTTCTTTCTCTCTCCCTCTGACCCTCTCCCCAAAAAAGAAATTAGGAAAAAAAGGAAACTGATTTGCAGAAAGCATAGGGATTTGTTTGGGGTCACACAGGGCTAGAGATGGGACCAGAGAGCATCTCTGGACTCCATCATCCTTGTTGAAAGTTGGAGGAACTTGTCCCCGTCGTCAAAAAATACCCTGCAATCTGCAACTTGAGTAATACAGGTTTCGTCTTCACAAATATTTTCCATCTGTGGTCCCATGACCACACTTGCAGGACTTCCTGCTAATCACCTTCAGGGGCTCCCTTGTTCTGGAAGCTCCTGGCATGAAGCCCTCAACCAGCTGGCTCTGCCCCACGTGTTCAGGCTCATCCCCTGCCCTCTGTGCAGGAAGCTCTCGTTCAGGCCAGGCAGGTGACGTTGTTCATCCACTGCGCACGGCCCCAGGACCCACCTCCACACCTCCATCTCCCTGGTTTCCTTATAGGAACCCCACAGTGCAGCTGACTGGGTTTGAAGCCCGATTGCTTTTGCACCCATTGGGCCTGTGTTCCAGTTCTCTCTTTACTACTGCCCAGCTGTGTGACTTTGGGAAAAACACCACCTCTGGAGAATCCATTTTCTAATCGATGATAGATAATGGGGGACTAGAGATCATGTACGTATGTATATATGTACATATTTTTTGTATTTTAGAGAGACAGCATGCATGACTAGGGGAAGGACTGGCGGGGGTGGAGAGAGAGAATGAGAGAGAGAGAGAGAGAGAGAGAGAGAGAGAGAGAGAACCCTAACCAGACTCCATGCTTAGTGTGGATCCCACACTTAGCTTGATCCCACGGCCCAGGAATCGTGACCTGAGCTGAAATCAAGAGTCAGATGCTCAACCAACTGAGCCCCCAGGAGCCGGAGACCATGTATGTAATTCATCCAGGACAGTCCCAGTGCAGAGCAGGTGACCTGTGGGTGGTTTTTGTTACTGTGACATATCCTTATCCTCCTCTGCATTTAATTCCTAGCCATTCTTCAAGATTCTCTATATCCTCCACCAGCTCAAGGCAATTTCTCCCTTCTCTGAATTTAGAACAAATTTCACTCCTATGGCACCCAGTTCTTATGCTCTCGTGTTCTTTTCTAAATACAAGAAATATTCACTCAGGAATGCTGTGAGTTGAATGGTGTTCCCCAAAAAGATATGTTCAAGTTTAACTCCTCATACCTGTAAATGTGAACTTATTTGGAGACAGGGTCTCTGTGCATATAATCAACTTAAGGTGAGGTCATACTGAGATGTTAGGATGGACCCTAATCCAATGACTGGTGTCCTTATAAGAAGAGAGAAGTTTGGGTGCAAACACACTGATACACGGAGAAGGAGGCTGTTGGTAACACCAGTGTTCTGGAGCTGCCATAGCAAAGTTGCACACACTGGGTGGCTTTCAAACAACAGAAATTTATTCTCACACATTTCCAGAGGTCAGAAGTCCAAAATCAAGGTGTCGTTAAGGCTGTGCTCTCTCAGAGGGCTCTAGGGAAGGATCCCTCTTCGCCTTATCCCAGCTTCTGGCTTCTGCTGGCAATCCTTGGTGTTCTTGGTCTGAAATTGCATCCCTCCCTTCTGCCTCTGCCTCCAGTGTCACATGACTTCTCCCTGTGTGTCTATATGTTTGTGTCTAAATTTCCCTCTTCATATAAGGACACCAGTCATTGGACCCACTTGGGACCTACTCAAGTAGGACCTCATCTTAACTTGATTATGTCTATAAGGACCCTATGTCCAAATAAGGTCATAGGCACTGGGGTTAAAATTTAAGTGTATCTTTTGGGGGGGACACAATTCTGCCCATTTTAGTCCTGCTATCTTCTCTGCACCAGGAATCCTTGTCTCTTCCCTCTCCTTTCCTTCACTTTCCACATCCTAGGCTGTTTACTGTATTTTTGAAAAGATTTTTTTTTTTTTTTTTAGTTTATTTTTCGAGAGAGAGGCAGAGAGAGGGAGAGAGGGAGAGGGAGAATCGTAAGCAGTCTTTGCACCATCAGTGCAGAGCCCGACGTGGGGTTCAAACCCATGAACTGTGAGATCATGACTTGAGCCGAAATCAAGAATTGGACGCGTAAACACGTAAATAGGTGGCCCTATTGTATTAAAAAAAAAATTTTTAAGTTTTATTTATTTATGTGTGTGTGTGTGTGTGTGAGAGAGAGAGGAGGGGGGAGAGAGAGAGGAGGGGGGAGAGAGAGAGGAGGTGGAGAGAGAGAGAAAGAGAGAGAGAGAGATTGACAGCATGAGCATGGGAGAGGCAGAGAGTGGGAGAGAGCATTCCAAGCAGGTTCCACACTGTCAGTGCAGAGCCCAATGCAAGGCTTGAACTCATGAGCCATGAGATCATGACCCGAGCAGAAATCAAGAGTCGAACACTTAACTGACTGAGCCACCCAGGTGCCCTCACTGCTGTATTTCTTGAACACCTCTCATTTTTTGCCTGTCCTCCATCCCGTCGTCTTGATTCTGGCCCTAACAGAGCTGGATGACCACAGTGACCTCCTCTCTCTTCCTCTCTGTCCTGTTGGTTTCTCTTTCTTCCAGCCAGCTGCCTCAGTGAGCCTGGTGAAATGTGAATTTAGTCATGGCATCTCTGCCTAGAATCCCAAATGGCTCCCAGTAGTCTTTGGGACTGAGACCCAGCTCCTTAGCAGAGCACCCAAGGAGCCTGATTTCTTATGTGGAGTAACCTCCAGGCCTGTCCTCATTTGCAGTAAACTGTGGCCTCAGAAGCACCAGAGCCCTCCCCTCCATGGCCCCCCACATCCTCAGGTTACTATGACTTCACAGGCATGGTTCCCTCTGCCGACAATCCTCCCGCCCTGCTCTGCTCGCTCCTTCCCCTCCTCTTGGACTCTTCTCCTACCCTTCCACCTCTGGGCTGAGTCAGTTGTCTTTCATTTGTGCCTCTAGAGACCACAATTGTAGTAGAAGAATATGCCAAAGGAAATGAGGCCCTAGCAATGAGGTCAGCAAGGTGGGCACTGGCCAGATACGGCTGGGGCTATCTCCCAAATGGCCTTGCGAGGTGGAGTTAACTCGGTGCAGAGAGAATGCACTCATCTTTCAGGGACAGACTTATTAACCAGGGTCATGCACTGACCATTTGCAGCCAGAAAGCTACTTTATTGATTTAAGTAGGAACTGTAGTGCTGGACACCGGGGTCCTCCAGCCAACCCACTCTCCCTGTCCTGCCACCCGAAAGGTAAGCTGTCAGAAGATCCCATGAGCCCAGAGTCAGACAAGAATTTGTTTCAAGAGTTCCACGTTGAATGGCACCAGGCTCAACAGCCCTGGATGTCCTGCATCATACAGATGCACCTGCTGCTTGGCCATGACAGGTGAGTTTCGGGCAGGATCGGTCCTTATGGAAGGTGCCTGATTGGGTACTGCACCTTTGATCAGATCACAGCCTGTGTGGATGTAGGAAGTGTGTGTCTAGTATAAACTTTATCAGAGATGGGGGGAAGGCGGGAGTGGAATGGAGGAGGGTTTATACCAGAGCTTTCCAAAGTGGCAGACTGAGAATAGGTTACAGATATGATGTCTCCTGGGGACAGAAGAGCCCCTGGCTGGTCACCTCTAGCTGCACCTTGTCTATGCCAGAGGTGGGATGAACTGTATCCCCTAAAAAGACAAGTTCAAGTCCTAACCTCCATACCTGTGACTGTAACCTTATTGGGAAATAACGGTCTTTGTGGAGTAGGATGGGCTGCTATCCTTGTAAGAGGGAAATCTGGGCACAGAGAGAGGAGTACATTGTGTGAAGACACACAGAAAGACCCGCACATACAGGGAGAAGGAGAGAAGGCCGTGTTGAGAAGGACAGCTGACAAAAGCAGATTAAAAAAACAAAACAAAACAAACAGGCAGATGTCCGAGGCCGGATACGCCCCTTGCATGCTTTTGGCTTCTATAATCTTGCTTACTTGCTTCTTGATCAGCCGACTGCCCATGTAGCACAATCGGTAAGTGCCCCTCTCCCCCATTTCTTCCCTTGAGCCCCTGCAATCCTGCCCACCCGTGCAGCCGATTGAAAGTTTCCAAGTACCCGGAAGCTGACCAGGCATAAAAGTAGGCCAGCGCCAGGGCTCGGGGCTCAGCTTTTGGAGATGACTCCGCTGGCCAGCGCTGGTGCAGAAGAAAATCTTTTCTGATTCTCTGAGTGCCTGTCACTTGTCTCTTCCTGTGTGCCGGGTATTTGCTGTAACGGTGTATCAGGAGAGGCAGAGACGGGAACGATGCATCCACAAGCTGAGGGACGCTAAGGACCGCCGGCAACACCTGAGACTAGGGGACAGGCCTGGAACAGAATCCCTCTAGGAGCCTCCAGAAGAAACCAATCCTGGGGCATGTTGATGGCAGACTTGCGGCCCCAAGGACTGTGAGAATTACATTCCTGTTGTTTGTGGGGCTTGATCGCTGCAGCTCTAGGACACTAGTACAGATGCCCTAGAGGTACTTTACCTGCGGAGACAGGGAAACTCCTTTCTTAACACCCCCCCACCCCCGACATTCTCCTCCTTTGAACCCTTCCGGTGACATCAACACACCAGCTCATGCTCCTCTCCCTCATCCTCCCCACCTCCGTTCCTTTCCTTCCTTCTTTTCTGAGGGGAAGACCCCAATCCCTTCACCTCTCTATCATCTGCAGGGCGCTTTGGTCCAGTAACACTGGCCCCAGCCCTTGGAGACACTTGAGTAACTTATCAAGGAAACTGATGAAGATTCACACAGGTAACTGTGCATTTAACTGTTTTTTAGCAGTCATTTAAAAAAATGCAGCTTTAAAAAATGCAAATTATCGACTAATTACAACATGCAAATTACAAACAGAAAGTAGGGATTACCTCCATTTGCATGTGGGGACACAGAAGTAATTTAAGTAACTTGTCCAAGCTGGATCCAGGCTTTGAAACTGAAACTTCCTGACTTCAAAGCCCTTCCTTTAGACTACATTACTAACTCGACTTTGAAAGACGTAGCCTTGTAAATATTTGGAAGGGCTTGCCAAATTCTCCCTATTCTTCCTATAATTTTAGTATTTTATAGAGATTTGCTGTTGTAAGTGGATATATGATACCTAAAGAAATTCAGGATGGTGATCTATATCTTAGTTATTCTTAATAGTTTATTTTCTCACTTAGTAGTAAAAGTAATAATTATTATTTGGTCTGGAGCCTACAAGCCTACATAAGGATTCTGGTAAATTTATAGAGTTCCTTGAATAATCAGTTTATTGTGTTATACCTTGAGCTTTGGTAAAGGACTATCTCTTTTTTCTTCCCTGAAGTTCAAGCATAGAAATATTCACATATTTTCTTTTAAACCCTTACGATAATAATTTTTTCAAATGCAAATTTCATGTTGCCTGAGAGTCAGGCATCTTATGACATTCTTAGCTTAAATAAAAGAATAAATCACTCATTTTTTCAAAGTCTTTTCTGCCAAACAGAATATCCATTTAGCTTCAGCTTGAACAAATGAAGTTTTTTAGCTTGAATTACTAAACTAAATGAACCTGGGGATGAGGAAAATCCCTCTTTTACTCAAGCAGCAAACTTGAGGCTGATGTTATTAAAATGCCCTCAGTTTCCTGTCCCAAAGCCAGTAAAAACAGTCTTCTGTCTTCTGCTCTCAGGCACTTTCATCACAGACCATCATTGATATGCTCACAGACACAAACTGCACTGAACTGGGTCCAGTGAGCCTTCTTTACACGCATGTCCCGCCTGACAGGATAAATCAACAATCTCAAGGCCTTGGATGGAGTCCAAGTGCCATTAGCCAAGCGGAACATGTAGAAGACAATTAGCCCTGGGCAAGACCAGCTATGTAATTTGCAGGCCTGGTGCAAAATGAAAATGCAGGGCTCCTTGTTGGAAAATGATCAGCGACAGCAAAGCAGTAAACCCAGTACTCGGCCCTTCTGAGGACGAGCTTGGGTGACTGTAGCAGCCACACACCCAGGGAGCGGGCCCTGCCCCTGGGGGCTGTCCTTGAAGCTTTCACACCTCTCCCTTTGCAACCTGCCATCTGGGCCCTGTCTCTCTCACTGCACTATTAAATCAGTCACCAAGGCTGATTCTGACTCCTGGAGCCCTTGCAAACACACCTGTTTTCCCCTCTCCTTCTGCAGATGCCTCTGACCCAGTCACTCTCTGCCACGCCCACGCTGCTCTCTGCAGCCAGGCTTGCTCACTGTAGAGGTCCTGTCGTGCCCCTGTGGATGAGCCTTGGGAGGCTTCCCATTGCTCTTGGTGGAAAGCCAAAATCAAGAACACAGACCTGCATACCTTACCCTTTCTGTCCTATTTCCTCTGGCATCTTTGGCTCATGCCTCACTCTCATTGGCCCTGGGTATTTCAGGCATCCTGGCCTTCACTATGACCTTGTCCCGTGTAGCCCCTCCGTCAGGATGCTCCAGCCCCCAGACCTTCTCACGGGCTGCCCCTCTGGCCTTCCTCTCTGTCTTCACCCAGCTCCTCCTAGTACGCTGGCTAGTCTTGGCTTGAGTATGATGCCCTCGGGAAGCTCCCTGCCTCCCAGTCCAGAACAGGTCCCCTGGCTACCCCTCCCAGGCATTCTCTTTGTTCACTGATACAACTCATTACACTTGCCCGGGACATTTCCTGTCGTGAAGTTGGGGTCCCAGGGAGCTGTTCCATCACATAAACGGCAGGGATTTGTTGATGGATGGGTTGATTGGTTCAAGGCTCTGACACAAATTCAGCATCCTAGAGAAAAAGAACTATTGTCACTTAGTAACAAGGGAGCTGTTTTTGCTGCTGCTGCTGCTGCTGTATAAAAGGCTGTAGAACACAGAATGTTCCGGGCAGCCAGCGGCTCTGGGGGATGACGGTGTAGCCCATCTGAACGGGTACTGCTCACTGAAGATGTCCACTGGGTGTGTTGCTGTTCAGCTTGCTTTAAAAGATACCATTCTGGGATTATGTGTGATTTTTAAAATTCCTTCTCTATTTTCCTAGTTTGTGACAATACGCATATATTGCTTTGATAACCGTGATGAACCACCCTCTCCGCAGCAAATTTACTTTAAAAAAAAAAAAAAAAAAAAAAGGACTAGGCAAGAGGAATTTCCTACAGGGGTTCATTTTCTTTGCAAATGTGTTTCCTCTGGCTGGAAAGAGGAAACATCTTCCCTCCTCTGCTCTCCACTGCAGAAGAAGGGGTATGAACAGGATGTTAAGTATAGTGTCAACGGTGACAATTAATAGTCTTATAAAAATTTATATAAAAGTAAGGGTACAAATGTAGCCTTAATGCCAAGCCATGAATGCTGCTGATCACCAGGGACAGTGTTTGCCTGCTCCTGTGGTCCTGAACTGTGGGAAAAGTGAGGGAAAGTGCCTTCTACTCCAAGAGCAGTGGTTTCTAGCCTCACTGGCTTATCTGTCCTAAAACGCTTTTCTCCTTCTGTTGTATTTGTCTTCTGCTATTTAGGCAAGAAAGCAAAAGAAATCAAATTGAAGAAAAGTCCACGGGATAGACTAGGCGGGGATCAGAATGTGTCATAAGGCTAAAAGGCTACGTGAACATGAAGCAGTTCATACCAGTGTGGGATGGGATGATCCACTGTCCCTGTTTGCCTGAGACTGAGGAGTCACCTGGGTCCCAGACTTAACACCGAGATGGTTCTGGACAAACCAGGGTGAGCGGATGCCTTGGGAGACAGCAGACATGGCTCCAAGCAGGGCCTCTCCTGGGCCTGTCCCCTGTGGGCCCCTGTGTGACGCCACACCCTTCGGCTTCTCACCCCCACAACTCCCCCTGAGGAGTTCACAGTATCACCATTTTCCAGGACGGTTTTGAGAATTGACTGTGGCCTGAAACTGGGAACCCAGACCATAATTTTATCTTTAGTTTGTCACTCAGCTTCTCATTTTCTAGAATGAAACCCCTTTGACTTTGGTTTAAAAATGAATTGTGATTAAAGCGAAAACAGGATCCTGGTATGAACTTTAGATTTTGATGCATTTGAGCGGTCAACATTGTCCTCTTTAAGTTGCGCCCAATGCAAATTTCAGTTCCTAAAAAACCCAAATAAGGTAATAAATGTTAAGGGAAGGAGGTCTGATTTGCCTCTTCCTAAACTGATGACCTGGTAGGAACATTGCTGATTGAGGAGAAACACGTCGGGGTTCCTGCTAACACGGAGACATGCTCACGGCTGTCGGAATGATTATTCTATTTCTGCCGCAGAGGGGGAAAGACAGGAGAGTTAGAAAGGCGGGTTCCAAGCGAGGGCTGTCATCAAGGCGTTTGGTGTGGAGCGCCTCTTCAGGCACGCTAGCCCCAGTGAGTCCAGTGTCCCTGGGAGTAGATGACATCAGCATCCCGGTTTACAGAGAGAATCTCAGAGTGGGTAAGTGGCCTGAGGACGGGCAGCCAGGTCTGGTGGTCTCCCTCTCCTACCTGGCTGCCTCTCCTTTTCTTCAAAGACGGGAGACGTCTATTTCCTACGTGTCTTACAGCCTTCATGTTGGATCAACAAGCAGAGCTGAGATGTCATTGACAGAGAGATGTCCCCCCGCCTCCAGCTGAGTGACAGAGATGAAGCAGAAGCTGCTTTTGATTTTTCAAATTTTTTTTATTTTTGTAAATTTATATCCAAAGAGTTAGCATCTGGTGCAAGGACGATTTCAGGAGTAGATGCCTTAGTGCCCCTTACGCATTTAGCCCATCCCCCCTCCCACAACCCCTCCAGGAACGCTCTGTTTGTTCTCCATATTTATGAGTCTCTTCTGTTTTGTCCCTCTCCCTGGTTTTATATCATTTTTGCTTCACTTTCCCCTTGTTCATCTGTTTTGTCTCTTAAAGTCCTCAAATGAGGGAAATCATCTGATTGTTGTCTTTCTCTGACTAATTTCACTTAGCATAATACCCTCCAGGTCCATCCACGTAGTTGCAAATGGCAAGATTTCATTCTTTTTGATTGCCGAGTAATACTCCATTGTATATATATCCCACATCTTTATCCATTCATCCTTCGATGGACATTTGGGCTCTTTCCATACTTTGGCTATTGTTGATCGTGCTGCTATAAACATGGGGTTGCCTGTGTCCCTTCAAAACAGTGCACTTGTATCCTTTGGATAAATGCCTAGTAGTGCAATTGCTGGGTCGTAGGGTAGTTCTATTTTTAGTTTTTTGAGGAAACTCCATCCTGTTTTCCAGAGTGGCTGCACCAGCTTGCATTCCCATGCTTTTGATTTTTAAAGAAAGAGTCTTGATACCCTTTATTTCGGGAATTGTTCTTAATCGATCACAAAGAATGTTCACATTCGCCGGGAAGAGAAGGAAGGGCAGTCGCGATAACAGCAACAGTAATAATAAGCGTGGCCGTTATGGGGTGCCCGGGTGTCTCAGTCGGTTGAACATCCGACTGTAGCTCAGGTCATGATCTGACAGTTCATGGGTTCCGCCCCGCATCAGGCTCTGTGCTGATAGCCTGGAACCTGGAGCCTGCTTTGGAGTCTGTGTCTCCCCCGGGCCCCCACTCTCTGCCCCTCCCCTTCTCGCACTCTGTCTCTCAAAAATGAATAAATGTTAAAAAATATATTTTAAAAAAAGGCACGCCTATTACGCAGGACTTGTCACTCACAGTGAGGACCCTCAGGCTCTGGGAGGTGACAGAACTGGGATTTTGTCCCTGGACTAACCCCAAGGGTCAAGCTTTTTGTGCTTTATCACGTGATCATTTTTTAGTTTGTTTATCTCATTTTACAGCTGAGGAAGCTGAGGAGCTTGCAGGCTAAAAGACTTGCTAAGTGTTCATGTTTCAAATGCACAGAGCCAGAACTCACACCCCACTGCCTGTAGCCTCTGCCCAAAGAACATAGAGCCAGTACCTGTGAGACGCGGCAAGGCGTTTCCTGTTACATCAGCCTGCAGCCCAAAGCGCCATGGAATGATGTGACTCAGACACAAGAATGTGTGCCAGTTAGAGATCTCTTGGTTGCGTGGGGCAGAAATTGCCAGGCTGAAACAAACAAGGGAAATAGAAGTTCTCAAAAAATAGGAATTTGAATAGAAATCTAGACAAGAGCCAAGGTACAGTTAAACCATGCTTGAATCAGTGAATGTGTATCTAACCAGCTATCTATTTCATTAAAATCTTCCAGAAAACATGTATGCACTATAAGCCTTGTCTTTGTTTCTGTGATCGGCTGGAATGAGCTTGCAGCTGGGCCTCGGGGAGGGACCAGACTTAAACGTGAGAAGAAATCTGGGCTTTCTCTCCGGTTTCTGCAAACCAGCTTCCCTGCTCCTCAGTGCACGGGGTAGAACGTGATCACTGGCCATAGTCACGGGTACACATTTTAAGTCCAGTTATTGGGAAAGCTTTCTTTGTTCCATTTCATTTTCCAGAAGAAGGGCCAGTGAGCGGCCAGATCTGGAGAGTGTGCGCCTCTGGTCCCCACTGCTGTGGACAGGAGGCAGGTGACATAGCACCAACAAGGCCAGCCCGGCCCCTGGGAACAAGGGGACGAGGGTCACCAGAGAACCAGGAATCACATAGTGAGTTGCACATATGACCCAGTGTATGTCCAGGTGTCAGAATTCTCCTGCAGGAGAATAACATCTAAACAAAAGCCCAGGTACAGTTAAACACTATTTGGATTAATGAATGTATATTTAATCAGCTATTTATTTCATTAAAATCTTCCTCGGGGCGCCTGGGTGGTTCAGTCGGTTAAGCGTCCGACTTCGGCTCGGGTCATGATCTTGTGGTCCGTGAGTTCGAGCCCCGCATCGGGCTCTGTGCTGACAGCTCAGAGCCTGGAGCCTGCTTTGGATTCTGTGTCTCCCTCTCTCTCTGACCCTCCCCCATTCATGCTCTGTCTCTCTCTGTCTCAAAAATAAATAAATGTTAAAAAAATTTTTTTAAAAATAAAATCTTTCAGAAAACATGTATGTACTATAAACATCGCCCCTGTTTTTGTGATCAACTATTTTTAAAGTTTAAAAAAAAGTTTTGTAATGATAAGTAGTGGGGGAAACGTGCTAATATAACTCCCAACCTACCATGCTGATGGGCCCAGGACTTTTTATAAGTTCTTTGGTACAAAGCAGTCTGCTGTGATAGGTTTTCCTGGCTAATATCCTACTTGTTCCTGAAGCTCCCTGGTGAATAAATATTAGTCTTTTTGCAAGAGAGTCAGGATGGAAAATTAGCAGGTGTGAAATTTTTGGCTCTTGGTGATGGATGCTGCTCAATCTACCCCGGGTCCTTTCTTTCCAGAAATTTACTGAACTGTATTCAAGTGATCAAACCAAACCAAACCAAACCAAACCAAAACCTCCAGGTCCCTGCTGTTGTAGCTGCGTGGCTTATTTTATTTCTGAAATGTGGTGTGACTGGGAATATCAACGCATACACATTGGCCCTTAAGGATTTCAGATCTAATTCTTCAAAGGGAAGAGTGGGGTTGGAGTGGAGGGATAGCTGTCTCTGAACGTGACAGTCATCGTTGAACCAAACGATCCCCTCCTGCTCCTAAAAGGCTTATTAATGTTTGGCCTTCCTCCTGGTGCCTTTTCAGAGAATCCATGCCACACGTTTGCACGCAGCCTTTGTTACTATTTTGAGTTGGTTTGGATCATTTCCGTGCAAACTCTCAAAGCACTGGAGATCTGTAATTATATTTTGCAAGATGTATCAGGCGCTGCCTACACATTTTACAGTTTAGTGTTGCAAAGCCAGAGTCGTAGCTTTTTGCCACATGGTTATCTAATTCCATACAGTACAGACAGGCCTGGTCATATCTGGCCTCCACAAGGAAGTGCCAGGGCCTTTCCACCCCCGCCACATTCCTGCTCGCTGTGGCTTTGCGCCACGAGGTGTGTTTCACATCTGCCATGTGACCGCCCCGCTGCTGTCAACAAGTGATTCATTGTCATCGCCAAGGGAAAAACAGACTGTGTAGGAAGGTGCCATATGGTGATACATGTGGGGTTTTTTCTGCCTTCTACTGGGTAACCCTGACCTTACTGTCATGCATTCGAGGTGGAAGTGTGACGCAATGAAACTGATTTACAAAAGCCACATACAGAAACCGGCGTCTTTTTTTTTAGCCTCGGTGTGGTTAAGGTTTACTTCCTCTACGTATTTATAGCGGAGGCTTTTGGACATGGCTGGGGGAGAGCCAGCTTCTGATACGACATCCATTTGCTGGTTACTGCATCTGCAATTTATACTTCGCCCTCCGTTTTGCCAAGGAAAGGGCCTTCGTGGCCTCAATTAAATGTGAAGGTTGGGTTTCTCTGCATCTGCTGGCCGTTCCAATGTGGAAGCCAATAAGCATGAGCAGGATAATGAGTTGGAAATAGATCCAGAGAGGGCCCAGCGATGAGAAGCACGGTGGCAGATTATTTTAGATCCAGAATATCAGAGTTAAAAGCCTCTTGATTCAGTACAGCAACTGGCTCAAAAATAGACCTAAAAATGCATATACAAAGCAAGCGTAATGATATATCATATGCATGTGGAGCTTTAAAAAGCAGCCTGGACATCTCAGTGAGTCAATTTTTAGAAAGGGACCAAGGTGAGGTTAATGAACCTTGACACCTGCTTTGCTTTCTTCCTCTGCTCTAAAAATCCCGCCTGGTGAGGTTCCGGTGTATTTCATAGATATTTTATTTAAAGAACAAAAAGCGGCTGGGCAGTTTGTGAAATGTGCTGGAAACATATAATGTGGCCGATTCTAGATTTGCCAGTAATTAATTGGGAGCACTTGGCCATGTGTCTTAACCCGCAACGTTTTCCAGGACAGAACTGACGGTACTTCCCCTCGATGTTTTGAGGAGTTGCCAATGGGGCAGATTGTCAGGGCTATGGGAAGTGTAAGCTGTTCATGGGCATAGAGGGTTGGGCTACTGGAATCGGACAGGTGCATAGGGTGTGGAAGTGACTCATGGAAAGGGCAGGGTTCCCCCTAGGAGGGAAGCTCACCTGCTGCGTCTCCAGGAAGGAAGAACACGACTCTAGATTCATGGCTCCCTGGCTGCCCTGCTCCTGGGTCAACCATCTGAACCCCAGGATCATCTATCTCAATGGCTTGTTTCTTCAAATCTGATGTGTCTTGTTCTTCTCAACCTTACACTGTATATTAAGCACTAGTTAGAAAAGGGAGCAGACACTTCTCTGCAGTGACCTGTCTCTGCCTTTAGTTACCTAAATTCCATGGAGAAGACCTGAAGATCTATGTGCAAAGGCTCCATTCATTCCAGGAGGGTCTGGCTGGAAGCAGAGGGCACTTCCCCAGCTCCCTTCCCTACCCTGCTATGGCAGAGGAGCCCCAGCATCAAAGAAGGCAGGTGGACCACCTGCCTGGGAGGGCTGACAGCCAGCCTATCACCCACCCATCATCATGATGCCAACATCAGCAACCTCTGGAAAAGACTTTCCATCCATTTCCAGGTAGTAGAGAAAAAAAGCTCATGTTTTACATCGCAATATGTGTTCTCTGTTGATTGAGTCAAAAAGAGGCCAGAGAGCATCTTCATTTGTTTTATTTTCCATTTGATTTGAGAGATTTGGAGGGATTCACAGGATTTCCACCACAGTCCTTTACAGAAGAAACACCCGCTCTTCAAAAATGCAGCAAAGCCAATGAAGAGAGAAGAGGCTTCTGGTTACAAATCGAATCTGCCAGTTGGCAAGTGATGTTGGAGACGCTCCTCCAAGATATTCTTCTAGACCTAACTTCCTTCCCAACCAGACACAGCAACTCTGAACTTGTGACACATGCAGGCTCAGCCATGTGACTGCTGTTCTCTGGAACCTTCTTTCTCACTTTGCTTCCTGGAGTGAGCCCCACTCCAGAAGAGCTCTGGCCTGGCTCCTTTTCCCACGGAGCTGTTTACCCCGTATCCAAGTTTCAAATTTTCACTTTGATGCCCTCAAACTTTGCTAAGCACACCGTATCTACAGTGGAAATTAAAGCTCCAGACCTAAAGCTACACGGAATCTGCTCAGATACGCCTGCTCTGGGCTCCACTTTCCCCTTCTTGAATCCTGGAAAGCACCATGCTTTATAATAAGCATCACCCCTTCCTATACCTGGTTTCACTGGACCTTTAACAATAACCTGGGTAGTAGCTGATCCGGTGTTATTAGTCCCATTTTACTAAATGGAGAAACTGAGGCTCAGAGCAGTTCAGTAGAGTGCTTCCAAGGTGATACAGCTGATATGCGCCAGAACTTGCTTTGAGGTCAGCCCTTCCACGTCTGCACGCTTATGTCTTTTTAAAGAGCCCTTTTCATGCTTCAAACCTCCCTCTGCTCCGCAGGTTCGATGCTAGAATAATAGGAGACTGGTGACTCAGAGCGGACTTCTGACTTCTTGTATTGCACGCACAAAATGAGGCTCTCTACCAATTTCGTTTCCAAAGCACACATTTCTCACAGCGTTCTTAGCTACCCCAAGCACAACTGATAGACCCTTGGCCCCTTGGTACACGTTGTCGTCCAAATGGAAAAACAAGACGTGGCTCCAACGCTCTAAAAATAAGGGATTCTATGAAGCTAACCCGCAAAGAGGAACTAAAGAGGAACGCGTCAGCTTTTCTAACAATCAAACGATTACATAGAACGCTGTCAAAAGTACACATCTGTGTGGAGGGTGGCGGTGGCAGCGGCCTGCCCCGAAGGAGTATCTTATCGCTACCACCGCTTAGAATTGCCACATGTGGAGATAATAAAAAGCAGGCCAATTAGTTGGTTTCCTTCTTATGTTTTAATTCTCTGTGGACAATGCGCCTCACTTCTTCCTCTCTCTTCAGTAAACACCAGGTATAACCAGTGATGCACATTAGCCATCAGGTCAGAGTTTTTCAAAATTATTTTAGTGGTTTAAAAAATTTTTTTAATGTTTATTTATTTATTTATTTATTTAAAATATATATTTTTTAACGTTTATTTATTTTTGAGACAGAGAGAGACAGAGCATGAACGGGGGAGGGTCAGGGAGAGAGGGAGACAGAGAATCTGAAACAGGCTCCAGGCTCTGAGCTGTCAGCACAGAGCCTGACGTGGGGCTCGAACTCACAGACCTCGAGATCATGACCTGAGCTGAAGTCGGACGCTTAACCGACTGAGCCGCCCAGGCGTCCCTAATGTTTATTTATTTTTGAGAGACAGAGAGAGAGCGACAGAGACAGAGACAGAGATAGAGACAGAGACAGAGTGTGAGAGAGAGGGAGACACAGAATAGAAAGCAGGCTCCAGGCTCTGGGCTGTCAGCACAGAGCCCGATGTAGGGCTTGAACCCACAAACTGTGAGAACATGACCTGAGCCAAAGTTGGACACTTTAACTGACCGAGTCGCCCAGGCGCCTCTGTTTTGTTTTGTTTTGTTTTTTAATAAATAAATTCACTTCCCACTGCTTGGTTGCCAGATCCTGCCTTCCCAGCCTGGTTCCCCTCCACCACCTGCAGGCTCCTGTCAGCCAGGCTTGAGGCAATGAGAACGAAAACCCCCTCCCTGTCCGCTGCTGCTCTGGCCCCACACAAGCACAGGACGGTTAACCAGTCTGTCAGGTTGGCCTCTGCCCCAATCCTGGTTTTTTCCTGGCCCTGAAATCCAGCAGTGAGTGTCTGACCAGGTGACTGGCACCCCCCTCCCCAACCCAATCCCTGCCACCTGCTTTCTCCTTGTCCCCAATCCTCTGGATCCTTGCCAGCTGACCCCTGCCTCAACCTGGATAGAACTCTCTAGAACAGTGCAGTAGCCAGTAGGCATTCCCTGCAGGTAAGAGTGGTCCTAGTCTAAGCCCTCTGCTGCCCACCCCTCTTCCTACACCAGCGTCACCAGACTGAGATCAATGCCGCCCCCTGACAGGGAGACATGGAGGGGGCGTCCTCTGGCAGGAGAGGACAGCTTTCAGTGGTGTGCTGGTAAATGCCAACACCCAGCTCTCTGGAAGAACCCTGAATTGCAGGGTCTGCTGCATGGTGTACACATCCCCACACTGGCCCATCTCCAGTGACCGCCCCCCCCGCCCCCGTGATGTCACTGAGCACGGAGCTGGGAAGAGAGGAGCAGGGACACACAGATATAAAGTATTTGTACCAAACAAGCACAGTCGATGTAAGTAACCTGGATGGCACAGAGAATAATAAAATGTCAATAATTAGGAAGTGAAGAGTTTTAGGTGTTTATTACTTCTGTTTTTAGCAAAATTTAGTCAGTTTGTAAGTTTATATAATTTAATTTTTAAAAAAATTTTTAAAAACGTTTATTTATTTTTGAGAGACAGAGACAGAGCACAAGTGGCGAAGGAGCAGAGAGAGAGGGAGACACAGAATCTGAAGCGGGCTCCCGCCTCTGAGCTGTCAGCACAGAGCCCAACACGGGGCTGGAACTCATGAACTGCGAGATCATGACCTGAGCCGAAGTCGGCGTTTAACCAACTGAGCCACCCAGGCACCCCTATAATTTAATTTTTTTAAGTTTATTTATTTATTTTGAGAGAGAGAGAAAACACAAGTGGGGGAGGGGCAGAGAGAGGGAGAGAGAGAGAGACTCCCAAGCAGGCTCTGCACGGTCAGTGCAGAGACCACTGTGGGGCCTGAACCCACAAACCGTGAGACCATGACCTGAGCTGAGGTTAGACGCTTAACAGACTGATCCTCCCAGGCACCCCTATAATTTAATTTTTAACAGCAGCTATGTTTAACACCAGCTTGCAAAATCCCTGAAAATTTAACACTTGGTTTCCGTGAGCTCGCCCAAGCCAGCTCCCACACACTCTGCCTGGGGTGACCCTCAGACGCAGTCCTGTGACTTCTGTTCTCCATACATTCCAGCTCTTGTTCTACTTGGCCTCCAGGGGCTGGGGACAGCCTCTCCTTCCTGGAACTCTACGCCATCACTCTTTCTTGTCTTCCTTCTACACCTCTTTCCCAGGGCCCTTGTTCTTCTGCTGGAACTGTCCATGTTTCCCAATGTCTGACCGTGACTTCTTTTGTCTGCCATTCTCCTTACTCTGAATGTGGATATGGATGCTTCCCCAGTCTAGACTTTTGGCCCAGATCTCTCTCTTGAATTCCAGTCTTATGTACGACAGCCTGCAGCCCATCTTCCTCTGACGATCTCATAAGCATCTCATACTCAACGTGCACCGTCAACCAAACCCCACTCTCCCATTGTTCTTTGTTAATATTCCTCACTCAGGCATTCATACTCTCATTCCATCCCATAAATATTTACTGAGTACCGACTATGTACTTGTCACCGTGCCTTGTGCCAAGTAATGCAGCCCTGCATAAGCCACAGTCCCAGAGCTCACCCAAAGGAAATGGTGTCACCATCCACTTGGTGACCTAAGCCGGAGCCCTGGAGTCATCCTCCCACATTCCATATTTACAATTATTTGGTTGGTAAGTCTGATCTCTTCTTCTACTTCCTTCCACTCCTGCCATGACCATCTTTTCTCAGGTCCTTGTACTTCCTCCTCTGGATGATGCAGGAAGCTTCTCCCTGGTCTTTGTATCCAAGGACTGTTGCGTTCCAATCCATTCTTCGTAATGCTGGCATAATGATACTTCTGAAACCACATCTATGACATTGCCATTCCCTGTATAACATTCCCCCAAACACCCTCCTAACTTTTAGAAAACAATCTGTGCTCTTTGGCATGATATAAAAGGCCTTCAATGTCACCTGGATCCTGTCTACCTCTTGGTCTTCTTGTCCCCATTCCTCTTGGAACCTATGCTCCAGTCACAGAGACTCTTCTCAGGCCATTCCCTCTGCCTAAAATCCCTCCCCCCTCCCACCCCATTCCCTATTTGACTGCCTGCTCCCCTATTTATCCTCCAAAACTTGTTCTGATGCAAGTTTGCCAGTATGGCTGTTCCGTGGGCATTGAGAAACAAGGGAGGGACACCATGCACATCTGTGGTGGTCACTGTAGATTAGCATGGCAATTTCCAGGCATATGGTAGTCAAGTGTGCAGTGCCATTAAGGCTATCAACAGGGCTGCTCTTGTGAAACAACAGGGCTTCCTCCTGGAAGTGTTTGCTGGCCCTCCCAGGCTGCCTTTGGAGACTCTTCTCCGTCATGCCCATACTGGACTCATCATACTGTAATCATCTCATTACTAGTCCGTGAGCTTCTTTGGACAATGAGCTCTTAAAGGAGGGGATTGTGTCTTTTATCTCTGTATCCCTGACAACATGGAGCATGCAGGGCCCCTACTGAATAGTCAATAAGGGTTTGGGGAGCGAATGAATAGAATACAGTGTTGGCAAGGGCACGGACCCTGAGTGAATCCCGGTGCTGCCTGTCCCCCCAGTGCAGCTTGGGCACCTCACTCCACAGCAGATCCTTCATGTGATGAGTGTGAGGTTTAAGTGAGAAAGGTGGCTGAGCAGCTCCCAGCAGTCAGTAATAAATGGTAACTATTACAATCATGGCATATTTTCAGGTGCTTAAGTTCCTTCTGTGTTGTTCATTACTATTTTCACCTTCTTGTTTTTTACTAGAAAAGTGGCATAATCCTGATGTTATAGACATTTTTAACTCTCAGCTCTTGGGGTTGGAGTGGGGTGGGAGGTGGGGGTGGGGGTGGGCATAGGGGAGTGGGTATGAAAGATGGATCGCAGCTTCAAGATTTGGTGTGGCGGTGCGAGAGGTAAGGTGGCACACGTCCACAATGGCTAAACCCGGAGAGAAGGTCTGTCAAAACCCTCTGGACTGTCTGGCTGTGCAGGACTCCGTCAGGGCTTGGAGCCTGGCCTCATTTGCATATTGGCTCCACTTCCGTCCTGGTGGGATGTGCCGCTTCCTGCCGCCTGCCCTCTGCTGGCTGGCGTCGACCTCCCCGATGTGTTTGACTATGTTGCCCCCTAGGGATCAGGCCCAATTTTCAATGCATTATCTACTTGCTAGCTGGAGTGTCTCCTACACTCGAGCTGTGTTAGAAACTACAGGGGTACAGAAGTGACTCCTACCCTCAAGGTATGGTGTCCACATTTAAAGAACTAGAAACCTTGACAATCCTGGAAAAGCCTAAACCAGGACTGAAAATCTGAAGAGCTCTGTGTACAATGGTAGAGGAGGGGTTTTTTTTTGCCCTGACGCGGATTGCCACGATCGAGGGAGAATCGTATTTACAGAGAGGCTTGCAATATACAGGGAACTGCGACATGCATTCACCATTTTTTTAAAAAAAAATTATTTTATTATTTTTTGAGAGAGAGAGAGAGAGAGAGAGAGAGGACAAGCAGGGGAGGGGCAGAGAGAGAGGGAGACACAGAATCTGAAGCAGGCTCCAGGCTCTGAGCTGTCAGCACAGAGCCAGACATGGGGCTTGAACTCAAGAGCCATGAGATCATGACCCGAACTGAAGTTGGCCGCGTAACCAACTGAGCCACCCAGGCGCTCCTAGTTTCACCCTTTCAACTACAGCAGTGATGGTATTAATGAAATAGAAATAAACATTTTGTTGGGAGACTGACAGTTAATAGCATCACACTGGCCACTAATCTGACAACTGACAACTGTCTTAACAGTCAGCTGATATTGTGTTTCCTCTCAAAGGTCACACTTGAAACGAAGTGTAGTTTCAGAGGGAAAGAAACCCATGAATATGACTCAGCAGCATTACTTTTCTGTAGTGCCTGAGCTTTCTTCTTTTGCCTGGCCAGTAACATCTGGGAAGATCAAAGCATGAGTGGACAGTTGTGATTGCTGGGGAGACCTTTCCTGGGTCATTTACAACTTCTGCCTTGCAACTGTGATCCTACAAATTATGAGAGGGCACTTTTAGGAATAAAAGCATTTAGCTTCATTTCTTCATAGGAATGGAAAATCAAAATCATTCTGAAGTTGTTTTTTTTTTCCAGATGCAAAGCAACTTTCAAGCAACTGCTTTTAAACCTCTCACATGCAAGCTTAAATCACAGTGACATTGTCACATTAGAATCTATTTGAGTGAGTTAAACCAAATAATGGCAAAGGGTCCTCTTCTTCCTTTAATCTTTCAGGAAAAAAAAAAAGGCAAACTCCAAAATTATGCCAAGCAGTCTATCAGTAGTCTCTATAGCTCCACACGTTCAGAGTAACGTCCGCACACTCTGAGCTGGTGTTTTTCTATCCCAGATGTATTCTTTTCCCCTCCAAGAAGTGAGGAGTGACTAACGCTCAGGAATATGGTGCCAAGAGCAGCTACTAGGAGAGAGAGACAACTGAGAGAGAGATTCCTCCCTGGAGATTGTGGAAATACACTTTTTCAGGAGAGAAAGCATCTTTCCCAGCTTCCCTTCATGTCTGTGTGGCCAGGGCTGGGTCACATGCCTATTTCATGTCTGTTGCACACCACCCACTGGCCAGGGAAATGGCTTACCACCAGATGTTTGGACAATGCTTTTGAGGGTAGAATGGATATTGGGATGTTAACCACTGCTTTGGATACTGTTTCTGGAAACTCTGATAGCTAGATCAGCTGTGCTTTGCTTTAAGGCAGAGCTCAAACCTTGACGCTTCCTTTTGAGGGTTTTTAGTGATTAAATGAAAGCAAAAAAACCCAAAACACCAGATGCAATTATATTTATACTCCATATTTGATGAGCAGGGCATACCTGTTACGTACATGTAGACAATTTATGTTCTCATGGAAAAATTCTTCAATTCCAGGAGCTCTCCCATCAACAAGCAGGCGAGGAAATGCTTGTTGGGTCTCTCTCCATGATGTGAGTCTCTCCATGACTCTCCAGGATAGTGGAGAAATCTTCTCAGGGCATCTGGGCAGCCCCTGGAATAATAATGAAGTTGCCTGAATAACCTCAACCCCCTAGCAAAATACTTTTAGGCAAAATTAAAGTCTTCTGATTTGCAATCAGAAGAACATTATAAGTAAAATAAATCTTCTGACCTTACTTTCAGAGGGCGGCTGCTGAATGCAGGACAATTAGAGTTTGTGTTCGCCAGGATCTGTCTGCCCTGTGAGACCAGCAGGGTCCCCAACGTTTAGAAACATCAGGTATAGGGCAGAGTTTCCTTTCCCCGAGATTGTTGCCCTTTCCAGAAATACCTCAGCATCTTGAAATAGTTTCCTGGAAGTTGTAACTGGAAAACAGTCAGGCCAGGGAAGGTGCTTAATGTTGGGCAAAAGTGAGGCTTGTGGGGAGTCCAGCTGGGAGACAGGGGAGAAATCTCCTCAGCTATGTCTCTGGGTCTTTTCAGTTCTGGTGGTCTTGGGTTCCAATCTTTCAAGGGATGAGCCTTTGAAACATGTCCCTGGCAGTATGTCTACCTTCCTGGATGGCTGCATATACCCTTTTCTCCCTGTGCTCTTATCTGACTATAGCATTTGATGCTTTGAGGTTCTGATAGCTGCATAGTTAGGAGAGAGACCTCTTATTCAGAAAATTTGCTGCAGAAATCCAAAGCATAGGACAGAGTTATGACATGTTAAGGTCCACGTTTACAATTTACACGCATGCCCATTTCACACAATGTTACGTATGTGCAGACCTGCTTTCAAGAAAGTATGTTTATGTAGGCATCTGATAAGTGCAAACACTGTTGGTAGTCTACCCAACAGCCACTCTCACATCTTCCTTGCTAACAGAACCCAGATTTTGTCCAGGTGTCCATCTTCTCTGTGTTTCTCATTTCCAACCCTAGAAACCAAATCTTGATAACTCTAGGACAGGTAGTCCCAATGATTGGTTTAGAGTGAACATATGACCAGTTCTGGCCAATGAGACATGTCAGGAAATCTGGAGGCTTCTGGGAAAGGTTTGTTTCTTAAAAAATAGAGAAGAAAGAGACAGCTCCTCGTCCTTCTTGGGACTTTGTGGTAGCTGTTTGTAATCTTGGGATGTGGCGGCCATCTTGTGAAGATGAAGGAACCAGCCCGAGGGCAAAACTGACCTCCTGAGTATGGTAGACTGGAGAAATGTAAATTGCCTGGATTCTTGAGAATTTGGGAGTTGCTGAATTAGTCAGCCCTGAAGCACTCTACCCCTGCACTTATCATCAGATTGAATTCCTTTGTTTAGACCATGTTGAGTTTATTTAATATAAAAGCATCTTAAACAATAATCCATACTCAACTATGGTCTCTATTCACAGGGTGCTGTATCCCCTTCCTCCTAGAGCAGTTCTTCTAACCTCCATCTGAGCAGGAGTCCTTCTATGATTTGGGGAGGGTCTCCATGCCTGGGGCTCACTTAGAAGAACAGAAATACTCGTCAGCACAATTGCCACAGCTGATGGTAACTACCCGCAGCCCTTAGGTATAGGCTCTGTGTGAGGTCAGTGCCAAACCCTTTGCCTATACCGTCTTATTTAATTATGGAAATGATTCCATGAGGTGGAGACGATATTATTCCCATTTGATAGCCGAGAAAGCCAAGGCCCACAAAAGTGAAGTAATTTTCTCAAAGTCTTAAAGCAGGTGATGAAACTAAGGGTCAAAACAGACTCTGGCCACACCCCTACCCATCAACCTGACCTCTCAACCAATCATGGGAACAGCAGCCAAGCATGGGCAGAGACCTTGTCACCTAATGGTTTCTCAGGATCAATATGTGAGTTCCTTGGGAGATGCAAAATCTAGATTCTAAAGGTAATTGAGTATATAAAATTCACTGCTTGACATGAATTCTCCCATGAGTTTTATTTAACCTCTCTGTACTTCAGATTCTCTATTTGTGAGGCTGTGTGTGACAAAGAGACTTTCCACGACCTACTTCCTCAGGATATGAGAAGATACACACGATAATGTACCTAGAAGCATTTTGCAATATTGAGAGGAAAAATACTACAGAAAGCCAGGCCATTGTTAATGTGATTTTAATAACTTCTCTCAACTCTTAGGATGTTGATAGTGCAATGGAACATGATAATTTATTGAAAAGTGGATGTGTTGTTTTGTTGAAATAAAGTAAGTTGGGCTTAACAATATAAAGAGCAAAACTCTTGTTTCATCCTGTATTTATAGGTTCCAGTTCTAGATCTAGGCTGTGTGGATCAAAAGCCCAGCTCTGCCTCTTACCAGCTGTGTGACTGAGGGCAAGTTAGTTAACCTCTCTGAGATTCAGTTTCCTAATAGAAAACAGAGATAATAATAGCACTCATCTGGAGAGTTCTAGGAAGAGTTCTAGGAAGATGGTAACATCCGTCAGTCAGTTGGCACAGTGCCTAGGACATAATAGGGACTCAATAAATCTTAGCTGTTATAACTAATGTTACTTGTTTCATTTCATTAACACTAAGAAGATTCCTATTTTCCGTTAAGTGTGCTCTCTATGGGATTAATAATTTGCATGCTTTGTTTCCAAGTTCAAGATTACTAAACTTTATATTTAAGCCAACTGTTAGCAAGCAATCATGGAGCGTAACAGTTGATGAGGTGTCACTACCTACAAGACAGCCTTGTCATTTGAAGATAAGCTGAAATGTGCAGCAGTATTGAAATTTGCTGTAAAAGAGTAGTTAAAACAATTATTGCTGGAATTCATAAAAGAAAAGCTTTTCATGATAGGTTTCTTCTCGTACTTAACTGCAAGCTGAGTTGAGTGAACAAGGAGCAAACAATCCAGCTGGTCCCACAGCCTGGGGCAGTGACCACTACATTCTGCCCTAAACTGGTGAACCATATTTTAAAGAATGTGGACTGCTCTTATAGGGCTTTATTTGGCCAGTGTTGGTTGACAAATGGACTCTGGGGTTTTTTTTGTTTTTTTTTTTAGTGAAAATGACTCTGTGTGTGTGTGTGTGTGCATGTGTGTGTGTGTGTGTGTGCACGCATGCATGTGCACATGCGTGCATGCACACACATTTGTCCAATTCTCCCTCACCCTCTGTTGTTCTGTGCTGGGACATTACTTTCTTGTAGGTTGGTCTTTAGTCTGTCTGAAAATTATATTGAAGATAATACCTGGAGGTTGATGCAACATAGTTAAGGGGCTATAAGAGCCTGTTAAATATATAGACCATTTGTGGTGAGGAGGGACAGGCAGGGTGGTACACCCATAAAGGCACTGGGCCGGAAGTCAGAAGACGGGTGTTCTAGTCTCTGCTCTGCCTGCCACTCAACTACTCAGTGCCAGCCGGGAGTAATCATGATGATATAAAAATAATAGCATTTACCATACTGCAGGGGTTAGATTAGTTGCTTTATATACAATCCATCATTTAATTTTCATGACCCTCTCCTCCAATTCACTCTTAAAAGAAAAAGATTTACTTATGATTAAAACAGGTAACTTCAGGCAGGATAAGGACCTCTGAAAATCCCATCCCCATCAAAAGCAAGAGTGATCAAAATCAACCTATTCAGAACTCTGAAAACTAACCAAAGGCTTACAACAATACCAGAAGTGTTCACTCAAGAAAAATGTTTGGATCCCAGGAAGAACAGTGATCCTTGTGGAGTTTCAACTGGCCCAATTCCGGCCCTCCTCTCTAGCTCCCAGTAGCTCTGAGAATCAATAGGCTTGCACTACCCATATGGCAGTGTGTTATTCCTCCATGACACGGAATGGGGCACTGACGTGTGTGACAATAGGGATGAACCTTAAAACATTATGTCAAGTGCAAGAAGCCAGACACAGAAGACCATCCATTGTGTGATTCCGTTTGTGTGAAATATTCGGAACAGGCAACTCTACAGAGACAAGAAGCAGATGGCTGGACGGCAGGGGCTGAGGGTGAGGAATAATCGGAATGACTGTCGGGTGTGGGGTTACTTTTTTGGGATGATGAAAATGCTCTGAAATTGACAGTGGTGATGGCTGCAGACCCTGTGAATGTACTAAAGATACTGAATTATATACATTTTTAAAGGGTGCATTTTATGATATGTAAATTATATCTTAATAAAGTTGCTATAAAATAAAATGAATAAAATAAAATAAAATAAGATAAAATAGGTAATTCATGTCTGTGGTTGGAAAGGAATCAAACAATCCAAAAGCATTTAGAATAAAAAGTATACCTCCTTCCATTCCTGTCCCTTAGCCCGTAGGTACCTCTCTCCCATGTGTTATTGTGAGTCCTTTCTGAGATTTTTTAATGCATTCCCGAGCATGTAAATACATGTATACTCACATTTGTACATAAATGGTAGCATACTATACATTCTCCTCATGCCCTTTCTTTTTTCTTAAATGTTTATTGATCTATTTTTGAGAGAGAGAGTGGAGGAGGGGCAGACAGAGGGAGACAGAGAATCCCAAGCAGGCTCTGTGCTGTCAGCCCAGAGCCCAGTCTGGGGCTCGATCCCACAACTGTGAGATCATGACCTGAGCTGTAATCAAGTGTCAGATGCTTAACTGACTGAGCCACTCAGGTGTCCCAGGCCCTTGTTTTTGCATTTAAACATCAATATAGTACAGATGAATATACTTCATTTAAAGTACATATTCATTTAGTACATATGAATATACTTCATTTAAAAAAAAATGCTACAAAGCATGTTTTTGTATGGATGTGCTGTAATTTGTGTATTCTGTTCCCTAATGATGCATACATTTAGGTTGTCCCCAGTCTTATATTGTTAAACATATACAGGATCAACGGATTTATGTATTTCCGATTTTGATAGATATTGCCAGTGGCTATGCCACCACAATTGCTTTTTTCTCATTGGCCAGAAGTCATAAAGCAATCGTAAATCACAAAGCAATATTTAGCTGCAGTAGAAGCCTGGAAATACATTCTTTATTCTTAGTGGCAGTATGCCTTGTTGAAAATTTAATTGCAGTGGAATAAAGAAGACCAGATATAGAGGGTAAGAAACAGATCTTCCTTGAAACTTTAACTTCTGTGACTTCATAAAACACTCTCTGGGGGCGCCTGGGTTGGTTAAGTGCCCAACTTCGGCTCAGGTCGTGATCTCGCAGCTCGTGGGTACGAGCCCTGCATTGGGCTCTGCTCTGACAGCTCAGAGCTTAGAGTCTGCTTCGGATTCTGTCTCCCTCTCTCTCTGCCCCTCCCCCGCTTGTGCTCTCTCTCTCTCTCTCTCTTTCTCTCTTTCAAAAATAAATAAACGTTAAAAAAATAAAATAAACACTCTCCGTGTCCTCTTCCTACTGTCTATGTGATGTCTTGAGTCTCCCTTGAGGAGGGACCCTCTGCTTCTACCCTTTCCTTGCTGCTGGTGTTCCCAGGGCTGGCTCTTGGCTTCTCACTGTACATACTCTCGTTGGGCAACCCGTGCATCCCACTGACTCAGCTGCCATTCGCATGCTGATGACTCCCTAATCTATGCCTCTGCCCCGTGCCCGGGCGGCACTACTATACTTCTCTACCATCTGGCATCTCCCTAACCATGACCAGAACCATCCCAGACCTACTACTTTTCAGTCTGCTTTTGAAATCAAGGTTTTGCTCTAAGTCTGAGCTGGGATTCACTGGATTTAGGTGAAATTCTTGATCCCCAAATCTCAGGTGAACCTGGATCCCTCTCAAGACTTTTCAAAGGTTGGTGGGTTGGTGCTTATCAAGGTCCTTGATGGAAGTGACATTTCTAAGGCAAACGTCTTCAAACTGGTGATGAAATTCTCATCTGCAGGTTTGCCTGAGTGAGGTTCCCTTTACTTACTATGGAATGGGTTACTTGGGGGTAATGGTGGGGGGTTGCTGGATCTGGAGAGAATCGTGAAGGTGTTTTCCAGAGAGGGATGCTTACCGTGTGTCACCCTTAGTCAGATTTCTCTGTGGACCTCAGCCTGGGACCTTACATCTCATACCCCCATGATGCAGACAGGTGCCATGTGTAAATAAATTCTGAGACGACAAGCTAGATTGCTCGGTTTCCTCTGTGACACCATCCAGGAGAGGGTGGAGTCTATGACCCTGGAGGGAAGCCCCCGCACTAAGCCTACTATTTACTGGACAGCTCCGCGGGGCTGTCTCTTGGGATCTGGGTAGGACTCTTATCCGAACTCATGCTGCCCCTTGCCTGGCTGCCTGGGGAACCTCGCTCAGCCATGAAAGCTGAGCTCCAATGCGGTCTGAGGCCTCTCCTGACCCTTCAAGGAGAATTTGGCCAGCTCTTCCTTTAAGCTCTCACACTGATGCCGTCCATACTTCTACCA
This sequence comes from Panthera leo, assembly GCF_018350215.1. Classification (NCBI taxonomy): domain Eukaryota; kingdom Metazoa; phylum Chordata; class Mammalia; order Carnivora; family Felidae; genus Panthera; species Panthera leo. The sequence continues at coordinate 141,259,094 of NC_056683.1, read as the reverse complement.
CCTGCACCCCATCCCCGTCCAAAGAAGGCATAATATGACTCTTGTGTTTTCTTATTCCTTGTCTTTTATGTGGCTTTATTTTCTTTGGGTGTCTTGGTTAGATAGTAACTTCTCCATTTCTAACAGACTTTGTGCATACCTCTCGTTGTAGATCCTGTGAGATCAATTCCTATTGTGAACATGTATAATGTACTTTGGCTGAAACCACCTGATCAGTGAGCTCTGAGTTCCCCTGTTCTTGTTTTTACTGAATCTTAGCCTTCTCTCCAGGTTGAAGCCTGCCTTTTGCCCAGGCCTTGAGCTTCTGACCCGAACTCCCATGAACCTGGTATGATGTCGGAAATAATAGCTGTCTGAGGAGGTGAGTGCGCTCAGAAGCCATCTAGTACATTCTCTGTTGCCAGTAGAATGAGTATGGAACTAGCAATTAGAAGACTTAACGTTTGGTCCTGACTGTGCCTCTTAGCTGTGTGTAGAGAAATCACTTTACACAGCTGGTGGTTTATTTCACCTCTGAAGAGATATTACCTCACAGAGCTTTTGTTGGCACAGTGTTTAGTCCATTGGACTCTACCAGCACAGTGCTTAGGGCCTCTATGAAGCTTCAAAGTCAAAATTATTAAGAATTTAACTGGGGCACTTGGGTGGCTAAGTCAGTTGAGCATACAACTTCCGCTCAGGTTGTGGTCTCACCGTTCGTGGGTTTGAGCCCCTTGTCAGGCTCACTGCTGTCAGTGCAGAGCCCACTTCAGATCCTCTGTCACCCTCTCTCCCTGCCTCTTCCCCATCTGCACTCTCTTTTTCAAAAATAAATAAACATTTAAAAAATTAATAAGAATTTAACTAAATGCCTGAAAAATGTAACATAAGACCCACTCCTTTTGTTATTAAACTGTTATTTTTTATTTATAATTTTTAAAAATGTTTATTTATTTTTGAGCAAGAGAGACAGACAGACAGACGGTGAGCAGGGGAGGGTGCAGACAGAGAGACAGAGAGGGAGATGCAGAATCTGAGGCAGGCTCCAGGCTCTGAGCTGTCAGCACAGAGCTAGACACAGGGCTTGAACTCATGGACCGTGAGACCATGACCTGAGCTGAAGTTGGATGCTTCACCGACCGTGCCACCCAGATGCCCCTAAACTTAGTATTTTTGAGACTTTCATTCTGTTAGAAAATGATTTGTGGATTACATTTCTTTTTTTCACTTTGCAAAAATTCCTGAGTATCTATATCATCTCCAGGAAATGACTGCTGGCCCTAAATTAAATAACTTACTTAAGCAAAACAAAACATTTCAAAGTAACATGCTAATATTCTGTTTCAGATGGGATGTGGGTGTCATTTCAGTATGTTTGCTGTGATGTGGGGGTCAAGGAAGTCAGAGTCCTAGAGCTTGGGGAGATCTTAAAATGGCCCTGGCTGTGAGGATCAAGGGCTTTACACATGTACCTGGTGAATTACAGAAAAATGCATTAACTATTCCGAAAACTCTATAGAACAAACGCCATTGTCCCAAGAGGCCACCAGCCAGGAATCTCTGGGAAAACAGTGGTTCTGAATTCCACTGGATCATTCAAATTGCTGGGGAAGAGTATCAGGTGGGTGCCTGAGAATGGCTCTTTTAACCAGCCCTCCAAGTGATGCTGGCAACTGGGTAGATTTGGGAACCACTGGGCTATAATCAGAGCTCCTTCCATCTCATTTCATTTCATTTTGCCCTTGGTTTTCCCTTTTGGAAAAGAACGGCTGATCATCCTCCTCTCCACATTTCTTCATGAACGTGGCTGCTGCCAGTCTTTCTTAGCCAGGCAGGATGAGCCCAAGGCCATTCACAGCACAATCAAACATGGCTTTGTCTTCAGCCCTTTCCTTCTCAAACCTCTCCCCCTCTGTAAGAGCTTACATCCCAACACCCCCTCTCCACCTCCTGCCGAATCTTATCCTTTGCACTGTCCTTGAACTTCCTTCTTAACTGTCAGATGCTAGCTGGGACATTTTTCTCTTCCCTGCTCTTTTGTTCCAAGTCAGCTTCTGCAAAATGTTTTCTGTTCCAGTTGTGCAATAACGGGGCCATAGCAGGGATGTCCGGGTGAGAGTGTTGTAATTGCAGGAGGCCAGAAGACCGGAAATAGGAAATAAACAGTGTTACATCCTCCTGAGACCAGCTGCAGGGCCAAAGTGGTTGGGGTGGGAGAGGGAGCAGGGGAAGAGAGACGTTCACCTTTGCTCTTCTGGGCATATTACCTTTCCTGGGGCAGGAAGTCAGTTGAACAGACAGAACTCTAGAGCCAGAATCTTTGCTCATCCAGGCTGGAGGTTGGAAGGATGTTGTCTGCTGGAAACGTGACACTTGGTCATTTTAGTAAGTGTCTTATTTTGGCTGCAAAGGTAGAGGTGGTGCCTTCCTTCCTGGGGAGGGGGTTTTCCGCCCTCCTTGAAGTTGGCATGCTTGGTTAATTTGCGCAAGGAGAACGCCACCAGAATTATTCAGCATTTGCCGACAGGCTCACGCCCGACCTCAAACCCTGCAGAGTTCACTATTTTTAGTGGAATGCAGCTAATTATAGACAGATAATTATAATTAAGATGAATTTTCTCGTTGTGTGAGATACTTGTCGCGCTCCGACGTCACCTCTCAACGGCACAGTAACACGTCGCCAGCAGCGAGCTGCCGTGTTTCTCAAGGTGCATCAGCGATTCATTGGCAACAGAATTACGCTGGGGATGGCTGTTGAGAATGCAGATTACTGGGCTCAGATGCACGCAATCAGAATTTCTAGGGTGAGAGGCCTGGGAATCTGTATGCTTAGCATAGACTCTCTAGTGATTCTGAAGAATTCCAACGTTGAAGAGTCATTGATGAGTCGAAACCTATTATGTAGTAGGGACTCTTCTGATTAGCCAAATCCTTGGGGCACCGGGGTGGCTCAGTCAGTTGGGCATCTGGACTCTTGATTTTGGCTCAGGTCATGATCTCACGGTTTATGGGACCGAACCCTGTGTTGGGCTCTGGGCTGACAGCACAGAACCTGCTTGGGATTCTCTCTCTTCTGTCTCTCATTGCCCCTTGCTGGCTCACGCTCCCTCTCTTTCTCAAAATAAATAAATAAGCATTAAAAAGAAAAAGAAAAAAATCCTCACAACAATCTTATGAAGTAGATACTCTTATCTCCCCTTTTACACTGAAGCTTAGAGAAGCTGGTGATATTTCTAACATCACACAGATAGGAAATAGCAAAGCCCTGATTCAAACTCAGGCTCATCTAGTACAAACGCCTGTACCCTTTCCCAACTGATCCATGGAAGTGGCCTGTGACATTTGTGGTAGCTGAGGTAGCACCGAATGGGTGCGGGAGAGCCCCTGACAGAGGCCCTAACTTTGTGGGGAACCCATGGTACTTGTGAATTTTCTTCTTCAACGATTGTTGGATTTATTCTCCTTTTGACTGTGGGGGCTCACAGCTCCTAGGAGTCCATACTCCCTACTGTACTGGGTGTTTGGCTGACACTGGACACCCATCTTTTTGGAAACTGATGATTAGAAGCAGTGTGGCAGGTGCTATTGGGAACCTATCCGATATCCATTTGCTCCCCTCCCTGTATTGGGTGGCTGTGCTTCAGGAGGGACAGAGCCTTGCTGTCACCCCTCGCATGTGATCCTGTTAGCCAGATTATATGGGGAGTTCTCGTCTGCTTGCTGGGGCCTCAGCTATGGGCAACTGACCCCATTCAATGAAGATGTGAGAGACAGTCTATTGGGAGGTTTCTGAGAGCAACTCCTTATGAAAGCCGTCCAAGCTGTTCCATAGGAAGAAGCCAGGCTAACGGTGCACAACTCCAGGCATTGCCAGTGTGTTGGAATCCACATGGACTGAGCCCCCTTGGAATTGCAGAGGGATCCTGGTCACATAGAAAGCAGGGTGAAGGACCCCCTGCCGTCTGTCACCACAGACGCACATGAAAAGGATATCACCTTCACCCACTGACACTTGAGCCACTGGTATTTCCAGTCCCACGTTTGCCTGTTAAAATCAGCTGAATAAAGATTTTAAAACACAGAACTGTCCAGGCACAAGAGGCTTTCTGGTTAAAGCGTGTGGCTCCCTGTTGAACAAAAGCCCAACTCTAGTGTCTCCTGAAGTTAGTTTATGCTGAAGCTCTCACAAGAGGATAAACATCCTCGGTTTGGAATCTTGGGGAGGATCAGGCGGGATCTTGGCTGCCCAGGACTCACTTTATCTTTGGCAGCTTTGACAGAGCAGTTCCAGGCCACAGAGGCCCTGAGGGAGAGGCCAGGCCCTGGCTGACCCAGCCTCTGCTGGCAAAGCACTGGCTTCCGCCTCCAGGTTTCGAAGCTTCAGCTATCAGCTTTCTTCCTCTCCTTTTGGCCTTTCATTGTTAACTTCCTCAGGATGTTCCTCTTGAAACGCCAGCTTCCTCCTCGTCAGGCACCCTCTGCCAGTTTGTCAGGACAAGAGAATTCGGATTCTCTGTCCGTCCTGGCTCCAAAGCAAGAAGCTTTCCCAACCCTGTTTACCCTCAGCTTCCTGTCAGGCCTCAGCCAAAGCTCTGTAGTTTTCTTAGCCTGAACCCAGGTTTCAACATAATACAATATAGCAGCAAACAATTTTAAATGGTTTCTAAAAATACAAATTTCCTCCTTAATTAGTGCAATTACACATGCTCAGTGAAGAAGTTATCAAAGAGCACCATGCAAAAAATAAATCCCAAACCAAAGTAATCCTGACGCCGGAGAGGACTCCTGCTGAGTATTTATTTTCTACCTCCTTCGTTTAATGTTATTATCACTATAATGATTGTTATTCCTTATGTCACGACTATGATCGTCATGACCATCATTGTTGTTATTCATCATTATTTCTATGATTATCACTCTTATCATGGATAGTCACTGAGATTGCTGTTGTGCAACATTGAATAGAGTGTCTCTATTCACAAATGGCGTCTGATTAAACAAAGATGATTCAGAGTTCCCCTAAAGACACAGATACATATCACCAATCCCTGGCTGTCACTCTGACCTTCTCTTTGAAGTTTGAGACTTCTGAAATATTCCAGTCCCTCCAGAGGCAGGGACCACCACACACTTGCAGAAGATACTTGGGGAGGGTGCCTGTCCCTTCCCGAGCCTACGGAAACATTTAGAAGCTTCCCCTCCTGATCTTCCCAGCCACGTGTGTAGGCCTGCAAGCTGCAGCCAGGGCATCCCAGGATAAACCCATCCAACACCAAGTTTTCTGAGTCAATTTGGGGCCTGGAAACTGTTCCTGAGGGCCTGAAGAGGTTGTGAATGGCGTCCTTGACCCTCCTGAGGCTCTATATTTTTTCTACATAGACTTGGAGGCAAGAGACCACTATTTGCTACCGAGAATGCCAGAGGATGGTTTTACCCTCTATCACAGCCTCCAAATTTTTTTCTAAGTCGATTTAGAAATCTGGGAGCAGCACTGTCCATGGACATGTGCACAGAGGGTCTCCTAAGACTGTCTGAGCCTTGTGAGATAGAATCTCCAAGTCCCCTCAGGTGGCCACAGAGGGCTGGAACTCTACTACAAGGCATAGAGAGGGCCTGTGTCCACTTGACCAACCTCAGAAGTTTCTTAGTTCTCTGAGGAAACCCTGGAATGTCTGATGGCTGGAAAACACCGAGGATAATGCCCTCTAACAGCTCTGGCTGTCCCATGGAGACATCCCCACCATGACAGGCCCAGGAAGACCAGATGGCAACAAGCTTTTATTTTTAAAAAGGTTTGTTTTAGAACAGAATAGCAGTTTCGTATGCCCTCTATAATGAATACTTTTCTTTTTTTGGTTAGCCAGCATGAGTGCCCCCTTTTCGGAAAACGCACTGAGAGTTCCTTTTGGGTAACAAGGTCTGACCCACTCTCAGAACTAAAAGTTACAAATAGGGGGCGCCTGGGTGGCTCAGTTGGTTAAGCATCCAACTCGATTTCAGCTCAGGTCATGATCTCACAGTTCATGGGTTCAAGCCCCACATGGGGCTCTATGTGGACACTGTGGAGCCTGCTTGGGATTCTCCCTCTGTCTTTCTCTGCACCCCCCGCTCTCTCTCTCTCTCTCAAAAATAAATGAATAAACATTAAAAAAACAAAAATGAAAGCCTCAGGGATCACATGTGACTACACTGCCATCCATAGGACCTAGATTTCCATTATGAAACCCAGTTGGGATACCAGTTGAAAGTAAATACATTTACGCACAAGACATGGCAAGAACATCTCTATAAGCAGGGAATGACATTCTCTCTGGATTCCAGCAAGAGATCTAACAGAAGCTTGCACTTAGAAGAGAGATTAAGTACAGTCCAAGGGATTTGGATTGAACAGGGCATCATTCCCAAGTTTCACTACTTGATCTGAGCAGGTGCCCTCCAGGAGGTCATGCTTACTCTTTTCACAAGTAGTAACTCATTCTGACAAACATCTTCTTAAAACATATTATAAATTTAATATGGAAACCCATCTAGTATTAAGTAATAACCAAGCTCTTTACATGGTTGAAGAGACATGTTCTTCACTATAATAAGCAGGTAGTCATTGGAGCCAAGAGCAACTCAGATCATGGTTTCCACCCCTTGCTTCTTAGGAAAAGAAACTTCCTTCCTTTCTTTTCTTTTAATGTTCATTTATTTATTTATTTATTTATTGAGAGAGAGAGAGAGAGAGAGAGAGAGAGCACACAAGGAGGGGATGGGCAGAGAGAGAAAGAGAGGGGAGAGAGAGAGAATCACAAGCAGGTTCTGCACTGTTAGCACAGAGCCTGATGTGGGACATGATCTCATGAACCTTGGCATGATGAGCTGAGCTGAAATCAAGGGTCGGCCACTTAACAGACTGAGCCACCCAGGTATCCCAAACCTTCTTTCCTTTCTACAGTAACACCTCATTATTGGAGAAAAATTTTGAAAATACTGATAAGGAAAAGGAAAAGGAAAATCAGCCACTAGCCCTCTATCCAGTGGTAACCACTATTGATAATTTGCCTCATATCCCTCCATTAAAAAACAAGTTTTACTGAGATATAATTCACATGAAGTGGACTAATTTAAGATGTACAGTTCAAATGATTTTAGTATTTTCTCAGAGTTGTGTAGCCATCAATCAATTTTAGAATATTTCTATTACTCCAAAAAGAAACTCTGTACCCCTTAGCCTTCCCCTCTCAAATTTCCACCTCCACTCCAGTCCTAGGCAACCATGAAGCTACCTTGTGTCTCTGTAGATTTGCCTATTCTGGATGTTTCATATAAATGGAATCATACATGATGTGCTCCTTTGTAACTGTCTTCTTTCACTTAGCTTCATGTGCCTGGGGTTTATCCATATCGTAGCATGGGGCTGGGGTAGACTGGCTACGCTTAGAAAGACCTTCCTCATTCTGTATTAAAAGAATTGATTACATTTTATTTTAATTCTTTTGTGGTATATATTTTTTAATGTTTAAAGCTTTGCTTTGGATTTTACTTTGATAGAAGTTAAGAAGTGACTTGGGAATGTGACTTTGAATTTCCTTACTCTCTTTAATTCTTCACTGATGGGAATTCTATCTTTATCATATTCTAAATCCCAGTATATATATCAATACTCCGTACCATCTCTTTAAGAGTCTCCAGTTCAAAATTAGAAAGGCAAAGCAGGGAAGGATTTTGCATAGTGTCTTGTAGGCTGGGATTTGAACCTACGTCCTTCTTCAGCAGGATGCCCTTGACTTTGAAGCTAGATTGCTCAAGACTCAGTGAACATGGGAGCAACTGAAAATTTTAACCTCCATCAGGTTTGAAATAGAGCATTTTAAAGAAATCACCTTTGGAGGAGGTGTGAAGAGATAGGCAAGAGGATATAGTATCAACACCTTCATCTCCTTCACCAGGAAAAATACCCAGGGGCACAGTTGAACATTTGTTTCTAGAATTCCTGGTGAACAAGCAGAAAGATCTTTAAAACCTGCTTGATGCCTAGTGTCATCTGTGCCTTCCTTAGAACATTAAGTGGGTCTGGGGGAGGCAACTGGGGTCCCTTTCAGAAGAAACTGTATTGCTTGCTGTAAATAGCAATACAACATTCTAAGCGAATCTTGGCAAATCCGTGCCTCTGGGACTGGAGCAAGGAATTATCAGTACAATCTAACCTTGAGGGAAAAAAGGCAATTTTGCTTCTGAGCTATGCCATGATGTCATATTTGCTGTGGAGAACAGATACTATCATGAATGTACTATATCCTGCAAATGCTTAAAAAACAATTTTTGCAAAGGCAAAGCTGGAACTTTATTTCAGATACAGGTTAAAGCAGCTAAAACATGTCATATTGACAGACTCTTGTCTCTGAACTCTTACCACTCATTGTTCATGCTACCAATTTAAGAATCAATTATGTTTAACCTCATGTCAGCTGGAGGTGACCCTGTACTTTAAGTTTTGAGCAAAACTAACTTGTCTCTCCTCCCATGTATACTTGGAGACCTAGTAGTCCTTTCAGACCCTGGGGAATTCACAGAGAGAGGACCATATGTACTACATTTCTCCTGGTTACCTCCAGCTTTGAAATCCTGATTCTACAAAATCAGTTCTGTTCATGAAACATCTCTTCATCCCAACTTGTGTCTCACTGCCCTAACTGGCCATGACTTTGATAGCTTCATTTTCTAAAATGCCATCATCCAAGGCTGTGTATGTAGTTGATTTTACTGACAGTTTGAGGCCATGGAGAGGTTTATATCATAGCATCTGAATTTAAATCCAAAGTTAAACCTGAATTAAATCTAAAACTGAATTAGCAGATCCTTGATCCTTGCTTTGGCATTTTGTCCCATTTTGTCAAGAGTTTTTGTCTCATTGTCCATATTTCTGCCTGCTTCTGTGCTGTCTTGTCTTGTCTTGTCTCTCTCTCCCCTGACCCTCTCCCCTTTCTTACTTTATTTCTCTCCACCATAATCAAATTTCTCTTAACCTCTTTATGTGGAGCACTTTGGCTCCCTTGCTTTCATTACTTTTCTTCCAGACAAACTATTGAAGACTCACCTCCCAACTAGACTGACCTATCAAGGTATTAAAACAATTTTTTAAGTTTATTTTATTTTTGAGAGAGAGAAAGAGCAAGCAGAGGAGGGGCAGAGACAGAGGGAGAGAGAGAATCCCAAGCAGGATCCACACTGTCAGCATGGAGCCTGATGTGGGGCTCAAACTCACAAATCGTGAGATCATGACCTGAGCTGAAACAGAGAGTCGGATGCTTAATCAAGTGAGCTACCCAGGCACCCCAAGGTATTTTTGACAACAAAGGCAATTCTTTTCATAAGTGGAACTTCATTCCACTGTTAGCTGGTAAATAACATTTTATTGGATACACGTACAATTCCTGGAGAAAGCAAGGTTATGATAGTTCTGAATTTTATTTAACTCCTGTGTTTAAAAAAAATATATAGTTTAGTTAAATAGTGAGGTAGGGTGAGGAATAGCTCCTGTTCCTGTAAGCCAGACTAGAAAAACTCATGATATCCTGGGCATTGGGTAGGGTACTCAGCAGGGTCTTGCCTCAGTATTGGGAACAATGAGCCCTAGATTAAACATGGCCATACTTCACGTAACAGATCTTAAAAACAAGACAGAACGAATCAAACTGTTCCCAAGTAACTTACCTTGCCAAGAACAAATTCAAGAATATCTATAGAAATATAAAAATATCCAGTATTCAACAAGGTAAAATTCATAATTTCTCACTATATATACTGTTGGAAATCATATAATAATACTTCTGATATACCCTCCTGGTTGAAATAGTCAAAAGCCTACTCAGATTCAAGGTATATAGACTCCATTTCTAATGGGAAGAGTGTCAAAGAATTTCGAGGCCATACTCCAACAGTACCACATAACCCAAAAACCTGTGTATTAAAACAACAACTATTTGTTTAACGCATGATTCTGCTGGTCAGTTTGTGTTGTCTGAGATAGGCTTAGCTGATCTTGGTGGGATTCACTGACACATTTGTGCTCAGTCAGCAGGTTGACTGGGGGTTGGCTGGTTTATGATGACCTTGGTAGAATGGCTAAGATGCCTGGGGCTTCTCTCCATGTGGTTTCTGATCCTCTAGTAGACTATCCTGGGCTTTCTATATGGTGGCCTCATTGTTCCAAGGCAGCAAAAAAGCAAGCCCCAGTGACAGAGTACTTTTCAAGTCTCTTGCTTGCTTCCTATTGCTATTACCCTATTGGTCAAAGTAAGGCGCATGACCAAGCCCAGAGTTGGTGGGGGTGGGTAGTGCCCAAGTGCCACGTAGGTATGGGGAGAATTTGTGACCACGTTTGCAAACCACGACAAGTAAGTTATAGGATTATGTCCTCATTTTACAGGTAAGAAGATAGTAACAGGTGGGTTAAATCACTTGCCCAACATCACACAGCGAGTAAATGAAGGAGAATGGATTTAACCCCAGCAATCTGGTTCCAGAGTCTGTGCTTAAAACGACTGTGCTGAAGTTTGGGGAGTGTCAACTCAGGCCACTTAGAAGGGAAGATATGGGATGACATGGGATCCTGAATACGGGGGAAATGTGTCCAAGACGCTTATCTCTTACTGAGTCAGTGTGTGTATGTGCTTGGGTCAATGTCTGTGTAGAATGAGCCTGTATTCAGTGTTGGGAAACCTTATCAACGGTGGTACCATCTATAGAGATGAAAATAGGAAAAGAAAGATACAAACCAGAAGCTTGGCTTTAGTATGGAAAAGCAACACCAACGGCAGTAATGTATGAGAACTGATGATTATTTCTGCTCATTACCGTGACCGCTTTTCTAGCAAACACATACTGAGCGTGCACTGTCTGCAGGTGCCCTGCCTATTGCTGTGGATATGAAAAGATGAGTCCAGTCTTCTTGAGGATTACAGTTCAGTAGGACTAGACGCATAGTAATGATTACACATCACAGTCCTGTGTCATTAGTGTCACGTTTTGATTATAACAAGCTCTGACTGAATGTGCTCCATCTTCTTTTGTCCCCGTGGCATGATTATCTAATGACTACTTTACAAATTCGAGGCAATACTGCTGAGAATTGATAGGACATAATGAGTGTAGCATCTCCAACCCACTGGGATGATTCAGCATAGTGGAAGGCCTCACCCAGGGGGCTCTGGTCAGGAGGTAGGAGGCCTTGACCCTGTCCCTGAGAGTGGATGTCAAACAGGCACTTGTCCCCCTTGGCTTGAACCTCCCCAGGGCTACAGATACCCTTGTTATTGGGTTGTACTGGGAATGAAATCTCCTTTTTCCTCTGAGTCCTCGGCTCAGATTTTGGAGGATATTCAGAGGTTTTGTATAAAATATTCATTCAAATGTGCCAGGCTCTCAGCAGCCTCTGGGAAGCTGGTTTTCTTGGTGCCTGGAAGAAACCTCCGAGGGCTGAGGCTGAATGATAGATCTGGCACAGGAGGCACAAATCCAGAGTCTGAAGAAATTAAATGACAGGAAATGGAATTTGCTGCATAACAGACCTGAAGTTATTAGTTCTCAGTGAGAGTTCAGTTTTCTCGGGGATTATTTTTTTTATAACTTTTTAAAAATGTTTTATTTATTTTTGAAAAAGAGAGAGACAGCATGAGCAGGGGACAGGCAGAGAGAGAGGGAGACACAGAATCCAAAGCAGACTCTGGTCTCTGAGCTCTCAGCACAGAGCCTGATGTGGGGCTCGAACTCACAGAGTATGAGATCACAACCTGAGCTGAAGTCAGATGCTTAACCGACTGAGCCACCCAGGCGCCCCATGGGGATTATTATTTTTTTTTTTAATGTGATTCTGAACTACTCTTTTAAGAGAATGTGGTTTCATAAGATTAAAGAAACTTTTAATAAAAATAATTGTTATCATTTATGCCCTGTCTACCTTTAAAAGAGTTTTGAGGTGGCTTAAAATATGAAAGCATGTACTAAGTAGGGCAGTGGAAATAGAGATCAGAGGAGCTCTGAAGCCAGGGGCTAAGGGTGAGATGGATAAATTTAGTGCTCATTCTAGAAGTTACTAATTCAGGACATAAAGGTGGTGTGACAGATTGTACAGTTCACGTTGCCTGATTAGAGGCGAATTCTAGAGAGATGGATATTTTCCAGGAACTGAATTTTATGAGAGATATTTGGTGACTCTTCATGAGGGGCATTAGCTAGTACCTTGAACACTGTCTTTGCAGCAATGTTGTAAATGATAGATAGACTTAAAAAACATAGAAAGTGTTCCCTTGCAGGATGACCCGTCTCGTACCTTCTCTGAGCTTCTGTTCATTCACTCCCTGCCTACCTCCCAAGACAACTAAAGGGACAAAGAAAATCTTTGCCTAAAATTGCTGTGTAGGAGAGCAGAAAAAGGCTGCAAGAGTGGCTGGCAGTATGGGTGGGAGTTGAGAACAAGGAAAGAAAAGTGAATTTTCAACACAGGTAACCACAGGGGGTGTGATTACTGTTGCTGCCGGAATACAGGTTTAAGATGGTGGGTGAACACAGACCAGGCAAGACTTAAAAGGATTTTCCTCTCCTCTTTTGTCCAGAGCGCACACACACACACACACACACACACATATACACTATCCCTAGAGGAATTGTGTTAGGGAGCTCATTTTCTGGCTGAAATAAGAAAAGAATGATTTTGTACCTTCACTTATGCCAGCCAGAAGAGGGAGGTAATTATTGGAGAAACAGATTTGACCTTTAGATAACTGAACATTTAAGAAAAAATTACCTGTTTGCAGCTTAGGGTTTAGGAAGAAAACACCACAATGCTTTACCCCTTGAGCTTTGAGCAGCTGCATCAGATTCAATGGTTATAGAGGGCCTCTGCCAGCCCCCTACTCCCGTCATAGGAGAAGCTCGGAAACAGTGTGCTCGAAGGCACTGGCTTCACAGGAGAGGGTCACAAGCCTCAGTAGCCGCAGTCAAAGGCATCATTAGGGAGAGCTGGTCTGTCCTTCTGGGCTCCACTGAATGGCACAAGGACAACTTTGAACTCTGAAGATGGACCCTCCAGGATTTCTGCTGTGCCTTAATCTTTGCATTCCTAGGACTTGTTCATTCTATCAACACATGTGTTTTGAGGATCTCTGTGTGGCCAGGCATTTTGCATGGGGCTCACACCACAAACAGCAAGAGCAGATACATCCCTGTTCGCTTGTACCCACAATGAAGAGCCAAAGAGGTGCTAGGTAGGGCAGGAATGGGGTTGACAGGTTCTACAACAAAGGCTCCAGGTTGGGGTGGAGGTTGGAGGGGTGATGGGCAGACTGCCGTAGGGGTGAGGCTCTGGAGTAGGTGGGTAAGTGAGAGGGAAGGGCCTTCCTTGCCGCGTGCATGCAAAGCTCCCGCCAGGGGAGGCTGGAGAGGAGGGAGGCCCTACAGAGGCTCTTAGGCTGCATCCCAAGAGAAACGGGAAGCCGCTGTAGTGTTGTAGGCAGGGGAGGACATGATCAGATCTGGGTTTTGAAAAGATCGCTTTGGCTACAGTTTGGAGATGGAATTAGAGCTGGACCTGAGTCAGGTTGCTTTATTCCTTTAAATGACTCTGATTTTGCTTTTTCTTCAAGCTTGGTGATTCATTTAGATAACGCTATGGTTTCTATCAGTTATGATTAGAGTGACCCCACATTCTGATTTGCTGGAGCAGTCCCAGTTTATACGTGCAGTCCTGGTAGGATTATTAAGAGGACCCGTTTCACTCGCAAAAGTGTCTGGGTTTGGACAATGAATTATGTGACTGGTCTTGTTAGAATGTTTTAAAATGCTGTTACAGAACACCAAACAGATTGGCTTGCCAGTAAGGAGAGGCCAGAGTTAGGGCGGCTTCAGGGTGGCTGGTTACCTGGCTCCATGGTGTCTTCATAATCTTGGGTTCTCTGACCCACAGAGTGTCAGCGTCATCCTCAGCCTGGGGTCTGTCCTGGTGATAGCACTGTCTCAGTTGTCCCAGAGCTTGTAGCCACACAATACACCATCCAGAAGGAGAGATGGTCTCTTCCAGCAAACGTCTGCTTGGGTCTCATTGGCCCAAACTGGGTCATGGGCCAAATGCTGGGATTGTCTGAATGCCATTTCCTGTGTCTGACCCCACCACTGTGAGGTGTGAGATACAGTTATCCCCATTCTCTGTCTTAGACTAATCAGGGCCCTCCCAATTTGGGAGTCCTCCCCTCCCTAAGTCCATGGGCTACATGAGGTAGGGGAGGCTACTCAAATGAAAATTTGAATTCCCTTAAGAAAGCAAAAGGGAGGACAGATTCTAGATGTAATCAGCAAAGCCATACAACACAGGTGAGGAATTTTGAGGAGCTTATTTGGAGGTTCTAGCATATACCCTGGACAGAACAGTCCTTCTCTTTCAGGAAAGGTTGTCTTCTTCAACAGAGTGTTCAGCTTCAGAGGCACACACACAGAACAGCAGTAGAGGAAGAAACACCTGCCTAACCAGCCAGATCAGTAGAATCAGCCCTGTGATCAGCATGGTGACACGTGCTGCAGCCAGATCACCGTTACATGTGTTGTAGCAGTTTGGAAGGGGAGAGCTCTATCTATCTTTAAAGGAGAGCAAAATCCCTTATGACTTCTATTTCATCAGCTAATCTTTGTGACCAGGCTTACTCAAGAATATTCAAGAACATCCAAGAACCGGGAGACGGAAGTATTGACTCTTTCACATGCATTTTGGAAGCTAAATTCATGACTCTGCTTTCACATTATCTTTAATGAGTTATTTTCTAAGCTGAGTTACCTCCGCTCAGGCTCAGGAGACATGGAGGCTGAGTCAGGAAGAGATGAACCTGAGTTAAGTTTGTCTCAGCATCTAAGTGTGTTTGCCTTTGTCTTTGACTCCGTGTCTTCTTTCTAAAATAAAGTGTGATGGACCACGATTTTGTATATCCTGACTTTTGGCTCTCCTCCATTAATGTAACAGCTAAGCTCATAATTGTTATGAAAGAAGTGGACAATTTCACCCTGAGTTTGGAAAAGACTGGAGGCAATGTTTTTCTCTTGATTCTGGAGCCACTCTGGAGAATCTTGTTATATAATCATTCCCGCTGTGGCTACTTGAAATGAATGGCCAGAGGAGAGGTCAATGGTAGAGTCACTGGTCTCTTGCCAAGAGGTGACTGTTTCTGGTGGGTCAAGGGACGCCTGGGAGGTAGCCATACTTGAGCCCTTTACCACTGCCCCAGAAGCAGGAGGCTGTGGGTTGAACCCTGGGGGCAGGGCCTGGGGGCGGGTCTGAGTGGGCCAAGCCAGAGGAGCTGTAGGTGAGGAGGCTCATGCAGGACCTCACAGAGAAAGCACCTGCTGGTCAGCTGTACCAACAGCCAAGGGAGAAGCAGAATGGCACCACTGGGCAAAGACTTTGGACTTCCCTTCCTCCTCCTCCTCTGCACAGCACTGTGGAGGAAGGAGCAAGGTGGAGAGGGTGGAGAGAGCCAACATTGCCCCTCCTCATGTCAAATTTCTGAACTGAGGACCTCATCACTGCTGGGAGGAGGTGGGGATATGAAACAGAAGTGGATTAACATAGATTGGACAAGACTTGTGTTTTTTTAATAATCTTGTGTCATCAAAGAAATAAGGGCTCAGAATTAAGATCACTAAAGGACTGGAATGAATGAGAAAATAAAGCTATTTCATATTTGTGTAGCATTTAATACTAAGTTAAGTTTGTTCAATAAAGCAGTGAGCCACACAAGCCTAGTATGAGTTATGCTAAACTGATCTAGCTTTTAGTTTTTAATCCAGGCCTTCTAAACTCATAGATGTGGAGTTTCTTTATTTTGGCAAAGTATTTTGTATATTTCCATGCCATGTATTTTAGAATACACAGAGAAACCTAGGATTGCAGTTCAAAGAGACCCGTGACAATCTCAAGAGGCGTCTCATACATATGCTATGGCATATGGCTCCATCCTTCAACAGGCCCTCTCAGCCTCAGCCACTTGGGTGTGAACTGTTGTTTCAACTAAACATGTGTGGAGCACCTACTGTGTGCAAGGCCCTGTGCTAGGGGCTGGAGACACAAGGCTGTTCATTACAAACCTGTGGCCTTCTGGATACTCCCCATCTAGAGAGCACTGGGCAGTAAATAGGACGATGCAAGGATGGAGTGACCACGGAGAACCGGCAGGGGGGTGGGAGAGGTGTGGAAGAGGATCAAGAGTAACCCTAGCTAACTCCTCCTTAATCTCCACCGCTCTCCTCTCATTGACACCAGAAAGTGTGCATTGGTGGATGGACCCCTGCTACAGCTCTGTTTGACTGTGCACCAGAGGCCCAGCTATTTACTCTTCAGTCAAAAAAATGCAGAGATGGGCCATGGGAGTGTTGAGCAGGATTCACAAAGATACTGGACACCGAATTTTCTTTGTGTTGGTATTTTTTCCTCCTTCCAAAAAGAGGCAATAATGGGAACATGGCATAAATCACTTACTAGCAAAAGGAGACAAATTTCTAAAATGGGCTGCAGCATGCAATCAATTTCACATTGAAAGCTGCTCCTTCTAAATGCTGAAAAGCTATAAATCAACAAGCCTAATGGATTTTGTCCTGTCTATTCAATATCTTCTAGGGCATTGAATTTAGAATGTAATGCATCAGGGGGGAAAAAACCCTCCAGCAAACACATAAGCTTGAACATTTTTGAAGTAATATCCTCCAAGTTAAAAGCTTTCCTTCTTTCTTGTTATAAGGCCTTGACCATTTGTCCACTTGTAGGCCATCAGAGACTCAGAGCTTACTTCTGAATGTGGTGGAGAGCATGTGGCTGCCTTTCTGTGAACCCAGTTCTGCTGCTCCAGTTGTGGGACCTCAGACAAACAACAGGGGCCTCTGCAGGGTTCTCATTCATCCAATGAACCTTGTGATTATAATGGAATATGTTACAAAGGACTTAAGGGAGTTCTTGACCGATAGTGGTTACTTGAAACATGACAGGCATCATGTTGGCTTTTTCCCTTCCCTTCCTTCCTTTCTATCCAAAAGCAGGACAGAAACCACAAAAGAATGTTGTTGCTTCATTAAATAGCCAAATACAGAATTCTAGGAGATATTTCAGGTGGTTGGTAGGGTCCACCCAGCTCTGGTTTCAGTAAAGCTTCGGGCAGGGATGGGTTGCCAGCATCCCCGTCTCCTCCTTCAGGAATGGCTGGCTCTCCCTGGGTGGGGTGGAGATGTTTTCCAGGCTGAAATAACAGAGGCCCACCCTTGCTGCTCAGAGCCCAGGATTCTCCTTGCAGGGCCTGGCCCAGGCCAGTCGGGATTCCAGGGCCTGCCAGTTTGGTCATGAGACTTGTCCTAACTCACTGTTGGGGGAACTCGGGCCTGGAAAACAAAACTTTGTTGCAAGATTTCTTCATTCTTTGGTCACACACCATCAAGTTACTCATAAATTTAATGTAGTTTGAGTTTTTCTCATGGATGAGTCACATGGCAAGAATACAAAAGTACTGACCAAACTAAGCCAGGACCCCTATTTCTTAGATTTTGTTCCCCTCCCCCACCACTTTTTATAGATCATTTAGTCTATAATCTTTACAAACAGAGAATAATAAAAACAGATACAGATCAGGTTTGCTTCTTTATTCCAATAGTCCCCTAGGGCTTAGAAAAAGCTTAGTTAAAAAAAAATTCTTGACTCAGACATTGGGCATGAGAATAGCATAAGGAGGAGAGAACATTTGTTTGTTGCCACGGTTTCTTCAACCTGGGCAAAGGTTTGTTTCTGTGGAAGTCTCTATCCAGCTGGCATATGAGCACCTTTTTCTTTATCTTGGAATATACAGTGGATGCCTCTTGAAGGGTGGAAGGTTAGACTAGGCATATCAAGTTCATGGTATCGCCATCATTCCTGTGCTTTGCTCACGGCAGACATTGTGAATGGCACACAGTACTCTTTCTAGTGCAGCCTGAGCTGTTCTCAACCCAATACTCTGGATAGTCACCAACAACCTAGCAGTGTAGACATAAGGGATGAATTTTAGTTGCCATCCTAAAGGTCAGACTATCGTGTGAGCCTGGCTGTATGAGACACTGTCGACTACCTTGGGGTAGAGAGTAACCTATTATCTCTTAAAACATCAACCATCAGCTGCTTCTCACATAGTGGTTGACCTAGAAAACTGTTTTAGAGAGATGAATTGACAAAATTGTTTTCTCAAGTTGTACATTCCCAATGAATTAGGCCACTGTAAGTCCAAGGATAATACACAGGTCAATGAGGTACTGCTGTTCTGGACAAAACAAAGTGCATTCAGGCAGGAAGCAGACATCTGTTGTCATTTGGGATGATGATTGTTTAGGGTGCCCTTGAGGGGACACCTCTGTCCTCTGGCACCTTTTCCAGATTGAGGATGATTTGGTGGAGCCTCTGGCAGGCAGAATTTCTCTTTCAGGGCTGAACTTTCGTAAGCAAGCAGAGGTGAGGGGAAGGGTGAATGGAGGACAGGAAGAGGTGGACGGATCCAGGGCATGACCCTTTCCCTGCCCCTCCCAGTAGAGCAGATATTTTGTGTGCCACAGCAGCTGTGGGTGATGGGACTGGGTTCAATCCCAACAGCCTGCCAGACCACTCCCCGACCCTGACATTGCATTCCCTTCCACAGGTGTAAATTACCTGGACTTGTACTTCTTCCTGATACAGACTACCCTTGCACAAAGGGTCTCTTCCAATTACGACAAGCTCCTGCTCAGCACAAGGTGGCTCTCCAGTGTTAAGGCAGTTTCTGTGATTGGGTAGCAGACACTGTCAGTCGCCTGCTCAACAGCCACATATGCTCCCTTCCTGCTCCTAACACAATCCAGATCTCAGAGGAGGATTCCAGTGAACCGAACTAATCATGGAAACCCATGCTGCTAGTTGGTGATCGGTTCATCAATCTAGGCCAAGCCAAATAGGGTGCACTATCTAGTTAGAGGCTCCTCTGGTAGGGCAATGTTTTGGGGTGAACCATTTTTGAGTAGATTTCTCACTATGCCTCATACTTGCTTTGTTTTTCTTTCCCTCTCCATCCATGAGCAGGAAGTGGCCACCAGACAACCTATTTCTGGTCGTCATGGTATGGGCAGCCCCTGCAGTAGCTGATAACCTAGTCTCAGCATCTCAGAGGTTCTTTTGGAGTCTTTAAAATCTGTAGGAGCTCAGGAAACAGCATGGAATCCAGCAGAAGTGGAAGGAATGTCTAAGAGAAACACTCTTTTCTACACCTCCTTCTTCCCCTAGTTATCTCATGCATAACTGCTTGCTCTCCACTGGAGGAACCAGCAAAGGGAGATTCGGATGCTGGAAAGTCCCATCTTACCAAAGGAAACACACTAACTGCAAAGGAAAAATCTTGCCCAACCAATGTGTTTGCCTGGCTGGCCTATTCTGTGTCCATGACCAGGAATTTCAGGAAGAGGAATGCTTTGTTGGAGAGGACCCCATCATTATGTGCTAGGAGATGCCAGTTGAGAGAAGCCCACCATCCTGAGAGTGCTCAGGCCTTGTCCTCCTATCCAGCCTGAAACCCTAGAGCATCCCCAGGTACTGGGCTTTAGTTCTCTTCCCATCTGATAGCCTATTTCCTTAAGAACTGTAAAATCACAATGACAGAGATAATAATAGCTACTACTTATGAAGAGCTACATATTATCCATAGTTCTGCATGGACCATCTCTACTCCTTAAGTGATACTGCAGAGGATATGGAATGGTGCCCACTTTACAGACAGAGAAAACTGAGGCCTATAGACACAGGGTAGTTCACCAAGGGGCACACATTTAGTAAGAGGTAGAGCTCAGAGTCCATCAGAGGCTGGTTAGTCCATAAGTGGCAGTACCACCTCCCACAGTGCAAAAGTCCACCCTTGCCTGCCAGCCCATCTCCCTCCTGCTCTTCACTGGAGTCTGACCAGGGATGTGAGAAGGTAGAGAAGCTGGACTTTGTCATTTGGCCAGCACCCCAGCCAGTTCTCAGTCCCAGGAGGTGGGGGGACAGTGTCTTGAGCCACACAAGGACGCCATAGCTGCAAGGACCAAGGGGCCCAGCACTGTTTCATAGTGATGAAGCAAAATCCCGGAGATGGAAACAGCCAGTTGCAAACCACTCAGGACAGTGAGAGGACAAGTTATTCAGCTCAGATGTTCTGCCGCTGCCCTGGTGACAGTACAGTCTTTTGAATCAGTCTGGCCAGATCAGGACCCCAGTTTAGACCAACTCCCAGGAGGTGCTACCTCTACCCAACACCTGATAGTCCTGGGGGACAAATGTCACTCTGATTTAATTAAATGTTGACAACGAAAGGCTCACAGCAATGCCTTGGTGACCCTAAGGAGAGGGACCCAGAGAAGCTGTTAGGGTTTATTGAAGCACACAGCCAAGTGTGAGAAGACTTCCTTCTAGATCTTCAAATCGGGGGCCAGTAGTGCAACTGACAATTTAGCATACGCCTGATGGTTTCTGACTTTTTATTATGGGTCAGGCACATGACACAAGCTGTCTCCTCTCCACTCTGACACAACAACCCTGTGAGGGTTGGTTATAAGGGCTGGCGGTGACATTCTGAAGATGGAAAAATTGACACTCAGAAAGACTGAGTGACTTCCCTGAGGTCACTCAACTTATAGGCAACTGAACTGGCACTTGAATTCAGAGCTGCTGGAATCCAACACCCACTGTCTTTACGTTTGTTCAGCCTCCTCAATGGAGAAGTCTTTCCTGCTTGCAAGTTCATGTTTGTTTCTGGAAAGCCAGAATAATCTGAATGGTGATTAGAAAATCACCTTTCCACATTGCTGAGCCTGGGCCCCAGGTGCCCAGACCTCTCAGGTGAGTCTGATTCCACACAGAGGGGATGCATAGAGTCTGGATACCCCAGGTGGTGGCTCTTTAGTGAATCCACAAAAAAGTGCAGCAATTTTTGCTATGGACTTAACTGTATTCCCAAATTCATATGTTGAAGCCCTAACCCCCAAAATGACTGTATTTGGAGATAAGGCCTTTAGAGAGTTCATTAAGGTTAAATGAGGTCATAAAGGTAGGGCCCTAAGAAATACCTGAGAGTTGTCTCTCTCTGTTTCTGTCTCTGACTCTTTCTCCCTCACTCTCTCTCTCTCTCCCCAATCTCTCTCTCTGCCCTCCCACTCACAGAGAAGAGGCCATGTGAGCATACAGCAAGAAGGTAGGCCGTCTATAAGCCAGGAGGAGAGGTCTCACCAGAAACCAATGCTGATTAGCACCTTGATCTTAGACTTTCAGCCTCCAGAACTGTGAAAAATTAAATGTCTGTTCAGACGCACCCAGCCTGTGGCATTTTGTCATGGCAGCCCAAGCAGATGAACACAGTTTTCTTTAGAGATCCTCAAAGCCCACATTCCAACATAATGCAGAGCTTAGAGCACAGGCTCTGAGGTTGGGGGATCTAAAATTCACCCTGGCTTCCCAATTGGCAGGGACCTTGGGTTTTATTGTACTTCATTGAGCCTATTTCTTTCTTTTTTTTAAGTTTAAAAAAAAAACTTTTTTTTAAGTTTATTCATTTTTGAGAGCCAGAGAAAGCCAGAGCATGAGCAGGGGAGGGGCAGAGAGAGAGGGAGACATAGAATCTGAAGCAGACTCCAGGCTCTGAGCCGTCAGCAGAGCCTGATGCGGGGCTCGAACTCACAGACCATGAGATCATGACCTGAGCCAAAGTCAGACGCTTAACTGACTGAGTCACCCAGGCGCCCGAGCCTATTTCATAAGACAGATATGGTAATTAGCTGAAGTAATGCCTAGAAAATACCACAGTGGGTTGAACACATAAGAATATTATTGTCCTTATGAGGTTATCCTTACTCTGAAGGAGCTGGCACTGGTATTTTTCATCAGTTAGGGACACCTGGATCCTTCCAGTTGCTCTGGATCCTTCCAGCTGTAGTCCAGTGGTTCCTGAGCACATATTTCCTGACTAAGTCCACGGGAGTTCGTGGCTTATTTTCAGTATATCACAAAGTGTATGGGATGTCACCCACTTGTTCAGTTGATGCC
Organism: Panthera leo; assembly: GCF_018350215.1. Lineage (NCBI taxonomy): Eukaryota > Metazoa > Chordata > Mammalia > Carnivora > Felidae > Panthera > Panthera leo. The sequence goes on along the minus strand of NC_056683.1, from coordinate 141,237,037 downwards.
ACACAAGTTAACCAGCACATCATGTTCCTTTGCTTTTGGCTAGAGTTAAAACTCACCATGGAAACATGGCTTATCTCTAGATGACCAGTAGCTAAGATCAATAGATATGCATGTTCCTGATTTATAAGAAAATGGGAGCATAAAATAATGATTATCTCATCGGACTCCACAGGCTCCATGGAGGGGAAATCAGGAAAAGGAATGCCAGTGGGTGAAAAGGTGAGGACCCCTGGCTGACACTGCTGCACAGGTGTGGTGTATTTTCCCCCCAGAATTTTACAGAAATATTGTACTTTTGGATTGAGAGCCTGCTTGCTCTTTAATGATTACACATGACTTAAATATATACTATTCTTTGGTTACACTGTTCTGGCTCACTAAACCCAAGGCATATAAAGAACCTGTGGAAGCCTCGAACACATGCCCCACACCTGCCATTGTGCGGGTGGACTCAACGCCTGGTGAGGACACAGCTCCCCACACTTCCAGGTGCTAACTCCAGTCCACACAGGGGGCTTGGAATGTCTTCAATGACACCTGACTGCATTGTCGGTTATGCGCAGGGCGGGATGGAGTCCTCCAGTGGGGCATCTTGATTAACCCGATCTGGCACATTTAATGGCCTCAGGAAAGGCTCTGTCCTGGGTGCCTGTATCACTTCGTATCACAGCTTCTGATGTAAACACAGCTCAGAACAAACAGACAGAGGGCTCTTGCCAACAGGCTCACACAACACAGGAAGTATGCAGCTTGGTATTAATCAGGCTTTCTGATGCTTTGACGTCAGATTCTTGCTGACCCTGAGGGATTGCCCCTCCCAGGGCTAGTCACTCCCAGAGAGAGTAAACAGCTTTCCCAGAAATGTGCCTTTTATATGCAAACTAACCAGTCCAGTGCCCAAGCCCCAACCACCTTCTCTATCTGGCTGTCACACTCTGGGCCACTTTCCACCTGTCCTATCCCAGGTGCCAGACCTAGACCCAGACCCAGGCGCCAGTCACTAGGAAGAGCCTTTATATCCAGAGCCCACTGAAATTATTCAAACTTGCCAATGCCAAGCCTGCCTACCCTGCCTCACCCATTCCTTCTCTCAGAGACCACAAGGAAGGGTCTCGTCTGCATTTTCCTCCCCATCTTTGCACTCCTGAAAGACCCTGGTGCTTCCCTGTGTGGCCCTAGGGGGTGAGCTCTGCCTCCTGACTCCAGGGAACTGAACATGTGAACAGAGGTGAGAGAGTGTTTGCAGACGAGCCTCCACATATGTCATGGATCTTGGAATTTGCCCTGTGGACCATCTGGGGAGCCAGTGGAGGGTTGAAGAAGGGAGGGACATGGTCAGATTTGTATTCTAGGAAAGCCACTCAGGCTGTAGTTTGGACACTGGATTGGAAAGAATCAGATTAAGATTGGAAGGGACCTTTAGGAGGTTGCCATCCATGGTTTAGGCAAGAGGTGATATTGTGGATTGAATTGTGCCCCCCGAAAAGTTATGTTAAGTCCTAACCTATATGATACCTGTGAATGTGACCTTATTTGGAAGTGGGGTCTTTGCAGATATAATCAAAAGGATGAGGCCATTGGGATGGGCCCTAATCCTATCTGACTGGTGTCCTTATAAGAAGAGGAAAACACCATGTGAAGACACAGACACACAGGGAGAAGTCCACGAGACGACAGAGGCAGGGACTAGAGTGACATACTTGTGGACCAAGGAGCGCCAAACATTGCCACCATCCCCAGAAGCTGGGAAGGGCAAGGCAGGGCTCTGCCCAGCGTCCCAGAGGGATCATGGCCCTGCCGACACCCTGATTTTGGGCTTCCAATCTCCAGAACAGAGAGAATAAATTTTTGTGGTGTTAGGCTGCTAAATTTGTGGCACTTAGCAGCCCTAAGAAATAGATACGAGTGGTCACTGTTGACTTCGGCAGTGGTGGTGGGGGGATGGAAAAGGGAGGACAGATGGCAATTATTTTTGAAGTCGGAAGGACTAAGTGGCTGACAACCTGGGAGGATGAGGGAGGCACGCAGGACGATGCCCGGCTCCAGGTTTGGGCTGCGCAACCGCTCTGCGGGCTCCCATTCCTTGTTTGAGTCCAGAGTTAGTCTCTGCCAGACCCTTTTAGGTTGGCTGAGCTTTGGTGTTCCTGATTTTTTCTACTCACTGGTATTGTCCAGTGGCAGCTTATGCAGGGGAAATGCGGGGACTGTCACTGCTTTGTCCTCTCTGCAGTCAGCCTGCCCTGATTTCCATGCGGTGAGCCATTCCGCCCTACTCCCGGTCCCTGTCGCTTGAAGGGGGCCGCCTCTATGCCCGTGGCAGGGGTGGGTACACAGCTCCAGCTTAGCAGGTCACCAGAGTCCTCTCGCTCCTGTGACTGGTTCAGGACTGAGCATGGCCTGCACAGACCTCATGACGTGGTGTCCCAGGACTTGGTAGATGTGGAGGAGGGAGCCCTCCTACTCTCCTTCACGGGGCTGCTGACCTGGGAGGACCTAAACCTGGAGCCCTCAGTGACTGTTTTGTCACTCTGAGGGCTGATTCTGAGGGTGACGTCAATCTGGAGGCAGTAGAGCTGAGAGATGGAGAGAGAGAGGTTGAAAAATCAAGTCCTTAACGCATGAACTGAGCCCTCGGATCAAGCCGGTCTGATGTTGGGTTATCCCTGTGAAGCAATGAATCCTTGTTTTGCTTAAGCTACTTTGACTTGGGCCTCTGTCACTGACTAATGTACTTCCCTTGCTGTAACTGTGCCGATTAGCTGGACAGAGGAATTGTGAATTCCAGGGGAAATGGGGCTTTTGGCTCCTTTTCCATCCCTGGAGTTGTGTTCTGCAGAGCCTTGGAGAGGGAAGGTCAACCAGAGAAATTTGCTAAAATCATCGTTCGCCTTTTGAAGGCCTAGTTTCTCCATGACAATTTTTCTGCTACTCCACACAGCCACTTTATCTTCTTTTAAAGTTACAGATACTGAATTGGCAGGTGAAGGCACACACAATGAGTGTCCTTAACATTCGCTGCATGGGGGTGAGTGCAGGGCCAGGAGCCCAGTGCTTGGGCACCCTGGGTAGTAGTTTGTCACTGTGCAGCCTCTGAGAGGTGGGGTCTTCCATGGGACCTGGTGGGGAAGGCCCGTTGCCCTAGTAGGGCCTCTACTCACTAGGGAAGAGGAAAATACAGTCGTTGGTAGAAATGGATGTATTGGGGTAACTACAAAGGTTCTTGACAAGCTGTTGTCAGTAGGCCCGCATTGCCAAGGGGCAGGAAGGCCCCTATTTCCTCACAGTCTTCGGAGGTAATCACACACAAAGGGTGAGAAGCCTCAGGCCTTAGTTACTTCCGCTGGCTGCAGTAGAACTTTTTTTTTTTTTCAAACATGTTTCCTCTTAAAATCCCTTGAAGTCCTCCTAAGTCAGGCAGTTGGGTGTGTACAAGCCTAAATAGGCTTTTGCTCTGCAAAGGAAACCAACTCTGGAGAGTGAGCCTAAAACAGACCCAACCCAGGAAATCCTGAACTGATTTTCCTGACTGCAGGCTTATACTGATTCCCAGCTCTCTAGAAATGTGGACGGACTTAAGCATCACATCCCAACATCCCTGTCTTTAGGTTGGAACCGGGCACTATTCAGGGGGAGCCTCATCCAAGGGAAAGAGAGCTTGCTGGTGCTGCCTAGGGCCAGACCCAGGACCGGGGTTATCTGATGGGACGTTGTAGCAGCTGTGAGTCTTCATGGGACACACATTTGGGGAATGTCCTCTGTTGATTTTGCGATTCATCCTACCCAGGCGCCCCTTGCCCTCTTCTCTTTTATCTTTAGAGTTGAAGCCACCTGTGCTGACAAAGGAATTCTAGAAAGCTGGTTTCAGGTTATTGATTCTCCTCTCTTTTACTCCTGCTTCAGTGGAGGGTCAACGAGTCATGAAATGGCCATGAACAGGTGGTAGAGGTCAGGAGGAGCAGGAAAGGGGTGGGGGGGACCCACAAGTGCTGTCACTGCTTTTGAGCCCCTGACAGGTGGCCATCAAGTTAGCAACCTCCCTCCCTGTCCCCCACAACTAGTGTCCACTCGGCATAACCATGACAGTCGTACAAAGTTCACTTATTGGGAGGTGATGATGATGGTGAAGCTTCATCCTGCTTTAGAAATTGGGAGCCAACCATTTCTTTTTACTCCCTATTTTCTGCTTTTTCCTTTTTTTAAAAAAAAAATTTTAAGGCACTCAAACTAGCAGCATTTGCACACCATTAAGCCCAAGCAATTATGAAGACCATCCTAAAAATCCATAAATGGGAAAAATGTAAGATCTTCCCCGCAAACGCAGGATAGTGGTATTTCTCAAACTTGCCTGAGTCAGTAGGGAAATTATGCATTGATGGGCCTTCAGAATCCGGAGCCCAGGCCAGCAAGACAAATACAGCAAATGCAGCTTCTGAAGGACAGGCTCTGGGGAGCATGCTCCTGCTTGCTGCACTGTTGAGTTTCCTCTAAATTAAGATTCTTCCTCCATTCAAAAAACACTGAGCCCCTACTATGTGCCAGGCATTACTCCAGGCCCTGGGAATACAATAGGTGCGCAGGACAGAGTCCCTGTTTGTTATCGGATTCATGTTCTATTTGTAGAAACAGAATATAAACAACTTCAATATTGTATATGATGCTGGGAAGCAAAAACTGCTATGAAAAAATCGAAAAGCAAGGGAAGGGGCTGGGGGTTGAGGGAAGGTGTGGGTGTCTTAGAGGCAGCGATTTGTGCTGAGAGAGTCATGTGATGCCTGGGGAAGGAAGTTCCCAGGGTGCTAGCTGAGGGGCCTGTGTATGAGGACAAACCTCTGTATGTGTGTGTAGGGAGGAGATGCACATGCATGTCTGAGGAAGAAAGGCTGATATATGATCGAGGAGGAGAAGCCTCTGTGAGAAGGAGAGTCCGTGTGTGTGTGTGTATGTGTGTGTGCATGCGCACACGTGCGCCCATGTGTGCCCATGCAGTAGAGGCCACGGTAGGCCATAGTAGCCAGAATAAGGCCAGAGGTGGGAAGAAAGTCAGGGAGCTGATTTCATGCCTGTGTTGGCCCCTCATACCACTAAGCTAGAAACTCCACATGGCCAGGGACCAAGTACCTCTTTGTGACAGGAATAAATGTCATAGTCACAAACCAGGTTATAAACAAGCTAATTTTTGAGAACTACTTAATTTCCAGCTCTGTGCCTCCACAGCTAAAAACAAACTAGTCCAGGGAAACTCCGTTTAAGTCAGGGATCTTGTTGGTCATGTTAGAATTCCCACTTTCCCTCAAACTGGGGGCTTCTTTAGAATCTGTGTGGTGTTTGTTGAAAGGGCGGGCCTACGCCGGCCGACTCCATCTTGTTCTGTGTCCTTCACCTTGACCACGCCTCCTCTCCTTGAGTAACCTCCCACTCACCCTTTCAAACTTCCCGATCAAAACACGCCCGGCGACCTGCGTAACAGGACTCCCTTCCCCAGCCAATCGGCTGAGGCCACAGCCATTACCTCACCAACTGTCCCTAGGCCCCAGTAAAACCTTTGTCCTTTTGAAACTCGCTCTCTCTCCCCAGTATCTCACCGCTGCGTTGGTGCAGGTAGGGGACTGAGCTCGACCTAGCTCGAATAAAGGCTCTTTTGCTTTTGCATCGGACTCGGCTCCCTAGTGGTCTTTGGGGATCACGAATTCTGGGCATAACATTTGTCAGTGTCCTTTGGGAACAAGCCACTGGTTCTGGATCACTGTCTCTGCTCAGTGGCCTCTGCGGAGACGGGACTCCTCTCAAGGCATCTTCAGCGTCTACATCAGCTGCAGAGGGGCCATGACTCGTGTGGCATCTGGCAGCATCTGCTCGTGGCAACCCCATCTGACCACAGGCAGGGTCACTGCCACCCTAGGCTGCTGCTCATGTTGTAAACATTACAGATCTGTGTTTGCCCAGAGAAGTTTGTGACATATGGCAGCTGTCTTACAAAAACCGGTCTATTATGAAATTTCCCCAACAGATGGAAGTAACGGGTCTTGAGGACCCTTACCCTAATTCGTGCCTAGGTGCTCCACCTGACTCCAGGCACAGGACACTCCTAGCTGCTCCTTCCTGCCCATCTGGGGCCTTGGGGTGAGGGGGATGGGCTGTCTCTGTGCTTTTAGTCACCTACTGTGATTTCCACTGGCCACTTTTATACTGGTTCTCAGACTCCTTAGACCTGACTTCCTTATGCTGTCTCCTTAGACTTGACCCAAGAAGTGAGGCCCCAGTCCTCTCTGCCCTCAGGTTCCCCCCAAAGCCATGGAGGGCAGCAAACTTCCCTCACTGAGACCCCACCAAGGAGGTATGGAGGGAGCCCTCCACTGCTCCAGTCTTCCTTCAGTCCACACAGAATTCTCAACTCTTCTCCCTGTGGTGGGAAAAAAAAAAAGGCCAGTATATATCTTTCCAGATCTTTGTTTAAACTCAGCTCATTTGGTCTTTTCTCTTCAAGTCACTGTCTCTGGCATGGCCTCATAAAAGTCTGTGTAGATGCTCCAGGATGAGAACTGACTTCTTTCTTCTGAGCTGTGCCAGGACCCCTTGGATGGGCCATGGACTCAACGAGCGGAGGTGGTTGGCACCACGAAGAACTGAGAGGGAAACACCTTATTTCCATCCGATGGGTCATCTTTGGTCTTGCTGTAAGTTCTTCTAGGAATGAATGGAGCACAGATATACCTAACTTGTAAGTGTAAGTCCTGCTCACTCAGAACTTGAGGACAGGCTGATTCATGATTAGACAACTCAGCAAAGCATCTGTCAACTATTAGACAACTATCAAAGCTCTGATAGAATTTAAAACAAAAGAAAAAGAAAAAGAAAAAGAAAAAGAAAAGAAACAATATCTGCTCCTTCCTTAGAAAAAGCACTGGTCTCCTATGTGGTTCTAAGTGGCTCAGCCTCCCTCCTGGCAGGTAAAGGATGCTGCGAAAAGAGTTTAGGGATTCTAGTCAGGGATCTCCCACCTGACGAGGAACCGATAAGGAGGTGCTTGCCAGACCCTTCCTTTTGATAATATAGAATTGAAAAGTAGATCAGCTATAGTAGCTAGAGGTTCACACATGAATTCTCAAAAACTGGTCCTGACAAAGTACCAAGTCACAGGGAAGCGGACACCTCCAGAGGTGACTGGGTTTGTACTACAAGGTCCCTAGTTTGTATGCTGCATAAGACAGATGCAGAGGGGTGTCCTTGTGGAGAGGTGGGGGCACATGGCGAGCTCCAAACCAGTGTAAAAGGTGTATGTCAGGTGGTTATGAGCTTCCTGAAAGGGTCCTCAGATTCACATTTTCAGTTACCTTCTATCATGCTCTTGGATTATATTTTATCGCAGAAAGTTAATTTTTATCCAGATCTTGGGAAGATGACTGTGGAAGGCAAGGCGCTCTAAGATTTCAGTAAGATAACAGAGCATCGGTTCATAGGGCCTTCCTACGGCCTCAGCACAGCTGTTCCGAAGCTATTACTTAGGGACACGGAGAGCCCGATCTGATATTTCCATGAGAACAACGGGTTTAGATTAATCCTCGGTGGCCTCTGAATCCATCTGTTCTCACTATCCCAAGAAGGTGCATTTCTAGTGCAGCTTCCAGACTGGCCTAACAAATTAAATTCCAATACTCAGGCTAGTTTTCAATCAGACAACACAGGTGCCGCCAACAGATGTCTGCTGACCAGATTTCTCAAAAAAGGAACAACCTTTGCATAGTGTCATCTCCTTTGTACCTGTCCAGAGTGTTGATTGTGTCAAGGAAACTTTTTAAAAAGGCTTTACAAAATGTTTTTTTTTCACCATGATGGTCAATGTCAGCTAGACACGCCTCAAAGCACAATGCACGTTTTGATTTAGGATATTAACAAAAAAAGAAATTCTCAAATCCAAGTGAATCGTCCATGTTTGGTAAAGGTGGATTCAGCTGTGGAATCATCTAGAATTTCTGCCAGAAAATCATCTCAGCTGAAATTCCTGAAGGCTCCAAAGTAAAAGGAAAAGGTTGTTTTTTAATTTTTATTAAATGTTTATTTATTTTTGAGACAGAGAGAGACAGAGCATGAACAGGGGAGGGTCAGAGAGAGAGGGAGACACAGAATCTGAAACAGGCTCCAGGCTCCGAGCTGTCAGCAGAGAGCCCGACACGGGGCTCAAACTCACGGACCGTGAGATCATGACCTGAGCCGAAGTCGGACGCTTAACCGACAGCCACCCAGGCACCCCAGGAAAAGGTTGTTTTTAAGAGATACCTTAAATGCACTGCAAAGGAGAATTTACCTATTTTGAATCTCTGGAAATAGAGAATTTGAGGATTTCTTTCCGTTTTTTGTCTGTTCCTCATGGAGATTTTAACGAAATCGGAGTTCCATGTGTCTCTTAAGATGGATTTGCTATTTGGAAGTGAGGTAGAAATAGCAGCAAGTGGGGAGTCCACTCTCAAGGGGTCCCAGGTCTCCAAGGGTTAGAGAACCAGGCTCAGAACTCAGAACTTAAGAGAAGTTTGGGGTGTTTAGATCCTAGGACTGTCATTAGTATTATTTTAGGAAAGTTATGGATTATTTTGTGGATGGATCTAGGTTCTCAATACCATTTAAGATGTTTGTTTCCGTGAGAAAATATACTCCAAATTCCAAGCCAACTGATGGAATATAATCTGTTAGCAAATAAAGTATACAAAATATATTACTATATGAAAAGTGGTAGGTAGGAACATAATGTAATTATATACCTTCATATGTAATTATATGCCATATGCTCACTTCTTTCTCAGTTCTTCATTACAGTTAGCCTTGTTTGTGATATGAAAGGTAGCTACAGCCCCTTTATCATTTGGCATCTCGTCAAATCCATTAACACTTATTCAGAGCCCATGTACTGATGTTAGCATCAGCCTGTGGTATGCACGGTGCTGTGCCAGGTGCTGGCAGCAGTGAACTCAGGAGAGCCGGTCTGCCCTTCTAGCATTCAAATTCTTATAGATGAGAGTTAGAGGCTTAGATGATATCTTGGCCCTCATTTTCTGTGTGACCCTGGTAAGAGTCATTTAGTGTTTCTTGCTCTGTCAAATGGAGAATACTGTTTGTCACTCATTTGACTGAATTGCCCATGTTTATTTCTAAGCAAAAATGTGATTCTAGCAAAGTGGCATATAAATATTTATTTTATGTTTTATTTCAATGCCTCTTTCACTAAAGATCTATTACCTGGAAATAAACAATCATTATAATATATGAGTATATGATGTATGCTTTCTATGATACGGAAAGTGATACACATTATTCAGTGCCTAACTCTGTCATGTTGCCAAAAATGCTTATTAATGGAACTGGTTAATAGATTTTTATTAAATGAATTTTTTTTTTGAGAGAGAGAGTATGTGCACATGTGAGCATGAGTAGGGAAGGGGCAGAAGGAGAGAAAGAGAATCTTAAGCAGGCTCTACACCCAGCATGGAGCCTATCATGGGGCTCAATCTCATGAACTGTGAGATCATGACCTGAGCTGAAATCAAGAGTCAGATGCTTAACCAACTGAGCCGCCTGGGCGCCCTAAATGCAATTTTTTAAAGCATGCAATCCCCAAATGATCTAAGTTGTCTTACTACTGATTACAAATTATATATTTAAAAATTTAACTTTTTTCTACTGGAATTATATGAGATGATTGACTTATGACCCAGATTTTATCCCAAATTAGCATACATGCTGTAAGAAATGTAGGAGACCCCTCAGGTGGCCTTGGGGAGGGAGCCCAGATGTTCTCCATGGATCAGAACAGGATTGCCAAGCTCAGATCTCCTGGCACAGGGCCTTGCATCTCAACAACCTCATTTCCTTACAATGGACACAAAAGAGGGTAAAAGGGGAGATGGGGCTTGGCCTTTCCCTGAAGTGGTTAGGTCCCAGCAAGAGTTTCCCTTAGGGAGTTTGGGTCTTTGTTTATTGAACTATTGTCACTGCATCCTCCTCACCTGAACCCTCTGGCCTTCCTGAGCATTTGACTGTCAAGTGCCTGAGTGAGTTGTCCTGCCTGGCCTGTCCCCATGTTTTATGGGGAGAGAGGACATTCACATGAAAATAACAGGCTCTCTGGAAAGAGTCTCAAATGCTTGATGGAAATGTTATCGATGTGGCAGTGATAGTATAGCCACTGAACGCAACCAATGAAAAGAAAGAAATAGAAGATCCAAGAGAGAAGGGGATGGATTCTAGAGATCATGGAAGAGCCTGCGTCAAGTCTATTTAGCAAGTAGGAACTATCTTTAAAGGGAAAGAAAAGTGGATGAAGACAAAGCTTATCTGGTGGAGGGGAGAATGGATGAGCTCAAGCTGGAGGGTCTCTTTTTCAACAAGGAGGAGGTGAGGTTATCTATCGTGATTATCTAATACTCATTTTGTCCTTTCTTACTAACAGAAGCCCAATATTATTTGGGGTAACAATGTGCCCAGCTAAAACACCATGTTCCCAGCCTCTTTTGTAGTTAGGGGTGGTCATGTGACTCAACATTGGCCACGGAGAAATCAGGCTGACATTTCTGGGAAAGCTCTTTGAAGGGAGCTGTCTTAAGTATCATGTATGCATTTGGCTCATCCTTTCTCTTTCTTTCCTTCCTGGAATATGGCTTTGATGGCTGGAGTTGCAGCTATCTTGTAACCATGAAGTGACCGGGAGGATGAAAGCCAGTGCTGAGAACGGCAGAACAGAAAGAGAGAGAGAAGTCAGGACATTGATGACATTATGGAGCCACTACAAGACCCTGGATTGCCTACTTCTGGGCTTACTTTGCATGACAGAAAAAGACATTTCTTTGTCTAAGCCATTGTCATTTGGGGATCTGTTACCAGTAGCCAAACACAATTCTTATCTGGCAAGCTGGAGGCTGGTGTGTATATGTGTTAGAAGGTGGAACACAGAACAAGTGCATTAGGAGATATGAAGTTCTACATTGCTCTGAAGTCATTTGTGAATTGAAAAAAGTTGAGAATCACAATGTAGATACTAATCTAGACACGTGTGATCAGAAAACCCATTGTTTTCCATATGAGTGCCTACATTGTGCAAACTCACTGAATGCAAATTGATCCGATTCTTCTCTATACCTTGTTGACCTTGACAATATCTGTCTTATAAAGACTGAGGTTTACATTTGATGCCATTAGCAGTTTTTATTGAAGGAGGAAAATACTTTCTTAATTCATTTCAAGAACAATTCTGCAGACATTGATTAAAACATGAAAGGCACTTAAATAAGCATAATTATCTCAGAAAACATGCAATGTTATGTATTATATTGTGTTACCATTGTTCAGATTTAGGGCTTTGGATCCACTAAGAGTTTTAATGTACCTTTTCTTCCCCCTTCACACCAAAATGTTTGGCTCTTGTGAAATACCAACACAGAATGCCCTGGGCAAATGGTAAGCAAGGCTTCAATCAATCTATCTTTCTTTCTTTCTTTCTCTCTCTCTCTCTCTCTTTCTTTCTTTTAAACTACAGGCTAAAACCATCTCCATTCATGTAAAACCTAGAAAACATGTCTCCTTGGAGATGCCATATGGTCTCTTTGTTTAACTATCCATCTCAAAATATCTAGGGCAAATAGAGAGTTGTTCATTCATGTCTTCATCAGCAATACCAAGTATCTTTTAGAAAGTCAACAATCGTTGGAAGAAAAGTCTTCAGATTGCACAAATGCTCATCTGCTTTCCAATCCATTCTGTATGTAATTCCTGGTGTTTGTAAGATTTAAAAAATAATTCCAGTTAAGGCCATTTATCTAGTTTTGTGGCAGCTGCAAATTCAGTTGCTCCAGAAACCATCTAATCTTCAGCCTCCCAATGATTTTCAACGGCTGGATTAATGTGCTAACCACTCATCTGAAAATCCATCTTGGCTGTATTGTCAGGACTGTACAATGGGCAACTAGACAGAAGATTTACTGAGTTACAAAAAACCGTTAGCATCTTTGACATTTATTTGAAAGAAAACGGCGCTTCTGCTTATTTAATATTTCAATGGTAACTTATTCATAGAAGACAGAAAGGAGGCGGACTCATTTCAAGGGAACATCTGAGAGGTGGTTTTTTTCCAGGTAACATGGAAAACAGAATATAATGCCATACACAGATCTCCAGGGCAGGTGGAGGAGACCACGGGAAGAAGAATTAATTTGAAAGGCTCTCTCATTTGGACAAGAATACACTAGATCCCACAGCTCAACAGGTGCTTAATAAAAAATGTAAACATCGATTTCATTGAGGCTCAGCTTCAGAACAGTTTAAGGCATTAATCAGAAAAGCATATCCGACATTTCTTCCCTTTATTCTCTTCTCTTACACGATCAAGAACCAAATGGGCCAAATAGTATTCACGTGCATGAATGAAAGGACAACCAACCTTGGAAACTTTCCTTAAACAATGAACGCAAACTCCTGATACCTTCTAGCTAGATCAAAACTACAAGCCAAGGTGGACAAGCACTGGGTTTCTGGTGAAGAGGATGATTTGTGGGCTGAGTTCAGGAAGGGGCATCCAAGTTATGGCTCTCCTCCTTGGGAAGCACGGAGGCTCTGAGACCTGCAGAGGAGCCCAATAGGCTGTGCCCTCCAGAAGCCTCTGCACCTTCTGATGGTGGTCCCTGAATGGCTCAAGTTCCAGAAGTTCCCTGCAGATGCCTTTGCAAGCTCCAGTGCCAGGGACGCTTACTGCCAATTTTGGCAAATTCATTTTTCTTGCTGCTGAATCGGATGAGAAGGCCCAGGCCCAGGGCATAACAAGCTTAGGGGGCTTTCAAAAACCCATTCAGGTCCAGTAGGAACCTGGCTCACAAAACAGGGTTTGCTTCTTGTTTTGAACCCCAGTCAGTAATCCTAGACACAACAGGGGAGGACCACAGTACACCGGTGGGGGGAGGGGGTGCTGAGCTCTGAAAGACTCTTTCCCTGTGCTACTCTGGACCAGAAAAGGTATCTGGCATTTTGCTGGCACAGGGTGGGGTTATGGCATTCTTCTCACAGGCTCAAATAATTACAGATGAAAGCTGGAAGTAGCACGAGGGCCTGGCCGATTCTCCCCGGGCACAGACTGACATGTCACACTGCCCTTCCAGATACAGGCTATCGGCTCCATCCAACATCCTTCCTGAGGACCAGGACATTCAGGCTAAATTCAGCCTCCGAGTGCCTGGGAAGCCAGCAGGCCCCGGAGCACTCCCAGGAGAATGAGAGCAGATGAATTTTTAAACAACAAAAGGAGTGTGTACGTGTGTGTCTGTTTGATAATGGTCCAAGCTTTAATAGCACGGTAAAATATTTATCTTATTTTTATAGCCAGCATGCAATCAACCCATAACACACTGACAGAATTTAGAAAGATCAAAGTCTACACAGCCACAGCTAGATGGAACCACTCCACATTTGAATATATATACATATACATATATATATATAAAACATATATGTATATTTATATATATACGTATATATATATAAATAACATATATATATATATATATATATATATACCTATACATATATATATATATATATGGGGTTCTTGTACATATATATATATGTATACGTATATATATATACATGCATACACTCCAGGAGAAGAAGGGGACTCCTGGGAACGCATTCATTCCACACACTCTCCATTCTTTTCTAAGCCACAGAGGGAAGGGTTGTGAGTAACTCTCTGGTTTGGGGTTTTATTTAAGAAGTTAATTGTCTTAGCAAATTGTCCCATTCAAGTTAATCTCCCTCTTGGACCCTGCATAGCCTTGAATAGCCTTGATTTGTTTCACCGAAATTCCCAGTCCTCTTTTTGATTAAGTGATGTCCCTGGGACAGGGCTGAGGGTGGAGCGGAGAACTGGTAATAAATATTATGTAAATATTATTAAAGACAAAAGATCCTTACTTTTTGGATTTTTTCATAAGGAGGTGGAAAGAAGGAGTGGTCATGGGAAATCAGCACTTACTGAATTAGACGATATTAGAAATGGAAAGAACACACGGATGATGGGTATTAAGGAGGACACATATTGTTATGAGCACTGGGTGTTGTATGTAAGTGATGAGCCACTGAATTTTCCTGAAACCAATATTGCACTGTATGTCAACAAACTAGAATTTAAATAAAATGTGAAGAAAAAAAAGTCAATGTGAATTATGCATAAACATTAAAATGACACAAAGTTAAAAAGGAATGGAAAGACTCAAAAGTCCATTGTCTTCATCCTTCAGATGAAGAAACTGGGAATGGGCTGAGCCATACAGATACAGGAGTGAGAACTGACCCATCCTTGTCTTTCACCAGGGCCAACGCTCTCCCAGGGTCTCCGGGCAGCAGATGGAAGGAGGCAAAAAGCAGAGGGTTTGGGACGTTACAGAAGGCACATTGTTGGGCTGTTGCTTTTTGTTCACAGGCAGCACGTGTACAAGGAGAATTCCTGTGTGTTGATGACCATGAGAGTGTGTGTGTGTGTGTGTGTGTGTGTGTGTGTGTGTGGCTGTGTAAGGAAGAGCTCTGTCCCCCTTATTGTAAGTTCTGAGTACAAGTAGTTAGGAGGTCCAGAAGATTAACAAAGGCTACACACAATTTACCTTCTTGTTCTCTATTCGTATATACAGTACGAAAAACAAAGATGGTTCAGAGATAACACCATGAGAGAATTCTGTGGTTATTTTCAGCACAAATTATTTTTCCACCGACAAAGAATTGGCTTTATTCCAAATAAGACTTTAAGTTGTGCTTTTTTCTTTTCTCCTTTCCTTTTCTTTTCTATAAAATGGCAACTGTTTCTCAGGAGAAACAGCCTTTTTCCATAAATGTAAATTGTTGGGGCATCTTATACCACTGATCAACGCATCCTGTGTTTCTTTATGGTTGTGAGGGTCAACAGCATGATTCTGAACTTGAGCAGATTGGGCTGTTGAATTTATCGTCTGGAGAGAAGCAAGGACAGAGCCTGCTGAGTCCCTGCAGCTGCCTCCAAAGTGACTTACTCCCCAGATGCTAAGCCAGTTCCCTTCTGGCTGATAAAAGAAGTGAACGAAGGGGTAATTTTGCTAATTCCATACTGATTAGTGTCTGGCTAAGAATGATGGTCTGCATGATCTGGGCCCAAACTTTAAGCTGGTTTCTCCTCCTCAATTTTTGATATCTTCGTAGGACCTCAGGTGGCCCTTTCTGAACCCTGGGGATACGTGAACACAACGCAGAAGATGGCCCCACCGCGGTCCTCATCCCTGCACACCCTCTCCCCTCTACCTGCCGTAGATCAACCACTGTGTGGCAATCTGCGAATGTGGGGCAAATTCTGTGGGAAAGCTACCCTCTTACCTGATAAATCATCCCGTAAAATAAAACCCCAATCCAAATATTTTACTTTTGGCTGTTTTGAGACCATTCCTTGCTAGGGAATACTTTAGTAAAGCCAAACTCTCCACAGGCCATCCAGACGGCTGTGTTGTCACGGAAGCTATTAAGGATAAGAGTACGCGGATCCAAAAGAACAGAGGACGTCATTTTATTGGCTGTCCACAGGAAGTTTGGTCACACAAGGAGGTGGAGGCTGTGGCAGGTGTGGTACAACACAATACCTCATCTCACTACTAAACAGAAGGTTAGCTGATACTGGATAGGATAAAACCCCAGCGACCCTCTGCAGCCCGGGGCTCCGCCGACCCCTGCATAATGGAGCTGAAGAAGCCGGTGAGTGATGGCGTCGTCCCACGAGTCTCCGCGTGTCGCACTGTCTTCCCGTAAGACAGCACTTGAAGATTCACCAAATTAGAAGAAAGAAAGCGAGCAAGCAGCACTTCTGTTTGAATACCAACACCACTGTGAGCAGACGTAGTGTGGCATGCAAATCCAGATCCGGTCATTTTTTTCCCTTTTAGGTTTTTTTTTTTTTTTTTTTAAATTAACAAATGGAATGGCATGTCTATTTCAGATATTAGTAGCATAACACTCAGGTGCAATTTCAGTCTGGCCACAAGGGTCCTCGACTTTCCGTGCGTCCGTCACAAGAGCAGCAAGCAGGCAGCAGAACACTGTCCTTTCCTCCCGGACTCTGCAGCCCGGAGTCTCCTCTCTCCCAGGCCCACCCCCCTCAGACTCCAAATGCTGGCAAACAGCTACTTCTCTTATTTTCATTGTTATCAAGGCAGTCAGGCTGGGGAAGAAAATTCAACTAAACCAAGCCGTGGGCATTTGGGCCCTGCCCTCGTCTGCCACGGAGGGGGCATCCATTCACTCCCCCGGCAGTCTCTGTGCCCCAGGACTGGAGTTGTCCTCACCACCACGGAGTTGGGTCATGGGAAAGCTCCTACTGTCTGCAGCCCCCGGGGCTGTGGTCACACGGAGCTGAGCTTCACCAGGCCGCGCACGGAGTCCTCATGCAGAGAGTCCTGGCTGGCCAGACCGAGGACGTGCATGGTGCGGCTGTGGGCCAGGGGGCTGCCCGCCAGCATCCTGGGCGGCGAGGGCGCTTCCTCTGGAGTCAGAAACTGGTGGCCCACGTGCTCCTCTTTCAGGGGCAGTATGTCCGTCAGCGCGGCCTCCGCGGTGAGGTTGGGCATGGAGGAGGGCGGCGTGGGCTGCCCCAGCGTCAGGCTGGCACAGGGAGTGCCCAGGCCCGGCTTCCCGGGCAGGTGCAGCTCGTCGCTGGTGAGGCTAGGCTCGCTCTGCAGCAGGGGCGTGGCCGCGGCCTGCAAAACGAATTTGGTGCTCTGAATGCACTGGTCTTGGTCACACTGGAGAGCAGGAGGCAGCCAGCAAAGAGAAGGCGGAGATGAGATGGGCACAGGGTGGGGAGGAAAGGGGGCACGGTGGGGGGGGGGGCAGGGAAGGACAGGATGCGAGAGAGAGAGACAGAGAGAGAGAATGAGAGACAGAGAGAGAGAATGAGAGACAGAGAGGGAGAGAGAGAGAGAGAGAGAAACCCGTTAGTGACACCTCAGGGCAGAGAGCCTGCACAGCAGCCTGGTTTCATCTGGAGGCGCCCAGCACATACACGGTAAGTGCAAAGACCCAGCATCTAAATAAGCCGCTGAAAGTACTGATCACCCACAGCTGCCCAGGGAGTTACATGCAGCCAGAGGCCATCATGCTCCTGGTCCCCCTTTACAGACTCAACCTAGTTAAAAAACAATCCCGCGGATGAAGTCACAAGGTTTACCACCTTAGCAATCTCAGGTGCCTGTTTTTCGTGTGCTGAAAACCGCTTTTACTCTACTGTTTTAAAAACACAGGGCCTGTACACCTAGTTCATAGCAGCGTGATTCACAATAGCCAAAGCCCAAAGGGAGAAGCCGGGGTCCATGGACAGATGAGTGGATGAACAAAATGTGGTACGTACAGACGATGGACCACTACTGAGACATAACAAGGAAGGAAATCCTAACACACGCTCCAACATGGATGAACCCTGGGGACATCACGCCAAGTGAAGCCAGCCAGTCACAAATGGGCAAATATTGTATGTTTCTGCTTATAGTAGTATCTATAGTAGTTACCTCTGTAAAGACAGAAAGTAGAGAGAAGGGTGGTTGCCGGGAGTCAGGGAGGGGGAAGGGAGCTCGTGTTCACGGGGACAGAGTCTCAGTTTTGAGAGATGAGGGATCCTGTAGATGGACGGTAGTGACCTTTGCACAACAATGTGAGTGTATTTATTGCCACTGAAGTGCACACTTGAAAGGGTTAAAATGATACATTGTAGGTCATGTACATTTTACTACAAAAAGTCTGAGCAGACTGTTCACAAAGCCCTAGAATTCCCCACTGCTAAATTTTCATCAGCTTCAAGGACCATTAATTGAGCTTCCGTGGTTTTTTTAATCTGTGAAAGAAAATGCCAACATTTTACAAGATATTTCCTTTTCTTCTAAGCATTCTTACATCGCATTACACCCTATGTCCTTTGCCTCTCCTCACTCACTGGGCGAAGGAAATGGTGTAAACACACTTTTAGCCGATCGAATGTAGATCTCTGATCCTCCGTAAACCCTCTCTTGAGCCATGGGGGCAGGTTTCAGATCAGCCAGAAGACTTCGACAGCACACAGAGATCTTGAACTCAAACGTGGGCAGTGACCCCTTAAGAGATTTTCAGGAACTGCTCTTCCAGGGGAAGGAGAAGAGTCGGTGTGAGCTAATCTGTCCCAAGTTTGGGTTCAAGCAGTGAGCCAGGCAGGCTACTGCTTTGCTTCAGAAGTTCCCCTCTTCACAAATGAAGATCCTGAGGCTTAAATGAACGAGTGGGTTGCTCAAGACCTTACAGATAAAAGTAAGGCTTGGACCCAGGACCTGGGGCTGAGTTTGCCTGGCTGCAAACCTCTTTCTACTATTGCATGTGCCACATAGTAGGTGCTTAATAAACGTTCCTTGTCTGATTATCTATCCCCTCCTCTCTTTTTCGGAACTCCGGAGTTGCTGTCGAATCTGTGCTAATGGGTTTGCAAAGGAGGTGCCTCACCCTGTTTCTGCCAAGGGGATACCCAGGACTACCATCACTCAACCACCTCTGTGCAGGGAAGAGCCCAAACCATGCACCATGTGGCCTTCAGGGAGGAGACGGAGTTCACTGGAAGTTCTGACTCCTAAGGCTTTTCTTTATTTGCTCCTGTGTGTGTGTGTGTGTGTGTGTGTGTCCTTTTGGCCAAATGGGTTTCTTTCTACAATCACAAGTGGTACCCCTCCTCCCCCCCCCGCCAGAGGAGGAGAAGGAAGAGTTGCAGTCTCTCATGAATTCACAGGCTTTAGAGGGCAAAAGACCTCGATTCTGGGCAAGAGTAGAGCTCTTTAAGGAAGGAAAGCCAGTTCCGTGGGAGACCCTCACTTTTTTTCCTTCTAAATATAATTTACTATCAAGTTAGCTAACGTACAGCATATACAGTGTGCTCTTGGTTTCAGGAGTCAATTCCCGTGATTCATCGCTTCCATACAACCCCCAGTCCTCATCCCAACAGGTGCCCTCAATGCCCATCACCCATTTCCCCCTCCCCCCGCCCCCATCAACCCTCAGTTTGTTCTTTGTATTTAAGAGTCTCTTATGGTTTGCCTCCCTCCCTGTTTATACTTATTTTTTCCCCTTCCCTCCCCCTTGGTCTTTGGTTAAGTTTCTCAAATTCCACATATGAGTGGAAACATATGATACCTTTCTCTGACTTATTTCACTTAGCATAATACTCTCCAGTTCCATCCACATTGTTGCAAATGGTAGGCTTTCATTCTTTCTCATTGCCAAGTAGTATTCCATTGCAAGGAGACCCTCACTTTTCTTTCAGCCTTCATCTCAGTCCAGGGAGCTCAGAAACACCCAGAGCCTGGAGCATGGGCTGGAAGGCTGGTCACAGTCACCTCCTGTACTCATCTTCCCAAGCACCACCACGCAGTTTTTGCCATAGCGGTGTTTTCCCACGGGGCCGCTCCTGCAGGGGGTTTCAGCTCGGTGTGGAGGGGCTTTCTGGTGGGAGGTGCTGAGGAGCACGCGGGGCGGGGGGCGGGGGGCGGGGCTGCGGGCAGGCTGGTCCACACAGGTCTGCTCAAGCTCTCCAGTTCCGTCCTTTTGGTCCAGCACACGGGCTCCGTCTTGACAGGGCAGAGGTGGGGAGGAGCAACTTCCTGACTAATCACATTCATCTTCTGGAAACTGACCTAGGGCTTTGGATATATTGTGCTTTGCAAAGAACGTTTTGTGTTTTGTGACGCGTTCCATTTGGTATTCTTACAGCCAGCTGAGCTCCGCACTGCCTCCATTTCCCGGGGCTCAGTGCAGCCTGTGAGCAGGCCCGCTAGCGACCCCAGAGCTGAGCCCAGAGCTGCAGAGAGCAGGTGCTTTTCTGGGTACTGGAATCTTGTTCTCAATCTTCCCTCCTGGAGCCCTCACTATTCCTCCTACCTTCTGTCTACACAATGCCCTCAGCTCTAAGGAAAGATAAAATTGCAAATCAGATTTGCTTGTCTCTGTTGACCTGCAGGAAGCCTTTTTTATTGAAAACTAATTGGCAAATTCTATTTTAGGGATCAGCGCAAGACAACTCTTACAGGCTCACAGAGAATTCTGTTTGAGGGCAGAGCTGGAGATTTTCAAGGTCAGGGGCGCAAGCATGAGGGGAGAGGTGCCCCCCTCCTTCTCCCTCCTCTCTCCAGGTCACTGTTCATTTCTTCCTCCTTGATCACAACCCTCCAGCCACGCTCACGGCAGGGCCCACAGGGGGCACTAGAACCTCTGGGGATAACGTGGTCTGTCCCTCCTTAGAGCTTGTGTTCACCCGGAGGGCTAGGTGGGGCTGGACGCGGCTTCCAAGGCTTTACACTATCATCACTGCTGACTCCCAACAAGACCGCAGGTACCAGGGGTGGGTTTACTCTGAAACCATGAGGCTCAGGATCAGGGCCCCTGCCCTCCTGGTTCCTGGCATATTGGTTTTTCTCTCTTAAAGAGAAAGCGCCCTCCAAACCTGGGTTCACTCCTGTATACACCTATTGGTATTTTCCTGTGGCCCGGCCGACAACTTGTTAAAACAGTAACAAATCTGTCTGTGCTCAGCCTCCCAGCCGGGCTGTTGAAAATGCTGTCGTTTACCAGGGGTGAAGCCTAAGGACTTAAATACATGGAAATAAATTTAGCCTAAACCATTTAATTAAAAGAAATCTAAATATAAGTCATTCAGGGGCGCCTGGGTGGCTCAGTCGGTTAAGCAGCCAACTTCGGCTCAGGTCATGGTCTTGCGGTCTGTGAGTTCGAGCCCCGCGTCGGGCTCTGTGCTGACAGCTCGGAGCCTGGAGCCTGCTTCAGATTCTGTGTCTCCCTCTCTCTGACCCTCCCCCGTTCATGCTCTGTCTCTCTCTGTCTCAAAAATAAATAAACGTTTAAAAAAAATTTTTTTAATAAAAAAAAAATAAATATAAGTCATTCAGAAATTTTTTCAAAATGACTACTTTGAACTCTGACTTGTGTTATCAGACTTCAAGCACCTCTTGTATAGACTTCTTTAAATATTTTAAAAGAGGACTGTCTTTCTGAGTATAGTTATGGAGTTTCCTTTGTCATAGGAAAACACAGTTACATATTAACAATTAACCTACTCTTTGCCCCCCCCCCCCCCACCTCCCGCATGGCTCCCCACCAGTTTAACCTATGGCAGTGATATCAGTAATCAGTTACTGGGACCATGAAACTAAGTGTCTAAATCCTGCTGCACCCAGAACTTTGAAGATAATTTGCCACATTCAAACCCATTTTCCTTTGGACAACCAATCCCATTTGGGGGTACCCAGGGACCAGACTTTGCTCTACCGGATTCTGCCCAGATAAAGTTTCCTATTGGCTCTGCAGGACTATGGATTTTATCAGATTCCAACCAGGGACAGTGCAATGACTATAATTCTCATACCATTAACGTGGCATGTTTGGAACGTCTCCTTCTTAGAAAAGACTCAACGATTAGGAGACATCCAATTTTTTCTTCTTTAAAGCTCGGCCCCAGGAGGATGGGTTGATAAACCTTCATGGTTGCAGTCCCATTTGAGAACTTGGCCAGTATTTTCAGGGTTACTATGGAGATGATCCATGAAAATGTTCTTACACCTCCTCCTTTTTACCTTTGCTTCTGATTTTTATTTGCCCACTTCTTGTTGATTTTTCCACTTAGTTTTCTTTGTCTCTGGCCTTCCCAATGCTCTTCTCTGCTTTCCCCTCCATCTCTTCCTTTCATGGGTTTCCCTCCCACTTCTTTTTTTCTCCTCCCTTCACCTTGACTTCTCCCTCTTCTCCCTTTCTTCTCCCCCCCCCCCCCACCTCTATTTTCTCTTCGCTTTATTCATGCTTTCACTACCCACCACCTCCTTGGCTTTTCATTTGCCGACTCCTCTCTTCCACCAGTAGGGGGAGACGTCACCGCCTGCTTTTTCCTCTGACAACTTGGTAGCAGGGCTTACACTCCAGTGCGAACACCAAGACGCCCTTCAGTGTATCATTTTCTCTAACCAGTTATATAATCTTAAGAAAAACCAATAAACACCTGGATATTGGGCAGTGACAACCCATCTACTACAAACCGAAAATTGAGAAACTCACACGATCATTCCAAAACAACCTTATAAAGGTTCCTATTTATCAAATATCAGGTTGAATCATATGAAATTGCCATTTAAAAGTCAAAAATCATCCAAATGCTGAATTCCAACGGAATAGAAGCCTGATCGCTTGTAAGAGGGTCTATGCGAAGACCCTTCTGCTGGCAGCATAAAACGACTCCTGGCAGGAATGCGAGAGCGTGTGCTGTGGTTGCAGTAAGTCACTTGACGGCTGGCTGATTTACTGCCCACATGAAGCTCTGCCATTTAACTTACAAAGAAGTTTATGGTTTCAGATGTTCAGATGTTGCACATTTTATCACTTAATGTTACAATCTGAAAACACCATAGAGATCATTTACTTTTTGTTTTTGCAGATTTTCAAGTAAAATTGCTCATGTTGGAATACCTTTTATTTCACTCTATCTGGCTCCTTGTTTGAAATATACCTAGCACACAGATTAAATGCTGTTAAAAGCAAATCTGGGAGTTTTCGAGATGGTCTTGTATACAAATCAAGAGCGAATGAAATTATTTATTTCTTCTGCTCCAATTCTGTCAAAAGTATTAGCACTGGGCATCATTTATTTCTGTTTGGCTGTGAAGGCGTGTTCTCGGGTCTTATGAGTGCTCGTTTACAGTTATAGAATCACTATAAACTTCTAAAATCTACCTAAAATGTAGGTTAGGAGGAGAGCTTTCTTTTTATTGTCATTTAACATTACTATTTAAGTGTGTGTAAGTTATTTTTCCTACTATATTAGATTTTTCAGATGATGCATGGAGAGTTCTGCAATATTTATTCACAAACTTATTTTCATAAATCAGGTAACTGCTAGAGTCAGCCTTTTTTGATACTGGATTAAAGTGCATTCAAAAATTAGGTTAAGTAAATATAACAAATGATTTTCTAACAAACAAAATTTC
This sequence comes from Panthera leo, assembly GCF_018350215.1. Lineage (NCBI taxonomy): Eukaryota > Metazoa > Chordata > Mammalia > Carnivora > Felidae > Panthera > Panthera leo. The sequence goes on along the minus strand of NC_056683.1, from coordinate 141,214,001 downwards.
TAACAACCATGAACTGTGTTCTTAGCTTTGTGGGTAGCATGTACTGCAAAGGATCTTTTAGTTACAAGTGCCAGATATGAGCATAAACTCTGACCCCAATGCTATACAGAACTTCAGTCATTTGACAATCAATTGAAATATACGTACTAAAAACTGACCATAACTGGATATCCTATGTATACATGGAAAGAACTTCAATATAGGTATTAATAAAAGTCAATGAGGAAAACAGGAACAATGAAAATGTGATCTTCGGCTGGCACTGGGGTTATTTATCTGCAAGTAATTCCAGTATGGCTCCTCAGAACGTCACCAGCACTCAGACAACAGAGGCTATACTGAGGTTACACACACCCTTTTAATGCTTTAGATGGCCCTTTGTTACATTTCTAACATTTCCTTCCTCAGGAATTTGTAGTAGAGGGATCACTTAGGCACTAAACAACCATCCCCATCCCCAAATGGCGGGGGGGTGCTAACTCCCCCATCCTAAGTATCTTTGGGATGGGGGCCTCTGACTGTTGGACATTTCCCTCTTGGACTGGGCAGGATTTGCATCTGGCCCTGGTTCTGACCTGTGGGGCCACGTAGAACACATCTCATCTTCCCCCCATTGGAGTGTTCACATCCAGCCTCTCCTGGAGATGTTCTGATACATTTGGAGACACTGTCAGTAGTGGGTAGGAGCCTTGAGACCAGAAAGAGTTCTCTCAGCTGTACGCCAAGCGGGTGTCTCATAACAGAGGCAGCATGGAGACGTAGAGAGTGCGTGGGGCTTGAAGTCAGTTCACTTTTAGATTCATTTATGGGCAACTCACATGTGTACTTGGGAATTATTATAAAGTGACAGAAACCCAACCTACAATCACTTCTAACGTGGTAAAATTTGCATGAAAGCTAAATTTAATTAACAATTAATGAAGGTGACACAGTCACGGGTCTTGTAGACATTAATTTATTAATTTTGATTTTGTAGTTTTCATGTTTTGGAGATTGTCGTTTTTTTCAGGCCTTAAAACTTTTCACAGTCCCTGGAGAAAGCACACAGGCACTTTGCTGACAGAGTCCAATAGGCAGAATAGCCATGACTTCTGGTCTCCTGGCCCATGGATTAATTTGATCCTATCAAGGCTATCACTGCACCAAAGAGAACTGTCTCTCTAGTCCCTAGTTCCATATTCATGAAGGAGATGTGACAAAACCAGAGTGAGGAAAGAATCAGGTGTGGGAATGAAGACAGGAACAAAGTAGTATTTGTGCAGAAATTCCCCTGAGAAGGCCCTTTGAGGGGAACTTTCACACACACTCAACATTTAATGAGCACCTCCTGTGTGCCAGGCTGTGTCATCCCCTGGGGCTGGGAGGGTGGGACAGAAAGGGGTCTCAGTTCCAATCACCATCCAGGAAGGCGGTCACGACTCACCCCTTCTTACTTCATGGTTTAGGAACTGGAGGCTCTTGGGATTAAGGGACTTGCCCATGATGCTGCAGCCCCCAGTGTCAGGACCGGCAAACGCAAGCCCAGGGGCTGTGATGCCAACTGAGCTCTCTCCCTATCTTTCCCCGCTGCATTGAGTACTTAAATCAGTCCATTTGCAAAGCTTTCTCTTTGACTGTCTTATGGCTTTATTCTCTCATCCTCACTAGTATCCAACTAGACCAAGAGACTTGATTTGACTTGGTGAGGGCAGAGCTCACAGGGGTCAGGGGAGAGAAATTTAGGAAAAGATAATAAATGTTGATTTTCACTTGATCTTAGCCAAAAGACTGAGAAGCGATAAATGTTGATTTAAAATAATAATCTTCCAGCATGAGAGATGAAATTGGGTTAATATCTCAGATGACAAACATGAACAACTCACAGTTTTTTAAAAAAATGCCAGATCGACTGATACTTCTAGGATAACTAACAAAACTGACTCACATCTCTACTATTTCAAAGTGAATTTCTACAAACCATGTCATTCTTTCCTAAGTACAGGGAAGCAAACCTTCTTTAGGCTTTCCCAGCTACCTGCAGGGCACCACCCCACCACCCCCAGCTATCTATGGGCACACACATGCCACAATCAGCTTCCCCCTGACCTGCCCCTCTTCCTGTGTTTCCTTTTGGCGACTTACATGATCACCTTATCACTAAGCTGAAAGGCGGGGACCATCCCTGGCTTCTTGACTCCAGACCTCCAATGTGACCATCTCCAAATCCCAGACTTGCTGCCTCTTTTCCGAACCACTTCTGCTATCCTGCTATCCGCTAGGCTTTCTGTGAGGGTCTCCTTCTGTTTTCCCTGTCTCCATACTAACACGCCTCCCTCTGTGCCCCAAAGAGCTTCCCGGGCTCCATTAACCCCACGTGAAAATCTAATGGTATTGCTCACTGAACTGAGTCTCTGCAGTGGCTCCCTGCCCCGTTATAGAACAAAATCCATGCTGGTTTTAAGGCACCCAAGGCTCTTCACATGCTTCCCCTCCTGCCTGCTTTGCAACCCACACCCTGTAACTCAGTCCTCTTGCTCCCGCAAAAGCACACGAGTCCACCCCATGTATGCCTGGGCCTCTGTGCTCTGCATGGAGCATCTCTCCCACCTCTGGGTGGCTATTCGTTGTAATCAATATTTTAATATTTGGCTCAGACGTCATCTCCTCCAGGAAGCTTTGCCTGAAACCCGAGCACTTGTTTTTGGAGCTCTATGACTCCCCAATCTCTCGTTTGCTGGCACATTGTTGAAATCCTCCATGCACCTGAATATGAATATTTTCTGAACAGATCATGTCTTAGTTGAGTCAAATTGACGTAAGGTTTTTCAAGAAAAAATTTTCTTGGTGTTAAAGCAAAATATGGCTCAAAAATCATTCCTTTTAACCCAAGCTTGTAGAGAGTTCAGGAGAATCTGAAGACTATGGGGATGTTTTTCAATGCTAGCTTATGATCAAATCACCTCCAGGGGATTCTGACTTCATTGGGCTCAAGATATCAGCATTGTGATTCTAAAGTGCATCCACGGCTGAGGCCCACTGGATTGTGGTAAACTCAGCTGCCAGACGTAAGGGCCAGATCTGAAGACATTCAGCTGACACCAATTTGAGGGCTTTTGAAGTTGAATGAGTGGAAAGCAGCCAGGTCTTGAACCATTGGCTGTGTGACTTTGAGCAAGCCAGTCATTATTCTAAAGCCTCCATTTCATGCTTTGTAAAACGGGAGTATTTTGCAGGTTGTTGTTGGCATTAAATGAGATGATCCTTGCAATAACAGTTTCAATATTGTCCACACTCTGCCAATTGCAAAAAGTGATAAACACAGTATAATTCTCTACCAAATAAATTTGGTTCCATTTTTAGAACTGCCTGAAATTTACCTTGTGATTCTGACGAATTCAACTTTAAGGGATTTAAAGCCAGTTTTCACATTTGTCTGATTGATTGGGGACTGGAACACCAGAACTTTTTTTTTTTTTTAATTGATCGCGAGCTCTAATTATATCCAATAAATGAAATAGATAAAAAGGAAGACGATGGATTGCTTGTGGACAAATTGCTCTTAGTGATTATGCATGTTTCCAAAAGAGCAAAAGGTGAGTTCCTGGGTGTCCACTGCTGTATCAGACACTAGAAAACCTGAAGGGTTTCAGGTTCCTTCTTGGCAGGCACTGCTGGTTCTGATGTGTCGGCTCAGTGTGCAGTGAGGGTTGGGGTGTCTGTTACAGGCAGACTAAGCAAGTCAAAGGAAAGGAAGAAATGTTACTGTTTGCCTCAGAGAATTAGCTTATTGTCAATCTTGAAATATTTTAGCTCCAGATTTTGACAATTCTTGGAAACGGCTTGATACGTATATTTCTCTTGGTCCTGGCGTTACTCAAAGTAGGAGAAAGCAAAGCAAACGGCACGGGGCCTGCAGCCCCCGCTGAAGTCACTTTGCTAGAGTCTCCCAGCTCTCTCCTCTGGGGGAGTAACGTGCATTTCACAGCGCTTGAGAAACACAAAACACCCATTTCCCCCTTCAGGGCTCACCCCACATGTTCCTTCACTCTCACCATGGTCCTGGGCTACTTCTTCCTTCTCCCTTCACTTCTGCAAATTACTCTCATTTTCTATCTGCTTTTACTTTTTCAGGCTTAATTTTTCCTCCTTTCACCTATTTCCATAATAAAACAATAATGATGTATGACCAAAGAGACAATGGCAACAAATTAGGCAACCTCATGAAATAAACTCCCAGAAAGACACATACTATTGAAACTGACTCAAGAATAGAAAATCTGAATGGACCTGTAATAGGTAGTGAGTGAATTAGTAATCAAAAAACTAGCCACAAAGAAAAGCTTGGGACCACATGGCTTTACCAGTGAGTTCTACCAGATCTTTTAAAAAGAATCCCAGTTCTTCAGCAACTCTTCCAAAAAGAAGAAGAAATACTTTTCAACTCAGTCTATGAAGCTATTATTAACCCTGACACGAACAACAAACAAAAATATCGAAAGAAAAGGAAACTGCAGACCAAAATCTTTTATGAACATGGATGTAAACATCCTCAACAAAACACTAGCAAACCAAATCCAGAAACATATAAAAGAGATTATACACCAGGGCTAAGTGGGGTTTATCCTAGAAATTTGAGAAACAGGGGACAAATGAGAAGGGGAGGTTTGGTATGAAGTCCAGACTGCAGCACATCCCCCATTCCCGTGCCAAGTGCGGGGTCTCCAGTCTGCATCAGGGTGGGTGGGAGGCGTAGGAGGAACCAAGGGTCACAGCATTTACCCTCTTCCAGGGGGAGCTGGCTCCCTCTCCTGTGTATGGGGACTGAGAAGTTGTTCTCTGCTCTTCTGACCTATCTGTCAAGCTGCAAAAATCAGAGACTCACAGAGAGCTTTGAGCTGGTTGGGGCTTCAGGGACAAATTAGTCCCAGCTCCCATTTTGCAGCTGGGGAAAACTGAGGGCCACAGAGGCAGGGGGACTTGCCAGTAGTCAGGGAGATAACTGGTGGGAGCCAGGACTGAAGCTCTCACTCCCCGCCTCCCATCCAAGCTCTTTCCTTCACCTGAATCATGTCCATTGCTGCCCAGTAGCTCAGAGTGGATGAAACTGACCTGGCTGATCTTGTCACCATGGATATCAGGGAGATGATGATAATAATAATAATAATAATAATAATAATAATAATAATGATAATACAGTAATACTTAAATATAATTCTTACTTTGTGCTAGGCAAGGTTTTAAGTGCTTTACATGCATTAGCTCACTTAATCCCCACAGAAATCCTACAAGGTAAGGATATCGATATGTTCCCATTTTATGGATGAAAACACTGAGGCAGAGAGAAGTTAGGCAACTTGTCAAGGTCACTCATCTAGAAAGTGTCAGAAGTCTGGCTCTTTGCACAGTTAATCCCCATCTGCTCTTCATTTAAAAAAAATTTTTTTTAACATTTATTTATTTTTGAGAGAGACAGAGATGGAATGCAAGTGGGTTAGGGGCAGAGAGAGAGGGAGACACAGAATCTGAAGCAGGTTCCAGGCTCTGAGCTGTCAGCACAGAGCCCGGCGTGGGGCTCGAACTCACGAGCTGTGAGATCATGACCTGAGCCGAAGTCGGTCCCTCAACCGACTGAGCCATCCAGGCGCCCCCTCATCTGCTCTTCAAAAGGAGGTAAGAAAGGCCTCTTTAAAGCCTGGTGCTTGACTGTGAAGTGCCTCCCATGTGAAAGAGACGTCTCTGCACACTTTTTACCACTGCTGGAACACCTTGGCCCAGGGACCAGTCTCCAAGACTGTGCAATATACCAAACCTGGAGTGGACATGCCAGGATTTTTAGATTTTGTCTCTGACAGGGACAGGGTGGGCCATGGGACTCAGTGATGTACAGCTTCTCTACTGTGGAGAATAGCTCTCCATGGGAGGCAGGGGGAGACGCTGGTCCAGAAAGTGTAAGCAAAATGTCATGAATCTGAACTTAGGGGCACAGATCTGAACACATTAGGCACAGCTGGAGTGTTACTGTACTGGAAGGCACCCGGGGGACGATCTGTGCCTTGGTCATTCCTTTCTATCCCGTGGCACTTTCAGTGTGCTGTCCCACTAGCTCTTCAGGAAAGATCTGTGTATGGCTGGTCAAAGAAACGAATGAAATTCTGCCCCTCTGTGTGTGCTGGTGGCCGGGTGGTGCTGGGGGACATGGTGTCTTCTACCTCCACGTGGGTGAGCAAGGTAGAGGTGGCATGAAGTCGGGGTGCAGTCAGCCTTGGCAGGTCCCTGAGGGTCACAGGTCCTCAGTCAGTCCCTCCCCAGACTCAGGGTGCCACGGCTCCTGTGGTGGGGACTGAGCAGGACTTGCTGTGGGTCAGAGCTCTTCCCGAGTCCCTGATCTGACTGGCACTTAGGGCATGTGGACGTCATATGCAGCTGCCCACACTTGTGGCTCATCTCCAGATAGAGGGGAGAACATAAGGGCAAGGAGCCCTAGGTTTTTAATATCCTCATGCTTCCTAAGAGTTTAAGCCAGAGGCTTTGGATTGAATGATAAGGGCTTAGCAACGGCAGCTGCTTCACCGTTACGAGCGTCTTCTTCATCTTGGAAGTGTCCTCTATAAACAATCCATATGGCATCAAGCCCAGTGCCTCAGGGTCACTGGTTACTTGGGAGGTGGCCTTCCCATAGGAATAGGCAGTGGCACCATAACCATTCCTGCCGGGCCAGTTCCCTCGGGGGTATGCCCTTAACTGGGGTTATGGTGTGGTCTACTTAGAACAGACTCCAGAGGACACAAGAGCAGTTTGAGGAATCTGATTAACCATACGGAATGAAAAGACCTCCCTGTGTCCCTTGTGAAACCTGCCCTCTCTGGCTCTCATAGAGGCACATAGTAGGTAGTCAATAAATGTGTGCAATTAATAAATTATGCCCTCATCTCATCTTAACATAAAGTGGCTTAATAGTGTCAACAGCTTGAAGGTAGCCTTGCTTACTTTTTAAATCTAGTGAAAGTACACTGCACGGTGGGATCAGTACCATGGGAGTCACAGGGTAAAACTAACGTAAGTTCGTTGGTTTTGACAAGGACCACTGCCGTCAGTGGTGTCCCCTAGTGCAGGTTCCTACTACTTCCTTTCTGTATGTGTTTGTGTCCTGTCCCCGGACACTTCCTCCTTGAGGGCAGATGGACTGCACCCCACAGACCTTGCATCCCTACCACAGTTGAGTCCTCAACACAGTAGGGACTCAGGAAGGGTTACTGAACTAACGAGAGGTCATATACACAATGTGAAAACATGCGCACACACCACAGAAGTGATCAGTGGATGCCGTGGTCAGAATTCGTTCCAGGACATTTGTTGTGCACCTGTAAGTGGCTGAGAAAGACTACTGAGCACGGACACAGCGGTCTTTAGTGCCTGTTCACTTGAAGGAGGAAATGTTGGAAGTGAACGTGGGCATTAGAGTCATCAGACTGGTTTGTATCCACAAATTAGTGGCTGTGTACCCTTGGGCAGAGATGATCTGCTTCTCCTAGCTTAAAAAGAAAAGCAAGAAACAGGCATGCCCAGTTGCCATTGTTGGTTTGGATTAAACAAGATTCTGATCATCAAGTGTTTGAACACAGTCGGTGCTAAATAAATATAATCTCCTGTTTGCCTCTCTCCTTTCTCTCTCATTTTCGTCCTCTGAAAAATAAGGGGGTGACCCTTAAAGGTCACTTATGTGGGTGAGCGGGGACAGAACAAGATGTCCTGTGACCACTTTCAGAGTAGAGTGGCAAGGACTGTGACACGCATGTACTTTCCTTCAAAGGAGGTGCTCTATTAGCGAAGCAAAGCACCACAGCACAAATTAGACACCACCACTACCAACAAGTTAGTCCGAGCAAGCTTCTGCTGGGGGCTGGAGCCTAGTTCCAGGGTCATAAACACAGCTACAGGGTTGCTGGCATTAAGCGTGTTCCCTTAGCCCTGAATGCTTACAGAGACAGTCTTGAGACTGTGGGCTTCCACCTTGCCCTTCTTTATAAGCAGAAACAAAGTGCCCAGGAGGCTGTCATTTTCCCAGTCCACTCCAGAAGGCGGGTCTTTGTTTGTTATGGAAACTCTCTTGTGGGTGATTCCCTTCTACAAAGAACAAACAGCTCCTGGGTGGCCACAGACTGGGTCCCTTTCAGAAACACGGAACTTCTTTAGGGAAATCTGTTCCAGATAAAGTGAAGCCATTGTCTTCCAGACGCCTAAGGAGTTTTAAGGGATGGATGGTCGGAGCCGGGCCTGGCTGAGCTTTCGGGTACCCACAGAGGGACTCTTGCCCCTGTCCCAAGTCTCCAACCTGCAGCCTGGAAACCAAGCATGCTGTTCCATACCTCACAGGACCCCTATGAGACCTCTTGGAGAGGCACTAACTCACTTTTGGCTGTGAATCAAGAACACCTTGTCTGATTTAGTGTATTGAGATATGCATGACTGAGCTAAGGTCACGGCTGAAAGTGGGGAGAAGTGGCCACCCACTGTACGCTTAAAGAGGGGGTGGGGAGGTGAGCACAGATTGAGGCAAAGGGACAAAAAGGGACCAGCCAGCCAGCCAGCCAGGCCAGTTTGGAGCACTTGTATCTCACCCCTTCCCCCCCCCCCCCAATCCTGGTTCTGTGTAAGGGGGCTTTCCATCACACGGTGCCACAAGCTGTTTCTGGAAGACCTTTTGCATGCGGACTTCCCCTTACACAACCCAGAGCAAACCAACCACTCAGGGGCCATAATCCTTTGTTGGGTATTGCCTTAATTTAACGCTTCTGTTCCCTCGTCTGAGCCTTTCAGTAAATGGGTGTTCCGGGAAGGTTTCTAGGTGTGCTTGGTCTGTTACTGGGTTAGTGAACATAGAAGCAGAAGAGAAGCCTCTGCAGGGAGCTCTGGGCCCGGCTGCAGGCGGCCCCTACCATGTCGCTCTGTGACTGCGTCGCTCCGTAGGCGGCAATGCCATTGGAGGGTGCGGCTGGCTGCGGTGTGTCAGGCTGGATGTATCCTCTTCTGTCAATCAGGCTACAAGAGAAAAAGCAATACGGAGGAAGAGAGTGAATAAAAAGCCAAAGACTCCATCAATACTATTTTAATTTCCATGCGGGGCTCCCTCTTTCTGTGTGGGGCGCCACTGCACGCACCTGGGAATACACCCTGACTCACCTTCAGGTACAGTCAGTACCAAAGTCTGTCACCTCTGCCTTTGACAAATGTCTGTAGCGTCTGTTCCCTGCCACCAGCTACAGACTCCCACCCCCTCCCACCCTGTCCCCCCAACCCCGGCCATCATGGCCACTGGGGCCCTGTCTAACTGTCCCCCATCCTGACAATGTCTCTACGCCCGCTGGCGCTGCTCGAGGGAGGGGGGCGCGCTCCTTCACCTGCGAACACTCCAGGCCTCGGAGGACTTGTCCCCACTTTCCGCCCGGTCTCAACCCACGCCCTCTCACTGCCAGCGCAGCGCGCCTAGCTCTTCGGGACACCGTGCGCCTGCGCCTGCGCCTGCGTCTGCGCCAGCGCATGCGCGCGAACAGACGGCCCTGCCACGCCTCTCTGGGCTTTGCCACCTGTGCCTTTCGTTCGGGCTCTGGTTTCTCTTGCCCCAAGTCACTCTCCCTTCCACCCCACTGTCCGTTCTTCAAGGCCAGGTTCAAAAGCCCCCAGCCTTTGCTTTTGCCCCTTCTCCAGATTCTCTGGGACCTGCGTGTGACTCCTCTAGGGGCACATAACACTTGTCGCCTGGTTGGCGTCGTGATTTTACACACTCCCCTCTGCCTGGCAGCTGACCTCGAGTCTAAGGGCAGAACTACAAAGGGCAAGAAGAGGTGCAGCTAATAAGTGGGCGCTCCTGGTGCGGCCCCCACCATCTGGGGCTCGGGCCACACTCGTCGGAAATGCTGCTGGTGCATCCAATGTGCTCACGGACATTCCCCACTCCTGAGGGCGGAGGGCTGGTCCGTGAGGTCGCCCTGCTACTTGTCAGGCCCCCAGAAGATAGGAGTTATGGCAACCTCTACCTTCAGGTGTTCGGACGACACAATAACAAGGCATCAAAAAAATACTTGTGATAAGATCTTGGAATGGGACTCTGTCTGCTTCAGTTTCTGTTGGATCCCCAGAGGTTTAGAAAAACCAATAGGCAACAAGAAGCTCCATCTTTCAAAAAGAGGTGCTGGAGCCCCGTGCAGCTCAGACCAAGTTTGTGACCCCCTGCCAGGCACAGAAGGTCAAAGGGGTAAAAAGCAAAGAAGGCTGCCGCGGACAGGCAGACACCTGTACCCTCCTGAGGACACACACAAGGGAGGCGGGGCGAGGCTGAGGCCAGACGCAGGTCCCCTGGGAGAGAACCAGCGTGGAGTCGGGCGGAACGGTCTTTCCAAAAGATCCCCTGAAACCCCAACCTGGGTAGGGATGAAGGGGTGGAAAGTGTTGCTTTTCTATGAACTCCGGAGTTTCCGTTCACTGAAACAATATGATTCTCAAGGAAATGAAAGTGCCCTGAGTCCTTTTTTTTTTTTTAAGTGACAGGAGAAACCAAGGGACTTACAGGGGATTTCATTCAGGAGCAAAAAAAAAAAAAAAAAAAAAAAAAAAAAAAAAAAAAGAAGAACTAGGTCATCAAAAGAGTCTGAAAGGGCAGCAGGGAGGACAAAACAAACCTGTTCTCAGCCTTCATCCTGTGTGTTAGGCCTGTTTAATGGACCAGCCACATGCCCAAGACTGTGACAGTCTGACCCAAGTCTCATTTTAGTCCTCACAATGGCCCAGGAGCCCCTCCTAATCTGGATGTGCTCCCCTGGCCTTACCTTTTGCTTTGCCCTCTGTAGTTCGCTCACTCCTACACACGAGTTCCTTTAGTTCCTTCTCCTACAGGCTCTCCCCTCACCTCAGGGCCTTTGCACATGCTGCTCCCCTTTCTGTTTTCCCTTAGTTCCCTTCCCCCAATTCCTACTCATCTGTTAGAATAGATGACAACTTAGCCCCCCTCCTCTGGGAAGCCCTCCTGGGTTTCCTATGGAAACTGCACCCCACCCTCTGTCACAGCCCCTTTTTGACTATGTAGACTTGCCATTCTATTAAACCTGTCAACCACAGGTTGACCCTTAGCCCTGGCCTGCAGGGCCTGACCCTGACCACACCTTGGGAGTGGTCTTTCTCTCTTTCCAACTTTCCATTCCTTCTGCTAGACTTGTATGAGGACCCCTACCCCCAAATGTGGCCATTCCTACCCTGCTGCCATGCACACCTCTGGGACCCATGCAGGGAACTGAATGTGGGTCTTTGCCCTCATGGCTCACAGCTCTCAGTGGGAAACATGTACACACTCTTGTTTTGCTTTCTTTCTCTTCCTTCCTTCCTTCCTTCCTTCCTTCCTTCCTTCCTTTCTTTTTTAGAGAGACAGAGAGGGAGACAGAACATGAGTGAGGGAAAGGGGCAGAGGAAGTGAGAGAGAGAATCCCAAGCAGGCTCCAGGCTCAGCGTGGAGCCTGATGCAGGGCTCGATCCCACAACTGTGAGATCATGACCTGAGCTGAAATCAAGAGTCAGACGTTTAACTGACTGAGCCAGCCAGGAGCCCCACAAAAACACTCTTATGAGCACATCATTATGCCATTTAAGAACATTTTAGAGGAAACTCAGGCACACGATGCTGGGCATGTCACTGGTTCTTAGTCCCTGATGGACAGGCTTGGCTGGGATGTCCAGGGAAGGCTCTGGCCCTCTAATGGGCACAGGGGTGAGTGAGGTAGGGCAGAGAGAGAAGGGGCAAAGAATGTGACAGGAGGGAAGAACAAAGCCAGGCACTATCCCCCCATTGTATCTGCCCAGGCTGGGGGAGCCTGTGGGTGCAGTGGGAGAGGCCAGCAGCCCATCTTCCCTGTGCAAACCTGTGAGCAGTTCACGATGTTCTGAGGGGAGGTTGTCCTTGAGAAATGCCCCATCCAGAGGGACTTGGGTTTTGGAAAGAATACAGCGCCAACTCAGCCACAGTAGGAAATTTTATCCAGTTATGGAAGAAAGAAGTTTGGTGTGACAAGATTTGTTCTCTAAACAAAACAAAGCAGCACCAAATGGGGAACAAGAAAAGAGATTTGTTCAAAATGTGAGACTTTTAAATTCTTTTCATGGATTCAGATGTGTATTTTAGATTTAGGGAAGGAGGCCTATTCAGTTCCCCTGGCCTCTTATGCTCCTCCAAGGGCCCTAGCCCTGGCTGCTGGCCTACCCCACTCTCCACAAATAAATACACGCCAGTAGGAAACAAAGCTAAATTGTGAAAAACCAAGAATTTCCTGAGGGATTTTCTGGCCTAAAGAGCTCCAAGAGAGATGCCTGGGTGGGTCTGGAGTTGTCTTGGAGAGAGGCTAGCACCCTCCCAGGCATGCCTGACTTCCCAGCCCAAGGTGGCCCCCAATCCAGAGTCCTTGGCTGCCCCTTTGTGCAGCCCCTCCTCAGAGGAAGCCTCTGAGGGGCAGGCCAGGGGCTTCTGGGGGGCCCCCAGTTCAGCAGGAGTATGGCACACTAGGCTCACAACTTTCTTGTTTCTAGAAAACAACCAATTTCTTAAAAAAAAATTTTTTTTAACATTCATTTATTTTTGAAACAGAGAGAGACAGAGTGTGAATGGGGAAGGGGCAGAGAGAGGGAGACGCAGAATCTGAAGCAAGCTCCGGGCTCTGAGCTGTCAGCACAGAGCCTGACATGGGGGCTCGAACTCACAAACCGTGAGATCATGACCTGAGTCGAAGTCTGATGTCCAACCGACTGAGCCACCCAGGCGCCCCAGAAAACAACCAATTTCTAATTGCTCAGTAGTACCAGTAACATAACCCAGTACCAATACGTGGCATGGGACTATATGCTTGGATTTTGTTTCTGGGGAGGGCAACACCCTTACTTTCCTAATGATATTTCACTGAGGCTGATAATAAAAATTAAGTTTGCATTCCATTAGCACATGTCGGCAATGACTGGCCATGGAGGTCCAAGTGCACAGTGGGGCTGCCTCGGAGACAGTCCCCATGGCTTTTTGTGGAATCTCTCCATTTATACATTTAGAAGCCACAGGGAGGAAGTAATAAAGGTTTGGAAGCTCATTCTAGAGACTCGGAGTACTTGCTTAAGAAATATGGTGGATGATGGGTTACTTTGTTCGAAATGCTCTGCATGATGTAGCTCCCCAATAAGCAGGATTCGACAGCATTTTGTACTCACGTAATCCTGCCTGGGGCGGGGTTGGGGGGGCGCTCGCAAGTGCCATTCCACACACACCCCGGTTCTGACACCAGATGCCTGGGTTTGGGTCCCGATGAGGCAGAGTTTACTAGCTGTGTGAACTTGGCACCTTACTTCACCTCTCTGTGCCAGTTTCCTCGTCCACAAAACGGGCATAATACTGCCTTGACTCACCGGCACAGAGGGAGGTGTTAAAAGCTGACACAGGGGGGGCGCCTGGGTGGCGCAGTCGGTTAAGCCTCCGACTTCAGCCAGGTCACGATCTCGCGGTCCGTGGGTTTGAGCCCCGCGTCGGGCTCTGGGCTGATGGCTCGGAGCCTGGAGCCTGTTTCCGATTCTGTGTCTCCCTCTCTCTCTGCCCCTCCCCCGTTCATGCTCTGTCTCTCTCTGTCCCAAAAATAAATAAAAAACATTGAAAAAAAAAAAATTAAAAAAAAAAAAAAAAAAAAAAAAAAAAAAGCTGACACAGGGGTGCCTGGGTGGCCCAGTCGGTTAAGCATCTGACTCTGGATTTCCGCTCAGGTCATGACCTCGTGAGTTCGAGCCCCGCATTGGGCTCTGTGCTAACAGTGCAGAGCCTGCTTGGGATTCTCTCCCCGTCTCTCTGCCCCTCTCCGACTTGTGCACACACACTTCCTTTCTCTCTGTGTCTCTCTGTCTCTCAAAAAAAAAAAATAAACTTAAAAAATTATTTAAAAAAACCGTAAAACAATGAATAAAGGCTGATACATATAAAGCACCTAGAGCAGACCTAACACTATTCAGTGTCAGCCACTGCCATCGTCAGTGTGGTCATGTTGCCATTGCCATAATACGCGCTGCTTCAGCCCACTCCGCTCTGTCCTGTTGAGCTATTTTAGCATGTACATCCTGTATGACTCAGCTCTTAGCACCTCCTTCTACAGGTTTTCTACCTGCTTCCCACGTTGTGTCCCGGTCCCCCTACTAAGCTGACCACAGCTCTCTGCTCGTCACAGATGCTCAAGATGACTCAGTAATTAATTGGAGTCACGTGCCTCAGTTTTCCTATTTGGATCCTTAGGAGATTTTCCCCAACCTTGACACAAATTCAGTGAAAGAACCAAAAAGAGGGCAGGAACAACACAAGAGACAGCCGTATCTCCACTTCACTAAGGCCGTGTCTCCCTGACACAGAGCAGACCACTGAGCAGCGGTCATATAGGGGGTGTGACCAAAGGTGACAGTGGGTTTTGTGGCCAGGTCTCCAGCTCGCGAGGCCTGTGCCGGAGGCCTGTGCTGTTGGCTTTCCCGAGCTCTGTTAGAGAACGTGATCCTTTCTGACTCTTACCTTGGAGAGATGGGCCCACACAGGGCAACACAGCAATTTGTAAAGATATTTCCATAGCTGTAGGGATTGTAATTTTCTTTACCTCTTTTATTTGACCAAGATCCTTTAATCTGAAAGAAAAGGACAGCGAATGATACAACATCCTTCATATTGATGCCACAGTTTAGGCGAATGGGGTCACGAGAAACTCATCAAGAACGTAAAACATCTTTCTCATTTCTTCACAGGGAGAAAACTGAGAGACTTTTCTCAAGGAAAACTGGCATTTACTTCAAACTTGGACATATCCCCAGACAGCAGGTCAGACTAGGGAGAAAGTAACATTCTTTGGGGACAATAATCTCTTGTTCCTACAACACGGTACCCAAAGGTCAGCTCACATAAGCCAGCGGAGATTTGTTTCACACAGTTGGCGTGCTAACCAGTAATTAAACAAATGGTAGCCGAAAGAGTTAACACGGCTCCCGTAACTACCCATTTATAGTCTGAATTCAGCCTCACAATGTTACCAAAATAAGCCCACAGATTCTAATATCCATAGTTGCCAAATACAAATAACTCGATTACAATTCTCTTAACTCATGTATCTCCTCGGTACCAATTTTCCCAAGCCTTTAAGGCAACCTGACTGATTCTGAGACATTTAATTCCTGTACTAACAGACATTTCTGTCAGAGTCTAAATATTCGGAGCAAAGAGGACCAGGCTTATGAAGAACATTTCCAACATTATGTTTTCTGTTTTTATACCTCCTCTCCATCTGCATTCAGTTAAGGCAGATAATCCTGGACAAAAAGTTAAATTCTGGGTGGGGGCGGTCCCCTCCAAAAGTGTTAAATGTGAAAGGCAGATTCATCCACCCTGAGATATCAGCTGGATGTGGTCTCTCCTCCAGAGGAGGTATGACAGGTTGCTCACAAAACTACTGAAGAGGAAGGAATAGACAATAAGCCCCTCCCTCAGAGTTTGGAGATGGGGGTCTCTCAGCTGACCTTAGTATCTAACTGATGTGGTCAGAAAGTAAGACAGGTTAGAGATTCCCCACTGGAAATCATGGAGACCCTAGGAAAATGCTTCCCCTGCACATTGTTTGCTCCCAGAGGCTCATACCTGGAATGGAATATGCACAAGGCCTTGGCCCCTGAGCTCCTCTCTCCTGTCCCCCTCCCCCCCCCCCCACCTCTGGACGCAGACACACACACCCACCCCCCAGACCGCTGGGAACTCACATCTTCATTTGTCGTCTGGTTGGAGCTGATCAGGTATGTGTGGAAACCCGAGAGGCCAACGATAGACCAGACGGAGAAGAAGCACACCACGGCCTCCAGCACAGTGGCCTGGGGTCAAGGAGAAGAACGGGGTGGGGGTGGGGGGTGGAAGCGGGGTAAGTTCTCAGGGTGCCTGCGGAACCAGGATGATGTAAGATTCGGATGGGAAACCCACAGACGCTCACTGAGGCCTCTGAATCTATCTAGCTTTGTCCCTAACCAGAGGGGGACCCTTCAGGTCCAGCAATGTGCCCCTCTCTCCTGATTCACCCCAATCGTGCTCAGTCAACGACCAGTGGGCTCCCCGAACATTACCTGTTTACTGTTTCACGGTGGACAGTTCCTCTGACCATCCTCCCCACCTGCCCTTGGCCTTTTCCTGTGGCTCACTGTGCAGCCAATGACTGTGACAGCAAAGCCGGAAGCACGCTGGCCGGCGTTGGCAGCGGCCCAGGCCTGCTAGGAAAGGTCGCGACATTGAACATGAACATCACTGCAGTCTCAGACTCTAATCTCAGCTTCTGAACGCTGGGCACTATCACATCAACAGGTTTGTCCTCCAACTTGATGTTGAGGCCGAGTGAACCGTCACACAACAGTAGTTGACAATTGTGAGCAGGGCCGGCCACCGGCAGCTGTAGCCTGGGCAGGGCTCACCTTCACGGCTTTCTCTCTGCCTGGATGATCCTTTCACCCGCTGGTGGCTGCCTGCCCCCACCTATGGGTGGGCTTCTGGACCAGCAGGGGCATTTCTCAGAGTGGTCTCAGGGTGAGGGGTATTTTTACTTAGAGAACTCTTTGCCAACACCTTAGCCCACCCCAACACCCAAGGCTATTTTCAGCTCTTTGATGGGCAACTAGGAAACGTGGATGCTTAATCAGACATTGAGTGATGGCACATCCCGAGCTCCACAAAATGTGCTACAACCAGAGGATAAAAAGTGTGGTATTCTTCAACAGATGAGATAAATCAACCCAGAGTGTGGCAATTTCCAAGGACTAGAGAATTTTTCTGTTCCACAAATGTTTATAAAATTCCATTTACAAGATATAGATGTTTCTCTGGGGAAAAAATATTCCTCACAGGTCTGGGAGTTTAAATATACACCATCCATCCCCCATCAAGAAGTTACAGGCTGGAGAAAGTAAACACCCAGGCTTTCCTGATGCTCTCAAGGGTAGAAGCCATAGATCACACTGCAATACATCACCATTGATTTTTTTTTTCAGGACTGGATATAATTCATCTTTAGACCAGAGCAATGAATACAGTATTCAGTGCAGTGCCATAATCTGCCATGCCATTATTAACAAATGCCACTGTCCGGGCATGTGGGGAGAAATACAAAACAAGAGAAATGAATGGGCTCTTGCCTGTTGACCGACTGACTTTCAACATCAGGACAGACCACTGGCCCTGCTCTTGGAGAAGCAGAAGAATGCTCTGCTCTTCTGAGGCTTAAGCTTCTAGAAACCGCAAGCCTTCAGAAAAGCACTACCCTGAACTTAAATGGACATCTGAGGAGGAGAAGAATGTAACTCTGCCAGCTAGCTAAGACGAAAACAGCCCAGCGCACCCAGAGTCAGACAGATGCCAACACACGCTGCCCACCGCGGGCCCTGCCCATTCCTCGTGGAGGCAGGAGTCGGAAAAAAAAAAAAAAAAGTCGAAAAAAAGGAGTCGGAGGCAGGAGTCGGAAAAAAGGGAGGAGTAGCTACATCTCGAGAAGAGGAGAACCAGGTGGTTATTATGGAAAAGCAGGTAAGTTCCAACATGTAGGGAGGATCTGTGGAGTAAGAGAGAGATGCAGAGAAGCAGATCCCAAGCTAGGTCTGCCTTGGAACCCCAGAGTTATCAGGTGGGCCAATGGTTAAGAGGGGAGGCCTCAGGTACATGTGGGGACACACGAATGGTCTCATTCTCAACGGCCTTCTCACAGGTGAGGCTCACAGGTGCCCCTCTTCTGATCATCCCCCCGCCCCGGGGGCAGACTGGGGAGGCAAACCACGTGGGTGGAGTGGAGTCCTGGGGGAAATGATGGAGGTAAGCAGCGGGAAGACTGAGTCAAGGAGAAGTGGGTTGCGGAAAGTCGGGTGACACTGGCAGTGAACCTCCACAGGCTGGAAGGAAAAGACAAGAAATAGATCAAAGAGGAAGGGACACGTGAAACAGAAGCAAGAAATGATCAGGGTAGGAAAGAGAATAAAGAATGAAAGCAAAAGATTTATTTGCTGAATAACGCACGAAGAGCCAGACCTCCATCTCAGAAATGCTTCTGTGTCACCAAAAGTTTACAGTCCAGGTAGAATGATGGTGATGTCAAAATACACACAAATTCATATGCGTGAACCCTATAAGACCTGGCATGTCCACGTGAGGGAGGATCACAGCATTTAAAGCGGCACAGCCCATTTTCTGGTGGCTCTTCCCTTTGCAATGCCACTTAAAATTTTTACTCCCCAAAGGAGGCGTTGTTACCAGTGGACATGGGATTTTAAAGGCTTATAGGTCCAAAAATAAACTAGCAGATCTCTATATTAATATCTCATGCACTTTAGAGACATTTTATAATTAGCAGATTGTTAGCTCACAGCTGTGTCAAAATGACACGAATTCAAGGCAAAATGCAAGATGCAGCCCTCTTTCCCTTGCCCCTCACAGTGGAGCCCCCCACAGCATGTCTTAAGGAACCGTCATCGTCATTCATAACAATGGCTGGTGTCTCTGGCTAGGCATCAGGTAGTACTCCAAAGGCTTCCTATGGATTAACTCACTTAATCCTCAGTGACCCAGGGTGAAGTGTGATTCCCACTTACCCAACAGGGAAACTGAGGCAGAAAGCAGGTAAGTACTTTGCTTGAGAAACAGCAGAGCTGGAAATGGAGCCCTGAACGTGTGGCTGTGCCAGGACAAGAGAAAAGCCCTGGGCTGGTTCCTTTCCTATTCCTGCTGACATTCCCATGGCTCTGGGCTGACCACAGCCCCTGTGGGGGAAGATGGGGATCCTCTTTTTGTCAGGGATTTGTGACCCTTTGGCAGCCTAAGTAGACCACTCCCCCTCCAAATTCCCTCTCAGGCTGGGGAACAAATATTTGAACAACACATCCCCTCACTGACTCCAGAGCCAGATGTTGAAAATATCTATGCCATAATAAGATTAATATAAATTTTTCATAAGTGTGTCAAAAGCCATTCACTGATATTTTTAAAAGAGGAAATGAGGAAGACATACACCAACTCGACTAAGAGCCAATTTAATAAGCAGTTGGGTGTTACTGTATCAGAGATGGTTCAAAATTATAGCAGTTACCACTGCCAGCCTCCTTCTCCCTCCAACCCCCAAGAAGACAGTAAGCCCTTTTTTGGCCAGGGGTGTGGCATTAGTTTAAGTTCTACCCCAAGATGTCGCACTTTGAGGTACTCACTAGATGACTGTGGAAATGAAAAAGACTTTGAAAAATGCTGATGGGCAAACAGCCCTCCGCTGAGTCTCCGTGGGATCCCAGAAGTGCCTGCTGGGTGCCCTTCTGTGCAGCCAGCCCTGTACTTAGGACAGGAGAGGGGGGAGGGACTCACTTCCTGCCCTAAGGGATCTGTTTGCCCTTGGGAAGGTAAGTGAGGCGAGAAGGCCTTGCAGACACAAGGGAAGAACGTTGGACAGAATGGTGAGGGCATTTCAGTGTTTGGAAAATCATAAAAGGTGAGAGATCATGGAACCAAAGATTTCTAACCTTTCTGAGTTCCCACTCTTTTCTCAGAAAAAAAAAATGCACGCACATTTTTTTTCTTCTGATTTCAGGAGTTTTAGAAACTCTCCTGACACCTTTCCATAGATACACATGGACCTCAAGTTAAAAAGTCCTAATTTATCTTAATCCCTTAATTTTACAAGGAGGAAGATGAGGCCCAGAGGGGTCAAGCTGGTAATTTACATGATAGACACTTTGACAATGGAAAGTCACGGGAGACCCTTCGGTGTGGATCATGTGACCATCATCTTTCAGTCTCTCAAATCCTTTTCCCCATATTCTTTTATACCAGGAAATAAAGATGTGCAGTTCTCCCAAATCTATGAAGTCACTGTAATTCCAATCAAAATTCCGGAATTTTAAAAAGGAATTAAAAACTGACTCTAAAATATCAGGAAGAGAAAACGTGCAAGAATGGGTAAGAAAACTTGAAAAAAAAACAACTCTTGGGTTGGGGGATGGGAGGACACCTTTAGTAAACAAAACACAGAGTCTGAAACAGACCTGTGGGCACGAGGGCTACAGAAGGCATTTCAAATTTGGGTGAAAGAATACACTGGCGACTCTCAAAGTGTGGCCCGTGGGCCTTTGGGGTCCCCGAGATCCTTTCAGGGAAACTCCCAGGTCAGAACTATTTCCCAATCAATGCCAAGACATTACTTCCCAGTTTAACTGCTTCTGTCATTCAGGGGCTTCATCTGAAGGCTTTGGGATGGGCCTCACTCCCATCATAATAGGGAAAGTACTTGTGCATTCTGTGTTTTAGACATTTCTCAGTTGTAGTTTCAAACATGACCTCTAGACATATATATAATCTACCTAAACAAAAGTTCCTTGAGTCCTCAACAATGTTTAAGAGTGTTAAGAGATCCTGAGACCTAAAAGTTTGAGAACTGCCAGAAGTGAACAGTGAACAGCACTGGGACACTTCACTAAGCATTTGGGAAAAACAAAGTGAGAACTTTAGCTCACCACACACACACACACACACACACACACACACACACACACACACACGTAGATTACAGATAAATTACTGTGCCAAACTGAAGAAATAAAATGTAAAGGTATTAGAGGGAAATAAAGGACATATGCCTATAATTTTGGGGTTCAGATATAAGACACAAAATCTAGGAGCCATGTAGTATCTGATTTGTAGATGGATTTTGTTAAAAGTTAAGCATTTTTTTTTTGTATTAAAGAAGTCAACTTAAAAGGTGACAGGTTGGGAGAAAAATATTGGCAAGAGATATTAAATGGTTATTATTAAGAATAAAGAACATGTTAATAGGAAAAGAACAAACAACCTGATTACAAAATGGACAGAGATTATGAGCTGGCACATTGTGGTCATGAAAAAAAAATGTCAACAAAAATGAAAATAAGCACAAGCTGATTATTATCCAGAAAATGGAAATTAAACCAATGAATTTCCCCCCCATCAAATTGGCCAAAGTCACAGCACCTGTAACATCCAATATGGATGAAGGTGTGGGGAAACGGGAGAACGAGTCAGTACAATCTCTTTAGGGGACAATGTGGCATGTCAGTCAACATTTAAAAGATGCTTAATTTTCCAGGCACCTGGGTGGCTCAGTGTGCGCCTCAGTTGGTTAAGCATCAGACGACTTTGGCTCAGGTCATGATTTCATGGTTCATGAGTTCGAGCTCAGCATTAGGCTCTATGCTAACATGGCTGAGCCTGCTTCTCTCCCCCTCTGTCCCTCCCCCACTCATTCCTCTTTCTCTCTCTCTCTCTCTCTCTCAAAAAAATAAATAAATATTAAAAAATATGCTTGGAGGGGCACCTGGGTGGCTCAGTTGGTTAAGCGCCTGACTCTCGATTTCGGCTCAGGTCATGATCTGACAGTTCGTGAGTTTGGAGCCCCCCCATGGGGCTCTGTGCTGACGTCACAGAGCCTGCTTGGAATTCTCTCTCTCCCTCTCCTTTTGCCCCTCCCCCCATTCATGCTCGCTCGCTCAAAAAATAAACTTCAAAAAATTTTTAAAAATATGCTTAACTTTCAGTGATTCCACATTTAGTTGTCAATTCTGGAGAAACACTAACACTTGTGCACAAAGACATACGTGCAAGATGGCCCGCCACCTCATTTTTTAAGCAATAAAACAATTAAGAAATCTAAGTATTCATCAACAGAAAAATATAGTATAGATTGTGTTCTGAAACTCTATAAAGCAGCTGAAAAAAAAATGAGGTAGATCCATATGCTGACATGGAAATACCTTCAGGAAACAGCTAAAAATCAAACCGCTGAAGAATACAAAGAAAACGATCCTTCTTAGGTAGAAACAGTCCCTGCAACAGTGTGCAGACACATACGTATTCAAACCCTTCGAATACCGTCTGGAAAGACCCGTGAAAACTGACAAGGATTCCCACAGAACGACAGAGGAAGGGTCGAGAGCAGTGCTTCTTTTACGTTTCTCTTTGAAATTTTTTACGAGAGTTATGTTCTTCCAGTACCTGAGTGATTTAAAAAAACCCCAACAACCTCCTCCCCCATTCTGTGACCCCGTGAGATGTAATCTGATGCTTATTCTTCACGCACTCCCTCAGACAGACCGGTTAGGGGCAGTGGGAAAGAGTGTCAATTCCCTGCCCGGAGAGAGGGGCTGGCGGTAAGGAGATCTGGGCTCCAGTTCTGGCAACACGGCTGAGTGTAAATTGGGGTCATCTGACCCTTCAGCGCAGGCTCAGCTGTAAGGGACCGATGGACACCTGTCCTACCTATTTCCTGGGGTCCCCCTGAGGATCCACAGACATCGGGACAGAAGGGCCCTATAAGCTGAGTCTAGCAAAGGCCTGTGCCGCCGTCATGAATTTTCCAACGGGCAGTACGGTGTCCCTCCTTTCTGAGGGCATCGAGCCAAATCCGAGCCTTCTACCAAATTCCATTAAAACAGAACCGTGCCCATTAGGCCGTCGGTGCCTTTCAGACAGCGTGCCTCGAAATGAATGCAAATTGGGGATAAAAAGGCTTTCTGGCGAGAGCCTCCACACACGTAGAATCAATTACCATTTGATTTAGCAACCACTGAAAACTCTTCATTTGGGAGCGCCGAACAATAAGTCATGATTAAAAATGACTGTAATCCTTTTAATTGGATGTTAATGCCGTTTCATCGTGACGACTGTTGATCGCAGGGCTTCTCCTCTCTGGCTCCTCCTCGAGGATGCTGCTGGCCCCGGTGGCCCGGTTCCTGCGGGGACCCCTGCGGGGACTTCCACCTGCAGATCCGCTGGTGAGCTGGAGGCGAGGCCACGTGGCTCTCCTGGCTCTGCGTGACCAGTGCCATGTCCTCTGAGGCTGTAATGTTGTCACCGCAGGCTCATGACTTGTTCCTCTTTCCGCCTTTCATGCAAGGAACTGCAGAGGACCGTGAAGTTACTCTAGCTTCACATGGGGGTTCCTGGGGGGTCAACTCTTAGGTGCTGCGCGTGTATTTCAAATAGGACTCATTTCTAACCTATGCTAGCTCTCTCCCCTTTCCACTGTGCCTTCCCTCCCCTGGGTCCCCAGGGCTGAGCCCTCCGAACTGGCTCTGACTCTCCCTCCTCCTTCCCAGCAGCACTGATTTGATTGCTTACCTGCTCAGCTGTCCCCTTATCACCCATCTCAATTCCGGGGGCCTTTCCCCTGCACACATCGCCTCACCCCTTCTTTGTGTTCCCTGCTGCAAATGAGTACTCTTAAGAACACAACAACCACGACAGAAAGGCTCTGGTGATGTCATTCACCTGCCAGAGATCTAAGCTGCTTCCCCAGCGTCCTGGGCAGGAAGGCTGACTGGTATACAATGCTGTCAGGGCCTTTCCCTTCCTGGGAGCAGTCACTCTTGACCCCCCGCCCCCCCCCCCCCCCAACTACCGCTGAGCTATCACGGCTCCCCTCCCGCTATGCCCGCCGTGTGTAGGAGTCGAAAGTGCATCTGTGTGCTTGTACCGTCAGGGCGGAGGGCCTGCTGACTGGGAGCACGGCCGAGCGGCCGGAGCCCTGCAAACCCTGCTGAAGGAATCAATGAACACAAGCCCAGGTCTGGCCCTACAGATGGGCTGCTCTTCCCTGACACATGCTGCGTATCACCAGGCCCTGCTCAGGCTGTTGGTCCTGCCTGGGATCTCTCCCCTCCACGTCTCCAGTTTTAGGACTTCTTCCCCAATCTTTCCAAGCCCTATGCAAACGCTACCTGCCAAAGCCTTTCCTGATTTCTGTGCAACATGCCCTTCTGGACCCTCACCCCCACCTCAAGCTCTCCATGATGTTTTATGCCACGTAAGACTTACTCTGCTTTTTAGAACTCAGAGTCATACCCCAGGTCTCGGCACCGTCAGATGTTCATTGAGGAGATGAGTGAATCATTCTGTCCACCCTCGCTGCTCTGCCTGCCCCCTTTGATAGAATGTGCCTCAAAGGTCTGGGCCGGTGGTTCCTTCTTGACTTTGTAACCCGGGCAGAATTTGCACGGAGTGGGTATTGCGTCAAATGATCTTGGAAGAAACAGATGCCAAGTGGACCTCGTCCTTTGGAAACTGCCTGGCTGTGCGGAGAGAAGACCCAGTGCCTTTCTTCGTGGAGAAGACTCACCTTCCATCTCTCCCTGGGGAAGGGGTTGGGGGGCGGCTCCTGAGAGTCCATAGCACCCAGCCACGCCACTGCCTCTGCTTCTCTGGGGCAGAGATGAGAGGGAGGAAGTGGCCTCAGGCCACTGGGGGGTAAAGAGGGAACCGGAAGGAAGGCTGGCCAGGGCATCCGAGGCCCAGGCAGCATCCTTAGCCTCCCTGATGTGAGCAGGGCTGCACTGTGGGCTGGGAAGGGACCTGCTAAGTGCCACCAGCGAGCCTACTGGCTCTACCCATCCGTCCTCCTCTCCTCCCCCTCCTCCTCCACCTTCTCCTCCTTCCCCTCCTCCTCCTCCTCTTCCCCCACCTCTTGGCTTTGCCGCACTCAAACAAGATGCCATCCCGTCCTTACTGACGGGTACCTCCCGCTTCTCATTGGCGGAGCTGCTTGACTCCTTTCTCCTGTGGTCCTGCTGGCGGGCTCGATGAAGAGCTTCTGGTATGTCAGGGTTTCTGTTGCTCCTGGCAGTGCTTCCGATAGATAAGGTGCCTCCATCGGTTGTTAAATAGCCTTTTGTGTTTCTGATCTCTCTCATTTCATCAACGACATTGCTTTCAGTTGGATATTTCTCACAGTAAATCTGTGAGAAACCTTTGCCTGGACCCTGATTTCTCATCAAAATATTTTCATATCATGGTCAGGAGACCAGATTGGAGGCCACTGAAAAATTATAAATTTAAGTTATCCTCTTGCCCGAGAACAGTCAGCAGGTCATGTGCAGAGGCTACAATGGACTCCGGTCCTGTGCTCAGGCAGTTTGCCAGAAAACCTCCTCTTGTCTTAAGAGCTTGGTGCCGTATAGACTCTTGCCCCATAGAGACTGTAGGTCTGGAGAGGACGAGCTGTGAGCCACGCTGCCATCGGCCAGAGAGCAGTTGTCATGAGTGTGAAATGTCACGGATCAGTTTCATCCATCAGAAATCAACCACCTTCAAAGAGACTCCCAGGGCCTCAGCAGTGGAAGGAGGCTTGGAGGTCATAACATTATCTGATGCTAGAACCATGTAGGGAGGCATGGTCCGTCCTCTTTTTGACCACCCCTAGGGCCTGTGATCTCATTGCTTCCCCTGGCCATGCTGTTTCTGAGCTGCCCCAGTGGTGAGCACGTCTTTCTTAGTGAGCTGAAAGCTGTCCCTCAGAAGCACCTCCCTGGCCATCCCGGTGCCCCTTCCAGAGCCACACAGGTGTCCACAGGAAAGGCAGGAGCCCACAGTACCAAACAGGCATCCTGATGGGATCCGGCCTTACTCATCATATATACATTATCACTAGTAACCAGAACTCAGTATTTTTTCAAAAACACATCACAACCTCATAGAACCTGAAGGATACTTTTTCTTCTGGAATACAGATTCCTGATACATCATCAGACCTCAACACTTCTTTATAGACCCACTCGATAGAAGGAGGGATTCTTCTGCAAAGCATGTACTTAGAAAAGACGCTGTCAGCACAGAGAGCCTGTAAGTAGTCATACCGATTGGGGGAGGAGTGTTCGGTGGCACATGAAACAATTTCTGTTCTGTGGAATTAAAAAAAAAACAACCCAGGACCTCATGTCTTAGTGTGGGTACGTCTGATGTTCCTGAAATTCTCCACTACTTCCAGAAAGAATAAAGATCGAAGTTGGGATTGCTGCTCAGACTGCCCCTATCCCTTCCCTGCCCATCTCTTCCCCATGGGCTTCTGTGCTGTCAGATTTCTCCGGAGTCCTGCTCTTGGTGCCTGATTTTCTCTGGGAGAGAAATGGGAGGGAGGGGGTTTATCAGACAATCTTTATATCAGCTGTGGTAGCTACCCTGGGATATTCTGGCTTCAGCTTTAGGTCACCTTTTAACAGGCAGGAGCTCAAAATGACAGTGGATCAAGAGGTGCCATAAAACCTGACCTCAGGAGAGGATACACACACACACACACACACACACACACCACATATGTATATATAGATATATGCGTGTGTGTGGGTCTGTATACATATACACTAACCTGTTAATTTTTGTCTCCCACCTCTGTCCTAGAGTGACACAAAGGGAGGAAAGGGAAGGGAGGACAGACATAGACTCAGAGCTGAGCTGTACTGCTAGTGAGCTGCATGGACGGGTGTAAGAGAGAAACCTCTCAAATCCACCTGTACTTGAGTGCCTGACTCCAGGGTACCTCCTCCCCAAAGGCCTGTGGGGCCAACAGAGCAGTGGCCTCCCTAGAGATGTCCTAATCTCTGGCAGCTCCGAATACATTACCGACATGGCACAAGGGAGTTGCAGACTGCAGGTCATGGACCCTGCGATGGGAAGATAATCCTGAATTCTCAGGGTGCAGCCACTCTTAAAAAACAGAGAGCTTTTCTGGCTGAGGTCAGAGAGATGGGCGGAAGGGAGGCGGGAGGGCTTCAAAGTGCGGGAGGGACCTGACCCACAATTGCTGGCTTAGAAGAGCAAGGAAGTCATGAATCCGAGAACAGAGCAAGGAGACGGGACCTCAGTCCTATGCCCTGGGAACTCGGTCAACCACCCGTATGAGCCTGAAAGAGGATTCTCTCTGGAGCCTCCGGACGAGAGTCCAGGCTGATACCTTGATTTCAGCACTGCGGGACCCAGAGCAGAAATGAGCCAAGCCTGCTGGACTTCCGACCCACAAAACTGCGAAACAGTAAATTTGTGTTGCTCTAAGCCTCTAAAATACAGCCTGGTACAAGCTGGAGCCTGTTACGAAAGGCATGTCTGGCCACTGTAAGGGGCTTGACTCGCATTCAGAGCCAGCTGTCGCCCCCACTGGCTCTGACTGGGACACGAGGCTGCCAAGCTCCTGAACGTGGAGAACGCGCCTGGTAACACCCACCAAGGGAAAACCTCCGCACCTAGAGGTGACAACACCATTTGGAAAGGCAGCGGCTGAGATGCTTAGGAGTTTTCATGACCTGGGCCCTCCCGAAAACTCTTCACCTCTACCTGAGGATGATATTTTGGGGGAAAACAAGCTAAAATCTGCTCTGAACCTAGTAGGGGCATTTCTCGCTTTCCTCTCCTTTCCATGCGAATAGTTTCTCCAGCAAAGTCAGCATGCTACCTTTTCTACCAGCAACGTTTGTCTGTTCCCCTTCCTGGGGAACACAGTGCTCTTGATTATACACACTATGGGCACAGCCAAATCATGAGAATGAGCAGACATGTGTGCTCTAAAAGAAGGTTCTAGCAGAGCCCTCCCGTTGCACATATTGCCACAAAAAGAAGGTTCTATGAAATTGCTCCTGCCATGTGTGCAGACGATGCTTTGGTGTCGGGTGTTCTCGCTGATATCCCATATAATTGGTCTTGTCACCATAGCATGTCAAGTACGTAATGCTTGACTCTCGCAGGTCAAAAACTTGAGACACAAAAGCGTTAAAAGAAATGACCTCAGACTTCATTTAAAAGAAATGACCTCATTCATCGTGAGGCAGCAGGAATCCAGGACCCACAACCTGGTCCTTCCTTGTGACTCTTTCTGGGGTTGGGAGATGATAAGATCCACGAGCTGGGAGGCCTGTAGCAGGTGCCACGAAGACCCAACAGCACAGACCACACACAAGAGGTGCATGCTGTCTGCTAGAGAGGGGACCGCTGTGCCCAAAGGTGGCACCCAGGAGAGCCAAATGGGGCAGGAGGGAGCCTGCAGGCCCCAAGGAAGGGGGCAGCTGAAATCCCCCAGGTCTCAGGTGGGCTTTTGCCTCCCCTCCCCACCGAGTGGGGTCCCTGTCACTGATACCTCTCATTGTCTGAAGTGCTCCACATGCATTCTGCACAGACATCCAGGGGTCAGAATGGTCACAGGTGCCAGGGACAGAGGAGGGGAGGTAGCTCAGGTTGCCACACTCTCGAGGCTTCAGAAAGCATTCCAGCTGGCAGCCCAGACCTTGGTTCCGGTCTTAGGTGCATGTATTAAACTTAACATGACCAGCGTGTTTTCATGATGTAACCAACTTCCTGAAAGACAGATAAGCCTCTTCTTCTGGGAAGAAAAGACAAGGCTTGACTGTAAGATATGCCAAAGCAACAGGCCTTGAAAATAGAAGGGCATGGAGGAGATGATGGTGGAGGGTGTCACCCTGGCAGGACTGGGGACAGGGATGAAGAGAGACATTTCTCATGAGACCTGTTCTTAGCAGCCACAAACACTGAAAATTTCATTCTCAGGACCACCTTTCTTTCTGGATAACTTCTAGCTAACTCTTGCTTCCCAGATCCTTAATAGAAGACAGGACCCAAGCCCCCTTTGTATATCTTCCATATGTCACCTGTCCCCCTTTTAAGAGATTAGTCGACTATAGGATCTGTACTTGCAACCAACGTTCTATGCTGCCTATGAACACAGAGGCACCAAAAAGGAGATACTTTATATTATGCAAATATCTATAAGACCACATTTGTTGTCAGTTCTATCTTAATAACACTACCACCACCCACACACCAGTTCCCAGGGACGTGAGCCAGCTTATCTTACTAACTAAATGCTGTACATGATACATACATTTTCATCAAGTTCTTCATTCATTGTTTAAGAATTCTCTACCACAAGATGAAGATTACTTTTGGGAGTACTGAGAAGTTCAAGTCCAGCCTACTTGTTTATGTGAAGAAGAAAGGGAGCTGGGTCCCAGATGGAGCCAGGTCAATGGGTCCAGTGGGCCAGCGCTACAACAATGAATGTGAAACTTAGGGGGATGGGTGAGGCGGGGAGCCCATTCGAGCGCATCATGGGTGAATATTTCTCTTTCAAGAAGTTCAAAATAAGCGTGGTACACGCCCATATATACTGTTTGGCAGGACGGGATTAATCTGAATGGCCTGAGATTGACCACCTTTAGTCCATTCAAGACTGCGAAAAGGTGTTCTGTTCCCGGAAATAATATAGGTCATCCAGACCGTCTGGAGGGGCGCCCAAGGAGATTCCCAGATGGAATCCATATAGAGGGTCAGAGGATTCCCATCTGGTGACTGCGTACCAAGAAGGCAACCCACACACAGGCATCCATAAATACACTGCAGGGACCACCTCCTGATCAAAATGAGGTGGACTGGACCTTGCAGCCCTCCTTCTACCCAAACCAACCTGACTTAACACATATCAGTGCAGGTTCCTGGGGTGGGCAAGAATTTACACTTGGCTTTCTAGCTAAAAAGCGCTTTGATTTAAACAGAGCTAAATGAGTCACTTTGAGGTTCAAGCATTCAGACACCACAACGCATGCAAGTGAATACGGGGAGTTTTTTGGAGGATTTACAGAAGGCAAGAAAGTACGAGTTCCAAGAAGAAAAGCCAGGGCACAGACGATGAGGTAGTTGAGGAGGTCAGTCCAATACTGAACACGGTAGCATTGTGAAAAACAGGAGGTCAGTCCAATACTGAACACGGTAGCATTGTGAAAAACAGAACAACCAGAAAGGATATCTCGCAGGACTGTCCTTAAGAGCATTTAGGAATCCTGTCTGTTGTGAACCTGTGGGAAATGAAACCAAAATTTAGTATTCACACATTCACCTCCAGAAAAACAGCCTTTATACGGAAAGCTCCCTCATCTACATGAACATAATAGGTGTCTAAAGATCAATTAAATAATTATATTTTGTTGTGCTACAGCACCAGCATACTGATCGGGGACTGAGATTCCACCACAGTTATTCAACCAGAAAATGGCAGATTCATAATTAGGCCCGACATCTGCAGGATATTTTTTCAATAAAAGCAGATGGATGCCTGCGTCCTTTCCCATAAATTATAGTTCTGATTACTCCTTTGTTTTCCTCATTTTAATAGGAAAACAGAATACTGTATGCTATTTTTTCCTCTTCTTTTATGAAAGACTGTTTTTCCAAAGTTTGTTAACTTTTGACCTGGGGCATCCTATAAACCAGGCTGCGTACAAAAGACGTCTTTCTCTGCACCCAGAGTAAACAAACTCATAACGTTGGAGTTTATTACTGACTCCTTTAGGCTTGAAGACATTTTAACATGAATTGTGTGTGCAAAAAAAAAACATTTCTTTAGGGACTTGAGTAAAGATGTATCCGACAAGAAGCAGTTTTTATTGTACGTGTTGACATCATGGTTTTTAAACATAAATGCCCATGGGGGAGGAAGTCTTGGTGCTCCCATCTCGGAGTGGTGATGCTGGGTCCCTGCTGTGCTGCGTGAAGCCATGTGTTTTGGGGACATCATCTGGCCCGGGGCAGAGATGAGAGGCACAGGGAGGACAGACACTGTGTTATCTCTGCTGCGGCTGCAGGGGCAGTTAGAGGCAGGGTCCTGGACGCCTCTGTGTAGGAGGGAAGGCTGAGGGTGGGGTGGCTCCAAATTCATCCTCGAGGCCCCATTTCCTCCCTCTGTGCTGTGTTCCCCACAGTCCACTGCGGAGGCACAAGGATGTGCCAAGAGCAGGAAAATGAAGAAGGAGAGCTTAAGGCTTCTTCTTCCATCTCCGCTAGGCCAGTGGGGCAAAGCCAGCACGTGGGCTGGGGCAGATCCTAGAGAAAACACCATCTCAATTGAGGCAAAAGGAAGACCCTAAAAGAAATGACTTCTCTTTCCCTACTGACCCCAAACTGGCTTGCTTTTCCAAACCTTCCCTTCTCAACAAGGAAGTCCAGCCATCAGGTTCCCCAGAATCTTTGCTACAACAGGATTCTCCCCCAACCTCCCTTCGGAGCCCCATTACCTGGCAGGGAGAACTCAGGTGACAGTGCTCTGCCTTTGCCAATGTTTTCATAATCTTAGGGGATCATGGGAGTCACGTAAAAATCTGCCCTTCCTTAGAGCATGGAGTGCCAAGCCAAGTTGGGGGCGGGTGGGGTTGTTCAGGGGGATTTGTTGGGGGGGTATAGAACAAGGGGAGAGGATAATCTTTATTTGCTTTTGTTCAACACACTCGGGTAATTTGCAAGCAGGTAAATTCTGAACGCTTTTTTTTTTTGTGGAGAATGGGATTAACAATATTTAAAGCATAAACTACAGCAAACTCCATTTTCTCCCATCTAAGTACTAACCAGGCCAGACCCTGCTTAGCTTCCCAGATCAGCGCGTTCAGGGTGGTATGGTCGTAGACCAGCAAACTCTATTTGGCTGGATCTGGGGTGAGTAAACCTTTAGGGAAGACGAAAGTGAAATGTACCTCACTGTGGTGGGTGTACCCAAATGTACACCACCCTCCTGCCAGGTGGCCGGCTTCACAGTGTGTGTGTGAGTGTGTGTTCCCAGAGTTCACGTGTGCAGGTGAGCAAGCGAAAACTGGCCCTTGATACCCAGATGTAAGGGCAAGGCCATAAATACACTTCAGTAATACACATATGAAAGCATTCTGAAGTTGCTAAAGATGATATAAAAATGTCAAGTTTGAATACTATTTTTTAGGTCATAAATGTGCTGCAACTATCAGCACTTATTTCTTCTCGAGTTGTGTAAACCACAGTTTCTTGTCTCTGGTTCTTTTGCCTATTAATAAGCAGATAGGACCCCGGCTACATTTTTTGCCATTTTCAACTCTGCAAATAGAGAGCAAAGGGCCACCATTAACACCCTTCCCAGGTAGGGTGGAAAAGACCTCTAATAAACCTTAATTCTCTTCTTGGGATCCCACCCAAGTTATGGCTCTCAAGCATAGATTACAAACTTGGGTCACATTCAGATGAAGGGATTTCAGCCAAAAAGAACGGGACCTACGTTTTAAAATGCCATGAAAACTTAGGAGATTCCACGTAAGGTCCAATCATGACCGATGTTTCCATGCGAAATTTTCTATGCCCTCCCTATCTTGGGCTGCACCAAACCCGACCCAAAGAGCAGCAGGGGATATGCATTTCCAACTTCAGCCTGGGCACATGTCATCTGTGGTATCAGTGCTGCTGCCCGGGGAAGAAAGTGGGCTTGTGTTCACACAGTGAGGGACACACTGCAGGAGGAAGCTTTGTACTTGCTAACGGATGGCTGTACTTCAGGAATGTGGACCAGAGGCAACGCTGGTCTCTCATGTTGCTAATGGGCACTGTAATGGAAGTTAAAGGCTTAAGTTTATAGTTCAAAGCCAATTAACTTCCTTCTCATCACTCCCTGTTGTTGGAAAGTGGATAACCAAGAGAGCAAAGAAATTCAAAGTCATGACCTTCAGAATGGGAAATGAGAAACGTCATTTGCTTAGGCAAATACACATTAAAATCGTTAATATCCCAACCTCAGTTTTAATAATGTTGCTTCCTTCATATGCCAGGGATTTACTAATGTTTAGCAGGTAACTGAAAATCTTTTCAACTGTATATTTTTAATGTGTGTGTGTTAGAAAACCCAGTCTTCAGCCTCAGACATTGTTTTCTAGGGATGGTGACTGTTCTCACTTAAGCCAGTATCATGTTAAAAACAAACAAAACTACTATTTGATGGTTATCATTGCAGCCCATTATCCTTTGTGCAAAATGTGGGAATGATTCTTTCAGGGAATCCCTTAGCAAAAGAGAAAGTGAGGTCACTGAGGTTGCAGCAGGGGCAAGTGTATCAAGGAAAAAGTCTTATAAGTGAAAGACAGCCTGATCTGGGGCGTTCAGGCAGCTGTGGCCGGAAGGATCAGGAATGGGGAGTAGAAGGAACAAGGGAGAGAGGGCAGGGAGAAGGGCAGCTGGGGAGGTCAAGGAGGGTGACAGGGAGAGAGGGGTGTCAGGGGAGGAGGAAGGGAGGGGAGGGCAGGGGAGGAGAAAGGGGAGAAACACAAAAGGGGGCAGGCTGGAAGTGAGGAGAGGCCCAGGAAGAGGGGAAAGAGAAGAAAGAGAAAGCCCGAAATGATCAAAATATTAAATCAAAATTAAATCCGAAAACCAAAGTCAGGCAAATGGTTACATACGTAATCTGATTTCGCCAGCATACTTACGAAGAATGACGTGGGTGATAACGAATGCAAGTATAAAGACTGTCAGAAAAGACAGAGATAAAATAAACATATAAAAAAATCTGTAGTTTCTTTTCCCCACACAGTTGCCTACCCAGGGACAGTGGTGATCAAACCGTTCTGAAATGAGAGGCAGAAAAAAAAAATACGGAAATCAGTTAATAAAATGTCTTTTTACTTGACAGAAACTCTCCCTGCTACCCAATACTCTGACGACGCAGTTGGTCCTTGAATGGTGTGGGGGCACACGGCCGAAAACCCCATCTAACTCTGACCCCCCAGAAACTTAACCGTAATAGCCCACGGTCGACTGGAAGCCTTAGCGATCACCTACACAGTCGATCAACACATATTTTATACGTTCTATGCACTATATGCTGTATTCGTACAATAAAGTGAGCTAGCAGAAAGAAAATGTCATACAGAAAATCAGAAGGAAAAGAAAATACATTCACGGTGCTGTGCTGTGTTTATGGGGAAATACCCACGTATAAGCGGCCCCATGGAGTTCCAGCCTGTGTTGTTCAAAACCCTACCACACTGTGCATTTCCAAATCCACTGCTCAGAGAAATGCTTAACATGCAGACAGTTGAAGCACAGAATCATTCTTTCAACGGAACTTAGCTGGTTTGAAAGCACAAGGAACATGCATCCTTCTCACACAACAACTTGAAGAAACAGGCGCTCAAGTTCTCGTGACAATTAGAAAAGGGACGATTTCCCTGTTTTGTACCAGCAGGCTTTTTAGGTTCACAGAACAGCCTTCCCTCAGGATGGCTGTTAAGTGCTGGGCTGGGCAGGGCCTGGGCTCGGCCCCTCGCTCACGTGCATGTGTGTGCATGCACACGTGTGTGTCTGTGCGTGGGACCGAGTGAGCACCTCTCTCGTCACGTGTTTGCGTGCGTGCTTGCGTGTGGGCATGCACGTGTGGTACTGAGTGACACGTCTCTCGTCAGCGGCTGTAGACGGAGGTCCCTGTCCAGGGGGCCTGTCCCAGGACAGAGGGATTGTCTCTTGTTCTCTCCTCCCATGACAACGGTCTCCCAAGGAAATGCCTCCACTCTTTCAATAGTTGCAGGAAAATTGGTATTTTAAAAACCGTGGTCTTCACGCGCACGGTAAGACACCGCGTCTTTCAGTCCACAGTTCTCGGCTAAGTTACCTGTGAAACGGAGATGCTTTTATAGAGTCCTTGTGGGGTTAAGTAATGTCTGGGAAAGCCTTTTTACAAAGTACAGTGTTTTGTGGTTTGTTAAGAGAAGTCACATACCTTGATACCTCTGGCCTTGAGCCATTTTAGGAGGAAAATGATGCTGCCCTAATTTACAGGGGAGCCAACGGAGGCCTAGAGAGAGGGAAGGCTGCTCGTGTGGGGCCACACAGCTCAGAATCAGTAGAGCTAGAACCTGAGGGCACCCCACAAGTGCCCAAGTGCTGGGACTGGGCACTTCCACACCGTCACCCCCGGTTCCCTACATATAGACCCGTGTCTTCTCACCTCGGGAATTTCACACAACGTCTGAAATGAGGTTGTGACTCGTCCTTCCCCCTGCAAGTAATGGCCAAGTGCTTCTCTTTTCTCTACTCCTCGGCTGGTTTTCCATCCAAAGGACTATCCAGAGTGCCCTCCTAACACACCCTGATCTGACCGCCTGCTGCCAGGGGGGCCGAAAACACCAGGGGGGATGAGTTAGCTTTCTACACGGGGTCTTTCCCAAGCTTAACTTCTATTCAATTTTCATATTTTAAATCCCTATGTGTTTTATTTATTTATTTGTTTGTTTGTTTATTTTGATGTGGATCCATTTTGTTTGGGGGGGAGGGGCAGAGAGAGAGGGGGAGACACAGAATGCAAAGCACAGAATCTGAGCTGTCGGCACAGAGCCCGATGCAGGGCTCAAACCCACAAACCCACACGACCTGAGCCGAAGTCAGACGCTTAACATTTTAAAAACACACAGAGAGGTGCACATCAGGTGTGACCATGTAAGTAAACCGACCAAAGTCAGGCAAGGCGGTGTTGCCTTTCTTTCTGGTCACCTGTCACAAATCACTCATCTTCTATTTTATGTTTCCTACAAGCTTGCTTCTTGAGAAGGGTGCAAGGACACCTGGGGACAGTGGTGGCAGAGGAGCCCTAAGAGTCATGCTTGTCTGCCAGTGGTGCGAACGACAAACAGCCAGTCTGAGCAGGGGACCCGGAGAGAAATTTCAGACCTCACTGGTCTGGTGACAGCCCGATGGCCTGTCACCAGAGGCTGGCACGTGAGGTAAGTAATGCCTGTTGCTGGACCACATCATGTGATGACACGTGTTGCCAAGCCACACAGCTGGAAAAGTGAACTCTTGTGTAAAAACAACCTCAGTTCTCCCAAGTCACTGGTCTATGCGGGCTGTACCGATAACATCTGCACAAAGGGCAAAAAGAGAGAAAAAAATCTGAACCAGTGAGATTTTCCCAAGACTTTGTGCCATTTCAAGAAGCCTCTTCTTTATCCATGGGAACAGAAAATGGGAATGAGAATTGGAGGCTTGGGGGCACAGGAGCACATGTTAGGTCAGAATCTCTGACCCCAGCTACGAAAGCTGATCTCCAAACCCAAAATATGTGGATTCAGCCTCTTCACTCAAGCAAAAGTCGCCTATCAGCACAGAAGACACTAAGGCTTGGGAGGTGTCACTAACACTGTGGACACCCCCGTCGAAGTACAAGGGTCTTGGCCACCCACTGTCGACCATGGCTGTGGGGGCGGGCGGCTGTTTTGTTTTTCGCTTAGAAAGTTTACTAGCGGCTGAGGGAGGCAGACCCACTGGAGAAGTGAAGACAGTAGATGGTGTGCATGAGACCCTTGCTCATGGGGTCTGGGAGGCTTCTTGCAAAACCAGTCATGTCTCAGGAATGGTGTGAATGCCTGGTGGCCTGGCAGTCTTGAGCTGGAAGCAGTTTCCACTTGGAAACTTGTCTTACTGAAAACTTTCTAGGCTAACAAAAATCCCATTGAAATGTAGGCTCCCAGTGAAATTCTTTTATTGAACGTTTTCCACGTCCTTCTTGGTGTGTGTTGAATACATGGCGGTAAATGAGCCTCCAAGACTCGGTGGGCATCTCTGTCCAATGGCCGCTTGCGCCATGCCATGCCCTCCGCCATGCCCTCCTCCCATCCCCTTGCTCAGTTTCACTCTCTGCCTGACTTCTGGAGGTGGGCTGCACCCTGGGCTCAGCTTGGGCCTCTCCTCTCCTCTGTGGATTCTCTACCACCGTGAATTCTCTTTCTCCCAACGTTCAACTGCCAACCAAAATGGCCATGCACTGCCTTCGACAGGTCCTGTCAGCTCTACCCCCACGTTTATCCAAAATCATCTATTTTTTGTTCGTGTTTGCCAACGCTACTCTAGGCCTTTGATGAATATTTGTCAAATGACTGAATAAGCCCTCATACTGCCAAAAGGACATCCAAGCCAGCAAGTGTGTTGCCCAATGTCACACAGTTCACGAGTACCAAGGCTGGGAAGAAGCCCTGCTCTGCCTCCAGGATCCTGGCTCCGACATGCACGCTGCCTTTCTTGAGTATTTTTCCTGCGCCCAGCACCGCGTCAAGTGCTAGGAAGGAAAACACCACCACCGCCCCATGGCTTCAAGGCGTTCCTTATCTTATCTGATGGGTTGCTTTGTTTTCAGCCTCCAGATACCCCTCAGACTCTGGGAATGAACTCCTAACAGAGAAAACCCAACTGAATGTCTACCTCAATCTGTTCTCTCACCAATGTTGGCAAGCGCACAGTCTCTCTTTATGGGTCAAGGATAAAAGCAGGACAAGAGGTGTCACCCCAGCCCGCGTGGCTCTGCTCTGAGCGCACTTGCCCTAGCTCAGAGTGGAAGGAGCTCAGCGGGGGCCTGGGGGTGTTCCGAGTGGGAGGCTTCTGTTACTCAGTTTCCAGGGGAGAAGAGCAGACAAGAGTTGGGGACAGGCTGAGATGGGACAAGAGGAAGTGGCCACAGCTGTGCACGACGTGCTCCCGGGGACCTGGATGAAGCAGTAATTGGCCGAGAGGGAGAACATCTGGAGGAGGAGAGGGGGACCCAGCAGCTGGAAAGCTACTTGCAAGAATCTGCAACATCGGAGACATTTTGAACGACTATCATTAGAGGTCATCTCGTGGATTTTCCACGTGGAAAAACTAAACGGGTGTCCTGTGTACTGGCGGTGGAGTGGGGGGTGCTGTGGGAGATTCTTTAAAAAAAACGCTTTGGACTTTCTGCCACATCCCTTGATTCTGAGGTCTGGACCCAGCCAGAAGGGAGTGGCCTCTACACTGCTACATTTCTGGAGAGTTCCTTTAAAAAGCACTAGGAGCTATTCCCTGGGCTATGCTATGCTGTTGTGGGTCTGTGCTCAGTCTTGCCGCACACAGGAACAGCTTCAGAGGTGGGGAATGGAACACAGGGGCAGGGCGGGGTGCTGATAAACCTGGAAGGTTCTGTAAAGTAACTGGAGATCCGAGTAGCCAGCGGGGGCGCCCTGCCCACGGCCCTGTTAGCACCACACCACCCTGTGTGGATCTGTTCTCCCCTCCCCCTGGTGAGCCTTGCGGTAAGAGACAATTTCTGGCCACCCGAATTGCCTGGCAGACACTCAACAAACATGCACCAAGCCAAGGAAGAGATGCCTTTAATCGCTTTTGGTAGGTTTCTGGGTAGTCGCTGCTCCTGGTGGCCAGGAACAGACACTGAAAATGCTGGTCAAGGAGGAGATCGCTGGGGAGCCAACCAGAGGAAAAGGCAGGGTCTGAGAAATTTGAATGAGTTCAGAGAAGGCTGAGGGTTGGAAGCTGTTGACCAGAGGTTAAAAGCACCCGCTGGATACTTCTTAGTGTCAATCAGCTCATGGCAAGAAGTGGCCTCTACACTAACAGTGGGAGGCAGACGTGGTTTTATGAAAAGCTCCACAGGATGCCACAGGGAGACCCAGATGCTATGTTTGGGATGCAAGCCGACTTCAAAAAGTCACCTGCCCTGAGATCTAAGTGGGGAAAGAAGGTTCCATTAAAATGGCCAGTGGGGGCACACTTTAGAAAAGTCTTATTTTGTTAACCCCAAAGTCAAAATAATAATGACAATATTATGATTATGATTATCAATTTTAAACAGAGAGAGCAGGGGAGAGCGGTAGAGGAAGAGAGACAGAATCTCAAGCAGGCTCCACACTCAGCGAGGAGCCCAATGGGGGGGCTCAATCTCACGACCCTGGAATCATGACCTGAGCCGAAATCAAGAGTTGGACGCTCAACTGATTGAGTCACCCAGGCACCCCAACAATAATATTATTAATGATGATTAAAGGTACCATTCACTGACTGCATGTTACATGATTATGTATTTTATTATTTCATCGTCTGTCATCTGTCCTGGACAACAGCCCCAGAGTAGCCCCAGGTGCTATGCCCACACCTTATAGACCAGGGAATCACCACGAAAAGTGAGGGACTACCCATCAGGGGCCACAGATTCTGAGCAGAGACTATGCCTCAGCCCCGACCAGAGGAAGATTTGGGGGAGAAATGGAGTATGAAAAAGACCCTTAAAAAAAGGAAAATAGAAGCATTAAAATTGTACCAGGACAGAAAAGTCCCCTGAAATATTAAAGAAAAAATATTTGCCAAAGCTGTGTTTGAAGGTTGCCAGAGAAAGGAATACAATGCTTGAAACATTAAGAATTTAAAATCTCCTAAAAGTCAGGCTCTACTACAGGCCCTCAAGAACGGGATCCAGAGATAGAGAAAAATCATACCCTCAGGCCAGGCAGCAGCGGACCCAAAAAGTCTGCATTTTCCAGACAGTGGTCCTGGGCTCTAGGTGGGCCACATCTCAGCTTGGTCAGGAGAAGGGAAATAACAAGCCTAACTTCCTTCTCCAGCAGTGTCTCGAGAATCGTGTGAAATAATAGATGTAACTATGCAATTGAAATTAAAAACTTCTCATTTAAATGTTACTACATCTAAAGTAAGTGTTGTTAAAGGTACGGAATGGAAAATTATTTTTCCTTTAAACCTAGCACTTTTTTTTTTTTTAACTTCCCCAATTGGACAAATCTTGCCCTGTGAGGTATCTTTTGTTTCTTTTTTTTTTTTAACTGAGTTGAATCCTCAGCAGCTTTTTTTTTTTTTAAGTTTATTTATTTTTGAGACAGAGAGAGACAGAGCATGAACGGGGGAGGGGCAGAGAGAGAGGGAGACACAGAATCGGAAGCAGGCTCCAGGCTCTGAGCCGTCAGCCCAGAGCCCGATGCGGGGCTCGAACTCACGGATCGCGAGATTGTGACCTGAGCCGAAGTCGGACGCTTAACTGACTGAGCCACCCAGGCGCCCCTCTTTGGTTTCTTTTTTAAAATGAGGAATGCCGAAGTAGAGCGGCACGTATTGTCACCCGGCCTTTATGGCTCCCGTGTGATTCTTAGACACTAAATAATTCATGCTGTTCTAAACTTTTGGTAAGATCCGAGTTAAAATGTGTGTGTCCAAGGCCTGGTTAGGTTTCTGGAAAGCAGCCTGGCACGCTCACTCCACCTCCTCCTCTCACTTTTATCCACCCTCAGGGGGTCCTTGCAGGGAATTATGTCATTTATTTCTCAGACCACCTGGTAAGGCTGACGCTCTTATGCCCATTTTACAGATGAGAAGGTGCAGGTGAGAAGCTGGCCTTGGAATCCAGGTGTTCATCTGGACCCTTACCCACCACCTGTTACTGTCTCCTGCTCTGCCGGCTGGGCTGGGTGGGCCTGAGGACCCGACCCCTCCCTCCTAGAGCAGCACACGTGGGCACCTGACCCCACCCCCCCGCGCCGATCACAGGAATGGGAATAAGAATGGAACGCTGCCACCCAGGACTGGCACTTGGTTCAGGGCATCCTGAACCATGCAGAGGACACCTAGCTCATGTCTGGAGAGGCCTATCCTCAATCAGAAGGAAGTACCCCAACCTCTGCAAGGATGACCTCATTTGCAGCAAAGTGAAAATCAGAAGAAGCAGAAACTCCTTGTGAGACATACAGATTTGACACATTCATTGACACGGTGGCACTTGGGGGTTATTTGGGGCAAAGGGATGTATCAGGGAAGGTTTCCTATCCCCTCCCAACTCTTACCTCCTTTTCTGAAAATGAATTCTATCTGTGATATCATATTAACTACTTTTGCAGCCTTAAAGTTATTAATATATCACTTCTGCATGGGGACTCAGTTTCCTCACATGTAAAAAGTGGAATTCGATAAGCCCTGAGACCCCTTTGAGGTGTAAAATAAAATGCAACACGACTCTGTGTTTTATTAGTACCCGCGTGGATTTTTCCGGTCTTGAACCCTTGCCAACGTCCTATAAATTAAGAGTCTACAGGGTTTAGCTCCATTTGTTCAAAAATGAGAACTTTTCACGTAAAACCAACTAGGGAATGTAGAGTCGTTGTAATGTTTACAATGCAGGTTAACATAACCTTGGGCAGTGATGTGGAAGCCAAAGCGTCCCTGCCAAGGTCTCACCTGCACCTCCCACCGCTGCTCTGGCTTCACCGTTATCTGGCACAGCGCTGAGTTTTTGTGGGCATCAAGGGAGGGGGTTGACAATGGACAGCTAAGGTGCCTTCGGCTCCTCAGATGGCAAATTGTACACATTTCCATTTCCTTAAGTTCTTATCAGTTTAACTTCTGTTTTTAACATCGGTTTCCAATGCTGGGGGAATTTTCTGCTTCTAGGAGGATGGGAGGGCACGCAGGGGAGAAGCCAGCCTTTGGGGGAGGCTGTGCCGTGAGGAGACCTGCTGATTAGAGACACAGAGGACAATGAAACTTGGGAAGAGGGGGAAAAAGTTCCTCCCAGAGAAGCAAATAGAAATAGTTGCTAAATAAAGTGGGGGAGAAGGTGGGAGAAGACTTCGTTTTTGAAAGGAGACGTAAGGAAGTTAATAGAAATATGATGACTTTACAAAGTGAATCAGCCCAGGGGCGCCTGGGTGGCTCAGTTGGTTGAGTGTTCGACTCTTGATCTCTGCTTAGCTCACGATCTCACAGTCGTGACATCGAGTTCCACATCGGGGCTCTGTGCTGGGCACGGAGGCTGCTTGAGATTCTCTCTCTTTCTCTCTGATTCTCTCTCTCTCTCTTTCTCTCTCTCAAAAAAAAGTGAATCAGCCCATTATGAGGTAGAGGGAAAGAAATCCTACAATTCCCTAAGTTTTGGGTCCTGGAGGGGCATCCTAGGAAATGCCAGTCCCAATGCAGGAGAATCCATTTCCTTCCCTGCTCTGGGTGTCCCAGCATCTCTGCCCTCAGAAGACTCAGGAACGACAGCCCTGCTATTGAGCTCTTTCAGCCTCCTGGAAAGGGCTCTGGATCATTCTGACAAAATCAGTAACGTAAGTTCAAATTTGTACGTCCTCAAGAACACAGTCTCGAGACATTAGTGGTCCCTGCTGTGTCCTGAAAACTCTGAAATGAACTGCAGGATAAGCCAGTACCGGAATGCTCAGGGAGCCTCCTTTCCTGGCATGCCACCCCCCCCAAGCCCAGCCAGGCCCCTCTCAGCCCCGGCCTCACTGTCTATGGGTCTGCAGGGCCAGAAACTCTGTGTGGGGTTCCCCTGAATTCTCCACGGAATAAAACAAATGATCTTCTACAAGCCCGTACTGTCAACTGACACCCCCCCTAAACATCTCCGTTCTTCTCTAGAAATTCCAGGCCTTGAAATCAGTATCAACCCCACCTTACATCAGAATGGCTTAACCATTTGAGGGCTTTCTGGTCGTCAGTCCTTGTTCACATTCGCAGTGGGAGATAGGCAGCAGGCAGGAATGAGTGAGGACCGTGAAGGTCGGAGCCACAGGATGGCCAGGGTCCCCTGGCTATTCCATGCTGGGCCTGGGTCAAGAGCCCCTTCTGATATCTAGTCACTGTTTTCCCCAAGTCTTCCACACTCTTGAGTCACATGTTCTTTCATGTTCCATTATAATCGTTTTTGAAGCCTTAGTCAATTTATCCCCAAAATGAAGGTTTCAGAACGGAGTTAGCTCATGAGTACGTTGCACACGTAAAGCTGACAATTAATTCTAAGCCTCTTCAAAACTTTTTAATTTGACTCTGTATATACACAGTTGGAAACTGGTGTTCCCAATGGGCACGCTTTTCCAAAGTAAACACGCTTCTGTGATCTTGTAGCAAAGACTCTGCATCACCTAAGGCACAGAGCTGTGTCAATGAGCAGGACGCAATGACTCAATGGGATGGATGATGATTCCCTTAAAAAGAAAACTCTGATGTGTCCAAA
This sequence comes from Panthera leo, assembly GCF_018350215.1. Taxonomy (NCBI): domain Eukaryota; kingdom Metazoa; phylum Chordata; class Mammalia; order Carnivora; family Felidae; genus Panthera; species Panthera leo. The sequence continues at coordinate 141,171,579 of NC_056683.1, read as the reverse complement.
GTAGTAATTAAAAAAAATTATCTGGAATGAAACCTCTTTGCAAAACTTCTGAGACATTTCATTTTTCTGAAGTTGAAATACAGACTGTGCTTTATACATTTGAAGGTGCTTTCACATCTCATATGATAATACAACTGTATTCACACCGTGTCTCACGACTACGGCTCATACCTGTGTGTTACCAGGTGACATGGACAGACGGGTGTCACAAGGTGACGTGGACAGATGTGAGACAGGAAAGCGGGAGGGGCCGGTGTTCCTCCTCTGATCCTTCTTCAGTCTGTGCGACTGATATTCATATTCATGATATTCATAACTGTCCTCAGTTTCCCATTTCTAAAAGTTGTGCCCTGGCCAGAAGACCCTCGGGTGCCCTCTCTGCCCAGCAACTCTCAGAGGCAGGGGCTCTGGTGGCTCAATCCAGTTCTTTTGGGACAAGAGAATAGAAGCAAAGCCAGGCTCAGGTGGGCAGAAAAGCTGTCTGAGGCTCAGAAGTCCTCTGTAAGGGTTTCCAAAATTCCCACTCTGCACAGATGTTCAGCCCCCTCAAGTATCTGCTTCTCCAGCGGCTTGTGTGACGGGCATTTCAGGACACGTGTCCGACATTCCACAATCCCTTTGCCCCTCTGGTTCACGGTCTGATGGCCAGTTGCAGACATCCAGGTTTGGGAGGGTACAGTTGGGAGGAGGTAACAAGAGTCATTCCCGTTGAGCACGAGGCAATATCTCAGGGTCACTCGTCCCAAGCTCCGGCCTGGGGCCTTTACTCTTCTCACTGATACAATTCTCCTCGACTGAGCACTTGGCTGCCTTTCCACCTGCCTGCTAGGCATTCCTACGTGTCTCGTAGACCCCTCACCTCCATCGGGTCCAAAGCTACATTCTTTATGCTCCCCTGTACTCTCTGCTCACTACCTGCCTCGTCTGTGCAAATGGCACCCCAAGCATCTAGTTGCCCATGGTAGAGAATGAGCTCGTTTCTGTCCTTTGTACACATCTCTCATATCCAGCTGGTCAATAGGATTGATAGCTGTATTCCTGCTGTCTTGTCCTTTCTTTTTTTAAGTTTGTTTGTTTGTTTGTTTGTTTATTTATTTATTTATTTATTTATTTATTTATTTTTGAGAGAGAGAGAGAGAGAGAGAGAGAGAGTGAGAGAGAGAGAGTGCGCATGTGCATGCAAGCAGGGGAGGGGCAGAGAGAGAAGACAATAGGCTCCAGGCTCTGAGCTGACAGCAGAGAGCCTGATGCAGGGCTTGAACCCACGAACCATGAGATCATGACCTGAGCTGAAGTCAGACACTTAACTGACTGAGCCACCCAGGCGCCCCACCTGCTGTCTTTCCTAAGCTTCTGCTCCCTGTCTCTGCAGGCCATTGCAGGGTACACGCCCTTATCAGCTCTTTTGTGAACCACTGTAAAATCTTCCTGGAGTGCCCAGTCAGTGTATCCCCCTCCAGATTGTTGCTAGAAAGATCGCCCAAAGCAAGTGAGATCACATGAGCCCTTTGCTTACATTCCCTGTGTGGCTCCTGCTGCTGGGGCCTCCCTTTCTTTGTTAGGTGTGGCCTCCATGTGACACAGAACTGATGATTTCCAAATTGAGCTCCTTGGGTGCCGGCGCTGGGGTGCCCCTCCCCCATCATTCACCTCCTCTTCCCTTTCAACTGGAGTAGATAGACCTCTATTTGTCTGATATATTGAGTTTCCCCATTATATTCCATCTTCTTTTTTTTTTTTTTTTTTTTTAATTTTTTTTTTTTTTCAACGGTTTTTATTTTTATTTTTGGGACAGAGAGAGACAGAGCATGAACGGGGGAGGGGCAGAGAGAGAGGGAGACACAGAATCGGAAACAGGCTCCAGGCTCTGAGCCATCAGCCCAGAGCCTGACGCGGGGCTCGAACTCACGGACCGCGAGATCGTGACCTGGCTGAAGTCGGACGCTTAACCGACTGCGCCACCCAGGCGCCCCATATATTCCATCTTCTAAAATGGCCCACTGCTTACAACCACACACACACCCCCCCTCACACACGCAGATTTATAATCACTAATAAATGTTCCCTGTAATTATTCCAAGCAGTCCCAAGTTCCCAGTATGTGTGGCATTGCGCCGTTATAAAAGGAGAGCGGGTTGAAAGCACGCGGGATTCCTAGGTGAGAGGACCTGCTATCCTAATCTTAAAGGCCTGCTTTGCAATGTCACCTGGGCAAGTTCGTGGGCCCCAGCGGCTGGGCATGCTGCAAAAGGTTCTGTCCAACTCAAATTCTAAAATCGTACGGCTAAATAAAAATTTCAAGAATGGAAGTCAATTGTTGTCTACTCTACAGAAAGTTAGGAGGTGCTGGCAGGCTTCAGCAGTAGAAGCTATAAATAATTTATAAGAACTGGCCCTCTTATGGACCCAGGTTAGCCGCAGGATATACTGGTGGCCCTGAGACCACAAGTACATAAACACCCCTCCCCCCACAAATCCGATCAGCAGACTTCTTAGATGCTAAATATAGTATGTTGTCTTCTAGCTGCTGTTGTTGTTCAGCACAAGCACCCCTAGCACTTGCCTGAGTCACTCTGGTTTAGCCAGTGGATTGTCAATTACTTTTTTTAAACCAAGGCACTCAAAAGAACAGGCCAGAGGTTCTAGCTAATGGTCAGGATTGGCTGCATAATTTGTGGGGCCCCCTGCAAAATCAAAGTATAGGGCATCTTATAAAAAAATGCCTAAGAATTTTAAGACAGAGACAGCAGAGCATAAAATCAACCTTGGGTCCTGCACACCGACGAAGCCAGACTTGTTAACTGCCATAGGTTTATGGTCTGGGAAAGTGATTTTCTGATCGAGGCAGATTCATGGCTAGAAATTCTGGCGGATTGTCTGAAAGGATTTACAAAGGGCGTCTAAGACCAAAGTACAGCGAGGATGTGGTGACTAACCGTTAGACTTACAGGGGGCTAACATCCCACTCCACGGGGAAAGCCTCTGGCCAGGTAGAAAAACCCTCCTGGCTGACACTTGCCGGAGGTACCCAGCTCAGACCCAGTGGCTGGGCCGCTGGGGGAGGGTTCCTGCTGCTGCTGAAGAAGGTGTGAGAGGAGTGAGGTGCCTGGGTGGCTCAGTGGGTTCAACATCCGACTCTTGATTTTGGCTCAGGTCATGAGCTGACAGTTCCCGAGATCAAGCCCCGTGTCGGGCTCTGTGCTGACCGCGTAGAGCCTGCGTGGGATTCTCTCTCTGTGCCCATCCCTGCTTGCGCACATACTCCCTCTCTCAAAAATAAATACGCATTTAAAAAAGAAAAAGCTAAAATCCTTTAAAAACTGAGGTTAACTAGGGAAGCGGGACGAGAGGGACGAAGCAAAGTCTTAGATTCTACCCTCTCGTCCACTGATTCCCGTGAATATCAGAAACTTGGGTTTTTGACCCCTATGGCAGTGGTTCCTAAGCTTTTTTATTCCCAAATGTTTTGAAAACCTGAAGAAAACTGTGCTACCCCCCCACCCCCTGCTTCACACACACAGCAGTTTACATACAGCTTCCTGAAGCCTGTTCTCAGACCCACCCCCGTGGGGGAGGGGCTCAGATTGGCTGACCTGTGGTTTACTTTGCTGAAAATGAAGGAACTAATTTCAAACAACTAATTTTCAGGTTGAGTTGTTCTAAGAAGGCGGGCAGGCAGGTTCCTACCTGCTGACTGGCCGGCTATATGTGCCGTATTACACGCCCTGAAACCCCAATCCGGCTGGAGGCTGGTTCTCCGCTCAGCGTGCACAACCGCACCGCCGCTGAGCGCTCACGCCGAAAGGGAGCTGCTTTACTTACGAGGAAGGGCCCGTGTTTTATTCAGGGTTTTCCAAGCTAAGGGCTGTGAGTAAATAGTGGGTCCTGAAATTAGTTGGTTGTGACGAGCATTCATATTTTTTAAAAAAGACGAGGAAGAGAAAATAGGCATCTCATGAAACCCTATCTGGGCATTTGTATACATTGCATACATTTGTATACATTGGGCACCAGGGTATATGCATTTCTTACTGTGAGTTGCAGGGAAGAAAAACATTCGAAGGCAATGACTGCTTTATTCAAATTTGTAGTGGGCACATGACAGGCTCTCAAAAACTTCCCCAGTGAATAAATCTATGTACACGTCATATTTGCAAGAGGCCTGAATACATTCTCAGTCATGTCATTGACAGCCTCCTAGAGCTCCATCAGGGTTACCAATTCCCCATCACCCTTGTATTTAATTTCTTTTTTTCTTTCTTTCTTTCTTTCTTCTTTTTTTTTTTTTTACCATTTCTCCTGGAGTCTGAAAATTTTCATTTGTACTGCTGGAACTTTGAGGGTTTGAGGGTGGGGCTGCGAGTTTTATTTAGTTTAGATTGGGGAAAGGAAACTTTTTTGTTCCAGTTGAGAGCACTAACCTAGTCATAGAACCGAAAAAACAATATACTTTTTTTTTTTTAAGAGAGAAAGGTAAAGTGGGAAAGGAAGGTAGAGGAATACTCACTTGGTTTTTTTTTCTCTTTCCCTCTCTCCCTTCCTTTGTTCCCTCCACCAGCACATATTAACTAAGGAGCTGCATGCCAGGCACGGTGCTGGTTGCTGAGAATGCGGGATGAGAGATACAGACACAGCTCTCAGTCCAAATAAGCCCTCAGTGTATCATGACAGCCTGGGCGGGTGAAGCCAGAGCTCAGACAGCCTGGGGGGGGGGGGTGTCCCTGAGAAACCACTCCAGGGGTCCTCCTGAAAGGTGGGCAGGAGTTAACAGAGGGGACTGTGGCTTGTTCCAGGAATGGAGAACAGGAGAGGGGGGCCGAGCCCGGAGCTGAAGAGGTGGGCAGGGCACACATCTTGCAGACCAGGTTAAGGATTCTGGCCTCCTTCCTATTAACCACCAGCAGGAAAGCACCAATTTGTATATACATTTAATGTTTATTTATTTTTGAGAGAAAGAGACAGAGTGTGAGCAGGGGAGGGGCAGAGAGAGAGAGAGAGAGACAGAGACAGAGACAGAGAATCTGAAGCAGGCGCCAGGCTCTGAGTTGTCAGCACAGCGCCAGATGCAGGGCTCAAACCCACGAACTGCAAGATCATGACCTGAGCCGAAGTCGGAGGCTTAACTGACAGAGCCACCCAGGCGCCCCATGGAAAGCACTTTCAAGGAGAAGGGTGATGTGATCACACTCTGTCTAGGTCATAGAGGGTGGATCGGATGGGGAGAAGAGACGGATGGAGGAGGCCACCAGGAGACCCCCGCCCGGTCAAGGTGAGAGGGGATGGCAGCCTGTCGCTGGCCATGACAGTGCAAAGGCAGGGCAGTGGTTGGAGCTGGGACCTGCCGAGTGAGAAAATGCACAGAATCGCACCACAGGTCAACGAAGGACAGAGGAGGAAGGACTCAAAAGTGACTCTTAGGTGTTTGCCAGTCTAAGTGTGACCAACAAACAGTTTGGCTCTGAGCGAGGTGGGGGTCGTGGGGCAGCCTGATGGGGGATGTCTCTGGGCTCCCTGAGTGGAGGTGTCAGAATAACAGGGGTATCTTTA